>NC_081404.1:4569793-5185626 GCF_030684315.1 Stegostoma tigrinum | reverse complement strand
GGATGTTGCCAGGAGTGTAAGGTTTCAGTCAGATGGAGAGTCTGGATTGGCTCGAACTGTTTTCAATGGAGCATAAGCAGTTAAGAGGTGACCTGAGAAAGAATTATAAAATCATAGTGAGTATAAATGATGTGAACGGCAGGTCCCTTTTCCCTTGACTGGGGGATTTCAAGACTGGGGAACATATCTTTAAGGTCACATGAGAATGATTTAAAAAAGACACAAGGTCAATATGTTTGCAGAGGGAGTGCTTGTGTGCAGAATGAAGTTGGAAAGAAAATGATGATTGTGGGTTCAGTTGCCAACTTTAAAAGACATTTAGACAAGTACATGAATCAGAAATGTTTGGAGAGGTAGGAGCCAAGGGCAGACAGATTGGATTAGCTCAGTTTGGGATTATGGCCAGCATAGACTGGTTGGACTGAAAGGTCTGTTTCCATACTGTATGACTCTATGAGCCAATGATTTAGATGTTTACTCGATGCCTACAGATTAAATCTTGCTTACTTACAATCCGAGACCATTCATTTCAGATTCTAACCGCTGCCCAGTCAAAGGAATGTTTTGTATCAGAAGACGCTTTCATTCATACAATTGTGGTTCAATGTCTGCATGAAAAGCCCAGTTGGAAAATTTCATGTTTTAGAAATATCACCACACCAATCTCCCATACTTGATAACAGTACAAACCAGCTCTCCATTTCACAAAACACAGGCCCACTCATTCAAAAATTGACCTGAATGAAACCTCTGTGACATCATCCCTGAGTACCGTCAAAAGTAATTGTTCAGGAGCTTCCCTCGGTATTTATAGTGGTTGAATTGACTGGTTCACAAGCCTCAGGTCTTTGGGCACATGTGACAGGACATCAGAGATATATTTGAAAGAAGGCAAAGGATTCCCTTTCCCTTTTTGTCCTCACACTGGTGCTGGTGTGGCCCATTTGGTGGTATTTACACTCAAATGTGGTGTGCCCAATGGGCCAGTGCTTCCCATTTTGAACAAAATGCTGCAATGTATTCCACGTCTGGGAAACAAGGAGCATAACAAGGTAGAATTCAGCACTCATTTGGAGAGGGAGGAACTTGGGTGAGAAATAACAGAGTTAAACTTAAAGGAACGATTGATGACTCTTGGTGTGTACCTGATGGAGTTTAGAAAGATCAGACAGAATCTGCTTGAAATGTACAGAATACTGAGAGGCCTGGACAGAGTGGACGTGGAGAAGATGTTTCCACCAGTAGGAGAAATTAGGACCTGCCTGTACAGCCTCAGAGCTAAGATGCAACCCTTTAGAACTGACAAGAGGAGGGATTTCTTCAGCCGGAGAGTGGTGAATCTGTGGAAGTCATTACCATAGAAGGCTGTGGAGACCAAGTCTTTGAGATTTATAGGATGGAGCTGGATTACCATTCGGACACGAGGCTTTGTTCTTTTGTGTCTGTTTGATTGTGAGTTAAATTTCTCCCATTAATGTGGTGTACATATGGATTTTATTTTAGCACCCGACACCTTGGGTTCAAGATAGAAAGATGGAAACTGGGAGCAGTAGGCAGCCCTTCAACCATTGGAAAATTGCCATTTGATATGATCATGGGTGATCCATTAAAGCATACTCCCAATTTCTCTGCATACCTGTTGATGACTTCAATGTCTAAATGGAATCAAACTCTTTCTTGAACTTAATTCCTCTCAAATGTCCATGTCTCCACCTTTCTCATCCAATCTCTCTCTCTTTCTTAGCCAGAATTAACCCAGTCTGCTCATCTCTCTCATGCCTTGTCATTCTGTCCTGACCCATCCTTCAGTCTCCTTCATCCAACCTGTCTCTCATTTTGTCAATCCATCTTGCCCAGTCTTTCTCACCCCATCTCTGTCCCTCTCCAACCCAAACTCTCCCTTGTGCTCTCCATTTCTCTCTCATACATCAGTCTCTCACAGACTGTGTCACCATCTCTTACACCCAATCTGTCTTTCACTCTGTCGCCCTGTCTCTCTCTATCTCCTCCGACACCTCAGACTCTTTCCCATGTACTCGCCTTCTTCCTTTCTTTCTGTCTTTCTATCTACCTACCTACCAACAAATCTATCACCCTCACTCAGCCAAGTGAGGTCGGCGGGCACCACTGGAGTGAAGGCAATTGCATAGCCTCACTGAGGACATATCATGAACAGAGGGAATCTAGGTCAACCCACATCAAAACCCGAAAACAAAACCAAGCCTCAGCGAAATGGTTGACATTTTCTTCAGGATCTGGGCTGGCAAGCCATCGTCGGTGCTTCAGGTATGCGGTCTTGAGAAAAAAGAGAGTCCCCCTAGGCCTGAATTGAGTAAGACAATGTTGGCCAGTAAACAGGACAGTCCACACCCTGGAAAACCCATTCCTATTTGTCATGGAACAATTAAATTGCTCCGCAACATCCAAGTCAGAACAAATTGAAATAAAAATCTGATGAAATGATCATCCAGTTCTAATGGAGGTTGTCGCTGGTGTGGCCATGTCAGTGATTGCAGAACCAGTCCTTCACAAAATTTGCTGAGTACTCTAACCCTTAAGATGACATAAACTGACACTGAGACAGAGAATCTGTACTGGAGAAACTTTACAGGTTCAGGGTACAACTTCGGTTCCAGTCACTTATGAAAAGCGGTTTGTTGAAGTTACACTGATTGCAGGAAAAGACACGGACCCAGCACTGATGAGGCAAAATTGATTGAGAAAGATTCACGTTGGTTGGCCCAACGTTCTTTGATGAGCAAATGGCTGCGTCAGTGAAGTCCTAATTAATTACCTGTATGTGTTTCAGGAAAGTCAAAGGACTATCAAAGGAGCCAATGTCACCCTATATCAATCCCACGGGTTTGAAAGGCCTGCTCAGTGCCTTTTATCTTGCAGGGACAAGTAGAGGAAGAAATCTGGAGGCGGGAATGTGAATAAATTATCAAACGAGTGTAGTTTGCTGAGTGGGCAGCCCTGGTCGTCCCGATTGTGGAGCCCAAAGGGACAGGCTTCTGTGTTCAGCAAGCTCTCCCTTGAATTGAATCAAAATGGTTTTCATTGTTCATCATTCTTGTTTAAGCTTACAATGTAACGTTTCATCTGCTGCTTTAACCACCATTGTATGAAAAAAGCTTCTATTTACAGGACAGTTACCTGCCTCAATGGCGATTATTTTTTTCTTTTGAAACGCAGTCTTGTCAACTACATCGCGTCATAGAGTCCCCACAGTGTGGAAGCAGGCGATTCAACACATTGAGTCCGCACCAACCCTCCAAACAACACACCCACCCAGACCCAATCCTATCCCTGCAACCCTGCATTTCCTCTGGATAATCCAATTCGCCTGCACATCCACAGACATGATGGGCAATTTAGCATGGCTAGACTATGAAAAACAGCGCATTTTTCAACTGTGGGAGGGATCACCTGAAGGAAATCCACGCAGAAACAGAGAGAATGTACAAACTCCACACAGACATCCTGGAATCAAACATGGGTCCCTGGCCTCAGGGGCAGCAGTGCCAACCCACAGGGAGCAAAGTACTTAATTTTCAAACCTATCACAAAAATTAAATGAACACCCAAATGCACTGATCAGAGAGTCAAACGCTGAAGTAAATAATTTCAGAATGTTAAAAAGTGCACACATTTCACGAAAATACAACACAAACTGATTTGTCCACTTTAACAAAAAACACAGAAGAAAGTATAAAATCTCACATGTATTCACGCCATTAGAGCTGTCACTCAACCTTTCCAAATCCCTCAGAAGTTTCTTTCATTGCATTGTCCTCGCATCACAGATTTCCCTCTCAGGTACGAGCTTGGAGATTGTCAAAAAGCAAGCTGAGATAAGAATTGACAACTGATTGGATGCTTGATACGAAAGGTGAGCATGATTCTGGGGAGGGACTGAATTCTGCCAGTGATGATGGAGCGGGGATTCTGCTGCAATCGCTCACTTTGTGTGCATTTTTCTGTCTGATTGTGTGGAAACAGCAAAACCCATGAAACAAATCTTAATGGAGAAAGTTCAGTTCAACTGGTATTTAAGATACAATTGCGGAGCAGTAAAATCTGTGAATCATCAGCCAACCAGCCACATCCCACAAGCAATTCTGGTGAAGCCAAACTCATTCCATCCTTTTTTGAATTTGACACGTGGCATTTTGTTTCAACATTTACTTTTGAATTCTCTTTCCACTGCAGTTAATTTCCTTGTAGTTGTGATTCTTCCCTGTGAAAAGTGCAGTCTCTCCAACTGCACCGTGCACTACTTGGTGACCATGACCACAATGTATCTGCTGTCTACGATCATAAATATCATCCAGAAACAAATTATTTCTTCATATGCTTCACAAGACTCTTTCCTTGATCTCAAACTCCCTGCTTCTACTCTATATATGAACCTCAATATATAGTCAACAATGTGTCCTTAAATGCCAGCTTCAGGAAAGCAAATGGGCTGAGCCACTGTAGAGTGAGTTTGACTTATTGAACAAGTTTATAGCCCCTTTGCTCCCATTTTTGTTAAATCTGCTGATCAACACACTGACAGTCAAGCACATTGTAATAGTTAGTCAAGCCCACAAGGGACTGAGGTTCCAGAATAAAGGAGGGAAGCACAGCCATCCAGAGATAGAGAATAGAATGAAGTCAATTATTTTACTCTTCACTATTTCCGGCAACTTTTCTACTTCTATGGAATGGCTAAATCATAATTTCATACATTACAGTGTTAGAAGAGGTTATATAACTGAAGCCTTCAAAATATGGTGATATATTGCATTTATTCTGTGGAATGTTAGTTCTTGTACAAATGCTTTTATTTGTTTGGCAACACAATCCAAGCTTAGGCGTCTGATCAATCTCTGGCTGCACCACTGGCTTGACGAGTGCAGAAATACAAAAAAAAGAGAATCAGCCAAGAGGCGGGTGGTATTATTTCCAATCCATAAGTGCCATCCACATCACTGACACTGAGCGAAGATACACGGCCTGAGAATGGTGGGGCGGGGTGTTGGGAGGGAGGCATGTGAGTTGGAGCACCCGCTGAAAGACGAGATAGGATACAGCATGTGTGGTCTACTCCCCATATGGTGGAAGTAGATTGATTCACATCGTCTTCACTCAATTGGGAAAGTGCTCTGCCCCTTTGTACCCAATTACACTGAGGGTGGGGTGGGGATCATCACAAATATTAATAGTTTAATCAAAACATACAAATTCCACACATCACCTGTTGGTTGGCAGCAAATTCACAGAAATCTCTGACAATTTCCCTGTGCTTTCCAAGAATTAAAATTTATTACAGATAAGTAAATGCAAATCACAAGTAAACTGTCAATGTACGGGTCGACAGATAACATTCTAATTCTGTCTTATAAAGCCAGCACAAAGATTCAGACACAACTTCCCAAACAATAAAGAACGGAGAGGATGGTCTGTAGTGGGAAAATGATGTTACGGTGAAAGGAAAGAGTGCAGTGGGCAAGTGATGTTACAGAGATAGGAAGGTCTGCAGTGGGTACATGATGTTACAGAGACAGAAAAGTCTGCAGTGGGTAAATGACGTTACAGAGACAGAAAGGTCTGCAGTGGGTAAATGATGTTACAGAGATAGGAAGGTATGCAGTGGGTAAATGAAGTTACAGAAGTAGGAAGGTCTGCAGTGGGTAAATGATGTTACAGTGACAGGAAAGCCTGCAGTGGGTATATGATGTTACAGCGGTAGGAAGGTCTGCAGTGGGTAAATGAAGTTACAGAGATACGGAGGGCTGCAGTGACTGAACAATGTTACAGATATAGGGATGTCTGAATTGAGTGAATGATCTTCCAGATATGGTAGTCCTGCAGTGACGCAGTGATGTTCCAGAGAGAGGGAGGACTGGGTCACGGAGTGTCATTACAGAAATAGGGACAGCTGCAGTGACCGAATGATATTGCAGAGACTGGGAGAGCTGCCGAAAATGAAAGATGATACTTGTAGAGGGAGGACTGCATCGACTGAATGAGACAGTGAGGTCTTCAGTGACTGTATCATGTTACAGAGATCGGGTGGCCTGTAGTGAGTGAATGATGACACAGAGCTAGGAAGGGCTGCAGTGAATGACCGATGTTTCAGCCATCGGGGCAGCTGCAGTTACAGAGACGGGTTTGGTCGCAGAGACTGAATGATGTTACAAAGATAGGGGTGTGGGCTTTGACTGAATAATGTTACAGAGAGAGCGTGGGCTTCAATGACGGACCGATGTTACAGGGAGAGGGCCGGAAGTGAATGATGGCACAGACATAGTGATGTCTCAGTGAGTGAATGATGTTACAGAGATAGAAAAGGCGGAATTGACTCTTTTAGACGTTGCAGGGACAGGGGCGTGAATGATCTGATCGATAGAGGGAGTCTGCATTGACTGAACGATGTGACTGAAGTCGAGGAGGCTCTGTAAACACACAGTGTGAAGGGGATTTGGAGGGACGCAGTGTGTGAACGATTTCAGAGACTGGGAGGCTGCAGTGACTGTATGACGTTTTGGAAATTAGTTTGGCTGCAGTGACTTAATGATGTTATCGAGAGAGTGAGTGTTCCAGAGATTCAATGATATGACAGAGATAGTGACGACACATTGAATGGTTTTGCGGAGTTACAGACCTAACGCTGACTGCAGTAAGTGAATGATGTTCCAGAGATCGGCTGTTTTTCAGTCAGTCAATGGCATTTCAGAAATAGAAAGGTCTGCAGTGAGTGAGCGATATTACAGAAAGAGCGAGAGCAGCAAGGAGTGAATGATGTTACACTTGTTCGGACACCTGCAGTGATGGGACGATATGACAGAGGTAGGGAGGTCTGCAGTGACTGGACGATATGACAGAGGTAGGGAGGTCGGCAGTGACTGGACGATATGACAGAGGTAGGGAGTTCTGCAGTGACTGGAAGATACTGTCGAGATACGGAGTCCTGCATGTATTAAATGATGTTCCAGTGTTCATGACGACCCAGGGACTGAATGATTTTGCAGATTTCTGGAGGGCTGCAGTGAGTGACTGATATTAAGTGATAGAGAGGCCTGTGGTTGATAAAAGATGATGCATAGATAGCGAGGACTGCAGGAAGTAACTGCTGTTACAGAGATAAGAATTGCAGGAAGTGACTGACATTACATAGGTAGGGAGAGCTGCAGTGAACGAGCGACATTACCGACATTGTAAGGGCTCATGTGACTGAATGATCTGACAGATATTTTGCAGAGACAGAAGGCTTTCAACGACGGAATCAAATGACGGGGGTGGAGGGCGGGTGAACTGCAGTGAGTGAACACTGTTACAGAGATAATGAGGTCAGCAATGACTGAATGATGTTACAGAGATTGGGATGCCTGCAGTGAGTGAAGGATGTTTCAGAGACAGAGAGCACCTGCAGGAACTAAATGATGTCGCAGAGATGAGAGTTGCAGAAAGTGACTGCTATGACAGAGACAGGAAGAGAAGAACTGACTGATGTGTGTTATAATGAGCGTGACAGCTTCCAGAGGTGAAGGACGTTGCAGATACAGGGAGGACAGCAGTAAATGAACGACGTTGCAGAAAGAGCGAGAGCTGCAGTCAGTGAATGATGTTGCTGAGACTCGGACAGTTGTGGGAAATGAATGATGTTACAGAGATAGAAATGTCTTCAGTTAATGAATAGTGTTTTAATGATACGAAAAGTTGCCAGAAGTGAACAATTTTATGGACAAAGGGAGGGCTGCAGTGACTGAATGATATGACAGAGATAGAGAGGGCTACATTGGATCAGTGTTGTGAAGGAGATTTGGAGAGCTGCAGTTTGTGAATAATATTGCAGTGATAGGGACCGCTGTATTGGGTGCATTCTACTTCAGAGACAGGGAGGCCGCAGTGACTGTACAATGTTATAGGGATAGGTTTGACTGCAGTGACTGAATGATCCGAGACAGGTAGAGAGTGCTGCCAGCATTAAATGACATTTCAGAGATGGTGAGGGCCCAGTGGCTGAAAGATTTTGCAGAGTGAGGGAGGGGTTCAGTGACGAATGATGTTACATGTATAGTGAGGATTGCAGGAAGTGAATGATATCAGAGAGAAAGCAAGGGCTGGAGTGTTTGAATTATGTTACAGAGATAAGCAGGGCTGCCATGAGTTAAATATGCGACAGAAATGGGAACGTCCAATGTTTGAATGATGAAACGGAGTTCGGGAGAGCTGCAGTGACTGAATGATATTACAGAGACATGCAATGCTGCAATGACTGCATGATGTGACAGAGAAGAGAGACGTCCAGTGAGTGAGTGATGTTACAGACATAGGGAGGGCTGCAGTGAGTGAATGGTGATGCAGGGTTAGGTCGGGCTACATTGTGTGAATGATGTTACACAGATTGGGAGGTCTGCAGTGACTGAATGATGATGCAGAGTTAGGTAGGGCTGCATTGAGTGAATGATGTTACAGAGATCAGGAGGTCTGTGGTGAGTGGATGATATTTCGAGATAGTGAGTGCTGCAGGGATTAATTGATATTCTAGATATAGTGAGTGCCCAGTGGCTGGATCATTTTGCAGACTTAGGGAGGACTACATTGAGTGAATGATTTGAAAGAGATATGGAGGCCATCTGTTCCCGAATTGTGTTGCAACGACATGGAGGGCTGCAGAGAATGATCGATTTCCAAGGGAGAGGGAGGGGGAGTCAATTAAATTTTATCGTGTTGCAGAAAATATCATTTCCCTTGTCTTGCCATTTTCTTTTATGAGTTATTCTTGGAAATGGTTTCTTTATCAGATCGCAGTCAGATATTGGCCATCTGTAAGTATTTCATATTTAAGATGACTTGCGGATGAGTGTATCTTGATTCCCAACATGTGTGGGACTCATTCCTTCATCCATTGCGGTATTTTGCAGGCGATGTGGTGCACAATAATATGAGGCACTTTGAGGCATTGTGTCAAAATCCATCTGATAATCCAAATAGACCATATCCTCTGCTTCGCCGCACGAACTCTGCCTGGAATATATTCTGGAGATCTACTCAGACCTCCCCTTCACAATTCCGCGCTGCCTGTGCTGAATCAAAGGTTTTTCTACTTGCCAAATAATCATTGGGTTTGGAATAAATCGATCACCTTCCCGACTTCCGAGGTTGGGTTTACAGGTCATGCATTTTACACTGTTGTACTCCCTCCTAGTTAAAACAATACTAAGGGCGTAATTTCTTCCCAGCCGTTTCTTTCGTTCCTGCGATTTCCATCTCTTTCTCTTCATGGAATTGACTCACACGAGTGTTTCTTGATCTATTTTGCTGACCATTGTGGGATCATCAGCGAACATCCTTTCCTCTGATATCATGGTGGATACAGTGTAAATGGTTCGGCCTGGTTCACGACACTGTGGAATTCCTGCAGAGATGTCGTGGAGCTGGGTTAACCACCCTCTTGTTCAAATACAACCAACTTTCATTGTCTTCCATAACGCTCCAAATCGAGGAAACACTGTCCCCAAATTGCATTGCCTCCAGTTCTGCGTTGAGCCATTTTCCTGCAAATTTCCAAATGTCTCGGTGGTGTCAAGGCCACTCAACCTTACCTTTTCCACAGTGTTTGTAATTCAGTGATAATTAGAGGAAAACATACCATGACAATCTTACTTGAAGTATTCTCACAAATTCGCACTTTTCCACCAGGCGCAGACATTGCTTTTCTAAGAATAATATCCTCTTCCTGATGTGAGGAAAGAATCAGACCAACGTAGGAGGACATTTCCCGTGAATTGTGCCTCCCATCCTGCTCCGGAGGACACTCTGTGACGCTTTTCATTCCTCGTTTCTTCATGGTCACCCAATGGTCTTTTGTGTGACTAAAAACGTGCTGTTTATTCCATCTGTTGTCTGTTGGAACCTTTTATTGTTGTTGGATCCATTTCGTCACCACTAATGTTAGACATATTTGCTCCTGCAGAACCTTTCCTTTCGGTTATTCATCCAGCAATCACTATTATCTATTACCCTTGTCATGATGTGGAATTACCATTTGTTTTATTGATGCTTACAATGAATAATTTGCTTACAAGGAATCATCAAGGAGTTTGCGAATTTTTCTCTGAACTTGGAGAATGTTGCTAGGTAAATAAATGTGTTTGTGCAGCAGTTTACATCCCGGAGCATACTTGCAACACACAGGAAAATATCTGCAGAAGCGCAACTCAATAACAGGCCAACAGTATTAAAATACTTCAAACGGTAACAAAACCAAAGAAGGATGAATCTACCGGATATCACGAAGAGAAAAATGATAGACTTTCTCCTGCTCTCCATTTCTGTGGAACAATGATCCTGCCTCTTGCTTTGATCCTTCGGTCGCTTCCGGGCCGGACTGGCCACTAAAATGCGCCTGACTGTCAGAATATTAACCAACAAAATTTAAGCAAATGAGTGCATTGGAGTTAAGACATTTTCAAACATCATTTATCCTATTCGTTGGGATTTTCATAGTATGCTTCAGTATTCGTGCAGGACCACTCAACATTGTTATAGATTCTGAAAACTTCATACCTGAAGAAAGTGGTCATTTTTTTTGCAAAAAAGAGCAGAGTGCTTGTTGTTGCTGGAACTGCTGTTGCAGTTTTCTTGGTGCAATATTTGGTTTTCAACTTCTGGCAACAATTGACAACAAATGGATCAGAGGAAAACGTGACAGTGATGCAAACAGAACAATCTGTTGCTGCATCACCAGGACAGAGTTAATACTACACAAAGGCGTGATGTTCAGGAATGATCCTGGGAATTAACAATAACTGATTCGCCACAAGATGACAGAATGATAGTGAGCAGCAGATCTGCAATTGCCATGGCCACCAGGTCTTGAGTAATGCATTCAGAGAGACTATACTTTCCGCGACACAAGATTTTTATTCCTAGTCAGTTAACTGTAACAAATAGAAACGGGATCAGAGGTTGAGCATTCTTGGTCAGTCATTTTGAGTGCGTGGTTCAAACTGGATGGAGAAAAAGTTCCAAGGTCAAACTTGTCTGTTGACTTGTTATGAGACGATAATAAATTAAAACAATTTGTAATATTGACCCAAACCATTTCCAATGAAATCACCCACTCCTGGGTTGATAGTGTTAAGCACAGAGATTGAGATTCACTGCCAGAAGTGGGCAAGCCATTCAACCCTGTGCCCTACGTTTAGAAGTTCAATGATAAAGTAGTATAGAACATAGAACATAGAACATAGAACAGTACAGCACAGAACAGGCCCTTCAGCCCACGATGTTGTGCCGACCATCGATCCTCATGTATGCACCCTCAAATTTCTGTGACCATATGCATGTCCAGCAGTCTCTTAAATGACCCAAAATGACCTTGCTTCCACAACTGCTCAACGCATTCCATGCTCTCACAGCACTCTGTGTAAAGAACCCGCCTCTGACATCCCCTCAATACTTTCCTCCAACCAGCTTAAACTATGACCCCTCGTGTTAGCCATTTCTGCCCTGGGAAATAGTCTCTGGCTATCAACTCTATCTCTGCCTCTCATTATCTTGTATAATATGAGCCACCCAGGATCAACTCTCCATACAATGATCAGTCAGTGGCAGGGAAAACCCCAGAAGAATGAGGAGAATGCAAATTTGTAAGCAGAGGACTGCAATGTAGGACTGATGAGCAGAAGCAGTTTTACCCAGATACAGTCACAGAGTCATGCAGCCAGAAACAGACCCAACTTGTCCATTTTGGCCAGCTTTCCTAAAGTGAGCTCATCCCATTTTCCTGCCTGTGGCCTATTTCCCTCTAAACCTTCCCATTCATGTACACATCCTGATGCTGCTGAAGTGTTCCTATTGTTCCAGTCTGCACCACTTCCTCTGGCAGCTCGTCCCATACATGCACCTCCCTCTGGTGAACAAGTTGCCCGTCAGGTCCCCTTTAAATCTTTCCCCTCTCATGTTGAACCTACGCCCTCTAGTTTTGAACTGCATAACCGAGAAAAAAAATAGACTTTGCCTGTTCATCTTCTCTGTGCCCTTCATTGTTTCATACACCTCGACAAACACACCCCTCAGACTTAAACGTTGCAGCGGTAAAATATCCCAGCCTATCCAGCCTCTCCTTGTGACTCAAACCATCAATTCTCAGTAACATACATGGAAATCTTGTTTGCATCCTTTTCAGTGCAGTAACATCAAACCAAAAGTGATTTAAAACAAAAGTGGTGGAGGCTGGTACAATATTTGTTCAGCCACAAATTGCATTCACAAGCCCATGTACATTGACTTATTCAGGGAAACATGGCAATCACCTTCTCTTCAACACCCTGTCTACCTGTGATGCCATTTTCAGGGAACTATTTACGTGAACCCTTTTATCTCTCTGTTCAACGATACTGTCCACTGCCATACCATTAGCTGCATAATTCCTGCAGCATTTTGTCTTGTCCAAATACAATACCCCACATCTACCAAAATGAAACCACGTCTGCAATTCCTCCACCCACTTGCCAAATTGACCAAGGTCCTTTTGCTCTTTTGGACGACCTTCTTCACTGTCCACTCTTCCAATAATATCTATGAATTTCCCACCAGTTCCCTTTCGTTATCATATATACCACGCCCTTCTAACACTGTCAATTGTGAGGAAGGTTCACTGGACTCAAAACCTGAACTTCGTTGCTGTCTGCACAGATCCTGCCAGAACTGCTGAGTTTCACCAGCGTCATCTGCTTTCATTTCAGTTTTACAGCATGCACAGCTGTTTGTTCCATGAGTCTAGAAGGAAATGGCTATCTGGATGCCGCTGTTTGCTTATTGAGGTGGGGAAACTCAAACGGTTTATGAGGGTCTTGGTACTTCACCTGAAGAGTGGTGACCTGAAAGCTTTGGGAGGCAGCCGCTAAAATGAGGTAGTAACGTGGGATGTCAGTTGAATGGCCACTGACTGCATTGTCCGATAACTCTGGTTCGACGGAATCGCAATTGACATGAGAAAAATGGAATCGAGGATAGCAGAATTGAAAAACAAACGACCAGCATGAACTTCAAGAAGGAAAGTAAAAGTGGATCAATATTATCGAAGTCTGAACAAATTATTCCGAAATCGTTGATGGGACAGAATTGATTTTCACCGTTTACGGTCATAGAGTATATGACATGGAAAGAGGCCCTTCAGTCCAACTCAGCTGTGCCCACCAGACATCTCAATCTGACCTCGTCCTATTTAACAGCATTTGGCCCCTATCCCTTTAAACCGTTGCTGTTCATATATCCATCGAAATGTTATTTAAATGCTGAAATTGTACCCACATCCACAACCTACTCTGCAGCTCATCGAAACAAGCACCACCGTCTGCGTTAAGAATCATACCTCAGGTCCTTTATAAATCTTTGCCCTCTCACTTTAAGCACATATCCCAGAGTTAAGGGCTCTCTGAACTGAGGAAAAATACTTTGGCTATTCCCCCTAACCATGCCCATTATGATTAGATAAACCACTGTGCGTTCACCCGTCAGCCTTCAACAGTCCACAAAAAAGAATTCCCAGCCTAATCAGCCTCTACCTAAAACTCAAACACGCCAGTAGCAGCAACATCCTTACAAATATTTTCTGCACTCTCTCAAATATAACGACATCTTAAATGGCAGGAGTTTGAGCAACACTGATATACAGAAGATCTTGAGCCCCAGCGAACACATCTCCACCTATCTGGACTCCATTTTCTCCCCCTTGGTCCAGGAACTCCCTACGTACGTCTGTGACACCACCCACGCCCTCCGCCTCCTCCAGAACTTCCAATTCTCCGGTCCCCAACACCTCATTTTCGCCATGTTCGTCCAGTCCCTATACACCTTTATTCCCCATGCAGATGGCCTTAAGGCCCTCCGATTCTTCCTGTCCCACAGGCCCAACCTGTCCCCTTCACTGACACCCTCATCCACCTTGCCGAACTCGTCCTCACCCTCAACAACTTCTCTTTTGTTTCCTCCTACTTTCTACAGGCTAAAGGGGTGGCCATGGGTCCCCACATGGGCCCATGCTGTGCCTGCCGCTTTGTAGGTTATGTGGAACAGTCCCTCTTTCGCACCTACACTGGCCCAAAACCCCACCTCTTCCTCCATTACAATGTTGACTGCATCGCCACTGCCTCATGCTCCCAAGAGGAGCTCAAACAGTTCATACATTTCACCAACGCCTTCCACCCAACCTCAAGTTCACCTGGACCATCTCCAACACATCCCTGACCTTCCTGGACCTTTCTGTCTCCATCTGAGGCAACCACCTACAAACCGATGTCCATTTCAAGCCCGCCGACTCCCACAGCTACATAGAATACACCTCCTCCCAACCCACTTCCTGCAAAAATTCCATCCCCTATTCCCACCCTTGTCTGCCTTCCAGAGAGACCACTCTCTCTGTGACTCCCTCGTCTGCTCCACACTCCCCTCCAACCCCACCACAACCGGTTCTTTCCCTGCAACCGCAGGATGTGCTACACCTGTCCCCACACCACCTCCCTCACCCTCATCCCAAGCCCCAAGTTGACTTTCCACATCAAGCAGATGTTCACCTGCACATCTGCCAATGTGGAATACTGCATCCGCTGTACACGTGGCTCCCTCTACATTCTGGAAACCAAACAGAGGCTTGGGGACCGCTTTGCAGAGCACCAAAGCTCGATTCACAGTAAACACTTGCACCTCCCAGCCACGATCCATTTCAACAGCCCCTCCCACTCCTTAGACGAAACGTCCATCCTAGGCCTCCTGCAGTGAAACAATGATGCCACCCGTAGGTCGCAGGAACAACAAGTCGTATTCCACTTGGGAACCCTGCAGCCCAATGTTATCAATGTGGATTTCACCAGCTTCAAAATCTCCCTTCCCCCGACTGCATCCCAAAACCAGCCCAGCTCGTCCCCGCCTCCTAACCTGTTAATGCTCTCACCTATCCCCTCCTTCCACCTCAAGCTGCACCTCCATTTCCTACCTAGTAACCTCGTCTGCCCCCTTGACCTGTCTGTTCTCCCTGGGCTGACCTATCCCCTCCTTACCTCCCCACCCATACTCTCCTCTAGACCTATCTTCTCCTCTATCCATCTCCTGTCCGTCTCCCCCTCTCTCCCTATTTATTTCAGAATCCTCTCCCCATCCCCCTTTTCTGATGAAGTGTCTAGGTCTGAAACGTCAGCTTTTGTGCTCCTCAGATACTGCGTGGCCTGCTGTATTCATCCAGCTTCAGACTTTGTTATCTTGGATTCTCCAGCATCTGCAGTTCCCATTATTTCTTACCACACTTTGAGATCTTGGGTTTAAAGTGGGTAACACTGAATTTGCGCACACAAATACATCGGGTGGTCAAGCATCTGCCTGGTATGCTTGCTTATTGTTTGGGGCATGCGTACAAGAGTCAGGATGTTATGTTGCAAAATTTTAAGACTTTGTTCATGCCACACTTCGAGTGCTGGCCTTCAATTCTGGTCACCACATGACACGACCGA
Organism: Stegostoma tigrinum; assembly: GCF_030684315.1. Taxonomy (NCBI): domain Eukaryota; kingdom Metazoa; phylum Chordata; class Chondrichthyes; order Orectolobiformes; family Stegostomatidae; genus Stegostoma; species Stegostoma tigrinum. The sequence goes on along the minus strand of NC_081404.1, from coordinate 5,170,123 downwards.
TCGGGAGGGAATGCCAAAGAGTTTGACGAGGATGCTATCTGGATTAGAGAGTATGAGCTAGTTGGAGAGAGGCCTGTAGTTCTCCCAGAGTATGAGTTCAAAATAAGTTTAAACACAAAACTTGCATGCAGGTGCAAAAAGTAAAGAGGAAGGTCCATACAATTTTGTTTTAATTGCGACGAGTTTTCATTTTCATAAATATGAGAACATTTTTCGTCAGTAAATATGGTGAGAATACGATATGTGGTGTTGGTCACCCCATCTACGGACGGACATGACAGAATGCACAGTAAAAGTTAGAATGGACGGGTTGTTTCGTGATGAACATTTTTGAGAAGGTGAGGTTTCCATCTGCTGAAGTTTAGAAATCTATGAGTTGACTTGATTCAACGAGACATGAACTTGTCGAGTCGTGACATTTTGGCTATCGCACTGGGAGGACAATCTCGAACTCGAGGTAAATGCTTCACAATAATGTGTGGCTCAGTTTAAGGAGGGATGATGCCAACTTGTTTAAAAAAATTAAAGATGGCTGTCAGGCTTTTGTACCCTGGTCCTGAAAGACCTGTGGAGGCAGAGTCGTTGAGTAATGGTTAAAGTAGAGGGGGATGAATTCATGGTCGGGACATGAATGAAGGATTTTCAGGGGTTGGCGCATTTAAGGTTACAATCAGAGCAGGCATAATGGTGGCCAATAGAAGGACAGATTTGAAGGGACCATGCCTTCTCTTGAATCTTGTCGGAAAGTTCATCTGTCAGTTCGTAAAAACTTGTACAATGCACATATTAATAGCAGGAATCACAAAAGATCTAACACGCATTTTTGACAGACCAGATTGCTTGCAAAATACTCCCACAAAAAGAATATCTGATTGAGTGTGCACATTTGTTGCAGGTTCCTTGAGCAGTTTCACAGATCATTTCACCAGCTTTCATTTTTTGAGTCAGGTATCACATCCAAGCAAAGCTTTGGATCTCATTTCCAGAGTCAAATGTCGTTTATCAATGGCAAAGAGCATTTAATGATCATCTGAGAAATTTTGTTTTGCAAGCCCCCGAGTTTCAGTTTTGATTACCTTCATCAAATTAAAATTGAAACAAGCTGAAACATTGATAAATCCGATCGAGCAGCTTAACTCAAAATTAAACCTGGCAAATCGCAATGATATTCAGTCGTCATGAACCTCGGTATCTCATGTTTGTGTTCTGATATGTGTTCGTCAGCAATCCAGAAAATAGAGTGCCTTTAAAGTCATTGTACAGCGAGTAACAAGACGTCCTCTTAGAGAGGACAAAATCAAGAATGTCAGATATCGATGATCTGAAACAGAAACAGAAATTGCTGGAGTATTTCAACAGGTCTGGTAGCATCAGTGAAGTGAGAAACAGAACCTGGTGACCCTTATTCAGAAAGGACGGCTGTTGGAAACGGTGAAGTGTTGAAGAAAGGGGATGTGGGGGTCAAAGGAATCAACAGATACGGACAGGCAGAGCCCGCAGAGAGAGAGAGCGAGAGAGAGAGAGAGAGAAAGTTAGACTCGCAAAGACTGAATGAGGGGAAGCCACATTAATTGCTCCCGTTCCGAATGACAAGGGAATCAGATTCATGGTAAAAGACTCCCTACAAACTCCCCTCCAAACCACTCACCATCCAGATTGGGAAACCTATTGCTGTTCCTTCAATGCCATTGGATCAAAATCCCAGAATGCCCTTTCTGAGGGCATGGTGCATCTACATTCAGCACATGGACTGCAGTGGCTCAAGAAGGCAGCTCCGCGACACCTTCTGAAGGAGAACTATGGATGGGTGATAAATACCGGACCACTCTGTGATTGCCTGGTCCTATGTGGTAATAAGGCCAGCCAGGAGGAAAGATGGTCTTGGAGATAATGAGTAGGCTGTGCTGAAAGCAGCTCATGCCATGACATGGACTAGTATGTGGCCATGGACAAATGACCAGGGAGAATGCACTCAGGGTCTAATATTATTCATCTCAATATTGAAGGCTTTGGGGTTCCCAAGCAGAAAATGTTATTCTGTTCCTCCAGCTTGTGCTGCGCCTGACTGGAGCACTGCAGCAAGCCCCAGACACCGGTGTTGACCAGCGAACACAGTGGTGCATTGAAGTGGCGGGCGACCTGAGACTTCGTGCCTTTCCAAGGCAAAGAACATTGCAGTTCGTAAAGAAGTAAATTTGAAAGTTGGATCAGTGTTCCATTGTGATCGAAATGTCAGTGACTACTTGATAACTTCAGGGGTGCCGAAATCTTACTGTTCTTGCCGCTACTCTTTTAATCCTGAAACCCAGATAAAGTGCTGGGGACTTGGGTTCGAATCCCAAAGCGGCACGTGGTGGGATTTGAAGTTAACTTTTAAAACAGCTGGAAGTAATAATCTCATGATGACCATGAATCCTTTGCCGATAGTTGAGGGAAAATAAAACCATCTGGTTCACTGATGGCATTCAGGGAAGGAAGCTGCCATCCTAACCTGGTCTGACGAACGTATGACTCCAGACCCACAGCAATGTGGTTGACTCTTCACTGCTTTCTGGGAAATTAGGGATGGTCAATAAACGTTGCCTGGCCAGCGACACCCTCATACTTTCCTTTACGGAATGTTACATGTTTTCGTGCAAAAACTGTTATCTGCAGACCGGAAGGAGATGGCCTTGCACTGTGCCTTCCTCAGCTCAATAGAATAGATGCCAGCCAACCTGTTTCTTTCCTCAAGGAAGAGAAAGTGGCATTGAGAGCAGCCCAGAGACGGTTCACTCGCTTTTTCCAGGCTGAGAAGGGACTGAGGTGCGGCTGCTACAGGGCCTTTGTTTGCTCAGTTGGCTGAGTGACTGGTTTGTCAAGCTAAAGTGATGCTAACAATATGGGTTCTGTTCCCGTTCTGGGAGACGTTGCGTTTTCATTCTTTCTTTATTTTTAAAACGAAGCTCCCACATTTCCACCATCACTTCTCGACTGAGGCATGGTTCTCCTCACATGAAGCTGACCTGATGGGCATTAAATCAGCAATGGGAGGCAATTCAATATCTCGCGCTGTTCTAAATGCTAACTGGTGACTCAGTGGCTGGCACTGCTGTTGCACATCAGCATGAAGTCTGTTTCGATTCCAGCCGAGGGTAAATTCTGTGTGCGTGTGCCCCATTTGTTTCTTTCGGCTTAAAGTGGAGGCTCGACAGTTTTACTCTCACCCCTTGCCTGAGGCACGGGATCCCCTCAAGTGAAGCATTCCTCTCGGCTGACAGTGACTGTGTCCTTTGACTGTGATATTTCATGAACAGACCATCAGATGTTGTGCCCAAAAGCACTTCTTGATGCTCGGCAGCCCATGGGAAAACCCTTTTCAGGCAGAAGGCATTGATACTGTGCGCTAAATTATCTCTTCAGACATTTTTTCACCCGTATCTCTGTTGTTTCCAACGATGCAAACTAGAGTTTAATGTTCATGACTGAGGCTCCTTGGAGGCCCCAGCTGTCAGACACGCTGAGCAATGAACTGCACTCATTGCCATCCGCTTTCCTCGTGGGTTGTCCTTTTCTCTGAGCCATCAGCGCCTCCTGCTGACTCTACTAAGCCGTTCCGTAACAAATACCACTTCGAGATCTGAAATCATTGCAGTCAGCACCATATCATTCTCTGAAAATGACACGGAAATAACCATCACTCTCTTTGTCTGGCTTTACTCTTATTTTTAAAAGCAAGTGTAAGACGTTGTCAACCGGTGCACTTCAATTGGTCAGACTACCAGCGTTTGAAGCAAAACACCCTTTATTCATTCAATGTAGCTAAAACACAAACAAAAGAAAGAAGAATTGGGATAACTTAAATCTATCAGAAAACCTCACACAATAATGCAGTATTTAAGTCCTGAGCAACATATGTTCCAATATTGTAACATCCCATAAACACACAATTTGCAGAAACACATTCAATTAAATAGATTGCCTCATGTGTATTTCTGCAGTCCAGGAGGGAAGAACATTAAGAGAAAACTCGGAAAAAGCGAGAGGATTTATGTACTTTTGGAAAAGAATGATGCAATTAGTGATCGTCAGCATGGCTGTTTGCGGGGCAGGTCATGTCTAACTAAGTTGATTTAATTTTTTGAGGAGGTCATAAAGGTGATCAATGACATTAGAACAGTGGATGTTAAACACATGGATTTTAGTAAGGCCTTTGACAAGGTCACTTACTGTAGGGTCGTCCAGAACGTTAACATGCATGGGCCCATGGTGAGTGGGCTGCATGGTTTCAGAATGAGCTTGCCCATAGAAGGCAGAGGGTAGTGGTGGAAGGGTACTTTTTTCAGGCTGGAGGGCCATGACTGGCTGTGTTCTGCTTTGATCCAGACTCGAACCTCTGCTGCTGGTTATGAAAATGCAGATGGGGTGTGTTGGTAAGTATGCAGGTGGTGTCAAGATCCGTGGAGTTTTGCTGAGTGTAGCAAGTTGCCAAAGGGTACAGCCGGGTATAGATCAATTGCCAATGTGGGAGGACAAATGGCAGATGGAGTTTAATACAGGTAAGTGCGAGGTACTGCACTTTGGGAGATCAAATTTTAAGGAAACGCATACAGCGAATGACGGGTCCCTGAACAGCATCGATGTCCGAAAAGATTTTGGGGTTGAAGTACGTAGCTCCCTTTAAGTGGTCCCTCAAGTAGACAGGGTGATAAAGAAGGTGTATGGCCTGCTGCCTTTTTTGGTTGGGGAATTAAGTGCAAGTGTTATGTTGCCATGTTGCAGCTTTCTGAGACTTTAGTTAGGCCACACTTTGAATATTGCATTCAATTCTGTCGCTACACTCCATAAAATATATGGAAGCTTTCCAGAGGGAGCAGAAGATATTTCCTAGGCTGCCGCCTGGATTGGAAGGTATGAGCTATGAAGAGAATCGCGAAAAAGTCGGGTTCTTTTCTGTGACGCAGCAGAATCTGAAGTGAGACTTGACAAAAGTCTTTAAAATGATGAGATGTACAGATAAATTTGACTGTCAGAATCTTTCTTCCCAATGTTGAAATGTCGAATTCTCGGGGGCATGCATTTAAGGTGAGAGCAGAAAATATCAATGGAGGCTTGTAGGACAAGATTTTTTTTTGCATAGAGGGTTACAGGAATATGGAAAGAGCTGGCAGGGATGCTGGTGGAGACACGTAGAACAGGGGTGTTTCAGGGACTTTAGCACATGAATATGCAAGAAATGGAGGGGTATGGGCCAGGCAGAGGGGAAACGTTCAATTTGGTGTCACGTTAAGCACAAAATCATGGTCTGAAGTCAACAATCCTGTGCTGCATTGTGAAGTATTCTATGTTCTTGAAATAACTGAGGTCTTTTCCTCAAGTTGGGGAAACCCAGAACTAGAGGGCCTAGGCTGAAACTGACAGGAGAAAGATTTGAAAGGGACCTGAGCAGGAGCTTTTTCACAAACAAGGTGATAGGTGTATAGAACAAGTTGTCAGGAGAAGTGGAAGATGCTGGTGCAGTTAGAAGGTTTAAAACACTGTTTCAGTGTTATAGAAAAGATTTGTATAACAATGTAAGCAAAGACTGGCAAATGGGAATAGTTTCATTTCGGGAATGCGACCATCCTGGATGACTTGGATCGCAGGGTCTGTTGCCATACGATACCAATCTATGACTGTATGACTCTTTGAAGAGTTAACAAACGGGCGATAGATGAATGTGATGTATCTGGATTTTCAGAATTAGTTTGATAACGTTTGACTCCTTAAAAATAAACACAAGCCCATGGTTTGGGACACGAGACATTAGAGTCTGTAAAATTGGTAAGTCAGAGAGGATAGGAAGATCAGATTGGCGGGGGAGGCATTTTCAGAATGGACACCGGTAGCTGATGGAGTTTCACAGAGATTTCTGCTGGTGTCACAATTATGTACAACACCAAGGAATGTGAGGAAAGTGATATGAATATCTTTGTTCACCCATTGTCTCTCTAATGCCCTACTCCCATGTCTTGAGCTGGTACTTTGGGACCATATCTATTTCAGACATTTTTACATGAAATTGATGGAGCAAGCCACTTGGATGATCTGTTTAAAGTCATCACTGATTAGTTCCAAGTATTCGGTTTTGAACACTTTCAGTTTTGCCAAAGGAAGACAATGTTGGAATTCCTGTGCATTGTCATGGCCAATTTCTCTCAGGCTGGAAGGTGTTGAAGAAGTTTTCCGAGTTTGGGAGAGTTGTGGCAAAGGCTTTCAAGAGCATGGGAGGGCGTGTCACAATCGCTGAAGAATACAACAAAGCCCTTAAAGCAACCAATATCTGGCAAAAAGATTGCAGAGATCAAGCAAAAAAGACCAAACAAACAAAAAAAAATCAGTAGGTGAGAGGTGTGTCCGGGATAAGAAGGTTTGCAATGGGTGCAGGATGTTAACGAAATCGAGAGGACATAGAAGCTAATTAAGTGCACAGAGATAGGGAGGGCTGCAATTTCTGAATGATGTTGCAAAGAAAGGGAGGACATCAAAATATTGTATTATATTGCAGAAGCTGTAATTTCTGATGCCTTGCTGTCTTATGCAAACTACTATTCTTGGAAATTGTTTCTTTATCTTAGGTGGAGATCACAGTCAGATTTTGTCCATCCGTAAGTATTTCATATTTGAGAAGACATGTGGCTGAGTGCATCTTGATTCCAAGTGCTATGTTCCTCTCATGTTTGTGACATTTTCCCTAACTCATGGTGGCATTGTAACACAAAAACAAATGCTAACTTGAAGAAAATCACTTATACTCACTTTATAAAGAACTAACAATTTATTTATTGACCGGAAAAGTGAGCAAGTTCACAGAAGTTGTCACAAACTGAATAGCTCCCTCCTAACTCCTAACTAGTCCCTGACTTAAAATTCTACTTGTATGCTTTTCCAATAAGATACAACCCCACTTACAGAAAAAACAAACCCAAGTAATAAGAAAATAAATTAAAATGCACTTCTTCAGAGTCTCCACGTCTTTCTTCTGTCGTTCTCAACGTTTCCACTGATCTGGGTGTCGAGGATATTTTGTTTACGAAATCTTCTGTGAAGACTGTTGGCGAGAAGTGACATTGAACCTTTGTAGATGAATCGTGCTTCATTAGAGAGCTGAGCAATTTCTTGCGTGAGCACAATGCTTATTTCTCAGATGGTGGTTGGCTCTCACATGGATCTTCAAAAACCCTCTCCTTATGTACCTTGGATGGCATATCAGTTTCCAAACAAGAGCTTTGGCTCAAGGTTGTCAAAAACGTCAGATTTAAATTCAATTGCCTTGTTATCGCTAAGTGTTTGATTCAAATTACTTGGCTCTCCACAGATGTTATTTTTCCTGTATAAGTCTCTAAGTGTAAAAAAAAAACTACCTCTTAAATGAGCAAAACACTGTTCTCCCTTATCATATTTTTGCAAACAATTTCTGCCTTCTGCCTTCCAATTCACGATTACTCTACGCAACGTCTTAACTATAATACTAGCAATCCCATGCACCTTTATATTTATTGCCATGGAGGCCTTTCTCAAAGGCTTTCTGATAATCCAAATACACCACATCCACTGCTTCACCACATGAACTCTACTAGGAACATCTTCAGGAAATCTACTCAGTTCTCACTTTTAGAATTCTGTGTTGAAACTGTAGAATCAGAGAGGCGTTTTCTCCTTGTCAAATAAATCAATGCCTTCGACAAAATTAATCACTTTCTCAGCAGCTGAGGTCCGGTTTGAAAATCTGCATTTCACACTGTTGTTCTCCCTCCATGTTTAAATAATGGTGTAGTTTTGTCAAAATGCCATACATCAGTCCACATTGAGCTGTCAATGTCATTTTGAATTGCGACAATCAATGCATCCACTATCTCTGTCCACATCTATTTTAACATTCTCAGACAAAGGCCAGCTTGTACACTCATGCAATAACTTCCGACCTCATTAATTTGTCCAATGCAATATCGAATTTCTACCATTTCCATGCTTTCACTGTATCTTTGAATCTTGCTTGTGTCTTTCACTGTTATGCCAGACACAAAGTCTTTATTTCTCTCCTGTGACATTTCTAGGTTTCCTATTCTAAACGTCTCTGTCTCTTCACAGAATTGACCCACATTCATCTCCGTAAATCCCTTTGGCTGAACATCGTCAACAAACATCCTTCCCTCTGACATTATGATGGGCGCAATGTAAAATGGTTGGGGCTGGGACACGACACTGAGGAAATCCTGCTGTGATGTCTTGGAGCTCTGTTAGCCACCGCCTGAGACAAATTCAATCATCTTTAATTGTCTTGCAGATGTCTCAAAACAGTGGAGAGATTGACTCTGATTCACAATGACTCCGGTTTTGCGATGGTGTGTGTTCTCAAAATTGCCAAATGTCCCCACGATGTCATGGTCAAACACTCTTACGTGATTTCCAGATTTATTAATTGCAATATTCAGAGGAAAACATATCATGATAATCCTACATAAAGCATTCTCATAGAGTGACACCTCGCCATCTCCACCATGTGCAGCCTTTACTTTCGGAAGAATAATTTACTCTTCCTGATGGGATGCGGCTCTCGCCGAACCGACAAAAAGAGAACAATCCTTGTGGATCCAGTCTCCTTTCTTACACCGCCGGAGACATTACAACACTGTTCATTCCCTCATTAATCATTTTGAATCCATTGTACTTGGTGCAGTAGTCTCTGGTGTGACGAAAATGTGTTGTTTAATGACATCCTTTTTATTATTGGCCTGATTGCTCTTTTTGTCATCAGTACTATCGGACAGATTTGCTCCTCCAGAACCTTCCTTTTCCTCCATTCATCCAACAATCACTGTGATCCATTATCCTTCCCATGATTTGGCATAACCATTAGTTTTAGTGATGCTTAGAGTGAATAATTTGCTTAAAAGATAACATCAGTGTGTTTGTGAACTTCTCTCTGAACTTGGAGAGGGTTGCTACACAAACAGATGTGTTTGTGCAGCAGTTTATATCGCGGAGCATATTTGCAACATGTTGCAATATAGATTCAGAACTTTTCTCGAACAATGGTTCGAAAGTATTTAAAATATTTGAAAAGGCACCACAGCCACTGAAGGATGAAACCACTGGATATCGTGAAGAGTAAAATAATAAACTTTCTTCTGCTCTCCATCTCTGGGTCACAAGAAGCCTGCCCCTTGCTCTGACCTCTCAATCTCTTATGGACCCAACTCGGCATGAAAATGTGCCTGACTGTCAGAGTGTTGATCAAAACAATTAAAGCAATTGGGTGCATTGGATTTAAGACCTTTTCAAAACCACGAAACCTATCCATCTGAGATCTGAATCGTGTGCTTCGGTATTCGTGCAGAACCACATGACCTTGTTCGTGATTCTGAAAGCTTCATGTCTGAAGTGAGTGGGAATGGTTTTGAAAAAGAGTGGAAAACCTGTAGCTGCTGGAATTGTTGTTGCAGCTTTCTTGGTGCAATATTTTGTTTTTAGCTTCTGGCTACCAGTGGGAACAAATCGAATAAAGGTGAATGTGATGGTGACCCAGACAGAACGGTGGCAGCACGGCGGGGCAAAAGGCAACTTATCACACCATGGTCATATCCAAGAAATTCAGAGGGAAATAATAATTACTGAGCCGTTACAGTCTGCCTGAGGGATAGCATACAGCAGATCAGCTGTTGCCATGGCGACGAGGTAATGCCGATTGCATCAGGAGATTCCACGTTTTCCTCTGAATTAAATCACGAGTGCCAGTAAATTCACTGAGAGAGAATGAAGGAAAAGATTAGAAATTGCAGGAAAAAAAAACGCATTCACAATTTGTGAGATCAGACCATTGGACCAATCAGCTATGACTTCAAGAAGCCACCAAATTGGACAGATCAGGTTAAAGATCAAAGTTAACAGAGGGATGAAGAAGATTGCGCGCCCGGAGCAGGTGAATGCTTTATTATTCCAATGAGCAGTTGTGCGTCTGAACCTGGAGCAGTACAACCAGTGAGTGGGCCCTCTGCTTCACCAGCTGCATCGTATTCTATTTCCGATACAATGTGCCTTAACTGCCATGAAATACTCACTGCCTCATTCACCTCACACGCTGACCTGTGAGACTGCCCTTCACACGTCGCCTTTTGTGGTGTTACCTCCTGGATGTCAGCCTTACTCACTATTACTTTTTCTCGACCCACAGATCCTCAGCCAGTTTCATGAGTCAAACATCGTCGATACATTGCAAATCATTCAGTGTTCCTCCTCCCAACTCCCCCAACACTTTCAAACATATGAAAGCAATAAGCCAAGTGTTTTTTGCTGGAAAAATGAACAAGAAATGGTGTCTATTTTTCGTTATTCCTTCATAGTGTTTTTTTCCAACTTCAAGTTGAATCACATCTCCGTGACCAGAGTTCATTATACGTGAAGGTGAATGCGGGAGGAGAACACAGTAAATTTGTTCCCACTGCTCCATATACCGCCAGGTGAAATAAAACTCCACAAGAATGCACTTGATCCATTTATAATTAACACAAAACGATGTGTCGACCAGGCTCAGGAGCAAACGCAATTATTTGTTTATGATCAGAAATAAACATGTTCAACACGTATGACTCCATTGAACAACACAGAATTCAGGAAGGTAGAGGAGTGAAAGGTTATCCCAAATAAATGTACCAAAAGACAGTCAGAAAGACAGATCCACGCGCTCTCTCTCTCACACACAGAAATGCCCAGAAAACAAAGCAGATCGTCCTGCAGAGACTGGCAAATTCCAAATGAGCAGGTACACTTTGGCCAGAGGATCATCTTTGAAGACCAAATGAAAAAGTGTTGGATGTTGAACAGCCAAAGGATCTGCGTTGTACCATGCATTAAGTCTTGTACACACAGATTCTTCTGAGGCTTATCTATTCGCTCTTTCAAGATAAGGAATAGGACTCACTCTGAAATGATGTTGTGGCTTGTTTTCGTTTCGAATTGGGCGAGATTGTACGGAGCAGATTGAGCACTGCAATTTTTCCTTTTATTCAGCTTGTTCTGAGCAAACCTTTCACCGACTCAAATTTATACACAGAGCATACACCCTGAAGCAACGTGTTTTTCTTAACCAGATATTCTGCCAACTCAACAAGCGAGCTTCTGTGCAACGCAGCTTGTTCTCAGCAGATTCCTTCCAAATGACTCAGAAATAACAATAACCTCTCCAAGATATTCACTGTTTAAAACATGCCCAATACGTTCCAAAGCAAAATTCTCCAATCTCAGATTTCTGGAAATAATGATAAAATAATCTCCAATGTCCACAGTGTGGTTTCATTGACTCTTTTCAAAATAAAATTACTCCATGAACGTGAAGCACACTCAGAAAATAAAGATCTTTCTGCACAGCCCTTCAGAATTTAACACCTCCACGCCACGTTATGTATCAGAGATAGCGGGAAGTGCAGATGCTGCAGACCCGAAGCGTCAGCTTTCCTGCTGCTCTGCTTGCTTAACACCACGTCTACAGGTTTCCACGTAATCCAGCAGCGATGCCCACTTGCAGCAGTGTGTACTGTCTAGGAGGCGTGCTGAAGAAACTCAATAATGCTCCTCAGTCAGTATGCTCCAAATCCATCACCACTTCTATCCAGAATGGCCAGGGTTGCAGCCACTTGCCATCCTGAATTGATAAGATATCACTTAGTCAAAATCCTGGAACTCCCTCATAAAAAAACATTGTGGGTCAACATACAGCTCTTGGACTCCTGCAGTTCCAGAAGGTAGCTAACCATCATTCCTTCAAGAACATGCTGGAATGAGCAATAAATATTGACCCAGTCAATGACTCTTTCATTCACCCAGCTTTATCGAGGGTCATCAAAGCACCTCGGAGAACCAATGACTCATACAGCACACAAGAAGTTTGTTGGCCCATCAGGTACGTATCATGTCCTTTTCTGACGGAAAACCAGCTTGCCGAAGTACTACTTACGAAACACAATGGGTAACTGATACCTCACAACATATGAGAATATGTAGAAGGTCATAAAATCATGAGGGATATAGAAAGGGAAGCTTGCCGAGAAGTTGGAAAGATATTGGTGAGAATTCTTTGGAATAGGATTTACACACATTTGGAAAGGCATGGTTTAATAAGTGACAGTCGGCGTGGCTTTGTGTCGGGCAGGTGGGGTTCAAATCCATATCTCCCTGACAGTGGTCACATAAGTGGATCGGGTGGTAAAGAAAGCTTCAGGCATGCTGCCTTCATTGGTCGGGGAATTGAGTTCAAGAATCAGGCTGCCATGTTGCAGATTTATAACATTTTGGTGAGGACTCTCTCACAGCATTGTATTCAGGTCTGTCACCATATTTTAGGAAATATATGGAAGCTTTAAAAATGGTACAGAAGAGGCCCACCAAGAATCTATCTGGATTCGAAGTTATGAGGACCATAGAAAGGCTCATAATACTCGGGTTCTTTTCTGTGCAGCAGTGGTGTCTGAAGGGAGATCTGTTAGAATTCCATAAAATCATGTGTTGCGTCGGTAAGGTTGACGCCAGAATCATTTTCACAAGTTTTGAAATGTCTTCTTGGAGGGAGCTTGCATTTAACATGGTAGTGGGAAAGCTCAATGTTTTCTCTGTGAAATATTCACACATGAACTCTACCAGGAACATCTTCAGGAAATCCCCTCAGTTCCCCCTTTCACAATTATGTGCTGTCTCTGCTGAATGAGAGAAGCTTTTTCTCTTTGACAATTAAATGCTTGCCTTCGGATAAATACATCACCTTCTCACTGACTGAGGTCAGCTATGAAAATCTGCATTTCACACGGTTATACTCCCTCCATGTTGAAATGATGGTTTGGTTGGGCAGAATGGCAAACATCAGTCCACATTCAGCTGCCAATGTCATTGTGAGCTGCAATGAGCAATGCATCCACTATCTCTGTCCACATCTCTTTCAACATTGTCAGAAAAAGGACAGCTTGTCCCCTCAAATCAGCTTCATGAATTTTCCCAATGCTTCCTTTCTGCAATACCGAATTTGTTTCATTTCTACAATTCCACTGGATCATTGAATCATGTTTGTTTTGGGGAAGAATTCCTGTGTCTTTCACTGTTAAGAGAGACACAAAGACCATATGCCTCTTTTCTGACAATTCTATCTTTCCTAATCTGAATGTTTCTGTATCTTCGCGAAATTGACCCACAATTGTCTTCCTGAATCTGTTTTGCTGAAACTTCTGCAATCACCAAGGAAAATCATGATACTGGATGCAACGTAAAATGGTTGGTCCTGAGACATGACACAGATGAAATCCTGCAGTGAGATCCTGAACCTGAGTTAGCCAGCCCCTCAGAAAAATTCAAGCGTCTTACATTTTCTTCCATAAGTTTCACAACAGTTGAGACATTGCCCCGATTCACATTGAATCCAGAGCTAGTAGGAACTGCAAATGCTGGAGAATCTGAGATAACCAGGTGTAGAGCTGGATGACCACAGTAGGCCAAGCAGCATCATAGGAGCACCGAGGCTGATGTTTTGGGCCTAGACTTTTCTTCAGAAATGCGGGGTTGGGTGGAGAAGGCGGTTCTGAAATAAATAGGGAGAGAGGCGGAGACAGATAGAAGGTGGATAGAGGAGAAGATAGGTGGATTGGTGTTAGGCAAGTCAAAGAGTTGGGATGGAGGCAATAAATTGAAGAGTATGCGGGAAGGTAGTGAGGAGGTAGGTCAGTCCAGGCAGGGCCGACCGGTCAAGGGTTGTAGGTTGAGGGGAGATTTTAAAGTTTCTGAAATCCACATTGATACCATTGGGCGGCAGGGTTTCCAAGTGGAATATGAGTTGCTGTTCCTGCAACCTTCTGGTGGCATCGTTATGGCTGTGCAGGAGGCCCACGATGCACATGACATCAGAGGAATTGGAGGGGGATTTGTAATTGTTCATGGCTGGGAGGTGCAGTTGTTCAGTGTTTACCGAATGGAGATCTTCTACAAAGCAACCCCCAAGCCTCTACATGATTTTCCCGATGTCGAGGCGACCACAATGGGTACAGTGAATGCAGTATACTACATTGTACAGGTGAACATCTGCTTGACGTGAAAAGTCTTCTTGGGACCTGGGATGAGGTTGAGGGTGGAGGTGTGGTGGCAGGCGTAGCACTTCCTGCGGTTGCAGTGAAGTGTGCCGGGGGTGGTGGGGCTGGACGGGAGCATGGAGTGGATAAGGGAGTCACGGAGAGAGTGGTCCCTCTGGAAATTAGACAAGGGTGGGGAGTGAAAAATGCCTTTTGTGGTGTTGTCGGATTGCAGATGGCGGAAGTGTCGGTGGATGATACGTTGCATCTGGAGGTTGGTCGCGTGGTACTTGAGGCGAATGGGGATTCTTTTTGGGTCATTATTGCGGGGACGGGGTGTGGGGGATAAGTTGCGGCAAAAGCTGGAGACATGGTTGAGGGCATTCTCGACCACTGCGGCAGGGGTGGGCACGTTGCATTCCCTTACAAATGAGGACATCTGAGATGTATGGAGCAGAATGCCACATCCTGGGAGCAGATGGTGTGGAGGTGACAGAATTGGGAATAGGGGATAGCATTTTTGCAGGAAGATGGATGGGAGGAGGTGTATTCTTGGCAGCTGTGGGAGTCGGTGGGCTTGAAATGGATATTGGATTCGAGGTGGTTGCCTGAGGTGTAGACTGAGAGTTCCAGTAAGGTGAAGGAGTTTTTAGAGATGGTCCAGGTGAACGTAAGGTTGTGGTGGAAGGTTTTGGTGAAGTGGATGAACTGTTCAAGCTCCTCGTGGGACCACGAGGCAGCACCGATGCAGTCATCAATGTAATGGAGTACGCATTGTTCCACGTAACGTACAAAGACACAGGCACAGGTTGGGCCCATGCGGGTACACATGGCCACCCTGTTTGTCTGTAGGAAGTGGGAGTAATTGACAGAGAAGTAGTTGAGGGTGAGGACAAGTTTGACTACACAGATGAGAGTGTCAGTGTCTCGGAAATCGACAGGTCTGCAGGACAGGCAGAAGAGAAGGCCCTTTAGGCCATCTACATGGGGAATGCAGCTGTATCGGAACTTGACGTTCTCAGCTAAAATGAGGGGTTGGGGACTGGGGAAATGAAAGTTCTGGTGGAGGTACTACGTGTGGGTGGTATCACGGACATAGGCAGGGAGTTCCAGGTCCAAGGTGGAGATAATGGAGTTGAGGTAGGTGGAGATAAGCTCAGTGGGGGCAGGAGCAGGTGGAGACAATGGGTCAACCGGGGTAGTCACGTTTGTGGATTTTGGGAAGGAGATAGAAAAGGGCGGTGTGTGGTTGGGGAACGATGAGATTGGAGGCTGTGGGTGGGAGGTCACCTGAAGTGATGACGTTTTGGATGGTTTGGGAGATGGTGTTTGGTGCTCAGGGGTGGGGCCATGATCCACGGGGCGGCAGGAGGTGGTGTCGGAGAGCTGGCGCCTGCCCTCAGTGATGTAGAATTCATTGTGCTCTACCACAACTACGACTCCCTTGTCCGCGGGTTTTGTGGTGAGGTTGGGATTGGAGCGGATGGATCGTCTTCTTGTGATGCTGTTTGGCCTGCTGTGTTCATCCAGCTCAACAACTTGTTATCTCGCATTGAATCCAGGTTTGTGATGGGCTCTGCAATTCTGCAAATCGCCAAATGTCTCCATGAAGTCATATCAGTCACCCTTAATCATTCGACAGTATTTGCAAATTGTAAGAAGAAGAGGAAAATATTCCATGACAATCCGCGGTAAGTTGTCCTCACAGTTTGGCACATCGACATTTCTACCATGCACAGCTTTTGCATTTTAAAGAATAATGTACTCTTCCTCAGGTGACGAGCTGAGAATTAGAACAACACGGAGGCAACCATTTCTGTAAATTCGATGGAAGGGTCACCCGACCTGACACGTTAACTCTGTTTTCTCCTTCAAGATGCTGCCGGAACTGCTGAGCTTTTCCAGCAACTTTGCTTTTGTTCCTCTAAATTGCGATTCATTTTTTGGTCTGCAGGACGCATTTTGACACTGTTGCTTCCTTAATTAATCATGTTGAATCCATTTAACTTGATGCAGTAGTCTCTAGTCTAACGAAAAATGTGCCACCCAATGACGTCCTTTTCTCATTGGGCTGAGTACTCGCTTCATCATCAGTAATACTGGACAGACTTGCTCTCCAGAACCTTCCTTTCCCTCCATACATCCAGCAAACACTGTCATCCATTTCTCTTCACACGATTCGGCATCACTATTTATTTTGTTGATGCTTACAGTGAATTGTTTGCTTAAAAGGTCACATGAGCGTGTTTGTGAACTTCTCTCTGAACTTGGAGAGTGTTGCTACATAAATAAATGTGTTTGTGCAGCAGTTTATATCACGGAGCATATTTGCAACATATCGGAATATAGATTCAGAATTTTTATCGAACAATGGATCGAATGTCTTAAAATATACAAAAAGGTAGCACAGCCACAGCAGGATGAAACCACAGGATATCGTGAAGAGAAAAATAATAGACTTTCTTCTGCTCTCCATCTCTGGGTCACAAGAATTCTGCCCTTTGCTCTGATCCTGCAGTCTCTTACGGGCCTGACTGGCCACTAAAATTTGCCTGACTGTCAAAGCGTTTATCAAAAGAATTAAAGCAAATGGGAGCATTGGAGTTAAGATCTTTTCAAAGCGTTTGAATCCTATCCATATGGGATCGTAATAATATGCTTCATTGTTCATGCAGAACCACTCGACATTGTTAAAGATTTGGTAAGATTCAAACCTGAAGTAGGTGGGAATGTTTTTGAAACAGGCCAGAATGCCTGTTGTTGCTAGAACTGCTGTTGCAATTTTCTTGGTGCAATATTTCATTTTCAACTTCTGGGAACAAATCGCAACAAATCGATCAAATGTAAAAGTGACAGTTAACCAGACAGAACAATCAGTGGCAGCGCGGCGCAGCACAGAGGTAATTTTACAGACAGCGGTCAGATGGAAGAAATTGACAGGGAAATAATAATCATTGATCCGGTAGAGTATGACCTCAAGGATAACATACAGTAGATCCGCTGTTGCCATGGCAACGAGGTAACGAGTGGTGCATGAGGAGATTCCACATTTTCCTCTGAATAAAATCACAAGTGCCAGTGAATTCACTGTGAGAGAGCGAAGGGAAAGGAGATGCGAAATTACTTTTAAAAAGTCATTCACATTTTCTCAAGACAGACCACTGAACACAAACAGATTAGCTGGAGATGGTACAGAAGTGATTTACAAGGATGTAGCCTGGGATAGAAGGTTTGAGTTGTGAACAAAGGCTGTGTACGCTGGGACTGATTTCATTGGCGGGTTGGAGGCGGAGAGATGACCTGCTGAAATTTTATAAAACAATGAGAGTTCCAGATAGAGTTGATGGTTATTGTCTTTTCTCCAAGATGGGGAATTTTCAGATGAGGGAGCACAAAACGTGCATTTGGTCTGGCACCCAGTAAACTCATTTTTTTAGGTGAGAGGAGAGAGATTTCTTTCAAAGAGACATTAAGAGGCAATGTTTCAACACAAAGGGTCATTCATGTGTGGAATGATTTTCCTGAGGAAGTGGTGGATGTACAGTTACAATGTTGAAAAGACATCTGGATGGATATATGAACGGGAAGGATATGGGTCAGGAGTAGACAGGTGGGAATATTTCAGTTTGGGATTTTGTTTGGGATGGACTGCGTGGTCCAAAGGACCTGTTTTAGTGCAGCATGAATCTATGGCTCTGTGACTTCAACTGGCCACTGAGGAATCGTGTTCAGAGATGTATGGGTTATGGGGGGATGGATCTGGATGGGATGCTTCAATGGGCAGTGTGGACCTGCTGTGATGAAGGGCCTTTTCCCACACTGCAGGGAATCTAATCTAACCTGATCACATACAGATCAGGATAAAGATCTTTTTTAAGAGGTATCAGTCAGAGGGGTGCAGCAGACTCCTGTCCAGAAGCAGGTGAGCACTTTAATAGTCCAATGAGGAATTGTGTGTCTGAAGCTGGAGCAGTGCAAGCTTGGAGTAGACCCTCTGCTCCTCCAGCTGCAATGCGTACCATTTCGTTTTGCGCTGCAATGTGCATCACCTGCAAAGAAATACCTACAAACACATTAGACTCACCTTCTGATTTGTCCATCTGTCCTTCACACGTCACCTTTCGTGGTGTTACCTCCTGTCGAGTAGCCTGACTCACCATGGCTTCAAACTCGAGCCATAAATCCCCAGCCACACTAACCAGCCAAAGCTTGTTGATACTTTGCAAATCAATCTGTTTTCATTTTCCCACTTCTGAATTAGCCTCAGCAATGAGCCAAGCGTTTTTGATGGATTAATGAACCGAAAATCGGGTAGATTTCCCTGTATTCCTTCATAATGTTTGACACCCAAATTCCAATGGACCCGTGTCTCTGTGACGAGAGCCCAGTGTATGTGAGGGTGGATGCGAGAGGAGAGCTCTGGAGCTCTCTTCCCACTGCTCGACATATCACCAGGTGAAAAAGAACTACACAAGAATACACCTTACTTCACACAAAATGATATGTGAATCAGGTTCATCAGCAAACACAGTTGTTTGTTTATGAACAGGAATAAAATTGCATAACAAGTATAACATCATTGACCAACATGGAATTCATGGAGGTAGAGGAGTCAACGTTTACCCATATTAAATTTACCAAAAGACTCTTTCTGTCTCTCTCTCTCCCGTTCCCGGAAAGTGCAGCGAACAAAACAGGCTTCCTGCAGAGATGGAAAAATTCCAAAGGAACAGGTGTAATTTGACCAATGGGTTATTTGTTCAGACCAAATGCAAAAGTGTGGGATATTTCAGAGTCACTGGACGTGCGTTGGAACTTGTGCAGTCCTGTCACCAAAAATGCACCTTTCTCAATGAAGCCTTGTACACACAGATTCTCAGAAAATACAATATTTTGTTGCTCTTGAAGTCTCTTTCAAAATAATGAATGTGTTTCAGTCTGAAATGATGTTGTGGTTTTGTTTTGTTTTTGAATTCGGTGAGATTATCTGGAGCAGCTTGCTCACAGCATTTTTTTTTTCTCGAATTCAGCTGTTTTTTTTAGCTGACTTTCCTCAACTCCCTCTTATCCTCGGAGCCTTCCTTCTAATCCAGCGTGTTCCTACCAGGCATTCCACCAGCACAACATTCTTTCAATCCACATTCTGTGCAACTCAGCTTGTTCTCAGCAGATTTCCTCCGAATGAATCATTGGAACAAGACAGAATCCAAGACAGTCGCTGTTCAAAACAAATTGAAGCGTGCAAACTCAATCATTCCAGACACTTCAATCAACCTGCACAGAGATGAGAGATACACATAGGCAATTTGAACCCGGCCATGATTTTGTTCAGGGTTGGTACAGTACCAATGCACCACAAGAACCTTAGCCCGAGCAATCACAGACACTTACCCGGCAAACCGACTACCGCAATTGCAACATAGAATATATTCCTGACTAATTAAATTGGTCGATGCATTTTCTGAGCGACAAGATCAATCACGTTGTGCTGCTCGTCATCTCTCCAGTTCAGAATGGGATAAGAGCCTTTATTTTATACCCGACAGGAGCTGCCAGGGGATTCTGTGTTTGCAAAATTTTCCAGTCGTTTGTTTTCCAAAAGACTCACAAGCAGAGATTACGACAGTCGAGTTACTTCTCCAGTGATCGAAAATATTTAGCAATTTGTTTTGGAGAGATCTGCAGCTCTCTTGAGATAAAGGATTTCAGTTGAGCCACGCTTAGGCTCAAAAATATCACAATATATTCCCACCCAGCGTTTTGCTGCAGGTTCTGTGCTGACTGGGTCAGATCTCTGGAAGAGCAGCTCAAATTGTCTCAGTCAGCAGCCCCATTTCAACCATCACTCCACTGTTTCGCTCAGCCAGTTCAGAAGTAATGTGTCCAGTTCCAGTCACCCTGCCAAAGAAATGATATTATTTAGCTGGAGAGCGTTCATAAAAGATTTACCAGGATGTTGCCAGGAGTGGAAGGTTTCAGTTACAGGGAGAGTCTGGATTGGCTCGAATTGTTTTCATTGGAGCAAAAGAGGTTAAGTGGTGACCTGAGAAAGATTTATAAAATCATAGTGGGTATAAACGTGGTGAGCGGCAGCTATCTCTTCCCTCGGGTGGGGGATTTCAAGTCTGGGGAGCATATTTTTAAGGTGAGATGAGAATAATTTATAAAAGACAGGCGGTCAATATTTTTGCACAGGGAGTGCTTTGTGTGCAGGATGGGCTTGCAAAGAAAATGATAAATGTGGGTACAGTTGCAATGTTTAAAAGACATTTAGACAAGCACATGAAGAAGAAATGTTTGGAGAGATATGGGCCAAGTCAGACAGATGGGATTAGCTCCATTT
Source organism: Stegostoma tigrinum (assembly GCF_030684315.1). Classification (NCBI taxonomy): domain Eukaryota; kingdom Metazoa; phylum Chordata; class Chondrichthyes; order Orectolobiformes; family Stegostomatidae; genus Stegostoma; species Stegostoma tigrinum. The sequence continues at coordinate 5,149,717 of NC_081404.1, read as the reverse complement.
GGGATCATGGTCAGCCGAGACTGTTTGGACTAAAAGTCTGTTTCCATGCTGCATGACTCTCTGAACTAATGAGTCAGCTGTTTACTCGATGCTCTACAGATGAAATCTTTCTTACCTACAATCCAAGGCCGTTCATTTCAGATTATAACCACTGCCCAGTCAAAGGAATGTTTTGTATCAGGGCACTCTTTCATTCATTGCCATTCAACGTGTGTCTGTCTCTCTGATGAACTTTCCCCAACACCTTTGACTCACTGAGGTAGTCTCTCGTATTCCCTGACCTGTTTGCGTATCTGAAACACATTGTTACTGGAAAGCAGAATCTCTGGAACGTTGATTACCTGATATACTCTCTAAAACCCTTTGATGAAATTTCTTGCACAGCACATGAAACAATCGATAGGATTTACACTCCCACTGGACAGGTGACGGGTTGTGAAGTTTCAGTTCTTCATCTCGTACATCAATGATTTCGTTTTCTTCCTTCAGCCTGAACTTGAAAATTAAACCAATTGGACCAAAAACCTCACCCAAAATTTCATTATCTCATGTCCATGTGGGCTTTTTCCTTCCCTTTCAGCAATTTTCTATCCTTGTCCAAGTTTTCGAATTAATGCCAATAAGGACCATATCCAGTCACAGTGGTTTGTAACTACATTTCAATTTCTCACCCTCGCAGAACAGACCACACCCCAGAGTTATAAAGGTGGTAGCAGACAAGATTGTGGAGCCATTGGTGGCGATCTTTCAGGAATCGCTGGAGCCATGGTTGGTCGCAGAGAACTGAGAAATGGCGAATGTAACACACATATTTAAGAAGGGAGGGAGGCAAAACACAGGAAACTATAGACTGGTTCGAGTAACCTCAGTGATTGGTCAGATTTTAGAATCCATTATGAACGACAGATCCACAGAAACGATTCAGCTCAGAAGAGGTCAATTGGGCACATCCTTGTTTGAACCGACCCAAAGAGATCCAAACGCCCTTTTTAATCACATCATCCTTCACTTTGCCCATTGCCCTGCCGATCTACTGTGCTGACTCATACACATTCTCACAGAGCTTCGGGTTTCTGCCTCCACCACTAATTCAGGCGGAGAACACTAGGCATCCTTCATCCTCTGTTTAAGAAGAATTTTGCTCACATCCACTGTAATTCTGCCGCCACTGACCTGAATAAACAAGCCCTAGTTTTCAAACTCTCTGCTAATTTGGCCACTGCATCTCTTCTCTTCAATATTTTGCACACATGAGCATTAAGAATGAGTTTGCAGAATACTTGAAAGGCATGCTGAAAGAGGCCAAATTCAGCACGGCTTCATCAAGGAGACGTCTTTCTGAACGAACTTGTTTGAATTCTTTAAGGAAGTAATGAGCAAGTTAGAAAAAGGAGAGCTATTGGACATGATCTATTTGGATTTCCAGAAGGACTTTGACAAGTTGCTGCATGCGAGGCTGAGAAATAAGATAAGAGCGCATGGTGTCAAGGCAAGGCATTGGCACACATAGAGGACTGGCAGACAGGCAGATGTCAGAGATTGTGGACGAAAGGGTCTTTTTTTCAAGATGGCAGCAGTGACATGTGAAGTTCTGCTGGGGTCAGTGTGGAAACCAAAATTATTCACATTAAACATTAATGATCTGGGTAAAGGAACATAAGGCATTATTGCAAATTTTGCAGCTAACACAAGGGTAGATGGAGAGTCAGAAAGTGTTGAGGAAGTGGGGAAGCTACAGGAGGACTTGAACAGGTTAGGAGAGTAGGCAAAGATTTGGCAGACCAAATGCAGATTCGAAAATCCTGACGTTATACACTTTGGCAGGAAGAATATGGGAAAAGCCTTTGGAAATTTGAAGCACAAAGAGACGTGGATTCCTAGTTCAGGATTCTCTTAAGGTTAGCATCCAAGTTCAGTCGGCAGTTAAGAAGGCAAATGGAATGTTAGTATTCATTGCAAGAGAGCTACAACACAAGACTAGAGGCTGTATAAGATTCTGATCAGACCGCATTTGGAATATTGTGAGCAGTTTTGGATCCTATATCCAAGATAGCATGTGCAAGCTTTGACAGGGGTCCAGAAAAGTTTTACAGGAATATTCCTGTGGATAAAGGACTAGTTTGGAGATGTTTTGGGCTCTGGATATATACTCCATGGAGTTCAGAAGATTGGGGGAAACTGATTGAGATGTCCAGAATACTGAGAGACCTGGTTAGAGTGGTCGTGGAGAAGAAGTTTCCATTGGTAGGGGAGACTAAGGCCCGAGGGAACAGCTTCAGAGTTAAAGGATAACCCTTTGGAACTGAGATGAGGAGGAATTTATTCCATCAGAGAGTGGTGAATGTGTGCTACATGTTGCCGCAGAAGGCCAAGTCATTGAGTTTATTTAAGACAGAGATAAATATGTTTTTGATGAGTTCAGGGATGAAGGGATATAGGGGGGAGGCAGGAGAATGAGGTTCTGAACATATCTGCCAAAATTGAATGACAGACCAGACTCAAGTGGCAGAATGGCCCAATTCTACTCCAATAAATTATCTGGCCGAATTTGTAGAGTTCTGGCCTAGCCGTGCATAATCACCAAATCCCACCATCGAATGTAACTCTTGTTGATTTTAACAGGTCACATTTTTCTAAATCTGCCAGTGCCACCAAGAATACCTTGTTCTCATCATTTCTACCTGTGCCACTTGCAGCTCCATGTTTACTCTTCTCTCACACTAAATCTCTGACTTGCTCATTCTTGGTTCTTCTCAATGCAAGCAGAAGTCCATAAAAACAGAAGAAATAGGAACAGGAATAAGGCATTCAGCCCCTCGTGCCTCCTTTGCCAACTGTTATGATAAGAGCTGACCAACAATGGTATTTCAGTGTCTGCATGAAAAGCCCAGTTGGAAAATTTCATGTTTTTGAAATATCACCGCATCACTCTCCTATACTTGATAACAGCACAAACCAGCTCTTTAATTCTCAAATCACATGCCCAGTCATTCAAAAATTGAACTGTGTGAAACCTCACTGACCTCATCCCTGAGAACCCTCAAAAGTAATTGTTCAGAAGCTACCCTCGATATTTATAGTGGTTGAATTGACTGGTTCACCAGTGTCAGTACTTTGGGCACATGTGAGAGGACATCGGAGATATATTTGAAAGAAGGCAAAGGATTCCCCTTCCCTTTTTGTCCTCACACAGGTGCTGGTGTGGTCTATTTGGTGGTATTTACACTCAAATGCGGTGTGCCCAATGGGCCATTGTTTCCCATTTTGAACAATTTGCCATGATGTATTCCACATCTAGGAAACAGGGAGCGGAACAAGGTAGAATTCAGCACACGTGTGGAGAGGGAGGAACTTGGGTGAGAAACAACAGTGTTAATCTGAAAGGGACGATTGAGGACTCTTGGTGTGCATGTGACAGAGCTGAGAAAGATCAGACAGAATCTGATTGAAACGTACAGAAAACTGAGAGGCGTGGATCGAGTAGACGTGGAGACGTTGTTTCCACCGGTTCAGTGTTGCGAAAGAGATTTAGAGAGCTGCAGTTTGTGAACGATATTGCAGTGATAGCGATCGCTGTATTGAATGCATTATGCTTCAGAGACACGGAGGCCGCAGTGACTCTACAATGTTCTGCCGATAGTGACTGAATGCAGTGACTGAATGATACTAGATAGGTAGAGTGCTGCCAGCATTAAATGACATGCAAGAGATAGTGACGGCCCAGTGACTGAAAGATTTTACAGTGTTAGGTAGGGGTTCAGAGACTGAATAATGTCAGAGGTGAAGTGAGGATTGTAGGAAGTGATTGAAATTACAGAGAAAGCAAGGGCTGCAGCTGGTGAATGATGTTGCAGAGATAGGCAGGGCTGCATTGTGTGAATGATGTGACAGAGATCGGAAGGCCGACAGTGACTGGATGATATTTTCGAGATAGTAAGCGTTGCAGGGATTAAATGATATTCCAGAGATAGTGAGTGCCCAGCGGCATGATTTTGCAGACTTAGGGAGGGCAAAAGTGAGTGAATGTTTTTAAAGAGATATGGAGGCTATCTGTTCCTGAATTGTGTTGCAACGATATGGAAGGGCTGCAGAAAATGACTGACTGCAAAGCGAGAGGAAGGGAGTCAATTAAATTTTATTATGTTGCAGAAAATATCATTTCCGTTTTCTTGCCATTTTCTTTCATGAACTTTTCTTTGAAGTGTTTTGTTTTATCAGATCGCAGTCAGATATTGGCCATCTGTAAGTATTTGGCATCTTAGATGACTTGTGGATGAGTGCATCTCGACTCCTAGCCATCATGTCTGTGACTCATTCCTTCATCCATTGTGGTATTTTGCTGGCGATGTGGTGCACGTTCATATGAGGCACTTTGTCAAAATCCGGGTATACTGTAAATAAACCACATCCCCTGCTTCGCCGCATGATCTCTGCCAGGAACGCCTTGTGGAGATCTACACAGATCTCCTCTTCACAATTCCGTGCTGCCTCTGCTGAATCAGAGGCTTCCTTTCACTGACCAAATAATCGTTGGATTTTTAATAAATCGATCACATTCCCGACTTCCGAGTTCGGGTTTACAGATATGCATTTTACACTGTTGTACTCCTCCTTGTTAAAACAAGACTGCAGTTTTGCGAAAACACCAAACAGCAGTACGCATTGCGACATTAGTAATTTGAATTGTGATAATCAATGCATCCGTGATCTCTGTGCGCATCTCTTTCAAAGTTCTCAGACAAAGGCTAGCTTGGCTCCTCGAGAGATTAACTTTCAGCCTCTTTAATTTTTCCAATACGACTTCTCGACATTATTGAATTTCATTCAGTTCCACACTTTCACTGGATCACTGAATCTTGCCCGTTTCAGGAACACATCCTGCGTCTTCCACTGTTCAGACAGACGCAAGCACTGTTTTTCCTTCTCTGCCGTTTCTTTCATTGCTGTTATTTCCGTCTCGGCCTCTTCATGGAATTGACCAACAATAGTGTTACTTCATCAATTTTGCTGACCATTGTGGGATCATCAGTGAACATCCTTTCCTCTGATATCATGGTCGATACACTGTAAATGGTTGGGCCTGGTTCACTTGCCTGGGGAATTCCTGCAGAGATGTCCTGGAGCTGGGTTACCCACCCTCTTAGTCAAATACGAGCATCTTCCATTGTCTTCCACAACGCTTCAAATACAGGAGACATTGTCCCCAAATTGCATTGACTCCAGTTCTGCGATGGGCCATTTTTCTGCAAATTGCCAAATGCCTCGGTGGTGTCAAGGTCAGTCATTCCTCCCTGTTCTACAGTGTTTGTAATTTCGTGATAGTTAGAGGAAAACATACCATGACAATCTTACTTAAAGTTTTCTCACAGATTGGCACTTTCCCACCACACTGCCTTTGCTTTTCTAAGAATGATATCCTCTTCCTGATGTGAGAAAAGAATCAGACCAATGTCGGAGGACATTCCCGGTGAATTGTGCCTCGCGCCCTGCCCGGAGGACACTCTGTGGCGCTGTTCATTCACCATTTCTTCAAGTCCAACCATTTGCTCTTGATGCAGTGGACATTTGTGGAACTAAAAACGTGGTGTGTAATGCTGTCTCTTGTTTGCAGGAACCTTGTATTATTGGTGCATCCATATCGTCATCGCTAATCTCAGACGTATTTGCTCCAAGAGAAACTTTCTTTTGCGTCTTTCATCCAGCAATCAATGTTATCTATTACCCTTCACATGATGTGGCATTACTATTTGTTTTATTGATGCTTACAATGAATTGTTTCCTTACAAGGAAGCATCAAGGTGTTTGCAAATTTTTCTCTGTATTTAGAGAGTGTTTTTGGATAATTAAATGTGTTTGTGCTGCAGTTTACATCCTGGAGCATAGTTGTAACACGCAGGAATATATCTTCAGAATTCCGACTCAATAACAGGCCGAAAGCATTAAAATAATTCAAAAGGTCACACACCCATGAAGGATGCAACTACCAGATATCAGGAAGAGTAAAATGGCAGACTTTCTCCTGCTCTCCATTTCTGTGTCACAATGATTCTGCCTCTGGCGTTGATCCTTCAGACGCTTACGGGCCGGACTGGCCATCAAAATGCGCCTGACTATCAGAGTATTCACCAATAGATTTAAAGCAAATGGGAGCATTGGAGTTGAGACCTTTTCAAACCTCTTGAATCCGATCCGTGTGGAATTTTCATAATACACTTCAGTATACATACAGGGGTATTTAACATTCTTATAGATTCTGGAAACTTCATACCTGAAGTGAGTGGGAATATGTTTGAAATAGAGCAGAGTGCCTGTTGTTGCACGAACCTATTCTGCAGTTTTCTTGGTGTAATATTTTGTTTTCAACTTTGGGCAACAAATGACAACAAACGGATCAGACGAAAACGTGACAGTGATGCAAACAGAACAATCTGTTGCTGCATCACCAGGACAGAGTTAATACTACACAAAGGGGTGATGTTCAGGAATGGCCCTGGGAATTAACAATAACTGATTCGCCACAAGATGACAGAATGATAGTGAGCAGCAGATCTGCAATTGCCATGGCCAACAGGTATTGAGTAGGACATTCAGAGAGACCACACTTTGCCTCGAGACGGATTTGTTTTTCTCAATAGGTTAACTGTAACAATTAGAAACGGGATAAGAGGCTGGGAATTAAAGGTAAGTCATTGTTAGTGCTTGTTTCAAACTGGATGGACAGAAAGTTACAATCTGAAATTTGTCTGTTGACTTGTTGTGAGATGATAATAATTTAAAACAATTTGCAATAATGACTCAACCCAATTCGAATGAAATCATCCACTCCTGGGTTGACAGGGTTAAGCAGAGAGAATGCCAGAGGCGGGCAAGCCATTCACCCCTGTGCTCGACGTTTCAATGTTGAATGATAAGTTAGCATACTTCCAGGCAATTTGAGCCACCCAGGATCAACTCCCCATGCAATGATCACTCAGGGACAGGGAATACACCAGAAGAATGAGTAGAATACAAATTTATAACCAGAGGGCTGCAATGTCGGACTGACGAGCACAAACTGTTTTACCCAGGTACAGTCACGGAGTCAAAGAGCAAGAAACAGACCCGTATGCCAAACTTTTCTGCTTTGGCCAGCTTTCCTGAAGTCAACTCGTCCCATTTGCCTGCATGTGGCCTATTTCCATCGAAACCATCCCAATCATGTACACATCCTGATGCTGCTTAAATGTTCTAATTGTACCAGTCTGCACCACTTCCTCTGGCAGCTCGTCCCAGACATGCACCTGCCTCTGATGGACAAGTTGCCCGTCAGGTCCCCTTTAAATCTTTCCCCTCTCATGTTGAACCTACGCCCTCTAGTGTTGAACTGCATAACCCAGAAAAAAAATAGACTTTGCCTGTTCATCTTTTCTGGGCCCTTCATTGTTTTATACACCTCGACAAACACACCGCTCAGACTTAAACGTTGCAGGGGAAAAATACCCCAGCCTAACCAGCCTCTCCTTGTGACTTAATCCATCAGGTCTCAGTAACATACATGGAAATCTTTTTTGCAAACTTTTGAGTTTAGGAGCATTAAACCAAAAGCGATTTTACCAGCATTTGTTCAGCCTCAAATTGCATTCACAAGCCCATGTACACTGACTGATTCAGGGAAACATGGCAATCACCTTCTCTTCACCACCCTGTCTACCTGTGATGCCATTTTCAAGGAACTATTTACCTGAACCCTTTTATCTCTCTGTTCAACGAGACTCTCCACTGCCCTACCATTAGCTGCATAATTCCTGCAGCATTTTGCCTTGTCAAAATTCAATACCCTACATTTTCCGAAATGAAACCACGTCTGCAATTCCTCCACCCACTTGCCAAATTGACCAAGGTCCTTTTTCTCTTTTGGACGATCTCCTTTACTGTCCACTCTCCCAAAAATATCTATGAATTTCCCACCAGTTCCCTTTTGTTATCATATACACCACCCGCTTCTCACACTGTCAATTGTGAGGAAGGTTCACTGGACTCAGAACATGAACTTTGTCGCTGTCTGCACAGATCCTGCCAGAACTGCTGAGTTTCACCAGCGTCATCTGCTTTCATTTCAGTTTTACAGCATGCACAGCTGTTTGTTCCATGAGTCTAGAAGGAAATGGCTATCTGGATGCCGCTGTTTGCTTATTGAGGTGGGGAAACTCAAACGGTTTATGAGGGTCTTGGTACTTCACCTGAAGAGTGGTGACCTGAAAGCTTTGGGAGGCAGCCGCTAAAATGAGGTAGTAACGTGGGATGTCAGTTGAATGGCCACTAGCTGCATTGTCCCTTAACTCTGATTCGACAGAATCGCAATTGACATGAGAAAAATGAAATCCAGGAGCGCAGAATTGAAAAACAAATGACCGGCAAGTAGCTCAAGAAGGAAAGTAAAAATGGATCGGTGGTCGAAGTCTGAACAAATTATTACGATATCATTGATGGGACAGAATTGATTTTCTCCATTTACGGTCATAGAGTATACAACATGGAAAGAGGCCGTTCGGTACAACTCAGCTGTGCCCGCCAGACATCTCAATCTGACCTCGTCCTATTTAACAGCATTCTCCCCCTATACCTTTAATCCGTGGCTGTTCATATTACCGTCGAAATGTTTTTTTTTAAGGTGAATTTGTACCCGCCACACAAGTTCGTCTGCAGCTCGCCCAAACAAGCACCACCATCTGTGTGAAAAAGTCAGTCCTCAGGTCCTTTATAAATTTTTGCCCTCTCACTTTAAGCACATGTCCCCGAGTTTCGGACTCTCCGACCCGAGGCAAAATACTTTGGCTGTTCTCCCTAACCATGCCCATCATGATTAGATAAACCACTGTGCGTTCACCCCTCAGCCTTCAACGTTCCACGAAATAAAAACTCCCAGCCGAATCAGCCTCAACCTAAAATTCAAACACACCATTCGCAGGAACATCCTGATAAGTATTTTCTGCACTCTCTCAAGTATAACGACATCTTAAATGGCAGGAGCTTGAACAACACTGATACACAGAAGATCTTGAGTTGAAAGTCCGTAGCTCCTGAATTTGCACATCGGTGGTCGAGCATCTGTCTGGTATGTTTGCTTATTGTTTGGGGCATTGAGTACAAGAGTCAGGATGTTATGTTGCAGATTTTTAAGACTTTGTTTATACTGCACCTCGAGTGCTTGCGTTCAATTCTGGTCACCAAGTGACATGAGCAATCTGGAGGGAATGCTAAAGAGTTTGAGTGGGATGCTATCTGGATTAGAGAGTATGAGCTCGATGGAGAGAGGTCTGCAGTCCTCCCAGAGCATGAGTTCAAAATAAATTTAAACACAAAACTTGCATGCAGGTGCAAAAAGTAACGAGGAAGGTCAATACAATTTTGTTGTTAATTGCGGCGAGTTTTCGTTTTCACAAATATAAGAACATTTTGCGTCAGTAAATATGGTGAGAATACGATGTGTGTCGTGGGTCACCCCATCTATGGACGGACATAACAGTAATGCACAGTAAAAGTTAGAATGGACTGGTTGTTTAGTGACGACTAGTTTTGAGAAGGTTAGGTTTCCATCTGCTGGAGTTTAGAAATCTATGAGGTGACTTGATTCAACGAGACATGAACTTGTCGAGTGTTCACATTTTGGCTGTCGCATTGGGAGGACAATCTCGAACTCGAGGTAACTGCTTCACAATAATGTGTGGCTCAGTTTAAGGAGGGACGATGTGAACTAGTTAAAAAAAATGGCTGTGAGGCTTTGGTACCCTGGTCCTGAAAGACCTGTGGAGGCAGAGTCGTTGAGTAATGGTTAAAGTAGAGGGGGATGAATTCATGGTCGGCACATAAATGAAGGATTTTCAGGGGTTGGCGCATGTAAGGTTACAGTCAGATCAGTCATAATGGTGGCCAATAGAAGGACAGATTTGAAGGGACCATGCCTTCTCTTGAATCTTGTCGTTAAGTTCATCTGTCAGTTCATACAAACTTGTACAATGCACATATTAATAGCAGGAATCACAAAAGATTTAACACGCATTTTTGACAGAACAGAATGCTTGCAAAATACTCGCACAAAATGAATATCTGATTGAGTGTGCACATTTGTTGCAGGTTCATTGAGCAGTTTCACAGATCATTTCACCAGCTTTCATTTTTTGAGTCAGGTATCACATCCAAGCAAAGCTTTGGATCTCATTTCCAGAGTCAAATGTATTTTATTCAGTGGCAAAGAACATTTAATGATCATCTGAGAAACTTCATTATGCAAGCCCCCGAGTTTCTGTTTTGCGTACGTTCATCATGTCACATTTGAAACAATCCGAAACATTGATAAATCCGATCTAGCAGCTTAGCTCAAAATTAAACCTGGCAAATAGCAATAATATTCAGTCGTCATGAACCTCGGTATCTCATGTTTGTGTTCTGATATGTGTTCGTCAGCAATCCAGAAAATAGAGTGCCTTTAAAGTCATTGTACAGCGAGTAACAGGACGTACTCTTAGAGAGGACAAAATCAAGAATGGCAGATGTTGATGATCTGAAACAGAAACAGAAATTGCTGGAGTACCTCAGCAGATCTGGTAGCATCAGTGGAGTGTGAAACAGAGCTCACTTTCTGATCCTGGTGACCCTGATTCAGAAAGGACAGCAGTTGCAACTGGTGGAGTGCTGAGGAAAGGGGATGTGTCGCTGAAAGGACTCAGCAGATATGAAGAGGCAGAGCCCGCAGACAGAGAGAGAAAAAACACAGAGAAAGAGAGAAAGAATAATGAGAGTTAGAGATGCAAAGCGTGAATGAGAGTTAGCCACATTAATTGCTCCCGTCCCAAACGGCAAGGGAATCAGATTCATGGGAAACCACTCCCTGCAAACTCCCCTCCAAACCACTTAGCATCCAGATGTGGAAACATATTGCTGTTCCTTCAATGCCATTGGATCAAAATCCTAGAATGCCCTTTCTGAGGGCATGGTGCATCTCCATTCAGCACATGGACTGCAGTGGCTCAAGAAGGCAGCTCCCCGTCACCTTCTGAAGGAGAACTACGGATGGGTGATAAATACCGGACCACTCTGTGATTGCCAGGTCCCATGTGGTAATAAGGCCAGCAAGGAGGAAAGCTGACGTTGGAGACAATGAGTAGGTGAGAATAGTTTGGTTGTGCTGAAAGCAGCCCAGGTCATGACAGGGACCAGTATGTGGCCGTGGGCAAAGGACATGGGGAAGTGCACTCAGTGTCGAATACTACCCATCTCAATATTGAAGGCTTTGGGGTTCCCAAGCAGAAAATGTTATTCTGTTCCTCCAGCTTGTGCTGAGCCTGACTGGAGCACTGCAGCAAGCCCCAGACACCGATGTTGACCAGCGAACACAGTGGTGCGTTGAAGTGGCAGGCGACCTGAAACTTGGTGCCATTCCAAGAGAAAGAACATTGGTGTTCGTAAAGGGGTAAATCTGAAAGTTGGAGCAGTGCTCGATCGTGATCGAAATGTCAGTGACTACTTGATAAGTGGTGCTCTTCGAACAGGGGTGCCGAACCCTAACCCTGGCCAGCAGCGCCCTCATACCATCAACGAATAAATTTCAACAGCAAACCAAGAAATTTCGATTTATTACCAATGTGTGGTCTCAATAGCAAAGGTATTTTTGAGATGTTGTGTGGCTAAAACAAGACGGTAGAGCAATTGAATGGACTTTTACATGACAAAAAAATTTATGATGTTAAAATTGATCGAACTCAGTTCGTTCGAGCGAGTTACGTGCGTCCAGTATAATGCTGCACTGACTGATTCTTCCAGTAATTTATCATGATGCGGATCGTCACCTTGGCTCCTATACATAACTTCCTCGGGAGCAAAAAGAGGATCGCCCACAACCGAGGTAGTAGAATCAAACAACATGGTAATTTCAGGACTTTTCCATCAATACAATTGCATCAGTCATTTTCTATCTGTATTTTGGTGAGAACAGTGCCTTGAGTGAATCACTGGCAACGCTATAAACAGGAAGAACCATGTAATAAAGTTTCTAAACATGCTCAATCGGACGATACAATTCCACCATATACTGACTCGCCTCTTCGTGCTGCAGGCACTCACTGAGTCGATACCCTGAGTCCGACAAGGAGGTAAAACAGTCTGCCAACTTTAATTTTCTACCAGGTGGGTCACCTGAGGATTTGTGGTACTTCAATGTGAATCAGATGTTCTTTTTTTCCATTTGAACACATGACAGCAGTGAGTTAATTCCCTGCTGAAATATAATGCATTCAACAACAAGGCCAAGTTGAGCAAGTCAGGTCGACGTAATTATGTCAGAAAAAAAATAGCGGCAGCATTTTGTCAGAGTATTTAAACCATACACACATATGTCAGCCAAGTATCCCTGACTGGAACAGATTAAGAACTCCAATCAGGGAACTCATACTTTATGATCCAGCTGTGTGACCTCGGTACAATCACTGCACAAATGAAACACACTGTCTCATTCATACACACCCTGCAAATGAGAACGTACATGCAATTGGATCACACTCTGCACCCACCAGTCAAGGTATACAGAACATGCATCTGATGCCGAGGATCTCCCATTTGTGATCAATGAAAAAGTTAAAAATATTTTACAACTCAGAGAAAGATATATAATTCTGCAGAGATAGGTGGCATGTCAGAAAATTGTATTGCATAAAGCAAATAATTACTCAAAGATCAATAAGGGGGAAAGTACGAGAGCACAACAGCAAGTTAGCAAAAGATATTAAAAAGACAGAGGCGGGAAAAGATTCTCCAGGCATTCAGTCAAGGAAACTGCTGGTCCGACAGGAAATGAGCTTGGTGAATTAGCTGTAGAGGTTAAAGAGATGGCATATTAATGAAACTGATACTTCCATCAGTTTTCGCAAGAGAGATGACAAGCGTCTTGATGGTGTTAGCTATAAATCATCAATTGACAGGAAGGAAATAACTCAAAAAAATTACCAGCGAAGTATTGTTGAGTAAATTGTTGGAGTGCTAGTTGAAAAGTAGGCAGGTCGTGATAGATTTCATCCGAGGGTCTCCAATGAAGTCGGTATTCAGATACTTATGTGTTTGTTTTAATTTTCCAAAGTTCATTAGATTCAGTGCAGTGTTAATTTGGACTGGAAAATAGCGAATGTTACTCTTTCATTCGAACGAACCATCGAGGATGAGCCAATAAATGCTGTTTGCCAGTTTACATCCAGGCCTTGTTTAAACGGTAAAACTGAACGGTAAATCTGGCAGGTTGAACGCCATTTCAGGGTGAAATGAACTAATCCGGCTCACGTGTTTTGCGGCAGACTGTAGTTTACTGGATGTTACACGTTGTAATAGACAAGGCTGTTATCTACAGGCAGGAATTAGATGGCCTTGCACTGTACCTTCCTCAGCTCAATAGAATAGATGCCAGCCAACCTGTTTCTTTCCTCAGGAAAGAGAAAGTGGCATTGACAGTAGCCCAGAGGTGGTCCACTCGCTTATTCCAGGGTGAGGAGGGACTGAGGTGCGGCTGCTGCACGGTCTCTGTTTTCTCAGTTGGCTGAATGACTCGTTTCTAATGCTAAAGTGATGCTAACAATGGAGGTTCTGTCCCTGTTCTGCGAGAAGTTGCACATCAATTCATGCCTTATTTTTGAATGAAGCTCCCACCTTCTCGCCCTCACTCCCCGACTGAGGCACGGGATACCCTCAAGTGAAGCAGTCCTCTTGCCTGACAGTAACTGTGTCTTTCAAGTGACATATTTCATGAACAGACCATCAGATGTTGTGTCCAAAAGCACTTCTTGATGCTCGGCAGCCCGTGGGAAAACCTATTCAGGCAGAAAGCAATGATACTGTGCACTAAATTGTCTCTGAAGACATCTTTTCACGCATGTCTCTATTATTTCCAACGATGCAAACTAGAGTTTAATGTTCATGACTGAGGGTCTTGGGAGGCTCCAGCTGTCGGACGTGATCAGCAATGGCCCCTACGCACTGCCGTCCACTTTCCCCATGGGTTGTCCTTTTCTCTGAGCCATCAGTGCCTCCTGCTGACGCCATTAAGCCGTTCCGGGACATATACCTCTTGGAGATCTGAAATCATTGCAGTCAGCACCATATGCTTCTCTTAAAATGACGCGGAAATAAATCTCACTCTCTTTATCTGACTTTACTCTTATTTTAAAAAGCAAGTGTAAGACGTTGTGAACCCGTGCAGTTCGATTGGTCAGACTACCAGGGTTTGAAGCAAAACACACTTTCATCATACACTACAGTTAAAACACAAAGGAAAGAAAGAAGAATTGGGAGAAAACCTCACAGAATAATACAGTATCTAGGTCCTGAATAACATCTGTTCCAATATCGTAACATGCCATAAATACATTCAAAAAATAGACTGTCTCGCATGCATTTCTGCAGTCCAGGCGGAAAGAACATCAAGAGAAAACTCTCAGAAAGTGAGAACTCAAGCATTTCCTTTTAATTCCTCATTCATTCACAGGACGTGGGCATCATTGCTCACGCCTAAGAGCAAACCACATTGCTGTGGATCTGGGGTCAAACGCAGGGCAGACGAGGTAAGGAATAGCAGTTTCGTTCCTTGAAGGACTTTATTGAGCCAGACCCTCCATAATACGACATTTTAATCCAGATGTATATTCAAATCTAATTCCAGTATGTGCTCTTCAGCTGCATTTTGTGGTTTATCGCTCAGTGAGGACAACAGGATGCCCTGCACATCTGCGGCTACGATTGCGGCAGTGGGGACCGATGTGTGGCAGCTTTGAAACCGTATCGTTGACTGAACATTAAATTAAAATCCTGGTTCTTCGCGAGCTTGAACCCATCCCATCATACTGCTTCTGTTGTCCCAGCTTGAAAAAAAAATCACCAGAGCCTCACTAGCTGGTTATTTCCTTTGTATCGAGCACGCCTGTCTCAAACACTGCTCAAAAAAGAACAAAATAGACGTCTTAAAGCCATCATTCTGTCACTGAATCTTCACAACAGGTTAGAGAGAGTGAGGTTCCTAAGTGTACTTGCCTGGATGGGTGACATATTCGCAGACTATTTTGGCTGTTTGACTCACGCCACATAGGATCAGAGAAGCCCCGCAGTATGGAAACAGCCCTTCGGCTCAATGAGCCCACATCAAACACCAAAGCATCACACCCAGACCCATTCCCCCTGTAACCGATCTAACCTACACATCCCTGAACACTACGGGCAATTTAGCAATGCCAATTTACCTAACCTGCACGTCGTTTGACACCACATTGGCAGATTTCCTCTGCATCCAGAAATGGCGCACAGTGTGTACCATCTATCAGCTGTACTGTAGAGATTCACGAAGGCTCCTCAGTCGGTACGTACAAAACCCATGGACACTTGTATGTGGAAGGACCACGGCAGCAGATACTGCAAGTTCCCCTCCAAGGCACTCGCCATCCTGACTTGTCAATGTGCACCATTCCTTCAATGCCACTGAGCCAAAAGCCTGGAACTCCCTCATCAAAACGCAGTGTGTGTCAACATTCAACTCCTGGATGCAACAGTTCATGAAGGCAGCTCACCATCACCTCCTCAAGCGCAACAATGGAGAGACAAGAAGTGCTGGTGCAGTCAACGAATCTTTCATTCATCCAGCTCTTGTTGAGGATCACGTTGTGTCTCAGAGAACCAGAGACTCAAGAAGTACAAAAGAGGCCTTTCGGCCCATCAGGTATGTGTCATCACCTTTTATGACAGAAACCTTGATTGTAGGAGTATTGTATTCGAAACGCAATGGGACCTACACTATTTTACAAATTTCTGAAAATATTTCGAAGTTGATAAGGGGTGTTGATAAGGGAAGCTATTTGGGAAGTTGGAAAGCTATTGGTGATCATTCTTAGGAACAGGATTTATGCACATTTGGAGAAGAATGGTATAATTAGGGACTGTCAGCATGGCCTTTTGAGGGGAAGGTCATGTCTCACTGTGTTGATTGAATTTTTGGAGGAGGTGATGAAGGTGATCGATGAAGTTAGAGCAGTGGATGTTATACACGTGGATTTCAGTAAGGCCTTTGACATGGTCACTCATTGTAGGGTCATCCAGAAGATTAACAGGCATAGGTCCACGGTGACTGGGCTGCAAGTTTCAGAATTAGCATAGAAGGCAAAGGGTAGTGGTGGAAGGGTGATTTTTATTCAGGCTGGAGGGCCATGACTGGCTGTGTTACGCTGTGATCGAGACTGGAACCTCTGCTGCTTGTTATGAACATGCAGATGGGGTGTGTTTGTAAGTATGCAGATGGTGTACAGATCTGTGGATTTTTGCAGAGTGTAGCAATTTGTCAAAAGGTACAGCGGAGTATAGATCAGTAGCCAATGTGGTAGGTCAAATGGTAGATGGAGTTTAATCCAGCTAAGTGTGAGGTGCCGCACTTTGGGAGGTCAAATCTTAAGGAAACTTACACAGTTAATGACAGGTCCCTGGATAGCATTGATGTAAGTAAAGATTTTGGGGTTCATGTCCGTAGCTCCCTGAAAGTGCTCCCCCGCCACCCCCAAGTGGACAGTGTGATTAAGAAGGTGTATAGCATGCTGCCTTTGTTGGTTGGGCAACTATGAGCGAGTGTTATGTTGCCATGATGCAGCTTTATCAGACTTCAGTTAGGCCACACTTTCAATATTGCATTCAAGTCTGTTGTTACATTTCAGAAAACACGTGCAAGTTTTAAACAGAGTGCAGAAGATATTTCCCAGGCTGCTGTCTCGATAGGAATGTATGAGCAAGAATGAGAGACTGGAAAAAGTTGAATTATTTTCTGTGGAGTAGCGGAGTCTCAACTGAGACCTGGCAAAAGGCTTGAAAATGATGAGACACATAGGTAAGGTTGACTGACAGAATCTTTCTTCCCAACGTTGAAATGTCGAATTCTTGCGGCCATGCATTTAAGGTGAGAGTAGGAAATATCAATGGAGACTTGTGGGGCAAGTTTTTCTTTTGTATAGAGTGTGACAGGAATATGGAAAGAGCTGCCAGGGATGCTGGTGGAGACAGGTATAACAGGGGTGTTTAAGGGACTTTATGTAAGCATATGAATATGCAAGAAATGGAGGGATATGGGCCAGGTAAAGAGCAAACGTTTAATTCAGTGTCATGTTTAGCAAAACATCATCGTCTGAAGTGACCAATCCTGTGGTGTGCTGTTCAATATTTTGTGTTCATTAAATAACTGAGGTCATTTCCTCAAGTTGGGGAATCTCGAAACTAGATGGCATCGGTTTAAAGTGAGAGGAGAAAGATGTGAAAGGGCCCTGAGCGGCAACTTTTTCACACAGAAGACGATAGTTGTATAGAACAAGTTCTCAGGAGACGTGGAAGATGCAGGTACAGTTAAAACATTTAAACCACTGTTTTAGTGTATCAGAAAATATTTGTACAGCAATGTGAAGCAAACACTTGCAAATAGGAATAGTTTAGTTTGGGGAATGTGACTATCATAGATGAGTTGGATCACAGGGCTGTTAACCATGCTATACAAATCTATGACTGCATGAATCTTTGAAGAGGCAACAAACTCGGGAAAGATGAATGCGATGCATCTGGATATTCAGAAGTCATTTGATAACGTTTGACTCCTTTAGAAAACACAAGCCCATGGTTTGGGAAACTATACATTAGAGTCAATAACATCACTAAATTATAGAGTTGAGGAAGTTCAGTTTATGGGGTTGGGGAGCATTTTCAGAATGGAAACCTTTAGCTGATGGAGTTTCACAGAGATTTCTGCTGGTGTCACAATTAAATACAATACCAATGAATGTGAGGAAAGTGATATCAATATCTTTGTTCACCCGTTATCCTTCTCATGCCGTCCTCCCATAACTTGAGCTGATACTTTGGGACCATATCCATTTCAGTCGTTATTACATGAAGTTGATCGAGCAAGCCACTTGGATGATCTTTTTAAAGTCATCGCTCATTCACTCCAGGTATCCATTTGTGTACACTTTCAATTTTGCCAAAGGAAAACAATGATGGAATTCCTGAGCATTGTAATGGCCAATTTCTCTCGGCCTGGAAGGCGTTGAAAAAGTATTCCGAGCTTGGGAGTGTTGTGGCAGTGGCTTTCAAGAGCAAGGAAGTGGGTGTCACAATCGCGAATGCAACAAAAACCTCAAAGCAACCAATATCTGCCAAAGGGTTACAGGGATCAAGTAAAAAAAAAAGTAGGTGAGAGGTGTGACAGGGATAAGAAGGTTTGCAATGGCTGCAGGATGTTACAGAAATCAAGAGGACCAGAGAAGTTAGTTAAGTGCACAGTGATAGGGTGGGCTACAATGACTGAATGATGTTACAGAGAAAGGCAGGACATCAAAATATTGTATTATATTACACAAAATGTAATTTCTGTTGTCTTGGTGTGTTATGCTCACCGCTATTCTTGGAAATCGTTTCTTAATCTTCGATGGAGATCACAGTCAGATTTCAACCATCCATAAGTATTGCGTATTTGTGGTGACTTGTTAGTGATTGTATCTTGATTCCAAATGCTATGTTCCTCTCACGTTTGTGACATTATCCCAAATTCATGGTGGCATTGAAACACAGAAACACATGTTAACTGAAAGAAAATCACAATAATCACTTTATAAAGAACAAGTAACAATTTATTTATTTAACCCTAACAGTGAGCAAGTTAAGGGAAGTCGTAACAAACTGAATAGTTTCCTCCGAAGTCCTAACACCTAACTATTCTCTAACTTCACAAAATTCTACAGGCATGCTGTCCCAATAAAACAATTGCCACTTATTTAAAAAAAAGTAATAAGAAAATAAATTCAAATTTACTTTCTCAGTTTCTACACGTCTTTCTTCTGTTGTTCTCTACTTTGCCACTGATCTGGCTGTCAAGGATGTTTTCTTTGCAAAATCTTCTGTGAGGAGTATTGGCTAGAAGTGACGTTGAGCACTTGTAGATGAATCGTGCTTCATTAGACAGCTGAGCAATTTCCTGGGAGAGCTCAATGCTTATTTCTCAGATGGCGGTTCGCTCTCTCACTGATTTTCAAAAACCCTCTCCTTTTCATCTTGGATGGCATATCAGTTTGCAAGCAATAGTTTTGGCTCAATGTTGTAAAAACCGTCAGATTCATATTCAGTTAGCTTGCAATCGCTAAGTGCTTGATTCAAATTATTTGGCTCTGCACAGATATTATTTTTTCCTGTCTCAATCTCGAAGTGTGAAAAAACACCACTTCTGAAAGGAACAAAACACTCAAAATACCAGTGAAACATTCCAATCATTTGATGGACAATGTTTTCTAATCATATATCATCAGACATAAGAATATATACTGCCTACAATAATTCGTGGAAATATTACGATTATTCATGTACTGAAAGATACTTTCAAGTAAACTGTAGATATTATACAGGAAGAAGTTTTTTATTTCAAATTCTCTGGTGAGATGCAGGCATGGCTGGCTGGTTCATCATGTCTTGCCCATCTCTATTGGCCCTTGTGTAGGTGATGGTGAGCTGCCTTCTGAACCACGTCAGCTCATGTGCTGCAAGTTTGACCCACAATGCTGTCAGGTAGGGGTATTCATAAACTGGCACTGGTTTGTGTGGCCAGATTGCTAAAAGAGCCATCTCTGAGATAGCAGGAACTGCAGATGCTGGAGAATCTGAGATAACAATGTGTCGAGCTGCTTGAACACAGCAGGCCAAGCAGCATCAGAGGATCAGGAAGGCTGATGTTTCGTGCCAAGGCCCTTCTTCAGAAAAGAAAGGTCTAGGCCCAAAACGTCAGCCTTCCTGCTCCTCTGATGCTGCTTCGCCTGCTGTGTTCATCCAGCTCTACACCTTGTTGTTCCTGTTCTGTGCTATCTGCTAGCAAGTGAATCTTTGATTGACTCCAATGCCGGAACCTGCTGCAAATTTTCATCTTTACTTGATGAGCTTTACAATAGCACCTTTGCAAATACGTTCCAGAAAGCAAAGTGCAGCGTATCGTGGAGATCACCTTTGTCTGCTGCACAGGTTTCCTCCTTAATGAACTCAGCTAAATATGATCTCTCATTCGCAGAAACATGCAGACTGTACCTCATTACCTTGCACTTATTGAGAAAGCTCAACCAAGTTGTTGAGACACGATTTTCGAAGCACAAAGCCATGTTGACTGTCCCTGATCAGTCTTTGCCTTTCCAAACACATTTAGATCCCATCTCTCAGAGTCGCCTCCAATAACTTATCCGCCACGTTGACATTCTCACTGATCTTTAGTTCCTTAGCTTTACCTTACCACCTTTCTCAAAGAAAGGCACCGCATTCGCCAACCCTGCCAGTACTTGGACACCCCAGTCAACACCGCTGTAATGCTGTTTGCCAAAGCTATCTCATGTCCCTTTTTGGCCCTCATGATTTCCCTCTTGACTACACCAGTGCCAGCTTACCAAATGTTTACAATTCACAGAAATGAGTCACAGGGACTTATGGAAGCCATGGTGTCAAATTTGTGAACAAACACAAAGATAGTACAGTAACTAATTTGGAAAGAGTACAGAGGAGTTTACAAAACTATGTAGACTTCTACCTGTGTGGACAAGAAGGTGGCAACAGGAATGTAATAAAGGATTACGTTAAGTTGTCCATTTTGGCAGAAAAAATAACAATAAAGTTTATTACATCGTGGGAGCTTTCACAGCTCTGAGATGCAGAGAAATCTTGGAGTTATTGTGCATGAATCAAAGCAATTGTTTGCTGACACAGAGGTAAAAAGAAACTTGAAAAGCAAATAAAATAATGCAATTAATCATGTAAATAATTGAGGTAAAAAGGAGTAAATGCTTCTATAATACAGGGAAATGGAGTGTGCAGTACTGCACACATTGAGGATGAATGTCAGTGAACTAGAGAAATACCTAGAAGACATAGCATATGTAAGAAAGAAAGCATATCTAAGGACAGTCTTGGCTTCCCTGTGCTGGCATTTAGAAGAGAAAGAAGTGACTTAATTGAAAGATGTAAGATCTTGAAGGATTTTAACAGGCTTGGCAGGGAGAAAATATTTTCTCTCATGGGTGAATACGGAATTGAAGGTCACTGTTTGAAAACCAGTGTGGCCCATGTAGAACAGAGATCGCACAAATGAAGTTCTCTCATGGGATCATGTGTCCTTAAACTTCACTTCCTGAAAAGGTGTGGAAGAACAGTCCTTGAATATTTTCAGATGGGAACTTATTTTTCATTAAACAAGAAAATGAGCAGGAATGTACATTTGATGCTTCCATCAGATCAACCATGGTGCATTTAATTTTGGAGTAATTCCATCGAGGTTGAGTTGCCTACTTCTGTTCCAAATGATTGTCCTTTTGGCTTGCAAAAGTGAAAGGACTTGGTCTGCACTTTGACCCTGCTGGGTCCTCGCGGATCTTGACAGCTTTGATGACGCAGTCCCAGCCTGTTTTAGGACTAGGGTTAGTATATTTCAAACAGAAATGAGGAGAAGTTACTTCTCTCAAAGGAGGATGAATCTGTGGAAATAGCTCCTCCAGGTTGCTGGGGAATGAAGTCAGTTTAAGGAGGAGACAGAAGGACTGGTGATTAGGAATGGATTGAAAGATTTTGCGCGCGGACAGGAAAGTGGAGTTGCGGCAAGATATGATCAACCATGATTGCATTAAACGGCAGAGCAAGCTCGAGAGGCTTAATGGTTTACCCTGCAAAACATTACAATCCTCTCATGGAAGGTAGACTGGCTTTGGGGACAGTTTAGAGAAGGTCCCCTTGGCTGATCCCGGGATTGGGAGAACTGTATGATGTGGAGAGGTCAGATGAGGAGATGCTGGGCCTGTACTCAATGGTGTTAAGTAAAATAGGAAGCGATCTGATTGAAACATATTCAGTTCTCACTTTTTTTCTTTATTAATGAGATGAAATATTGACATAACTGGATATTTCAGCACACACTTTACCTGGTCTCTGAACTTCGATTGAGTGACCCCATAAATAAAAGTGTTTGTGCAGCAACTTAAATCTCGCATCATCCATCCGACTTGCTTAAAGATATATTCCGATTCATTGTAATCCCTCTGGGGATCGATTCCTAAAATGGTATAATATAAGAATTCTATGACATGCACAGACCACAGGAGGATGAAACTGCCGGATATGGTGAAGAGTAAAATCATAGATTTCCTTCGGCTCTCCATCTCTGGGTCACTGCTACTCTCTCCTTTGCTCTGACCCCGCAGTCTCTTCCGGATCTGACTGGCCAGTAAAATGTGCCTGACCGTCAGAGCATTGAGCAACAGAATTAAAGCGAATGGGAGCAAAGGGGTTAAAACTGTAACAAACCAATCAAATCCCACCCATCCAGGATCGTTATAATAGCTGGCTTTTGCAGCACAGAACCATGGCACATTGTCGATTATCACCATGCTTTCGTACGTAAAGTACCAGGGGACATTTTTGAAGCAGAGCAGGGTCGATGTTACTACTAGAACCACAGCTGCATTTCTCGCAGTGCAGTATTTTGATTTCAGTTTCTGGCAACAAATTGCCACAAATCGATCAGAGGAAAATGTGACAGTGAACCAGACAGAGCAATCTGTTGCTGCAGACACCAGGGCAGAATTAATACTACACAAAGGGGTGATGTCCAGGAATGATCCTGGGAAATAATAATAACTGATTCGCCACAAGATGACAGAAGTGATAATGACCAGAAGATCTGCAGTTGCCATGGCCACCAGGTATTGAGTAGTACATGCAGAGAGACCACACTTTCCACGAGACAGGATTATAATTCCTAGTAGGTTAACTGTAACAAATGGAAAAGGATTAAGAGGCTAAGAATTAATGGTCAGTCATTGTTAGTGCTTGGTTCAAACTGAATGGATAGAACATTACAATCTGAAACTTGTCTGTTGGCTTGTGGTGAGTTGAAAATAATGTAAAACAAATTGCAATCTTGACCCAATCCACTTGCACTCCTGGGTTGACAGGGTTAAGCAAGGAGATTGAATATTCATTTGCTGCCAGAGGCAGGGGAGCCATTTATCCCCCATGCCCCATCTTTAGATGTTGAACGAAGTATCAGCACTCTTCCAAATAATTTGAGACGCCCAGGTTCACCTCCCTATTCAATGATCAATCGGAGGTAGGGAGAAGCCCAGAAGAAACTGGGGATTCCAGATTTGCAGAGGGCTGCAATGTAGGACTAACGTGAGCAGAAATGTTTTTCTCAGGTACAGTCGCATAGTGATGGAGTCATACAGCACAGAAACAGACCCTTAGGTCAAACTCGCCCATGCTGGCCAGCATTCCGAAACTGAATGAGTTCTATTTGCCTGGATGTGGTCCATTTCCCTCTCAACCTTTCCCATCCATGTACCCATCTCAATGCCTTTTAAGTGTTCTCATTATACCAGCCTCTATCACTTCCTCTGGCAGCTCATTCCAAACATGTATCATCCTCTGGTGAACAAGTTGACTCTCAGGTTTCTTTAAAATCTCACTTGTGCCACCTTAAACCTGTGCCCTCTAGTTTTGGACTGCATAATCCTGGGGTCAAAAAATAGTCATTTCCTATTCATCTTATCTGTGCCCTTTGTTATTTTATAAACCTCTCTCAGGCTACACTCAGACTTTGATGCTACAGGGAAAAACAAAGTCCGAGCCTTTTCGACTGCTAGTTACGACTTAGAGACACAAGTTTGATAACATCCATGGAAATCTTTTCATGTACCCTTTCCAGTTTAATAACATCCTTCCCATCGCAGGGCGACGAGAATTGTGTGCACTACTCCAAATGTGGCTTTCTCAATGTTTTTTTTCAGCAACAACTCATGTGCTCAATGCACTGACCAATGAAGGGAAGTATGCCAATTCACCCTTTCTTAATCACCCTGTCGATCTTTGATGCCACTTGCAAGGAGCTTATGTACCTTCGCCCTTTTATCCCTTATTTTGAGGTCACTGCCCAGGGCACCAGCATTAGCTGGATGATTCCAGTCCTGTTTTGACTTACAAAAATGGAGCACCTCGCATTTGCCTCAATTAAACTACGTATGGCAACCCTCTGCCCACTGGCCCAGTTAATCAAGGTCCCTTTCTGCTCTTGGATCACCCTTTTCACTTTCTACTCTCCCACCAATGTCTATGAATCTTGAGAATTATCTAATCCAGCCATTTGAGGACACTGAGTCTTCCAGCACATTTCAGGCAGACTCTTTCTTTATTATCAATGGTGTGAAAGCTAACATGGCCTCTCAGCATGAAAGGTATTGAATAAATTAATCAGCAAGACTGTACTAACTGGCATGGCAGACTTGAATGAATAGCCGATTCCTCTTCCCATGTGCTGATGTTCCTCAAGCAAGCTGTAAATCATGGCACTTGGCCAATCTGATTTCTTTTCCATTAGAAACTTACTTCCTTATTGTTTTCTTTTGCTATCTGATTCCAGAAAGAAAAGAAATCCTATTTCATAATTTTGTGACATTCATTTCTTTAAATCTTCCATTGTAATATTCAAGGCAGCTGTTTAATGAACTGTTCAAAGAGCATCATTGTATTTTGAAACTGTGTGGAAGGAGAGCAGTGTCACCCATCTGCTCATCAATAATGTTCAGAACTTCATTAGAAGACTAAACAGCAGACAGTATTATGCTTATGCTTAAAGCAGGAGATAGAAGAGTTCTGAAGAACCATCGATAAGCCAACTAAACAAGATAATAATCGAATGAAGACGGCATTTGATAGGTTGGGCATGGATGACAAATTTCCCTGTGCAGAAATGGCAGTTGTCACAGGGTAGAGATTTAAGGTAACGAGTAGAATGGTTAGAGGGCATGATGGAAAAACATTTTCATCCAGAAGGTGGTTCTGCCGCTCTCTCCCATGGGATTTCCATTTGAACCTTTCCTTGCAAAATCTCTCTTTTGGTTGGAGACCCTGCAGCCCTCAGAACTCAATATCGACTTTCATTTTATTTGAACCAGTTCACCTCCTTTCATGGTCTTTACCCCAGCCCCCACGTCTCAAGCTTTGTGATCACATGGACTACTTTCAGCACTGCTAACTCATTTTCACCTCATCATTAACCTCATTGCCAGGTTTCCTCCTTCCTTGTCTTTCTGTCAACCATCCGTTTGTCTGATTAACTGCTGTTCTTACTTTCTGGGCTCTGGCTCCACCTATCTCCTCACTCCTTCCCATCAGTTCCCTTTCAGGATCATACATACCACCTTTATCTTGCTACTGTCAGTTCTGAAGTAGGTTCACTGGACACAAAACATGAAGTTTGTTGATGTCTGTACAGATACTTCCAGAGCTGTCTACTTTCATGTCAGTTTTCCAGCATCTGCAGCTGATTTTTTCATTCATCTAGATGGTGTTGGGTATCTGAATGCCGCTGCCACGTTTGGTCACTGAGGTGGAAAAAACTGAAGCAGTTACAAGGGTTATGGTAATTTCCCGGCAGAGTGGTAACCTGCAAGGTTACGTTGGAAGCAGCGAGAATGTGGTATTAAAATGGGGTGTCAGTTGAATGGCCACTGACTGAATTGTCCCTTGATTCTGGTTCTATGGAACCATAATTGACATGCGAAAAATGTTACTCCTCGGATCCTTTTTAAATCTTTCCCCTCTCACCTTAAACCAGTGCCTTCTCATTCCATACCCTCAGAGGAAAGCCTTGGCTCATTACCTGATCCATACTTCTCAGGATTTTGTCAGCCCCTCAGCCTCCAGGATTCCAGAAATAAAGTGAGCAGCCTATTCAGCCTCTCCATAAAACTCAAAACCTTCAGCTCCAGCAGCGTCATTGAAAATCTTTTCTGCACTCTCTCAACTACAGCAACATGTTGAATGGCAGGAACTCGAACAGTACTGATGTGCAGATGATCTTGGGTTTCAAATTTGTAGCTGAAAATGGTCAGACAAGTGCATAGGGTGGTAAAAACGGCATGTGGCATGCTTGCCTTTACTGGTTGAGGCATTGAGTAGAAGAGTCAGGATGTTATGTTGCAACATCGTAAGACCGTGGCTAGGCTTCTCATAAAGTGTTGCATTCAATTCTGGTCGCCACATTACACCAAGGATCTGGAAAGGATGCAGAAGGCCTTTGTCAAAATGCTGCTTTGATGTGAGGTATGAGTGATACAGAGAGCGGTCTCTTCTTCTCCCAGAGCAAGAATTGAAAAGAAATTTTAAACAAAAAAAAACTTACCTACATGGACAAAAATAAACGAAGATGATCAACACTGTCGCTGTGAATTGAGACGGGAATTTATGACAAAAATAAGAATGATTTGTTACAGTAAATAATGTGAGACGACTGTGTATGCCATTGGATGGATATACCTGTATTAGAAGCGCACTTCCACGTGTTGTAAAAGCTAGGATGAGCGAGTTGTCCTGTCATGAACATTTCTTCAGAAGGTTAATTTTGCATCTGCAGAAGTCTAGAAATCTAAGATTTGAATAGATTTCAACACAGAAGAGTTTATAGAGTCGCGACAGGTTGACTACCAAGAGAACATTCCATATGGGAGGATAGTATCGAAGGAGAGGTAAATATTTCAAAATAATTGGTGGCTCAGTTTAAGGAGGGAAGAGGCGACATTTTATTAAAATTAAAGGTGGCCATCAGTCTTTGATAGTCTTGTCCTGAAATGCCTGTGGAGGGAGAATCTTTGAATATTGTTTAAAGTAGAGGGGGATGAATTCTTGGTCAGCACAGAAATGAAGGATTTTCAGGGGTTGGTGGATTTAAGGTTCAAATCAGTTCAGCCATGACGGTAGTCAATGGAGGGGCAGATTTGAAGGGAGTAAGCCTTCTCTTGAATCGAATTGGTAAGTTCATCTGTAAGCTCGTACAAACTTGTACACTGCACATGGTAAGAACAGTAATCACAACAGAGCTTAATATATCATTTTTAACAGACCAGAACGCTTACAAAATACTTGGACAAAATGAATATCTGATTGAGTGCGAGCATTTGTTTCAGGTTATGATTTGAGCAGGGTGTCAAATCCAAGCAAAGTTTCATTTCTCTTTCAGTTCTCAAAGCCTGGGGCCATTCATTCAATGGCGAAGAACATTTAATGATCATCCAAGAACCTTAGTAGTGCAAGCCCCTGGTGTTTCTGCTTTCAATACATTCATCATATTACACTTGAAAAAATCTGAAACATTGAGAAATCAAATCTAGCAGCTCAGCTCAAAATTAAACCTGGCTAATACCAATAATATTCAGTCATGAACCACAGTGTCTCAGGATTATGTTCCAATATGAGTGGTCAGCAATCCAGAAACTGGAATGCCTTTTAAGTCATTTCTTTGTCGAGTAAGAAGACGTACTTATAGAAAGGATAAAACAAAGAATGGTATATGGTAATGATCTGAAACAGAAACAGAAATTGCTGGAGTATCTCAGCTGGTCTGGTTACATTTGTGAAGTGAGAAACAGAGTTCACTTTCTGAACCCAATGACCCTTCTTCAGAAAGGACAACAGTTGGAAAACGTGCAGTGCCGAAGACAGGGGATGTGGGAGGGGGTTCAAATGAGTCAGCGGGTAGGTGGACGCAGAGCCCACAGAGAGAAAGAGAGAGAG
The DNA here is from genome assembly GCF_030684315.1 of Stegostoma tigrinum. Lineage (NCBI taxonomy): Eukaryota > Metazoa > Chordata > Chondrichthyes > Orectolobiformes > Stegostomatidae > Stegostoma > Stegostoma tigrinum. Next base: position 5,122,099 of record NC_081404.1, on the reverse strand, counting down.
AGAGAATGGAAGAAAGTTAGACAGGCAAAGGGTGGATGATCATAAGCCACATCAATCACTTCCATGCTGAAGGACAAGGGCAGCAAATACACGAGCAAACCATTCCCTTCAAATTCCCCCGCACGCCACTCACCAATCTGACATGGAAACAGATTGCTGTTCCTTCAATGTCACTGGGTCAAAATCCTGGAATAAAATCCCTGAGGGCATTGTTAGTCTTCCTTCAGCACATGGGCTGCAGATGACTCAAGAAAGCAGCTCACCACCATCTTCTCAAGGCCGGCTGTGGACGGGTAATAAATGCCAGACCAGCCAGTGATTGCCAGGTCCGATGAAGGAATAAAGCCACGGGAGTCGGAATGTTGATCTTGGGGCATAATGAGGCCGTAAAAATAGGTTGGCTATTATAAAAACAGACCATGTCATGACACAGCCTGGGTAGGGTGGGTAAAGGACATGGAAAAAGGCGCTCAGGGTTTAATATTATTGTCTAAATATTCAAGGCTTCAGGGTTCTGAGGCAGAAAATGTGATTCTGTTCTTCCAGCTATCACTGATCTTGACCGGAGGACTGCAGCATACCCGAGGCATTGATGTTGGCCAGGGAACACAGTGGTGTCTTGGAATGGCAGGCAAACAGAAACTCAGTGTCATTCATACAGCAACAACATTCGTGTTCATTAAGAAGTGGATGTGAATGTTGTAACAGTGCTCATTGTGACTGAAAAGCTAGTGATGACATGATAACTGTTCCTTTTGGAATAGTTCAATAGAAAACCAAGAAATTTCGACTTATAACCAATGGATGATCTCAATATTAAAGCAATTCTTAATATATTGTGCTGATAAAATACAATGGTAACTCAAAGTTACCATTGTATTTTATACAATCGACTTGATTGTCAGCATCGATCCACCTTCGTTCATTTGAGCGAGTGATATGCTTCCAATACAATTCCGCACAAACAGAAATTTCATTAATTTATCATGATGTGAATCAAATCTCTGGCTCCTATGCATAACTTTCTCAGATACACACAGAGGATTGTTCACAGCTGGGGATAGTAGAATCAAACTGGATAGTAATTTTGTGACTTTCCGTCAATGTAATTGTGTCATTTTCATCTCTATTTTGGTGAGCATCAGGCCCTTATCTAACATTCTCAGTTGAAAAGTGAAAGCAGAGAGCATCGCACAAGCAATTTACACAAACACAGTGCCTTGAGTGACTCACCAGGAACACCAATAACAGCAAGAACCAGATAATAAAATTTCTGAATGTGCTCAATCGGCCGATGCATTTCCACGTTTGCTGACCAGTCCCTTTGTGCTGCAATCGCTGAGTTGATACTCTGAGTCCGACTTGGAGGTAACACAGTCTGACAGCTTTTATTGTCTGTCCTGTGGGTCACCCGAGGAACTGTGGGACTTAAACGTCAACCAGATTTTCTTTAGCTCCCACTTGAACAGATTACACCAGGGAGTTAACTCCCTGTTGAAATGTAATGTATTCAACACCAAGGCCCAATTGCGCAAGCCAGATCACAGTAAATATGTAAGAAAAAAAGTAGAGGCAGCATTTTGTCATGTGTAGTGCTCTCCACGTGCAAGACATCAATCCCTCTCTGCAGACTTCACACACAAGAAATAGTGGCCCCACAGCTGGCAGAGACATCAGCACTGACACAGACTCTCCGACCAATACTGAGAACCCAACCCATACTCACTGGTGTAGTCGATTGGGCTTCTTCAAGTGTACAGAGTCTCCACCTGATGCAGACCTGCCAATAATAAAGAACTTTTCACAGATAAAGGCCCTCAAATTGATGCATATCGTCTAACCAAAACCATAAATATATTATATATATATATATATGTGTCTGTGTGTGTGTGTGTGTGTGTGTGTGTGTGTGTGTGTGTGTGTGTGTGTGTGTCTGTGTGCCTGTGTGTGTGTCATGTATAAAAGCAAAAATTACTCAAGGCCTAATCAAGAGAAAAGTTTGAGAGTAAAAGAGAAACTTGGCAAAAGATACGAAAATATAGAAAGGACCGGATTCTCCAGACATTTTAAAAAAGAAATGGGGTCTCTGAGTTAACAGAGTAACTGTTAGTCCGACAGGAAATGAGTCTCGGGAATTCATAATCCAGGATAAAGAGATGGCAGAGGAATTAAACTGATACTTTGCATCAGTTTTCGGGAGAAAGATTACAAGCAGCGTGCTGGAAACAGCTGTAAATCAGCAATTGATAGGAAGGAACTCAAGAAAATCGGAACCACCAGGGAAGTATTGATGAGGAAATTGTTGGAAGTGCGACTTGATAATTCCACGGGTCCCGACAGGTTTCATCCAATACTTTTAAAATAAGTCAATAGTAAGATAGTTGTGTGTTTGTTTTAATTTCCAAACTACATTAGGTTAAGGTAGAGTTCATTTTCAATAGAAAATAGCGAGTGTAACTCTTTTGTTCAAAGGTGATACATTGAATCAACCGATTAATGCCGTTTGTCCGTTTACAGCCAGGCCTTGTTTAAACAGTAAACCTGGGAGGTTGAAAGGAACTTCCATAAGAAATGAAACAATCAATTCACGACTTTTGTGGCAGGCTGTCGTCTACTGGATGTTACACATCGGAATATATAAGACTCTGTTATCTGCAGGCAACAAGAAGATGTGCTTGCACTGAACTTTACTTGGCTCAACAGAACAGATGCCAATCAATCTCTGTTTCTTTTCTCAGGAAAGACTAAAGTGACATTGAGAGCAGTCCAGAGACGGTTCACTTGCTTTTTCCAGGGTGTGAAGGCACGAGATTGCTGATGCTGCCTGGGCGCAGTTGGTTGGATGATTGGTGTGTACTTCCGGATTGATACAAACGGCGTGGATTCCATTATTGCACGAGTTGAGTTTGCATTTCCATTCATTCTTTATTTATTTGAAATGAAGCTTCCATCTCCTCACAGTCACACCTCACCTCAGGTGTGGTAACCCCACAGGTGAAGCAGTCATTATGGGGCATTTTATCTGCAATTGGAAGCAATTCAGTATCGCTTGTTGGCCCAATTGAAAGCTGGTGAGCACTGCGACTGCACCGTGCCAGAAACCCTGTTTCAGTTCCAGCCTTGGGCGATGCCTGTGTGGAGTTTGCACATTCTCCTCGTGTTTACTTGGGTTTCCTCTGTTCATTTCTTTTTGCTTAAAATGAAGGCCTTCCCATCTCAACCTCACTTGCACCTGAGGCATGGGGACCCCTCAGGGGGAGCAGTCCTCTCCAGTGACAGTGACTGGATCTTTTGACCAATACATTCCATGTATTGAAACGTTATGTTCGGGGTCTAATTCGATTGGTCAATCTACCAGGTTTGAAGCAACATCCACTTTATTATTACACAATATGTTAGACACCAACAAAGGAAAGAAGAATTGGAATAACTTACCTCTGTCGGAAAATCTGACAGAATGATACATTATTTAAATCCTCAAACCCATCCGTTCCATTGCAGTAACATTCCATAAACTCACCCTTGACCGAAACACATTCGGTGAAATAAATTGTCTCACATGCATTTCTATAGTCCTGGGCTGCAGAGAGTGAATGATCTTACAGAGATAGGGAGGTTTGCAGGGATTGAAAAATGATACGGAGATGGGTCGGGCTGCAGAGAGTGAATGATGTAACAGAGAGAGGGAGGGCTGTAGTGAGTGAGTGATGTTACAGAGACAGGGAGATCTGAAGGAAGTTAATGATGTTAAGGGGATAGGGAGGATTGCAGGATATTACAGAGATGGGGAGGGCGGCAGTGAATCAATGATGTTTCAGAGAACGGGAGGACTGCTTTGAATGATGTCACAGACTGAGGATGTGCTGCACTGACTGATGTAACAGAGATAGGAAGGGCGGCAGTGAGGGACAGATATTATAAAGATAGGAAGGGCTGCAGTGAGGGACAGATGTTATAAAGATAGGAAGGGCTGCAGTGAGGGACTGATGTTATATAGATAGGAAGGGCTGCAGTGAGGCACTGATGTTATAAAGATAGGAAGGGCTGCAGTGAGGGACTGATGTTATAAAGATAGGAAGGGCTGCATTGAGGGACTGATGTTATAAAGATAGGAAGGGCTGCATTGAGGGACTGATGTTATAAAGATAGGAAGGGCTGCAGTGAGGCACTGATGTTATAAAGATAGGAAGGGCTGCAGTGAGGGACTGATGTTATATAGATCGGAAGGGCTGCAGTGAGGCACTGATGTTATAAAGATAGGAAGGGCTGCAGTGAGGGACTGATGTAACAAAGATAGGGAGGGCTGCAGTGAGGGACTGATGTTATAACGATAGGGCGGACTGCAGTGAGGGACTGATGTTATAAAGATAGGGAGGGCTGCAGTGAGGGACTGATGTTATAAAGATAGGGAGGGCTGCAGTGAGGGAACGATGTTAAGAGAACAGAGAGTTCTGCAGTGAGTAAATGATGTTACTGAGATGGGGAGGGCTGCAGTGAGTAAATAATTTTACGGATATAGGGAGGGCTGCAGTGAGACACTGATGTTATAAAGATAGGGAGGGCTGCAGTGAGGGGCCGATGTTAAGAGAACAGAGAGTTCTGCAGTGAGTAAATGATGTTACTGAGATAGGGAAGGCTGCAGTGACTAAATAATTTTCCGGATATAGGGAGGGCTGCAGTGAGGCACTGATGTTATAAAGATTGGGAGGGCTGCAGTGAGGGGCCGATGTTAAGAGAACAGAGAGTTCTGCAGTGAGTAAATGATGCTCCTGAGATGGGGAGGGCTGCAGTGAGTAAATAATTTTACGGATATAGGGAGGGGTGCAGTGACTTAATACTATATAAGAGAGAGGGTTGGATATCTGGACTGACCGATGTGACAGAGATAAGCAGGGCTGCAGTTAGTGAGTGATGTTACAGAGATAGAGAGCACTGCAGTGACTAAATGGTGATACAGAGTAAGGGAGGGCTGCTGCGACTGAATAATGTTGCAGAACTCCCTATTCTTGTAACATCATTCCGTCACTGTAGCCCTCCTTATCTCTGGAACATCATTCATTCACTCTCGTCCTCTCTATCTCTGTCACATCATTCAGCCACCGCAAATAGTCCTGACACTGTAACATCATTCACTCAGTATAGCCTTCCTTAACTCTGTCACTTCATTCAGCCACTGGGCAGTCACTATCTCTGGAATATCACTCACTCAACTGCCTGTCTGTGTAATAGCACTCACTTCCTGCAATCCTACCGATCTCTGTAACATGATTCACTCACTGCAGCTCGACCTGTCTCTGTAACATTGCTTCACTACAGCACCCCCTAATCCTGCAAAATCTATCAGTCACTGGACCATCACTACCTCTGGAATATTATTTAATCCCTGCAGCACTCTCTATCTCCATGACATAATTCAGTCTCTGCAGCCAAACCTATCTCGAAAACACAGTACAGTCACTGCAGCCCTCCCCATCTCTGTAATGTCATTATATCACTGCTACTCACCCCAACGTCATAACTCACAGTACACCTCCCTGTCTCTGTAACAGCATTCCGTCACTGAAGTCCTCGCTATTTCTATAGCATCGGTCAGTCACTGGAGACAGACCTCTCAGTGTAATATTACTCAGTCGAAATCTGCGCCTTCCCTTTCTGTGCTAAATCATTTGCTAATTACAGGTCTGCCAAATTCTGAAATATCATTCACTCAAGTGCAGTCCTCCTTACTTCTTTACAATGTTTCAGTCACTGCAGTTCTCCCTGTCTCGGCAATATCATGCAATGACTGCCCCTGCAGTGATTGTAGGATATGAAAGAGATAGTTTTGGCCACAGTGATGAAAGATGTTACAGAGATAGGAAGGTCTGCAGTGGGTAAATGACGTTACAGAGATAGGAAGGCCTTCAGTGGGTAAAGGATGTTACAGAGACAGGAAGTTCTGCAGTGGGTAAATGATTTGACAGAGATAGGAAGGTCTGCAGTGGGTAAATGATGTTAAAGAAACGCGAAGCTCTGCACTTCGTAAACGATGTAACAGAAGTGGCTTTGTCTGCAGTGGGTAAATGATTTCACAGATATCGGGATGTCTGAACTGAGTGAATGATCTTCCAGATATGGTAGACCTGCAGTGACGCAGTGACGTTCCAGAGAGAGGGAGGACTGTGTCACGGAATGTCATGACAGAAATAGGGGCAATCACTGTGACCGAATGATATTGCAGAGACAGGGAGAGCTGCCGAAAATGAAGGATGATACTTGTATAGGGAGGACTGCATCGACTGAATGAGACAGTGAGGCCTTCAGTGACTGAATCATGTTACAGAGATCGGGTGGCCTGTAGTGAGTGAATGATGACACATAGTAGGAAGGGCTGCAGTGAATGACCGATGTTTCAGCCATCGGGGCAGGTGCAGTGACTGGCTGTTGTTACAGAGACGGGTTCGGTCGCAGAGACTGAATGATGTTACAAAGATAGGGGTGTGGGCTTTGACTGAATAATGTTACAGAGAGAGGGTGGGCTGCAGTGACTGACCGATGTTACAGGGAGAGGGCAGGAAGTGAATGATGGCACAGAGATAGTGATGTCTCAGTGAGTGAATGATGTTACAGAGATAGAGAAGGCTGAATTGACTCTTTTAGACGTTTCAGGGACAGGGGAGTGAATGATCTGATCGATAGAGGGAGGTATGCATTGACTGAACGATGTGACTGAAGTAGAGGAGGGTACATTAAAACACAGTGTTGAGGGGATTTGTAGGGACGCAGTGTGTGAACGATATTACAGAGACTGGGAGGCTGCCGTGACAGTATGATGCTATGGAAATTAGTTTGGCTGCAGTGACTTAATGATGTTATAGAGATAGTGAGTGTTACAGAGGATCCAATGATATGACAGAGATAGTGACGGCCCAGTGACTGAATGAGTTTGCAGATTTCTGGAGGGCTGCAGTGAGTGACTGATGTTACAGTGATAGGGAGGCCTGCGGTGGATGAAAGACGGTGCAGAGATAGCGAGGACTGCAGGAAGTAAATGATGTTACAGAGATAAGAATTGCAGGAAGTCACTGATATTACAGAGATCTGGAGAGCTGCAGTGAATGAGCGATATTACCGATGTTGGGAGGGCTCATGTGACTGAATGATCTGACAGATATAGGGAGGGCTGACGTAATTGAATGCTGTTCTAGAGATAGGAAGGCTGGAATGAGTGAGCGATGTGACAGAGATAGCAAGGACTTCAGGAAGTTACAAATGTTTCAGAGCTAGGGAGGATTGCAGGAAGTGAATAATATCGCAGAAATCGAGAGGGCTGCAGGGTGAATGATGTTACAGAGACAGATGGCTTTCAACGACGGAAGCAAATGTTGGGGGGCGGGGGAACTGCAGTGAGTGAACACTGTTACAGAGACAAGGAGGTCAGCAATGACTGAATGATGTTACAGAGATAGGGAGGCCTGCAGTGAGTGAAGGATGTTTCAGAGATAGCGAGCACCTGCAGGAACTAAATGATGTCACAGAGATAAGAGTTGCAGAAAGTGACTGATATTACAGAGACAGGAAGAGCAGCACTGACTGATGTGTGTTATCATGAGCGTGACAGCTTCCAGAGGTGAAGGAAGTTGCAGATACAGGGAGGACAGCAGTAAGTGAACGACGTTACAGAAAGAGCGAGAGCTGCAGTGAGTGAATGATGTTGCTGAGACTCGGACAGTTGCAGTAAATGAATGATGTCAGAGAGATAGAAATGGCTTCAGTTAATGAATAGTGTTATATTGATATGAAGAGCTGGTTGAGTGAATAACTTTACGGAGAAAGGGAGGGCTGCAGTGACTGAATGATGTGACAGAAATCGAGAGGGCTACATTGGCTCAGTGCTGTGAAAAAGATTTGGAGAGCTGCAGTTTGAGAATGATATTATGGCGATAGGGAGCGCTGTATTGAGTGCATTGTGCTTCAGAGACAGGGAGGCCGCAGTGACTCCACAATGTTCTGGAGACAGGTTTGACTGCAGTGACTGAATGATCCTAGATCGGTAGAGAGTGCTGCCAGCATTAAATGACATTTCAGAGATAGTGAGGGCCCAGTGGCTGAAAGATTTTGCAGAGTGAGGGAGGGGTTCAGTGATTGAATGATGTTACACTTGTAGTGAGGATTGTAGGAAGTGAATGATATCACAGAGAAAGCAAGGGCTGCAGTGTTTGAATGATATCACAGATAAAACAAGGGCTGCAGTGTGTGAATGATGTTTCAGCGATAGGCAGGGTTGCCGTGAGTTAAATATGCGACAGAAATGGGAACGTCTGCAATGATTGAATGATGAAACAGAGTTTGGGAGAGCTGCAGTGACTGAATGATATTACAGAGACATGCAATGCTGCAATGACTGCATGATGTGACAGAGAAGAGAGACGCCCAGTGAGTGAGTGATGTTACAGACATCGAGAGGGCTGCAGTTAGTGAATGATGTTACAGGTATGGGGAGGGCTACATTGACTGAATGATGTGACATAGGTTTGGAGGGCTGCTTTGACTGAATAATTTTGCACAGATTGGGAGGTCTGCAGTGACTGGGTAATGATGCAGAGTTGGGGAGGGCTGCATTGTGTGAATGATATTCCAGAGTTTGGGAGGTCTGCAGTGACTGAATGATGATGCAGACTTTGGGAGGGCTGCATTGTGTGAATGATATTACAGAGATTGGGAGGTCGCAGTGATTGGATGATATTTTCGAGATCGTGACCGCTGCAGGGATTAAATGAAATTCCAGAGATAGTGAGTGCCCAGCGGTTGGATGATTTTGCAGACTGAGGGAGGGCTACATTGAGTGAATGATTTTAAAGAGATATGGAGGCCATCTGTTCCCGAATTGTGTTGCAACGATATGCAGAGAGAGGGAGGGAGTCAATTAAATTTTATTATGTTGCAGAAAATATCATTTCCGTTGTTTTGCCATTTTCTTTCATGAGTTTTTCTTGGAAATGGTATCAGATCACAGTCAGATATTGGCCATCTGTAAGTATTTAAAATGGAAGATGGCTTGTGTATGAGTGCATCTTGATTTCCAGCCATCATGTCTGTGACTCATTCCTTCATTCATTGAAGTATTTTCCTGGCGATGTGTTGCACATTAACATGAGGCACTTTGAGGCACTTTGTCAAAATCCATCTGATAATCGATATACACCACATCCTCTGCTTCACCCCACAAACTCTGCCAGGAACATATTCTACAGAAAAACTCAGATCTCCCCTTCACAATTCCGTGCTGCCTCGACTGAATCAGAGGTTTTCCTACTTGCCAAATAATCGTTGGGTTTGTAATAAATCGATCACCTTCCCGATTTCCGAGGTCGGGTTCACAGATATGCATTTTAAATTGTTGTACTCCGCCGTGTCAAAACAAGACTGCAGTTTTGGTAAAACACCAAACAGCAGTCCGCATTGTGACATTAATGTTTTGAATTGTGATAATCAATGCATCCGCTATCTATGCCCACATCTCTTTCAACATCCTCAGGCAAAGGCTAGCTTAGCCCCTCAATGCATTAACTTTCAGCCTTTTGAATTTTTCCAATACGACTTCTCTACATGACTGAATTCCTTTCAGTTCCACACTTTCACTGGGTCATTGAATCTTGCCTTTTTTCAGGAACGCTTCCTGCGTCTTCCACTGTTCAGACAGTCGCAAGGACTTGTTTTCCTTCTCTGCCGTTTCTTTCATTCCTGTTATTTCCGTTTCTGTCTCTTCATGGAATTGACTGACAATAGTGTTCCTTAATCTATTTTGCTGACCATTGCGGGATCATCAGCGAACATCCTTTCCTCTGATATCATGGATGATACACTGTAAATGGTTGGGCCTGGTTCACTCACCTGTGGAATTCCTGCAGAGATGTCCTGGAGCTGGGTTACACACCCTCTTCGTCACATACGACCATCTTCCATTGTCTTCCACAACGCTTCAAATAGAGGAGATATTGTCCCCAAATTGCATTGACTCCTGTTCTGCGTTGGGCCATTGTTCTGCAAATAGCCAAATGCCTCGGTGGTGTCAAGGTCAGTCATTTTTACCTTTTCTACACTGTTTGTAATTTTGTGATGATGAGAGGAAAACATTCCCTGACAATCTTACTTAAAGTATTCTCACAGATTGGCACTTCCCCACCACACTGCCTTTGCCTTTCTAAGAATAATATCCTCTTCCTGATGTGAGAAAAGAATCAGACCAACGTAGGAGGACATTTCCTGTGAATTCTGCCTCGTGCCCTGCTCCGGAGGACACTCTGTGACGCTGTTCATTCCCCATTTCTTCATCCGACCGATTGCTCTTGATGCAGTAGCCTTTTGTATCACTAAAAACGTGCTGTTTAATGCTGTCTCTTGTTTGTAGGAACCTTTTATTATTAGTGCATCCATTTCATCATCGCTAATATTAGACATATTTGCTCCTACAGAACCTTTCTATTCCGTCATTCATTCAGCAATCACTATTATCTATTACCCTTCACATGATGTGGAATTACCATTTGTTTTATTGATGATTACAGTGAATAATTTGCGAATAAGGAATCATCAAGGTGTTTGTGACTTTTTCTCCGAACTTGGAGAGTGTTGCTAGGTAAATAAATGCGTTTGTGCAGCAGCTTACATCCCGGAGCATACTTGCAACACACAGGAATATATCTTCAGAAGTGCGATTCAATATCAGGGCGAAAGCATTAAAATAATTCAAAAGGTAACAAAACCAAAGAAGGATGAAACTACCTGATATCACGAAGAGTAAAATGATGGACTTTCTCCCGCTCTCCATTTCTGTGTAACAATGTTCCTGCCTCTTGCTTTGATCCTTCAGCCACTTCCGGGCCCGACTGGCCACTAAAATGCGTCTGATTGTCAGAGTTTTTGTCAACGAATTAAAACAGATGGGTTCATTGGAGTTAAGACCTTTTCAAACATCTTTTATCCTATCCATATGGAATTTTCATAGTATTCTTCAGTATTCGAGCAGGACCACTCGAAATTGTTATAGGTTCTGAAAATTTCGTACCTGAAGTAAGTGGGAATATTTTTGAAACAAAGCAGAGTGCCTGTTGTTTCCAGAGCGGCTGCTGCAGTTTTCTTGGTGCAATATTTGGTTTTCAACTTCTGGCAACAAATGGCAACAAATGGATCAGAGGAAAACGTGACAGTGATCCAAACTGAACAATCTGTTGCTGCGTCACCAGGACAGAGTTAATACTACACAAAGGGGTGATGTTCAGGAATGATCCTGGGAATTAACAAGAACTGATGCACCACAAGATGACAGAGTGATAGTGAGCAGCAGATCTGCAGGTGCCATGCCCACCAGGTCTTGATCAGTACATGCAGAGATACCACACTTTCTGCAGCACAGGATTATAATTCCTCACAGGTTAACTGTAACAAATAGAAAAGGGTTAAGAGGCTGAGCATTAATGGTCAGTCATTGTCAGTGCTTGCAGAGTTAGGGTGGGCTACATTGTTAGAGACCGCACTTTCAATGAGACAGGATCTCAGTCTCGGTATCACAGGTTTGTGTTCCGATATGGGTTCGTTAGCAATCCAGAAAACAGAATGCCTTTAAAGTCATTATACAGAAGTGAGAAGATGCACTCATAGAGAGGATAAAATAAAGGAAGACAGGTGTTGACGATCTGAAACAGAAACAGAAATTGCTGGAATATCTCAACAGGTCGAGAGCATCAGTGAAGTGAGAAACAGAGTTCACTTTCTGTTCACAGTGACCCTTATTCAGAAAGGACAGCAGTTGGAAATGGTGGAGTGTGGAGGACAGGGGGTGTGGCGTTCAAAGGAGTCAGCAGATATGGAGAGGCAGAGCCCACAGAGAGAGAGAGAGAGAGAGAGCGAGAGTGAAAGAAACTTAGACACACAAGGAGTGGTTGAGAGTAAGCCGCATTAATTGCTCCCATCCAGAACGATAAGGGAATCAGATTCATGAGAAACCATTCCCTGCAAATTCACCTCCCACCCACTCACCATCCAGATGTTGGAACATATAGCTGTTCCTTCAATGTCATTGGATCAAAATCCGAGAATGCCCTTTCTGAGGGCATGGTGAGTCTACATTCAGCACATGGACTGCAGTGGATCAAGAAGGCAGCTCCCCGACACCTTCTGAAGGAGAACTACGGATGGGTGATAAATACGGGACCACGCTGTGATTGCCAGGTCCTATGTGGTAAAAAGGCCAGCCAGGAGGAAAGCTGATCTTGGAGATAATGAGTAGGTGAGAATAGTTTGGCTGTGCTGAAAGCAGCTCATGCCATGACATGGACTAGTATATGGCCATGGACAAATGACCAGGGAGAATGCACTCAGGGTCTAATATTATTCATCTCAATATTGAAGGCTTTGGGGTTCCCAAGCAGAAAATATTATTCTGTTCCTCCAGCTTGTGCTGAGCCTGACTGGAGCACTGCAGCAAGCCCCAGACACCGATGTTGACCAGCGAACACAGTGGTGCATTGAAGTGGCAGGCGACCTGAAACCTGGTGCCATTCCAAGAGAAAGAAGTTCGTAAAGAAGTAAATTTAAATGGTGGAACAGTGCTCCATTGTGATCAAAATGTCAGTGGCTACTTAATAACTTCAGGGGTGCCGAAATCTTACTGTTCTTGCCGCTGCTCTTTTAATTCCGAAACCCAGATAAAGTGCTGGGGACGTGGATCGAATCCCAAAGCGGCACGTGGTGGGATTTGAAGTTAACTTTTAAAACAGCTGGAAGTAATAATCTCATGATGACCATGAATCCATTGCCGATAGTTGAAGTGAAAATAAAACCATCTGGTTCACTGATGGCATTCAGGGAAGGAAGCTGCCATCCTTACCTGGTCTCGCAAATGTATGAGTCCAGACCCACAGCAACGTGGTTGACTCTTGACTGCCCTCTGGGCAAATAGGGATGTCCAATTCATGCTGCCTGGCCGACGACACCTTCACACCGTTAATGCATAAAGTTCATCAGCAAAACAAGGAATTTCGATTCATTACCAATGTATGATTCCGATAGCAAAGCTATTTTTAAGATATTGTGCGGCTAAAACACAACAGGAGAGCAATTGAATGGATATTTAGGTAACAAAAAAGACTAGATGTTAATATTGATCGAACTTAGTTTGTTCCAGCGAGTGCCGTGCATCCAGTACAATGCTGCACTGACTGATGCTTCCATTAATTTATCATGATGAGGATCGACACCTTGGCTCCTATACATAACTTCCTCGGGTGCAAAAAGAGGATCGCCCACAACCGAGGGAGTAGGATTAAACTGCAAGGTAATTTCATGACTTTTCCGTCAATACAATTGTATCAGTCATTTTCTATCTGTATTTTGGTGAGCATCAGGCCTACATCTACTGTTAGTTGTGAAATGAAAGCAGAGAGCGTCTCACGAGAGATTTACACAAACACAGTGCCTAGAGTGACTCACTGGGAACATCAACAACAGGAACAACCATGTAATAAAGTTTCTGAACATGCTTAAACAGATGATACATTTCCACCGTGTACTGACCAGTTCCTTCCTGCTGAAGACACTCACTGAGTTAATGCCCCGAGTCCGACATGGAGCTAACACAGTCTGACAGCTTAAATTGTTTATCCTGTGGGTCACCTGAGGAACTGTGCGACTTCTAACTCAGTCCATTCGAACAGATGGCAGCAGTGAGTTCATTCCCTGTTCAAATATAATGCATTCAACACGAATGGGAGGCAATTAAATATCTCGCGCTGTTCTAAATGCAAACGGGTGGCTCAGTGGCTAACACTGCTGTTGCCCATCACCATGAACTCTGTTTCGATTCCAGACGAGGGTACGTTCTGTGTGCGTGTGCCCCATTTGTTTCTTTTTGCTTAAAGTGGAGGCTCGACAGTTTTACCCTCACCCCTCGCCTGAGGCACGGGATACCCTCAAGTGAAGCAGTCCTCTCGGCTGACAGTGACTGTGTCTTTTAAGTGACATATTTCATGAACAGACCATCAGATGTTGTGCCCAAAAGCACTTCTTGATGCTCAGCAGCCCATGGGAAAATCTTTTCAGGCAGAAGGCAGTGATACTGTGCACTAAATTGTCTCTCAAGGCATCTTTTCACCCGTATCTCTATTATTTCCAACGATGCAAACTAGAGTTTAATGTTCATGACTGAGGCTCCTTGGAGGCCCCAGCTGTCGGACATGATCAGCAATGGCCCCCATTCACTGCCGTCCGCTTTCCCCATGGGTTGTCCTTTTCTCTGAGGCATCAGTGCCGCCTGCTGACGCTATTAAGCCGTTCCGTGACATGTATCACTTGGAGATCTGAAATCATTGCAGTCAGCACCATATGCTTCTCTTAAAGTGACGCGGAAATAAACATCACTCTAGTTATCTGATTTTCCTCTTATTTTTAAAAGCAAATGTAAGACGTTGTGAACCGGTGCAGTTTGATTGGTCAGACGACCAGGGTTTGAAGCAAAACACACTTTATTCATCCAATATAGCTAAAACACAAACAAAAGAACGAAGAATTGGGATAACTTAAATCTATCAGAAAACCTCACAGCATCATACAGTATTTAAGCCCTGAACAACATCTGTTCCAATATCATAACATCCCATTAACACATTCAATTAAAAAGATTGTCTCACATGCATTTCCGCAGTCCAGGAGGAAAGAACATCAAGGGAAAACTCTGAGAAAGCAAGAACTCAAGCATTTCCTTTTAATTCTTTTTTTTTCATTCACAGGAGATGGGCGTTATATGCTCACGCCAAAGAACAAACCACATTGCTGTGGATCTGGAGTCAAATGTGGGCCAGACGAGGTGAGGATAGCAGTTTCGTTCCCTGAAGGACATTAGAGAACCACACCCTTGTTTTCTCGCCATCATTCGACATTTTAATCCAGACATATATTCAAAACTAATTCCTGTATCTGCTCTTCAGCTGCATTTGGTGGTTTATCGCTCAGTGAGGACAACAGGATGCCCTGCACGTCAGCGGCTACAATTGCTGCAGCGGGGACAGATGTGTGGCAGCTTCGAAACCGTCTCAGTGACTGAACATTAAATTAAAATCATGGTTCTCGGCGAGCTTGAACCCATCCTGTCATACTGCTTCTGTTGTTCCAACTTGGGAAAAAAAATCATCAGAGCCTCGCAAGCTGTTTATTTCATTTTCACCGAGGCGCGCCTGTCTCAAACGCTGCTCAAAATAAAAACCAAATAGACATCCTCAAGTCTTCATTCTGTCACTGAATCTTCACAACAAGCCCGTGAGAGTGAGGTTCCTAAGTTTACTTGCCTGGATGGGTGACACAATCTGAGACAATTATGGCTGTTTGACTGACACCACAGAGAATCATCGAAGCCCCGCTGTATGGAAACAGGACCTTCGGCCCACTGAGTCCACACGGAACATCAGAGCATCACACCCAGACCCATCCCCTGGTATCCCACCTAATCTACACATCCCTGAGCACGATGAGCAATTCAGCAATGCCAATTTACCTGACCTGCAGTTTGTTTGACATCAAATCGGCAGGTATCCACTCCATTCAGAAATGGAGCTCAGTTGTGGCAGGGTGCACCATCTATGAGCTGTACTGTAGTGATTTGCAAGGCTTCTCACTCAGTCCAGACCCATGACCCTTCTATCTGGAAGTACCAGGGCAGCAGATACTTGGGAGCACCAGCACCTGCAAGTTTCCCTCCGAGTCACTCGCCATCCTGACTTGTCAATGTGCACCATTCCTTCAATGTCCTTGGGTCAAAAGCCTGGAACTCCCTCGTCAAAAACGCAGTGTGGGTCAACATTCAACTCCTGGCTGCAGCAGTTCAGGAAGGCAGCTCACCATCACCTCCTCAAGGGCAGCAACGGAGAGACAATAAATGCTGGTCCCGTCAACGAATCATTCATTCATCCAGCTTTTGTTGAGGATCAAGTTTTGTCTCAGAGAACCATTGACTCATACAGTACAAAAGAGGCCTTTTGGCCCATCAAGCCTGTGTCATCTTCTTTTATGATAGAAAACTTGATTGCAGAAGTATTCTTTCAGAAATGCAATGCGCAAGAGATATTTTACAAATTTATGCAAATATATAGAGGTTGATCAAATGATGATGGGTGTTGATAAGGGAAGCTATTCGAGAAGTTGGAAAGCTATGGGGGATAATTTTTAGGGACCGGATTTAATCACATTTGGAAAAGAATGGCCCAATTAGGGATAGTCAGCATGGCTGCTTGCAGGCGCGTCATGTTTAACTAAGTTGATTGCATTTTTGGAGCAGGTGATAAATGTGATCGTTGAAGTTAGAGCAGTGGATGTTATACACATAGATTTTAGTAAGGCCTTTGACATGGTCACTCATTGTAGGGTCATCCAGAAGATTAAAATGCATGGGTCCATTGTGACTGGGCTGCAAGGTTTCACAATTAACATAGAACATAGAACAGAGAACATAGAACAGTACAGCACAGAATAGGCCCTTCAGCCCACGATGTTATGCCGACCATTGATCCTCATGTATGCACCCTCAAATTTCTGTGACCATATGCATGTCCAGCAGTCTCTTGAATGTCCCTAATGACCTTGCTTCCACAACTGCTGCTGGCAACGCATTCCATGCTCTCACAACTCTCTGTGTAAAGAACCCGCCTCTGACATCCCCTTTATACTTCCCACCAACCACCTTAAAACTATGAACCCTCGTGTTAGCCATTTCTGCCCTGGGAAATAGTCTCTGGCTATCAACTCTATCTATGCATCTCATTATCTAGTATACCTCAATTAGGTCCCCTCTCCTCCTCCTTTTCTCCAATGAAACAAGTCCGAGCTCAGTCAACCTCTCTTCATAAGATAAGCCCTCCAGTCCAGGCAGCATCCTGGTAAACCTCCTCTGAACCCTCTCCACTTCTTTCCTATAATAGGGTGACCAGAACTGGACGCAGTATTCCAAGTGCGGTCTAACCAAAGTTTTATACAGCTGCACGAAGATCTCACGACTCTTAAACTCAATCCCCCTGCTAATGAAAGCCAAAACACCATATGCTTTCTTAACAACCCTGTCCACTTTGTTGGCCATTTTAAGGGATCTATGTATCTGCACACCAAGATCCCTCTGTTCCTCCACACTGCCAAGAATCCTATCCTTAATCATGTACTCAGCTTTCAAATTCGACCTTCCAAAATGCATCACCTCGCATTTATCCAGGTTGAACTCCATCTGCCACCTCTCAGCCCATCTCTGCATCCTGTCAATGTCCCGCTGCAGCCTACAACAGCCCTCTATACTGTGAATAACACCTCCAACCTTCGTGTCGTCTGCAAACTTGCTGACCCATCCTTCAATCACCTCATCCAAGTCATTAATAAAAATTACAAACAGTCGAGGCCCAAGAACAGAGCCCTGTGGAACACCACTCAATGCCGACTTCCAGGCAGAATATTTTCCTTCTACTACCACTCACTTTCTTCTGTTGGCCAGCCAATTCTGTATTCAGACAGCTATGTTCCCCTGTATCCCATTCCTCCTGACCTTCTGAATGGGCCTACCATGGGGAACCTGATCAAATGCCTTGCTGAATTCCATATACAAAACATCCACAGCTCGATCCTCATTAACGTTTCTAGTCACATCCTCAAAGAGCTCGACAAGGTTTGTGAGGCATGACCTGCCCCTCACAAAGCCGTGTTGACTGCATTTAATCAAGCCATGCTCTCACAGATGCTCATAAATCCGAACACTCAGAATCCTTTCTAACACCTTGCAGACGCCTGACGTGAGACTTAATGGTCTGTAATTGCCAGGGTTTTCCCTATTTCCTTTTGTGAAGAGAGGAATTACATTTGCCTCTCTCCAGTCCTCAGGTACAACTCCAATGGAGAGTGAGGATGCAAAGATCTTCGCAAGTGGTGAAGCAAATGCATTTCTCGTTTCCCAAAGCAGCCGAGGGCAAATCTGGTCCGGGCCTGGCGAGTTGACTCGAAGGCAAAGGGTAGTGGTGGAAGGGTGTTTTTTTTTCAGGCTGGAGGGCCACGACTGGCCGTGTTCCGCTGTGATCCAGACTGGAACCCCTGCTGCTTGTTATGAAAATGCAGTTGGGGTGTGTTGGTAAGTATGCAGATGGTGTAAAGATCCATGGATTTTTGCACAGTGTAGCAACTTGTCAAAGGGCACAGCGGGGTATAGATCAGTTGCCAATGTGGGAGGTCAGATGGCAGATGGAGTTTAATCCAGGTAAGTGTGAGGTACTGCACTTTGGGAGTTCAAATTTTAAGGAAACGTATGCAGCGAATGACAGGTCCCTGAACAGCATTGATGGACAGAAAGATTTTGGGGTTGAAGTACGTAGCTCCCTGAAAGTGGTTCCACCAAGTAGACAGGGTGATAAAGAAGGTGTATGGCATGCTGCCTTTGTTGGTTGGGGAATTAAGTGCGAGTGTTATGTTGCCATGTTGCAGCTTTCTGAGACTTTAGTTCGGCCACACTTTGAATATTGCATTAAATTCTGTCGCTACATTCCATAAAATACATGGAAGCTTTACAAAGAGAGCAGAAGATATTTCCTCGGCTGCCGTCTGGATTGGAAGGTATGAGCGAGAAAGAGAGTCAAGAAAAAGCCGGGTTCTTTTCGGTGAAGCAGCAGAGTCTGAAGTGAGACTTGACACAAGTCTTTAAAATGCTGAGATACATAGATAAGGTTGACTATCAGAATCTTTCTTCCCAATGTTGAAATGTCGAATTCTCAGTGGAATGCATTTAAGATGAGAGGGGGAAATATCAATGGAGGCTTGTGGGGCAAGTTTTTTTTTACATAAAAAGTGACAGGAATGTGGAAAGTGGTGCCAGGGATGCTGGTGGGCACAAGTGCAGCAGCGGTGTTTCAGGGACTTTTAGGTAAGCCTATGAATATGCAAGAAATGAAGGGATATGGATGAGGCAGAGGGGAAACGTCCAATTTGGTGTCACGTTTAGCACAACTTCATGGTCTGAAGTGAACATTCCTGTGCTGCCTCTGTTCAATATTCTATGTACTTTAAATAACTGAGGTATTTTCCAAAATTTGGGGAAACCCAGAACTAGAGGGCATAGGCTTAAACTGACAGGAGAAAGATTTGAAAGGGACCTGAGCAGGAACTTTTTCAAACACAAGGTGATAGGTGTGTAGAACAAGTTGTCAGAAGAATGGAATATGCAAGTGCAGTTAGAAGGTTTAAAACACTGTTTCAGTGTTTTAGAAAAGATTTGTACAGCAACGTAAGCAAAGACTGGCAAATGGGAATAGTTTCATTTCGGGAATGCGACCATTCTGGATGAGTTGGATCGCAGGGTCTGTTGCCATATGATACCAATCTATGACTGCATGACTCTGAAGAGTTATCCAACAGGGGATAGATGAATGTGATGTATCTGGATTTTCAGGAGTAGTTTGATAACGTTTGACTCCTTAAAAAAAACACAAGCCCATGGTTTGGGACACTATACATTAGAGTCGGTAAAATTGATAAGTCAGAGAGGTTTGGAAGATGAACTGAGTCGGGCATTTTCAGGATGGACATCTGTAGCTGACGGAGTAGCGCAGAGATTTCTACTGGTGTCACAATTATGTACAACACCAAGGAATGTGAGGAAAGTGATATCAATATCTTTGTTCACCCTTTTGTCTCTCTAATGGCCGACTCCCATATCTTGAGCTGGTACTTTGGGACCATATCCATTTCAGTTATTTTTACATGAAGTTGATCGAGCAAGCCTCTTGGATGATTTGTTTAAAGTCATCACTTGTTAGTTCCAAGTATCCGGTTTTGAACACTTTCACTTTTGCCAAAGGAAGACAATATTGGAATTCCTGTGCATTGTAATGGCCAATTTCTCTCA
This sequence comes from Stegostoma tigrinum, assembly GCF_030684315.1. NCBI lineage: Eukaryota > Metazoa > Chordata > Chondrichthyes > Orectolobiformes > Stegostomatidae > Stegostoma > Stegostoma tigrinum. The sequence continues at coordinate 5,102,202 of NC_081404.1, read as the reverse complement.
GGCTGGAAGGTGTTGAAGAAGTTTTCCGAGTTTGGGAGAGTTGTGGCAAAGGCTTTCAAGAGCAAGGGAGGGAGTGTCACAATCGCAGAAGAATGCAACGAAAACCTTAAAGCAACCAATATCTGGCAAACAATTATCAGGGTCAAGCGAAAAAAAAAACAATCAGTAGGTTAGAGGTGTGTCTGGGATGAGACGGTTTGCAATGGGTGCAGGATGTTACCAAAATCAAGAGGGCATAGAAGCTAGTTAAGTGCACAGAGATGGGGAGGGCTGCAATGACTGAATGATGTTGCTGAGAAAGGGGGAACATCAAAGTATTGTATTATATTGCAGAAAATGTAATTTCTGTTGTCTTGCTGTTTTATGCAAACTGCTATTCTTCGAAGTTGTTTCATTATCTTCGATGCAGATCATAGTTAGATTTTGTCAATCCGTAAGTATTTCATATTTGAGAAGACATGTGGCTGAGTGTATCTTGATTCCAATTTCTATGTTCCTCTCATGTTTGTGACATTATGCCTAATTCGTGGTGGTACTGTAACACAGAAACAAATGTTAACTGAACGAATATCACTGATACCCACTTTAGAAACAAGTAATAATTTATTTATTTAATCCTTACAGTGAGCAAGTTAAGAGAAGTCGTCACAAAGTGAATAGTTCCCTCCTAACTCCTGACTATTCCCTAATGTATCAAACACAAGCCCCACTTCTAAAAAAATTCCAAGTAATAAGAAAATAAATTTAAATTTACTCTCTCAGAGTCGACTCGTCTTTCTTCTGTTGTTCTCAACTTTTCCACTGATCTGGCCATCAAGGATGTTTTCTTTGCGAAGTCGTCTTATTACTTATGCTTATTACTCAGATGGTGGTTCGCTCTCGCACTGATTTTCGAAAGACCTCTCCTTATATGCCTTGGAATGCACATCAGTTTCCAAATAACAGTTTTGGCCCAAGGTTGTCAAAACGGTCAGATTTAAATTCAATTGGCTTCCAATTGTGAAGTGCCAGATTCAAATTATTTGGCTCTCCACAGATATTATTTTTCCTGTATAAATCTCTAAGTGAAAAAAAAACACATTACTTCTGAAAGGAACAAAACACTCTTCTCCCTTATCATATTTTTGGAAACAAGTTCTGCCTTCTGCATTCCAATTCACGATTCCTCTCTGCAACTTCTTGGGAAGCAATCCCATGCACATTAACATTGATTCCCATGAGGCGCTTTCTCAAAAGCCTTCTGATAATCCAAAATACACCATATCCACTGCTTTGCCACATGAACTCTGCTTGGAAGATCTTCAGGAAATCCATTCAGTTCTCACTTTTAGAATTCTGTGTTGAAACTGCTGAATCAGTGAGACTTTTTCTACTTGTCAAAGAATTGTGTGCTTTCTCCAAAACAAATCACCTTCTCAGCAACTGAGGTCAGGTTTGAAAATCTGTTTTTCACACTGTTGTACTCCTTCCTTGTTTAAATAATGGCGTAGTTTTTTCAAAATACCAAGCATCAGTCCACATTAAGCTGCCAATGTCATTTTGAAATGTGATAATCAATGCATCCACTGTCTCTGTCCACATCTCTTTCAACATTGTCAGAAAAAGGACATCTTGTCCCCTCAATCAGCTTCATTAATTTGTCCAATGCAACCTTTCTGCATGACCAAATTTGTTTCATTTCCACACTTTCACTGGATCATTGAATCTTGATTATTTTGGGGAAGAATGTGTCTTTTACTGTTCAGAGAGACACAAAGACCTTGTTCGTCTTCTCCACCAATTCCATCTTACTTCTTCTGAATGTCTCTGCATCGTCACGAAATTGACCCATATTTGTCTTTCTTCATCTGTTCCGCTGAAACTTCTGCAATCATCAATGAAAATCCTTCCCTCTGACATTATACTGGATGCAACGTAAAATGGTTGGGCCTGGCACACGACAGTGAGGAAATCCTGCAGTGATACCCTGAACCTGAGTTACCCATCCCCTCCGACAAATTCAAGCATCTTACATTTTCTTCCATAAGTCTCACAACAGTGGAGAGATTGTACCCCATTCGCATTGAATCCAGAGAGCATAGGAACTGCAGATGCTGGGGAGTCCAAGATACCAAGGTGTTGGATGGAAGGTGAATAGAGTAGACAGGTGGAGATAAAACAGACAAGTCAAAGAGGTGGGGATGGAGCCAGTCAGGATAAGTGTAGGTGGGCAGGTAGGGAGGAGACAGGTCAGTCCAGCGTGGACGGACAGGTCAATGGGGCGGGATGAGGTTAGTCGGTAGGATATTCAGGTGTGGCTTGAGGTGGGAGGAGGGGCGAGGTGAGAAGAAGAACAAGTTTGGGAGGTGGGGACAGGATGCTGGTTTTGGGATGCAGTAGGGGGATGGGAGATTTTGACGTTTGTGAAATCTACATTGATACCAGTGGGCTGCAGGGTTCCCAAGCGGAATATGAGTTGCTGTTCCTGCAACCTTCAGTTGGCATCGTTGTGGCACTGCAGGAGGCCCAGGATGGACGTGTCGTCTGAGGAATTGGAGTGGGAGTTGAAATGGCTTTGCAACAGAGCGGTGCAGTTGTTTAGTGCAAACTGAGCGGAGGTGTTCTGCAAAGTGGTCCCCAAGCCTCCGCTTGGTTTCCCTGATGGAGGGGAGGCCACAACGGGTACAGCGGATGCAGTGTACCACATTGTTCCTGTGACTATCTGCTTGATGTGGAAAGTCTTCTTGGGGCCTGGGTTGGGGGTGAGGGAGGAGGTATGGGGGTGCGTGTAGCACTTCCTGTGTTTGCAGGGAAAAGTGACAGGTGCGTTGGGTCTGGAGGAGAGTGTGGAGCAGACAGGGAGTCATGGAGCGAATGGTCCCTCCAGAAAGCAGACAAGGGTGGGGAGTGAAAAATGTCTTTGGTGGTGGGGCTGGATTGCAGATGCCAGAACTGTTGGAGGATGATGCTTTGGATGTTGACGCTGGTGGGCTGGTATGTGAGGATGAGGGGGTTTCTTTTTTGGTTGTTTTTGTGGGGACGGGGTGTGAAGGATGAATTGCAGGAAATGTGGTCAAGGGCATTCTTGGCCTCTGCGGCGGAGCAAATGTTGCGGTCCTTGATAAACGAGGATAGTTGAGACGTACCGGAGTGGAATGTCTCATCCTGGGAGCAGATGCAACAGAGGTGAAGGAATTGGGAATACGGGATGACATTTTTGTAGGAAGGTGGGTGGGAAGAGTTGTGTTTTGAATAGCTGCGTGTGTCGGTGGATTTGAAATGGATATTAGTTTCGAGGTGGTTGCCTGAGATGGAGACACAGAGGTCCAGAAAGGTGAGGGAGGTGTTAGAGATGGTCCAGGTCAACTTAAGTTTGGGGTGGGAGGTGTTGGTGAAGTGGATGAACTGTTCGAGCTCCTCGTGGGAGCATGAGGCAGTGTCAATACAGTCATTAATGTAATGGAGGAAGAGGTGGGGTTCAGGGCCAGTATAGCTACGGAAGAGGGATTGTTTCACATAACCTACAATGAGGAAGACATAACTTGGGCCCATACAGCTACACATGACCGCCCTCTTTGTTTGTAGGAAATGGGTGGAATTGAAAGAGAAGTTGTTGAGGGTGAGGGCGAGTTTGCCTAAGCGGATGAGCATGTCAGTGGAGTGGGCCTGGTCAGGACTGTGGGGCAGGAAGAAGTGGAGGGCCTTTAGGCCATCTGCAATGGGAATACATGTGTGGAGGGACAATACGCCCACAGAAAAATGCTGCAGACAGGAGTATTGAACATTTGGGTGGAGGTGGAGAGCATGGGTGTTATCAGAGATGTAGGCAGGGTGTTCCTGGAGGAAGGGGGAGAAAATGGAGTCGAGATAGGTGGCGATAAGTCCGATGGGGCAGGAGCAGGCAGAGAGAATGGATCGACCAGGCAGTCAGGTTTGTGGATTTTGCAAAGGAGATGGAAGCAGGCGGTGTGGGGTTGTGAACAATGAGGTTGGAGGATGTGGATGGGAGGTCGTCTGAGGTGATGAGTTTGTGGATGGTTTAGGAGATGATGGTTTGATGCTTGGGGCTGGGGTAATGATCCAGGGGGCAGTAGGAGGAGGTGTCAGAGAGTTAGCGCCTGGCCTCAACAATGTAGAGGTCGGGGTGCCAGACTAGAACTGCGCCTCCCTTGTCCGCGGATTTTACGGTGAGGTTGGGATTGGAGCGGAGGGATCCTGCTTCTTTGATGCTGGTTGGCCTGCTGTGTTCATCGAGCTCTGCACCTTGTTGTCTCACATTGAATCCAGGTTTGCGATGGGTTCTGCAATTTTGCAATTTGCCAAATGTCTCTGTGAAGTCATGTTCTTACTCTTACTCATTCGGCAGGATTTGCAAATTGTAATAATTAGAGGAAAATATTCCATGATAATCATATGTAAATTGTTCTCACAGTTTGGCACGTGGACATTTTCAGCATGCACAGCCTTTGCATTTTAAAGAATAATGTACTCTTCCTCAGGTGAGGAGCTCAGAATTAAAGAAAACATGTAGGCAACAATTTCTGAAAATTCCGAGGAAGGGTCATTGGAGACGAAACGTCAACTCTGTTTTCTCCTTCACAAACGCTGCCAGGCCTGCTGAGCTTTTCCCGCAACTTTGTTTTGGTTCCTGTAAAATCTGTCTCGTTTCTTGCTCCGCAGGATGCATTATGACACTGTTCCTTCCCTAATTAATCAAGTTGAATACATTGTACTTGATGCAGAAGTCTCTTGTGGTACTCAAAATGGGCTGTTTTACAACATCCTTTTGTCATTGGGCTGAATACTCACTTCATCATCAGCAATACTGGACAGACTTGCTCTCCACAACCTTCCTTTTCCTCCATTCATCCAGCAAACACTGTCAGCCATTACCTTTCACACCATTTGTTTATTGATGCTTACAGTGAATTATTTGCTTAAAAGGTAACATGAGTGCTTTTGCGAACTTCTCTCTGAACTTGGAGAGCGTTGCAACATAAATAAGTGTGTTTGTGCACAGCTTATATCACGGAGCATATCTGCAACATATTGGAACGTAAGTTCAGCATTTTTGTGGGACAATGAATCAAAAGTGTCAAAAAACATCAAAAGGTACCACAGCCATAGAACGATGAAACTACAGGATATCGTGAAGAGTAAAATAATAACCTTTCTCCTGCTCTCCATCTCTAGGTCACAAGAATTTTGCACTTTGCTCTTATCCCTCAGTCTCTTACGGGCCCGACTGGCCAGTAAAATGGACTTGACTGTCAGAGCGTTGAACAGAAGAATTAAAGCAAATGGGAGCATTGGAGTTAAGATCTTTTCAAAGCATTTGAATCCTTTCCATATGGAATCGTAATAATATGCTTCACTGTTAGTGCAGAACCAATCGACGTTGTTAATCATTCTGAAAGATTCAAACCTGAAGTAGGTGGGAATGTTTTTGAAACAGGCCAGAATGCCTGTTGTTACTGGAACTGCTGTTGCAATTTTCTTGGTGCAATATTTCATTTTCAACTTCTGGCAACAAATGGCAACAAATCGATCAAAGGTAAACGTGACGGTGAACCAGACAGAACAATCAGCGGCAGCACGGCGCAGCACAGAGGTAATTTTACAGGGAGCGGTCACATGCAAGAAATTGACAGAGAAATAATAATCATTGATCCGGTAGAGTATGACCTCAAGGATAACATACAGTAGATCCGCTGTTGCCATGGCAACGAGGTAACAAGTGGTGCATGAGGAAATTCCACATTTTCCTCTGAATAAAATCACAAGTGCCAGTGAATTCACTGTGAGAGAGTGAAGGGAAAGGAAATGCGAAATTACATTTAAAAAGTCATTCACATTTTCTCACGACAGACCAGTGAACACAAACAAATCAGCTGGAGAGGGTCCAGAAGTGATTTACAAGGATGTTGCCTGGGATAGAAGGTTTGAGTTGTGAACAAAGGCTGTGTAGGCTGGGATTGATTTCATTGGAGGCTGGGAGGCGGAGAGATGACCTGCTGAAATTTTATAAAATAATGAGAGTTCCAGACAGAGTTGATGGTTGTTGTCTTTTCTCCAAGATGGGGAATTTTCAGATGAGGGAGCACAAAACGTGCATTTGGTCTGGCACTCAGTAAACTCATGTTTTTTCAGGTGAGACGAGAGAGATTTCTTTAAAAGAGACATTAAGAGGCATTGTTTCAACGGAAAGTGTCATTCATGTATGGAATGATTTTCCTGAGGAACTGGTTGATGTGAGTACAGTTACAATGTTGAAAAGACATTTGGATGGATATCTGAACAGGAAATATTTGGAAGAAAAAGAGCCAGGAGCAGGCAGGTGGGACTATTTTAGTTTGAGATTATTTTCAGTCTGGACTGCTTGGACCAAAGTGCCTGTGTTAGTGCTGTATGACTCCATCGATCTGTGACTTCAACGGGCCATCAAGGTGTACAGATCGGGGTAAAGTTCTATTTCAAGAGGTATCAGTCAGAGGGGTGCAGCAGGCTGCTGGTCAGAAGCAGGTGAGTACTTTAATAGTCCAATGAGGAATTGTGTGTCTGAAGCTGGAGCAATGCAAGCTTGGAGTAGACCATCTGCTCCTCCAGCTGCAATGTGTACCATTTCCTTTTGCGCTGCAATGTGCATCACCTGCAAAGAACTACCTACAAACTCATTAGACTCACCTTCTGATTTGTCCATCTATCCTTCACAAGTCACCTTTCGTGGTGTTATCTCCTGTCGAGTAGCCTGACTCACCATGACTTCAAACTCAAGCCAAAAATCCCCAGTCACACTAACCAGCCAAACCTTGTTGATACTTTGCAAATCAATCTGTTTTTTCCCACTTCTGTAATAGTCTCAGCAATGAGTGTTTTTGTTTGATTAATGAACAAAAAATTGGCTAGATTTCCCTGTATTCCTTCATAATGATTGACACCCAAATTCCAATGGACCTGTGTCTCTGTGACGAGAGCCCAGTGTATGTGAGAGTGGATGCAAGAGGAGAGCTCTATAGCTCTGTTCCCACTGCTCGACGTATCACCAGGTGAAATAAAACTCCACAACAATACACCTTATGAATTTATACTTCACATAAAATGATATGCGAATCGGGTTCATCACCAAACACAATTGTTTGTTTACGATCAGGAATAAACATATATAACAAGTATAACATCATTGACCCACATGGAATGATAGAGGAGTAAACGTTTATACCAATTAAAATTGCCAAAACACTCTCTCTCACTCTCTCTCTCTCTCTCTCTCTCTCTCTCTCTCTCTCTCTCTCTCTCTCTCCCCCTGTTCCCGGAAAGTGCAGAGAACAAAACAGGCTTCCTGCAGAGATCGAAAAATTCCAAAAGAACAGGCGTAATTTGACCAATGGGTTATTTGTGAAGACCAAATGCAAAAGTGTGGGATATTTCAGAGGTCACTGGACGTGCGTTTGAACATGTGCAGTCCTGTCACCAAACATGCACCTTTCCCAATGAAGCCTTGTATACACAGATTCTTCAGAAAATACAATATCCTGATGCTCTTCCAGTGTCTTTCAAAATAATGAATAGGTTTCAGTCTGAAATGATGCTGTGGTTCTGTTTTGTTTTTGAATTAGGTGAGATTATCTGGAGCAGCTTGTTCACAGCAATTTTTTCTTGAATTCAGCTGTTTTTTTTAGCAGACTTCCCTCGAACTCCACCTTATCCTCGGAGCCTTTCCTCTAATCCAGCATGTGCATACCAGGCATTCCGCCAACACAACATTCTTTAAAGCCAACTTCTGTGCAACTCAGAGATAATGTGAACTGCAGATGCTGGAGGATTCAAGATAACAAAGTGTGGAGCTAGATGAACACAGCAGGCCAAGCAGCATCTCAGGTGAACAAAAGCTAACGTTTTGGGCCGAGACCCTTCATCAGAGAGCTCTCTGACAAAGGGTCTAGGCCCAAAATGTCAGCCTTTGTGCTCCTGAGATGCTGCTTGGCCTGTTGTGTTCATCCAGCTTCACACTTTGTTATTCTGTGCAACTCAGCTTGTTCTCAGCAGATTTCCTCCAAATGAATCAATGCAACAATAACATCTCCAAGACAGTCACTGTTCAAAATATATTGATTCATGCATCCTCAATCATTCCAGACACTTTTAATCAACCTGCACAGAGATGTGAGATACACGACGGGAATTTGAACCCGGGCATGATTTTCTTCAGGGTCGGTACAGTACCATCGCAGCCAAGACCCTAACCCTGACCTAACACAGACACTTACCAGGCAAACCGAGTACAGTAACTGCAACATAGAATATATTGCTGACCAATTGAATTGCTTGATACATTTTGTGACCGACGAGATCAATCACTTTGTGTTGCTAATAATCTCTCTTGTTGAGAAAAAGATAAAGGCCCTTACTTTTAGCCTACAGGAGCTGCCACGGGATACTGTGTTTACAAAATTTTCCAGTTGTTTGTTTTCAAAAATGCTCACAAGCAGAGATTATGACAGTCACGTTAACTCTCCAGTGATGGAAAAAAATTTGCAATGTGTTTTGGAGGGATCTGCAGCTCTCCTGAGATGAAGAATTTCAGTTGAGCCACTCTTAGGCTCAAAAATATCACAAAGTACTCCAATGCAGCATTTAGCCACGGGGTCTGTGCTGACTTGCTTAGATCTCTGGAAGAGCAGCTCAACTTGTCTCAGTCAGCAGCCACATTTCAACCATCACTCCACTATTTCCCTCAGCCAGTTCAGGAGTAATGTGTCCAGTTCCAGACACCCTGCTATAGAAATGATATTATTAAGCTGGAGAGGGTTCATAAGAGAATCACCAGCATGTTGCCAGGAGTGGAAGATATCAGTCACAGGGAGAGTCTGGATTGGCTCGAACTGTTTTCATTGGAGCGTAAGAGGTTAATGGTGATCTTCTAAAGATCCATAAAATCATAGTGGGTATCAATGAGCTGAATGGCAGGGCCCTTTTCCCGAGGGGTGGGATTTCATGTCTCGGGGAATGATTTAAAAAATACACCGGGTCATTATTTTTGCATAGCGAGTGCTTTGTGTGACGAATGGGCTTGCAAAGAAAACGATGAATGCGGGTTCAGTTGGAACATTTAAAAGACATTTAGACAAGTACATGAATGAGAAATGTTCGGAGGGATATGGGCCAAGGGCAGACAGATGGGATTAGCTCAGTTTGGGATTATGGTCAGCATAGACTGGTTGGACTGAAAAGTCTGTTTCCATGCTGTACGACACAATGACCCAATGTGTCAGCTGATTAGTCAATGTCCTTCAGATTCAATCTTTGTTACCTACACTTGGAGACCATTGATTTGAGATTCTAAATAAAAAATTGTCACGTCAAATGAATGTTTTATATCAGGACACTCTTTATTTCATTGCCATTCAGTGTTCATCTGTGTCTTTGATGAACATTCCCCGAAACCTTTGAGTCACAGTGGAGATCTCTCTTTCTCTCTCACCTTTTTGAGTCTCTGACACACGCTGTCTCTGGAAAGCGGAATCTCTGCCGCATTGATCACCCCGACACTCTTTCGAAAACCGTTTGATGAAATGTGTTGCACAGCACGTTCTTCATCTCATACATTGAAGATTGCACTTTCTTCCTTCAGACTGAACTTGAAAATTAAACGAATGGGACCACGATCCTCTTCCCAAATTTTATTGTCTCCTGTCCAGTGGGGAAATTTCCTTCCCTTCCAGGAATTTTCTATCCTTGTCCGAGTTACAGCATTGGTGCCGATATGGACCATATCCAGTCACTGTAATTTGTAACCACATTTCACGTTCTCACCCTCCCTGGTGGACCACACCCCAGAGTTCCAAAGGTGGTAGCAGACAAGATTGTGGAGCCATTGGTGGTGATCTTTCAGGAATCACTGGTGTCATGGTGGGCCACAGAGCATTGGGAAATGGCTAATGTATCACTGCTGTTGAAGAAGGGAGGGAGGCAGAAGACAGGAAACTATAGACTGGTTCGAGTAACCTCAATGATTGGTCAGATTTTAGAATCCATTATGGACTGCAGATCCACAGAAATGATACAGCATAGAAGAGGTCGACTGGGCACATTCTTCTTTAAAGTTACCCAAAGACATCCATGTACCCTTTTTAATCACATCTTCCTGCACACAGCCCATTGCCCTGCAGATCTACTGTGCAGATTCAGATACATTTTCACAGAGCTTAGGATTTTTGCCTCCACCACCAACTCAAGCTGTGAACTTCCGGCATCCTCTGTCTTCTGTGCAAAAAGGAATTTCCTTCACATCCACTGTAATTCTGCTGCCACTTTGCTGAATCTACGAGCCCTGGTTTTCAAACTCTCTGCTAGGTTGGCCACTACATCTCTTCTCTTCAAAATTTGTATGTGAGGACATTAAGGATGAGATTGTGGAATAATTGGAAATGCATGTTGAAACCGGGTAAAGTCAGTGCAGCTTCATCAAGGGCATGTCATGCCTGACAAATCTGTTTGAATTCTTTCAGGAGGTCATGAGCAATTCAGACAAAGGAGCGCTAATGGACATGATCTATTTGGATTTCCAGAAGGCCTTTGACAAGATGCTGTATGCGAGGCTGAGGAATACGATAAGAGCCCATGGTGTCAGGGTAAGGCATTGGCACACATAGAGAACTGGCAGACAGGCAGATGGCAGAGAGTGTGGATGAAAGGGTTTTTTTTAAGATGGCAGGGGTGACTTGTGGAGTTCTGCTGGGGTCAGTTCAGTGTGGAAACAGCAATTATTCACATTAAACATTAATGATCTGGGTAAAGGAACTGAGCGCACTGTTGCAAAGTTTGCAGATAACACAAGGATAGATGGAGGGTCAAAAAGTGTTGAGGAAGTGGGGAGGCAACAGAAGGACTTGAACAGGTTAGGACAGTGGGCAAAGATTTGGTTGATCAAATACTGTGTGGAAAATCTTGAGTTTATGCACTTTGGCAGGAAGAATAGAGGTGTCGACTGTTTACTAACTGGACAAACGTTTTGGAAATTTGAAGCACAAAGAGACTTGGATTTCTAGATCAGGAATCTCTTGAGGTGAGCTCGCAAGTTCACCTGGCAGTTAGGAAGGCAAATGGAAGGGTAGCAATCATTGCAAGAGGGCTAGAATTCAAGACTAGAAGCTGTGTAAGATCCTGATCAGACCACATTTGGAATATTGTGAGCAGTTTTGGACACTACATCCAAGGTACCATGTGCAGGATTTGGAAGGGGCCCAGAAGAGGTTTACAGGAATATTCCTGGGGATAAATGACTTGCCATGTTAGGGGATGTTTGGAGCTCTGGATCTATGCTCCCTGGAGTTCAGAAGATTGCGGGGAACTGATTGAGATGTACAGAATACTGAGACCTAGGTAGAGTGGACATGGAGACGATGTTTCCATTGGTAGGAGAGACTAGGGCCCGAGGGAACAGCCTCTGAGTTCAAGGATAAACCTTTAGAACTGAGACGATAAGGAATTTCTTACACCAGAGCGTGGTGAATGTGTAGAAAGCATTGCCTCAGAAGGTCAAGGCATTGAGTTTATTTAAGACAGAGATAAATAGGCTTTTGATCAGTAAAGGGATGAAGGGATATTGGGGGGAAGCAGGAGAATGAGGTTCAGAACATATCGGCCAAGATTGAATGGCAGAGCAGACTCAACGGGCAGAGTGGCCGAATACTACTACAATAACTTATGGACTTCTGGCCCAGCCGTGCATAACCACCTAATCCCACCGTCCAATGTAACTTTTGCAGCTTTTAACATTTCACATTTTTCTAGATCTGCCAGTGCCACAAAGACCACACTGTTCTCATCGTTTCTACCTGTGCACCTTGCAGCACCCATGCCTACTCTACTCTCACACTCAGTCTCTGTCTTCCTCATTCTTGGTTCTTCTCAATGCAAGTGGAAGTCCATAAACACAGAAGAAATAGGGACAGGAATAGGCCATTCAGCCCGTCGAGCCTGCTTTGCCAAATGTTATGGTCATAGCTGACCTACAAAGGTAGTTCAGTGTCTGCATGAAAAGCCCAGTTGGAAAGTTTCATGCTTTAGAAATATCACCACATCAATCTCCTGGACTCAATACGAGCACAAAGCTGTTCTCCATTACTCAAATTACAGGCCCACTCATTCAAAAATTTAACTGTGTGAAACCTCTGTGACATCATCCCTGAGTACCGTCAAAAGTAATTGTTCAGAAGCTTCCCTCGGTATTTATAGTGGTTGAATTGACTGGTTCACCAGCCTCAGGTCTTTGGGCACATGTGACAGGACATCCGAGACATATTTGAAAGAAGGCAAAGGATTCCCTTTCCCTTTTTGTCCTCACACTGGTGCTGGTGTGGCCCATTTGGTGGCATATGCACTGAAATGCGGTGTGCCCATTGGGCCAGTGTTTCCCATTTTGAACAATTTGCCACAATGTATTCCACGTCTCGGAAACAGGGAGCATAACAAGGTTGAATTCAGCACACATTTGGAGAGGGAGGAACTTGGGTGAGAAACAACAGTGTTAAACTTAAAGGAAAGATTGAGCACTCTTGGTGTGTACCTGATGGAGTTTAGCAATATCAGACAGAATCTGATTGAAATGCAAAGAATACTGAGAGGCCTGGATAGAGTGGATGTGGAGAAGATGTTTCCAAAAGTAGGAGAAATTAAGACCTGCCTGTACAGCCTCAGATTTAAGACACAACCCTTTATAACTGAGATGAGGAGGGATTTCTTCAGCCAGAGAGTGGTCAATCTGTGGAACTCATTGCCATAGAAGGCTGTGGAGACCAAGCTATTGAGATTTATTGGATGAAGCTGGATTACCATTCGGACATGAGGCTTCGTTCTTTTGTGTCTGTTTGATTGCGTGTTATATTTCTATCATTAATGTGGTGCACGTGTGGACTTTATTTTAGCACCTGACACTTTGGATTCAAGACAGAAGGATGGAAACTGGGAGCAGTAGTCAGCCCTTCAACCCTTGGAAAATTGCCATTTGATATGATGATGGGTGATCCATGAAAGCATATTCCCATTTTCTGGGAATACCTGTTGATGACTTTAATGTCCAAATGGAATCAAGCTCTTTCTTGAACATAATTTCTCTCAAATTCCCACGCCTCCATCTTTCTCATCCAATCTCTCCCTCTCTCTCTTACCCTGACATAACCGATTTTGCTCCTCTCTCTCAGAACTTGTCACTCGGACCTGTCCCATCCCTATGTCTCCTTCATCCCACCTCTCTCTCATTTTGTCATTCCACCTTGCCCAGTCTCTCTCACCCCACCTCTGACACTCTCCCACCCAAACTCTCTCTCCCTCTCTCCATTTCTCTCTCACACATCATCACTCTCTCACAGACTGTGTCACCGATCTCTTACACCCAATCTGTATTTCACTCTGTCTCTCTCTCTCTTCTTACAGCTCAGACTCTCTCCCATGTACTCACTTTCTTCCTTCCTTCCTTTATTGCTTTCTATCTAGCTCCCTACCAACCAATCTATCACCCTCACTAGGGCTACTGAGCTTGTGGGACACTGTTGGATCAGCAAAATCCCAAAACAAAACCAAGCCTCAGCCAAATAGTTCACATTTTCTTCAGGATTTGGGCTGGCAAACCATGATTGGTGCTTCAGGTATGCGGTCTCGAGAGAACAAATGAGGCCCTCTAGGCCTGTATTGAGTGAGAGAATGTTGGCTAGTAAACAGGAGAGTGCACATCCTGGAAAGCCCATTGCGATTTGGGTTGGTACAATTAAAATGCTTCGCAACATTCAAGTCAGAACAAATTGAAATAAACTTCTGGTTAAATGATCATCCAGTTCTAATGGAGGTTGTTGCTGGTGTGGCCATGTCAGTGATTGCAGAACCAGTCCTTCACAAAATTTGCTGCGTACTCTAACCCTGAAGATGACATAAACTGACACTGAGACAGAGAATCTGTCCTGGAGAAACTTTACAGGTTCAGGGTACAACTTCGGTTCCAGTCACTTATGAAAAGCGGTTTGTTGAAGTTACACTATTTGCAGTAAAAGACACGGACCCAGCACTGATGAGGCAAAATTGATTGAGAAAGATTCACGTTGATTGGCCCAACGTTCTTTGATGAGCAAATGGCTGCGTCAGTGAAGTCCTAATTAATTATCTGGATGTGTTTCAGGAAAGTCAAAGGACTATCAAAGGAGCCAATGTCACCCTATATCAATCCCACGGGTTTGAAAGGCCTGCTCAGTGCCTTTTATCTTGCAGGGACAAGTAGAGGAAGAAATCTGGAGGCGGGAATGTGAATAAATTATCAAACGAGAGTAGTTTGCTGAGTGGGCAGCCCTGGTCGTACCGATTGTGGAGCCCAAAGGGACAGGCTTCTGTGTTCAGCAAGCTCTCCCTTGAATTGAATCAAAATGGTTTTCATTGTTCATCATTCTTGTTTACGCTTACAATGTAACCTTTCATCTGCTGCTTTAACCACCATAGTACAAAAACAGCTTCTATTTACAGGACAGTTACCTGCCTCAATGGCGATTTTTTTTTTCTTTTGAAACGCAGTCTTGTCAACTACATCGCGCCATAGAGTCCCCACAGTGTGGAAGCAGGCGATTCAACACATTGAGTCCGCACCAACCCTCCAAACAACACAACCACCCAGACCCACCCCTATCCCTGCAACCCTGCATTTCCTCTGGATAATCCAATTCACCTGCACATCCACAGACATGATGGGCAATTTAGCATGGTCAGACTATGAAAAACAGCGCATTTTTCAACTGTGGGAGGGATCACCTGAAGGAAATCCACGCAGAAACAGAGAGAATGTACAAACTCCACACAGACAGCCTGGAATCAAACATGGGTCCCTGGCCTCAGGGGCAGCAGTGCCAACCCACAGGGAGCAAAGTACTTAATTTTCAAACCTATCACTAAAATTAAATGAACACCCAAATGCACTAATCTGAGAGTCAAACGCTGAAGTAAATAATTTCAGAATGTTAAAAAGTGCACACATTTCACGAAAATACAACACAAACGGTTTTGTCCACTTTAACAAAAAACACAGAAGAAAGTATAAAATCTCACATGTATTCACGCCATTAGAGCTGTCACTCAACCTTTCCAAATCCCTCAGAAGTTTCTTTCATTGCATTGTCCTCGCATCACAGGTTTCCCTCTCAGGTACGAGCTTGGAGATTGTCAAAAAGCAAGCTGAGATAAGAATTGACAACTGATTGGATGCTTGATACGAAAGGTGTGTCTGATTCTGGGGAGGGACTGAATTCTGCCAGTGATGATGGAGCGGGGGTTCTGCTGCAATCGCTCACTTTGTGTGCATTTTTCTGTCTGATTGTGTGGAAACAGCAAAACCCATGAAACAAATCTTAATGGAGAAAGTTCAGTTCAACTGGTATTTAAGATACAATTGCGGAGCAGTAAAATCTGGGAATCACCAGCCAACCAGCCACATCCCACAAGCAATTCTGGTGAAGCCAAACTCATTCCATCCTTTTTTGAATTTGACACGTGGCATTTTGTTTCAACATTTACTTTTGAATTCTCTTTCCACTGCAGTTAATTTACTTGTAGTTGTGATTCTTCCCTGTGAAAAGTGCAGTCTCTCCAACTGCACCGTGCACTACTTGGTGACCATGACCACAATGTATCTGCTGTCTACGATCACAAATATCATCCAGAAACAAATTATTTCTTCATATGCTTCACAAGACTCTTTCCTGGATCTCAAACTCCCTGCTTCTACTCTATATATGAACCTCAATAAATAGTCAACAATGTGTCCTTAAATGCCAGCTTAAGGGAAGCAATTGGGCTGAGCCACTGTAGAGTGAGTTTGACTTATTGAACAAGTTTATAGCCCCTTTGCTCCCATTTTTGTTAAATCTGTTGATCAACACACTGACAGTCAAGCACATTGTAATAGTTAGTCAAGCCCACAAGGGACTGAGGTGCCAGAATAAAGGAGGGAAGCACAGCCATCCAGAGATAGAGAATAGAATGAAGTCAATTATTTTACTCTTCACTATTTCCAGCAGCTTTGTACTTCTATGGATGGGCTAAATCATAATTTTCATACATTACAGTGTTAGAAGAGGTTATATAACTGAAGCCTTCAAAATATGGTGATATATTGCATTTATTCTGTGGAATGTTAGTTCTTGTACAAATGCTTTTATTTGTTTGGCAACACAATCCAAGCTTAGGCATCTGATCAATCTCTGGCTGCACCACTTGCTTGACTAGTGCAGAAATACAAAAAAAAGAGAATCAGCCAAGAGGCGGGTGGTATTATTTCCAATCCATAAGTGCCATCCACATCACTGACACTGAGCGAAGATACACGGCCTGAGAATGGTGGGGCGGGGGGGTTGGGAGGGAGGCATGTGAGTTGGAGCACCCGCTGAAAGACGAGATAGGAAACAGCATGTGTGGTCTACTCCCCATATGGTGGAAGTAGATTGATTCACATCGTCTTCACTCAATTGGGAAAGTGCTGTGCCCCTTTGTACCCAATTACACTGAGGGTGGGGTGGGGATCATCACAAATATTAATAGTTTAATCAAAACATACAAATTCCACACATCACCTGTTGGTTGGCAGCAAATTCACAGAAATCTCTGACAATTTCCCTGTGCTTTCCAGGAATTAAAATTTATTACAGATAAGTAAATGCTAATCGCAAGTAAACTGTCAATGTATGGGTCGACAGATAACATTCTAATTCTGTCTTATAAAGCCAGCACAAAGATTCAGACACAACTTCCAAAACAATAAAGAACGGAGAGGATGGTCTGTCGTGGGAAAGTGATGTTACGGTGAAAGGAAAGTGTGCAGTGGGCAAGTGATGTTCCATAGATAGGAAGGTCTGCAGTGGGTAAATGATGTTACAGAGACAGAAAGGTCTGCAGTGGGTAAATGACGTTACAGAGACAGAAAGGCCTGCAGTGGGTAAATGATGTTACAGAGATAGGAAGGTATGCAGTGGGTAAATGATGTTACAGAGGTAGGAAGGTCTGCAGTGGGTAAATGAAGTTACAGATGTAGGAAGGTCTGCAGTGGGTAAATGATGTGACAGTGACAGGAAAGCCTGCAGTGGGTATATGATGTTACAGCGGTAGGAAGGTCTGCAGTGGGTAAATGATGTTGCAGAGATACGGAGGGCTGCAGTGACTGAACAATGTTACAGATAGAGGAATGTCTGAATTGAGTGAATGATCTTCCAGATATGGTAGTCCTGCTGTGACGCAGTGATGTTCCAGAGAGAGGGAGGACTGGGTCACGGAGTGTCATTACAGAAATAGGGACAGCTGCAGTGAACGAATGATATTGCAGAGACTGGGAGAGCTGCAAAAAATGAAAGATGATACTTGTAGAGGGAGGACTGCATCGACTGAATGAGACAGGGAGGTCTTCAGTGACTGAATCATGTTACAGAGATCGGGTGGCCTGTAGTGAGTGAATGATGACACAGAGCTAGGAAGGGCTGCAGTGAATGGCCGATGTTTCAGCCATCGGGGCAGCTGCAGTTACAGAGACGGGTTTGGTCGCAGAGACTGAATGATGTTACAAAGATAGGGGTGTGGGCTTTGACTGAATAATGTTACAGAGAGAGGGTGGGCTTCAATGACGGACCGATGTTACAGGGAGAGGGCCGGAAGTGAATGATGTCACAGACATAGTGATGTCTCAGTGAGTGAATGATGTTACAGAGATAGAAAAGGCGGAATTGACTCTTTTCGAAGTTGCAGGGACAGGGGAGTGAATGATCTGATCGATAGAGGGAGTCTGCATTGACTGAACGATGTGACTGAAGTCGAGGAGGCTATCTTAACACACAGTGTTAAGGGGACTTGGAGGGACGCAATGTGTGAACGATTTTAGAGACTGGGAGGCTGCAGTGACTGTATGACGTTATGGAAATTAGTTTGGCTGCAGTGACTTAATGATGTTCTCGAGATAGTGAATGTTACAGAGATTCAATGATATGACAGAGATAGTGACGACACATTGAATGGTTTTGCGGAGTTACAGACCTAACGCTGACTGCAGTAAGTGAATGATGTTCCAGAGATCGGCTGGTCTGCAGTCAGTCAATGGCATTTCAGAAATAGAAAGGTCTGCAGTGAGTGAGCGATATTACAGAAAGAGCGAGAGCAGCAAGGAGTGAATGATGTTACACTTGTTCGGACGTCTGCAGTGACTGGACGATATGACAGAGTTAGGGAGGTCTGCAGTGACTGGTCGATATGACAGAGGTAGGGAGTTCTGCAGTGACTGGAAGATACTGTCGAGATACGGAGTCCTGCATGTCGTAAATGATGTTCCAGAGTTCATGACGACCCAGGGACTGAATGATTTTGCAGATTTCTGGAGGGCTGCAGTGAGTGACTGATATTAGGTGATAGAGAGGCCTGTGGTTGATAAAAGATGATGCATAGATAGCGAGGACTGCAGGAAGTAACTGCTGTTACAGAGATAAGAATTGCAGGAAGTGACTGACATTACATAGGTAGGGAGAGCTGCAGTGAACGAGCGACATTACCGACATTGTAAGGGCTCATGTGACTGAATGATCTGACAGATATTTTGCAGAGACAGAAGGCTTTCAACGACGGAATCAAATGACGGGGGTGGAGGGCGGGTGAACTGCAGTGAGTGAACACTGTTACAGAGATAATGAGGTCAGCAATGACTGAATGATGTTGCAGAGATTGGGATGCCTGCAGTGAGTGAAGGATGTTTCAGAGATAGAGAGCACCTGCAGGAACTAAATGATGTCACTGAGATAAGAGTTGCAGAAAGTGACTGATATGACAGAGACAGGAAGAGCAGCACTGACTGATCTGTGTTATAATGAGCGTGAGAGCTTCCAGAGGTGAAGGACGTTGCAGATACAGGGAGGACAGCAGTAAATGAACGACGTTGCAGAAAGAGCGAGAGCTGCAGTCAGTGAATGATGTTGCTGAGACTCGGACAGTTGTGGGAAATGAATGATGTTACAGAGATAGAAATGGCTTCAGTTAATGAATAGTGTTTTAATGATACGAAAAGTTGCCAGAAGTGAACAATTTTATGGAGAAAGGGAGGGCTGCAGTGACTGAATGATATGACAGAGATAGAGGGGGCTACATTGGATCAGTGTTGTGAAGGAGATTTGGAGAGCTGCAGTTTGTGAATAATATTGCAGTGATAGGGACCGCTGTATTGGGTGCATTATACTTTAGAGACAGGGAGGCCGCAGTGACTGTACAACGTTATATGGATAGGTTTGACTGCAGTGACTGAATGATCCTAGACAGGAAGAGAGTGCTGCCAGCATTAAATGACATTTCAGAGATGGTGAGGGCCCAGTGGCTGAAAGATTTTGCAGAGTGAGGGAGGGGTTCAGTGACGATTGATGTTACATGTATAGTGAGGATTGCAGGAAGTGAATGATATCAGAGAGAAAGCAAGGGCTGGAGTGTTTGAATTATGTTACAGAGATAGGCAGTGCTGCCATGAGTTAAATATGCGACAGAAATGGGAACGTCTGCAATGTTTGAATGATGAAACGGAGTTCGGGAGAGCTGCAGTGACTGAATGATATTACAGAGACATGCAATGCTGCAATGACTGCATGATGTGACAGAGAAGAGAGACGTCCAGTGAGTGAGTGATGTTACAGACATAGGGAGGGCTGCAGTGAGTGAATGGTGATGCAGGGTGAGGTCGGGCTACATTGTGTGAATGATGTTACACAGATTGGGAGGTCTGCAGTGACTGAATGATGATGCAGAGTTAGGTAGGGCTGCATTGAGTGAATGATGTTAAGAGATCAGGAGGTCTGTGGTGAGTGGATGATATTTCGAGATAGTGAGCGCTGCAGGGATTAATTGATATTCTAGATATAGTGAGTGCCCAGTGGCTGGATCATTTTGCAGACTTAGGGAGGACTACATTGAGTGAATGATTTGAAAGAGATATGGAGGCCATCTGTTCCCGAATTGTGTTGCAACGACATGGAGGGCTGCAGAGAATGATCGATTTCCAAGGGAGAGGGAGGGGGAGTCAATTAAATTTTATCGTGTTGCAGAAAATATCATTTCCCTTGTCTTGCCATTTTCTTTTATGAGTTATTCTTGGAAATGGTTTCTTTATCAGATCGCAGTCAGATATTGGCCATCTGTAAGTATTTCATATTTAAGATGACTTGCGGATGAGTGTATCTTGATTCCCAACATGTGTGGGACTCATTCCTTCATCCATTGCGGTATTTCGCAGGCGATGTGGTGCACATTAATATCAGGCACTTTGAGGCATTGTGTCAAAATCCACCTGATAATCCAAATAGACCATATCCTCTGCTTCGCCGCACGAACTCTGCCTGGAATATATTCTGGAGATCTACTCAGACCTCCCCTTCACAATTCCGCGCTGCCTGTGTTGAATCAAAGGTTTTTCTACTTGCCAAATAATCATTGGGTTTGGAATAAATCGATCACCTTCCCGACTTCCGAGGTTGGGTTTACAGGTCATGCATTTTACACTGTTGTACTCCCTCCTAGTTAAAACAATACTAAGGGCGTAATTTCTTCCCTGCCGTTTCTTTCGTTCCTGCGATTTCCATCTCTTTCTCTTCATGGAATTGACTCACACGAGTGTTTCTTGATCTATTTTGCTGACCATTGTGGGAGCATCAGCGAACATCCTTTCCTCTGATATCATGGTGGATACAGTGTAAATGGTTCGGCCCGGTTCACGACACTGTGGAATTCCTGCAGAGATATCGTGGAGCTGGGTTAACCACCCTCTTGGTCAAATACAACCAACTTTCATTGTCTTCCATTAAGCTCCAAATCGAGGAAACACTGTCCCCAAATTGCATTGCCTCCAGTTCTGCGTTGTGCCATTTTTCTGCAAATTGCCAAATGTTTCGGTGGTGTCAAGGCCACTCAACCTTGCCTTTTCCACAGTGTTTGTAATTCAGTGATAATTAGAGGAAAACATACCATGGCAATCTTACTTGAAGTATTCTCACAAATTCGCACTTTTCCACCAGGCGCAGACATTGCTTTTCTAAGAATAATATCCTCTTCCTGATGTGAGGAAAGAATCAGACCAACGTAGGAGGACATTTCCCGTGAATTGTGCCTCCCATCCTGCTCCGGAGGACACTCTGTGACGCTTTTCATTCCTCGTTTCTTCATGGTCACCCAATGGTCTTTTGTGTAACTAAAAACGTGCTGTTTATTCCATCTGTTGTCTGTAGGAACCTTTTATTGTTGTTGCATCCATTTCGTCACCACTAATGTTAGACATATTTGCTCCTGCAGAACCTTTCCTTTCGGTTATTCATCCAGCAATCACTATTATCTATTCCCCTTGCCATGATGTGGAATTACCATTTGTTTTATTGATGCTTACAATGAATAATTTGCTTACAAGGAATCGTCAAGGAGTTTGCGAATTTTTCTCTGAACTTGGAGAATGTTGCTAGGTAAATAAATGTGTTTGTGCAGCAGTTTACATCCCGGAGCATACTTGCAACACACAGGAATATATCTGCAGAAGCGCAACTCAATAACAGGCCAAAAGTATGAAAATACTTCAAACGGTAACAAAACCAAAGAAGGATGAATCTACCGGATATCACGAAGAGAAAAATGATCGACTTTCTCCTGCTCTCCATTTCTGTGGAACAATGATCCTGCCTCTTGCTTTGATCCTTCGGTCGCTTCCGGGCCGGACTGGCCACTAAAATGCGCCTGACTGTCAGAATATTAACCAACAAAATTTAAGCAAATGACTGCATTGGAGTTAAGACATTTTCAAACATCATTTATCCTATTCGTTGGGATTTTCATAGTATGCTTCAGTATTCGTGCAGGACCACTCAACATTGTGATAGATTCTGAGAGACGATAATAAATTAAAACAATTTGTAATATTGACCCAAACCATTTCCAATGAAATCACCCACTCCTGGGTTGATAGTGTTAAGCACAGAGATTGAGATTCACTGCCAGAAGTGGGCAAGCCATTCAACCCTGTGCCCTACGTTTAGAAGTTCAATGATAAAGTAGTATAGAACATAGAACATCGAACATAGAACAGTACAGCACAGAACAGGCCCTTCAGCCCACGATGTTGTGCCGACCATTGATCCTCATGTATGCACCCTCAAATTTCTGTGACCATATGCATGTCCAGCAGTCTCTTAAATGACCCAAAATGACCTTGCTTCCACAACTGCTCAACGCATTCCATGCTCTCACAGCACTCTGTGTAAAGAACCCGCCTCTGACATCCCCTCTGTACTTTCCTCCAATCAGCTTAAACTATGACCCCTCGTGTTAGCCATTTCTGCCCTGGGAAATAGTCTCTGGCTATCAACTCTATCTCTGCCTCTCATTATCTTGTATAATATGAGCCACCCAGGATCAACTCCCCATACAATTATCAGTCAGTGGCAGGGAAAACCCCAGAAGAATGAGGAGAATGCAAATTTGTAAGCAGAGGACTGCAATGTAGGACTGATGAGCAGAAGCAGTTTTACCCAGATACAGTCACAGAGTCATACAGCCAGAAACAGACCCAACTTGTCCATTTTGGCCAGCTTTCCTAAAGTGAGCTCATCCCATTTTCCTGCCTGTGGCCTATTTCCCTCTAAACCTTCCCATTCATGTACACATCCTGATGCTGCTGAAGTGTTCCTATTGTTCCAGTCTGCACCACTTCCTCTGGCAGCTCGTCCCATACATGCACCTCCCTCTGGTGAACAAGTTGCCCGTCAGGTCCCCTTTGAATCTTTCCCCTCTCATGTTGAACCTACGCCCTCTAGTGTTGAACTGCATAACCCAGAAAAAAAAATAGACATTGCCTGTTCATCTTTTCTGTGCCCTTCATTGTTTCATACACCTCGACAAACACAGCCCTCAGACTTAAACGTTGCAGCGGAAAAATACCCTAGCCTATCCAGCCTCTCCTTGTGACTCAAACCATCAATTCTCAGTAACATACATGGAAATTTTGTTTGCATCCTTTTCAGTGTAGTAACATTAAACCAAAAGTGATTTAAAACAAAAGTGGTGGAGGCTGGTACAATATTTGTTCAGCCACAAATTGCATTCACAAGCCCATGTACACTGACTGATTCAGGGAAACATGGCAATCACCTTCTCTTCAACACCCTGTCTACCTGTGATGCCATTTTCAGGGAACTATTTACCTGAACCCTTTTATCTCTCTGTTCAACGATACTGTCCACTGCCCTACCATTGCATAATTCCTGCAGCATTTTGTCTTGTCCAAATACAATACCCCACATCTACCAAAATGAAACCACGTCTGCAATTCCTCCACCCACTTGCCAAATTGACCAAGGTCCTTTTGGTCTTTTGGACGACCTTCTTCACTGTCCACTATTCCAATAATATCTATGAATTTCCCACCAGTTCCCTTTCGTTATCATATATACGACGCCCTTCTAACACTGTCAATTGTGAGGATGGTTCACTGGACTCAAAACATGAACTTTGTCGCTGTCTGCACAGATCCTGCCAGAACTGCTGAGTTTCACCAGCGTCATCTGCTTTCATTTCAGTTTTACAGCATGCTCAGCTGTTTGTTCCATGAGCCTAGAAGGAAATGGCTATCTGGATGCCGCTGTTTGCTTATTGAGGTGGGGAAACTCAAACGGTTTATGAGGGTCTTGGTACTTCACCTGAAGAGTGGTGACCTGAAAGCTTTGGGAGGCAGCCGCTAAAATGAGGTAGTAACGTGGGATGTCAGTTGAATGGCCACTGACTGCATTGTCCGATAACTCTGGTTCGACGGAATCGCAATTGACATGAGAAAAATGGAATCGAGGATAGCAGAATTGAAAAACAAACGACCAGCATTAACTTCAAGAAGGAATGTAAAAGTGGATCAATATTATCGAAGTCTGAACAAATTATTCCGAAATCGTTGATGGGACAGAATTGATTTTCACCGTTTACGGTCATAGAGTGTACAACATGGAAAGAGGCCCTTCAGTCCAACTCAGCTGTGCCCACCAGACATCTCAATCTGACCTCGTCCTATTTAACAGCATTTGGCCCCTATCCCCTTAAACCGTTGCTGTTCATATATCCATCGAAATGTTATTTAAATGCTGAAATTGTACCCACATCCACAACCTCCTCTGCAGCTCATCGAAACAAGCACCACCGTCTGCGTTAAGAATCATACCTCAGGTCCTTTATAAATCTTCGCCCTCTCACTTTAAGCACATATCCCAGAGTTTCGGGCTCTCTGAACTGAGGAAAAATACTTTGGCTATTCCCCCTAACCATGCCCATCATGATTAGATAAACAACTGTGCGTTCACCCGTCAGCCTTCAACAGTCCACAAAAAAGAATTCCCAGCCTAATCAGCCTCTACCTAAAATTCAAACACGCCAGTCCCAGCAACATCCTTACAAATATTTTCTGCACTCTCTCAAATATAACGACATCTTAAATGGCAGGAGTTTGAGCAACACTGATATACAGAAGATCTTGAGCCCCAGCGAACACATCTCCACCTATCTGGACTCCATTTTCTCCCCCTTGGTCCAGGAACTCCCTACGTACGTCTGTGACACCACCCACGCCCTCCGCCTCCTCCAGAACTTCCAATTCTCCGGTCCCCAACACCTCATTTTCGCCATGGACGTCCAGTCCCTCTCCACCTTTATTCCCCATGCAGATGGCCATAAGGCCCTCGGATTCTTCGTGTCCCACAGGCCCAACCTGTCCCCCTTCACCGATACCCTCATCCACCTTGCCGAACTCGTCCTCACCTTCAACAACTTCTCTTTGTTTCCTCCTACTTTCTGCAGGCTAAAGGGGTGGCCATGTGTGCCCACATGGGCCCATGCTGTGCCTGCCGCTTTGTAGGTTATGTGGAACAGTCCCTCTTTCGCACCTACACTGGCCCAAAACCCCACCTCTTCCTCCATTACAATGTTGACTGCATCGCCACTGCCTCATGCTCCCAAGAGGAGCTCGAACAGTTCATCCATTTCACCAATGCCTTCCACCCAACCTCAAGTTCACCTGGACCATCTCCAACACATCCCTGACCTTCCTGGACCTTTCTGTCTCCATCTGAGGCAACCACCTACAAACCGATGTCCATTTCAAGCCCGCCGACTCCCACAGCTGCATAGAATACACCTCCTCCCAACCCACTTCCTGCCAAAATTCCATCCCCTATTCCCACCCTTGTCTGCCTTCCGGAGAGACCACTCTCTCTGTGACTCCCTCGTCTGCTCCACACTCCCCTCCAACCCCACCACAACCGGTTCTTTCCCTGCAACCGCAGGATGTGCTACACCTGCCCCCACACCACCTCCCTCACCCTCATCCCAAGCCCCAAGATGACTTTCCACACCAAGCAGATGTTCACCTGCACATCTGCCAATGTGGAATACTGCATCCGCTGTACACGTGGCTCCCTCTACATTCTGGAAACCAAACAGAGGCTTGGGGACCGCTTTGCAGAACACCAAAGCTCGATTCACAGTAAACACTTGCACCTCCCAGTCACGAGACATTTCAACTCCCCCTCCCACTCCTGAGATGAAACATCCATCCTGGGCCTCCTGCAGTGCCACAATGATGCCACCCGTAGGTCGCAGGAACAACAAGTCGTCTTCCACTTGGGAACCCTGCAGCCCAATGTTATCAATGTGGATTTCACCAGCTTCAAAATCTCCCTTCCCCCGACTGCATCCCAAAACCAGCCCAGCTCGTCCCCGCCTCCTAATCTGTTAATGCTCTCACCTATCCCCTCCTTCCACCTCAAGCTGCACCTCCATTTCCTACCTAGTAACCTCGTCTGCCCCCTTGACCTGTCTGTTCTCCCTGGACTGACCTATCCCCTCCTTACCTCCCCACCCATATTCTCCTCTAGACCTATCTTCTCCTCTATCCATCTCCTGTCCGCCTCCCCCTCTCTCCCTATTTATTTCAGAATCCTCTCCCCATCCCGCTTTTCTGATGAAGTGTCTAGGTCTGAAACGTCAGCTTTTGTGCTCCTCAGATACTGCGTGGCCTGCTGTATTCATCCAGCTTCAGACTTTGTTATCTTGGATTCTCCAGCATCTGCAGTTCCCATTATTTCTAACCACACTTTGAGATCTTGGGTTTAAAGTGGGTAACACTGAATTTGCGCACACAAGTACATCGGGCGGTCAAGCATCTGTCTGGTATGCTTGCTTATTGTTTGGGGAATGCGTACAAGAGTCAGGATGTTGTGTTGCAAAATTTTAAGACTTTGTTCATGCCGCACTTCGAGTGCTGGCCTTCAATTCTGGTCACCACATGACACGACCGATCGGGAGGGAATGCCAAAGAGTTTTACGAGGATGCTATCTGGATTAGAGAGTATGAGCTAGTTGGAGAGAGGCCTGTAGTTCTCCCAGAGTATGAGTTCAAAATAAGTTTAAACACAAAACTTGCATGCAGGTGCAAAAAGTAAAGAGGAAGGTCAATACAATTTTGTTTTAATTGCGACGAGTTTTCATTTTCATAAATATGAGAACATTTTTCGTCAGTAAATATGGTGAGAATACGATATATGGTGTTGGTCACCCCATCTACGGACGGACATGACAGAATGCACAGTAAAAGTTAGAATGGACGGGTTGTTTCGTGATGAACATTTTTGAGAAGGTGAGGTTACCATCTGCTGAAGTTCAGAAATCTATGAGTTGACTTGATTCAACGAGACATGAACTTGTCGAGTCGTGACATTTTGGCTGTCGCATTGGGAGGACAATCTCGAACTCGAGGTAAATGCTTCACAATAATGTGTGGCTCAGTTTAAGGAGGGATGATGCCAACTTGTTTTAAGAAAAATAAAGATGGCTGTCAGGCTTTGGTACCCTGGTCCTGAAAGACCTGTGGAGGCAGAGTCGTTGAGTAATGGTTAAAGTAGAGGGGGATGAATTCATGGTCGGCACATGAATGAAGGATTTTCAGGGGTTGGCGCATGCAAGGTTACAATCAGATCAGGCATAATGGTGGCCAATAGAAGGACAGATTTGAAGGGACCATGCCTTCTCTTGAATCTTGTCGGAAAGTTCATCTGTCAGTTCGTACAATCTTGTACAATGCACATATTAATAGCAAGAATCACAAAAGATCTAACACGCATTTTGACAGAACAGAATACTTGCAAAATACTCACACAAAAAGAATATCTGATTGAGTGTGCACATTTGTTGCAGGTTCATTGAGCAGTTTCACAGATCATTTCACCAGCTTTCATAATTTGAGTCATGTATCACATCCAAGCAAAGCTTTGGATCTCATTTCCAGAGTCAAATGTCTTTTATTCAATGGCAAAGAACATTTAATGATCATCTGAGAAATTTTGTTTTGCAAGCCCCCGAGTTTCAGTTTTGATTACCTTCATCATATTAAAATTGAAACAATCTGAAACATTGATAAATCCGATCTAGCAGCTTAACTCAAAATTAAACCTGGCAAATCGCAATAATATTCAGTCGTCATGAACCTCGGTATCTCATGTTTGTGTTCTGATATGTGTTCGTCAGCAATCCAGAAAATAGAGTGCCTTTAAAGTCATTGTACAGCGAGTAAGAAGATGTACTCATAGAGAGGATAAAATAATGAATGTCAGATTTTGATGATCTGAAACAGAAACAGAAATTGCTGGAGTAGCTCAACAGGTCTGGTAGCATCAGTGAAGTGAGAAACAGATCCTGGTGACCCTTATTCAGAAAGGACGGCTGTTGGAAACGGTGAAGTGTTGAAGAAAGGGGATGTGGAGGTCAAAGGAATCAACAGATACGGACAGGCAGAGCCCGCAGAGAGAGAGAGAGAGAGAGAGAGAGAGAGAGAGAGAGAGAGAGAGAAAGTTCGACTCGCAAAGACTGAATGAGGGGAAGCCACATTAATTGCTCCCGTTCCGAATGACAAGGGAATCAGATTCATGGAAAACGACTCCCTGCAAACTCCCCTCCAAACCACTCACCATCCAGATGTGGAAACAGATTGCTGTTCCTTCAATGCCATTGGATCAAAATCCTAGAATGCCCTTACTGAGGGCATGGTGAGTCTCCATTCAGCACATGGACTGCAGTGGATCAAGAAGGCAGCTCCCCGACACCTTCTGAAGGAGAACTACAGATGGGTGATAAATACCGGACCACTCTGTGATTGCCAGGTCCTATGTGGTATTAAGGCCAGCAAGGAGGAAAGATGGTCTTGGAGATAATGAGTAGGCTGTGCTGAAAGCAGCCCATGCCATGACAGGGACGAGTATGTGGCCATGGACAAAGGAGATGGGAGAATGCACTCAGGGTCGAATATTATTCATCTCAATATTGAAGGCTTTGGGGTTCCCAAGCAGAAAATGTTATTCTGTTCCTCCAGCTTGTGCTGAGCCTGACTGGAGCACTGCAGCAAGCCCCAGACACCGATGTTGACCAGCGAACACAGTGGTGCGTTGAAGTGGCAGGCGACCTGAGACTTCGTGCCTTTCCAAGACAAAGAACATTGCAGTTCGTAAAGAAGTAAATTTGAATGGTGGAACAGTGCTCCATTGTGATCGAAATGTCAGTGACTACTTGATTACTTCAGGGGTGCCGAAATCTTACTGTTCTTGCCGCTACTCTTTTAATCCTGAAACCCAGATAAAGTGCTGGGGACTTGGGTTCAAATCCCAAAGCGGCACGTGGTGGGATTTGAAGTTAACTTTTAAAACAGCTGGAAGTAATAATCTCATGATGACCATGAATCCTTTGCCGATAGTTGAGGGAAAATAAAACCATCTGGTTCACTGATGGCATTCAGGGAAGGAAGCTGCCACCCTTACCTGGTCTGACGAACGTATGACTCCAGACCCACAGCAATGTGGTTGACTCTTCACTGCTTTCTGGGAAATTAGGGATGGTCAATATACGCTGCCTGGCCAGCGACACCCTCATACTTTCCTTTACGGAATGTTACCTGTTGTAGTGCAAAAACTGTTGTCTGCAGACCGGAAGGAGTTGGCCTTGCACTGTGCCTTCCTCAGCTCAATAGAATAGATGCCAGCCAACCTGTTTCTTTCCTCAGGGAAGAGAAAGTGGCATTGAGAGCAGCCCAGAGACGGTTCACTCGCTTTTTTCCAGGCTGAGAAGGGACTGAGGTGCGGCTGCTACAGGGCCTTTGTTTGCTCAGTTGGCTGAGTGACTGGTTTGTCAAGCTAAAGTGATGCTAACAATATGGGTTCTGTTCCCGTTCTGGGAGACGTTGCGTTTTCATTCTTTCTTTATTTTTAAAACGAAGCTCCCACATTTCCGCCATCACTTCTCGACTGAGGCATGGTTCTCCTCATTTGAAGCTGACCTGATGGGCATTAAATCAGCAATGGGAGGCAATTCAATATCTCGCGCTGTTCTGAATGCTAACTGGTGACTCAGTGGCTGGCACTGCTGTTGCACATCAGCATGAACTCTGTTTCGATTCCAGCCGAGGGTAAATTCTGTGTGCGTGTGCCCCATTTGTTTCTTTCGGCTTAAAGTGGAGGCTCGACAGTTTTACTCTCACCCCTTGCCTGAGGCACGGGATCCCCTCAAGTGAAGCACTCCTCTCGGCCGACAGTGACTGTGCCTTTTGACTGTGATATTTCATAAACAGACCATCAGATGTTGTGCCCAAAAGCACTTCTTGATGCTCGGCAGCCCATGGGAAAACCTTTTGCAGGCGGAAGACAGTGATACTGTGCACTAAATTATCTCTTCAGACATTTTTTCACCCGTATCTCTGTTGTTTCCAACGATGCAAACTAGAGTTTAATGTTCATGAGTGAGGCTCCTTGGAGGCCCCAGCTGCCGGACACGCTGAACAATGACCCGCACTCACTGCCATCCGCTTTCCTCGTGGGTTGTCCTTTTCTCTGAGCCATCAGTGCCTCCTGCTGACTCTATTAAGCCGTTCCGTGACAAATACAACTTGGAGACCTGAAATCATTGCAGTCAGCACCATATCATTCTCTGAAAATGACACGGAAATAAACATCACTCTCTTTATCTGACTTTTCTCTTATTTTTAAAAGCAAGTGTAAGACGTTGTCAACCGGTGCACTTCAATTGGTCAGACTACCAGCGTTTGAAGCAAAACACCCTTTATTCATCCAATGTAGCTAAAACACAAACAAAAGAAAGAAGAATTGGGATAACTTAAATCTATCAGAAAACCTCACACAATAATGCAGTATTTAAGTCCTGAGCAACATATGTTCCAATATTGTAACATCCCATAAACACACAATTTGCAGAAACACATTCAATTAAATAGATTGCCTCATGTGCCTTTCTGCAGTCCAGGAGGGAAGAACATTAAGAGAAAACTCGGAAAAAGCAAGAACTCAAGCTTTGAATTCTTTATTCTTTCACAGGAGATGGGCGTCATTGCTTGCACCTGGGAGCCAACCACAGTGCTGTGGATCTGGAGTCAAATGTAGGCCAGACGAGGTACGGTGAGCAGTTTCATTCCCTGAGGGACTTCAGTGAGCCGGATGGCGATTGGTACCAAAGATGGACCCTTGTTTTCTCGCGATAATTCAACATTTTAATCCAGATATATATTCAAATCTAAATCCAGTATATACTCTTCAGCTGCATTTTGTTGTTTATCCTCAGTGAGGACAACAGGATGCCCTGCACATCAGCGGCTACAATTGCTGCAGCGGGGAGAGATGTGTGGCAGTCTCGAAACTGCATCGGCAACTGAACATTAAATTAAAATCCTGGTTCTTCACGAGCTTGAACCCATCCCGTCACATTGCTTCTGCTGTTCCAGCTTGAAAAAAATATCACCAGAGCCTCATCGGCTGTTTATTTCATTTGTATCGAGGCACGTCTGTATCAAATGCTGCTCAAAAAAAACCAAAAAAATCCTAATAGACGTCTTATAGCCAGCATTCTGTCACTGAATCTTCACAACAGCTGAGTGAGACTGAAATTCCGAAGTTTACTCACCTGGATTGGTGACACATTCTGAGCCAATTATGCCTGTTTGACTGACAGCACATCGAATCATAGAAGCCCCGCATTGTGGAAACAGGACCTTTGGCCCATAAGTCCACACTGAACACCAGAGCATCACACCCAGACCTATCCCCTTGTATCCCACCTAATCTACACATCCCTGAACATGATGAGCATTTTAGTAATGCCAACTTTCCTAACGCGCACATTGTTTGACACCAAATCAGCAGGTATCCACTCCATCCAGCAATGGACCTCAGCGTGTACTATCTATGAGCTGTACTGGAGAGGTTCACCAAGGCTCCTCAGTCAGTCCAAACCCATGACCCTTCTATCTGCAAGGACCAGGGCAGCAGATACTAGGGAGCACTAGCACCCACAAGCTCCCCTCCATGTCACTCGCCATCCTGACTTGTCAATATATCGCCGTTTTTTTTTGTCTTTGAATCAAAAGCCTGGAACTCACTCATTAAAAAAAAAGCAGTGTGTGTCAACATTCAACTCCTGGATGCAGCAGTTCAGGAAGGCATCTCACCATTACCTCCTCAAGAGCAATAATGGAGAGACAATAAATGCTGGTCCAGTCAATGAATCATTCATTCATCCAGCTTTTGTTGAGGATCAAGTTTTGTCTCAGAGAACCATAGACTCATACAGTACAAAAGAGCCCTTTTGGCCCATCAGGTATGTGTCATCTCCTTTTATGACAGAAAACTTGATTGCAGAAGCACTGTTTTAGAAACACAATGGGCAATGGATTTTTGCAAGTTCATGAGAATATGTAGAAATTGATCCAATCATTCAGGGTGTTGGGAAGGGAAGCTATTTGAGAAGTTGGAAAGCAATGGGAGGTAAGTCTTAGGGAGAGGATTTATGTACATTTGGAAAAGAATGATGCAATTAGTGATCGTCAGCATGGCTGTTTGCGGGGCAGGTCATGTCTAACTAAGTTGATTTAATTTTTTGACGAGGTCATAAAGGTGATCAATGACATTAGAGCAGTGGATGTTATACACATGGATTTTAGTAAGGCCTTTGACAAGGTCACTTACTGTAGGGTCATCCAGAACGTTAACATGCATGGGCCCATGGTGAGTGGGCTGCATGGTTTCAGAATGAGCTTGCCAATAGAAGGCAGAGGGTAGTGGTGGAAGGGTGCTTTTTTTCAGGGTGGAGGGCCATGACTGGCTGTGTTCTGCTGTGATCCAGACTGGAACCTCTGCTGCTGGTTATGAAAATGCAGATGGGGTGTGTTGGTAAGTATGCAGACGGTGTAAAGATCCGTGGAGTTTTGCTGAGTGTAGCAAGTTGCCAACGGGTACAGCTGGGTATAGATCAATTGCCAATGTGGGAGGACAAATGGCAGATGGAGTTTCATACAGGTAAGTGTGAGGCACTGCACTTTGGGAGATCAAATTTTAAGGAAACGCATACAGCGAATGACGGGTCCCTGAACAGCATTGATGGACAGAAAGATTTTGGGGTTGAAGTCCGTAGCTCCCTGAAAGTGGTCCCTCAAGTAGACAGGGTGATAAAGAAGGTGTATGGCCTGCTGCCTTTGTTGTTTGGGGAATTAAGTGCAAGTGTTATGTTGCCATGTTGCAGCTTTCTGAGACTTTAGTTCGGCCACACTTTGAATATTGCATTCAATTCTGTCGCTACACTCCATAAAATATATGGAAGCTTTCCAGAGAGAGCAGAAGATATTTCCTAGGCTGCCGTCTGGATTGGAAGGTATGAGCTATGAATAGAATCGCGAAAAAGTCGGGTTCTTTTCTGTGACGCAGCAGAGCCTGAAGTGAGACTTCACAAAAGTCTGTAAAATGATGAGATGTACAGATAAAATTGACTGTCAGAATCTTTCTTCCCAATGGAGAAATGTCGAATTCTCGGGGGCATGCATTTAAGGTGAGAGCGGGAAATATCAATGGAGGCTTGTCGGACCAGATTTTTTTTACATAAAGAGTGACAGGAATGTGGAAAGTGGTGCCAGGGATGCTGGTGGACACAAGTGCAGCAGCGGTGTTTCAGGGATTTTTAGGTAAGATTATGAATATGCAAGAAATGGAGGGATATGGACCAGGCAGAGGGGAAACGTTCAATTTGGTGTCACGTTTAGCACAACTTCATGGTCTGAAGTGAACATTCCTGTGCTGCACTGTTCAATATTCTACGTTCTTTAAATAACTGAGGTCTTCTCCTCAAGTTGGGGAAACCCACAACTGGAGGGCTTAGGCTTAAACTGACAGGAGAGAGATTTGAAAGGGACCTGAGCAGGAACTTTTTCAAACACAAGGTGATAGGTGTGTAGAACAAGTTGTCAAAAGAAGTGGAAGATGCAAGTGCAGTTAGAAGGTTAAAAACACTGTTTCTGTGTTTTAGAAAAGATTTGTATAGCAATGTAAGCAAAGACCGGTAAATGGGAATAGTTTCATTTCGGGAATGTGACCATCCTGGATGAGTTGGATCGCAGGGTCTGTGGCCATACGATACCAATCTATGACTGTCTGACTCTTTGAAGAGTTAACAAACAGGGGAAAGTTGAATGTGATGTATCTGGATTTTCACAAGTAGTTTGATAACCTTTGACTCCTTAAAAAAAACACAAGCCCATGGTTTGGGACACTATACATTAGAGTCGGTAAAATTGAGAAGTCAGCGAGGACAGGAAGATGAACTTAGTGGGGCATTTTCAGGATGGACATCTGTAGCTGATGGAGTAGCGCAGAGATTTCTGCTGGTGTCACAATTATGTACAACACCAAGGAATGTGAGGAAAGTGATATCAATATCTTTGTTCACCCATTGTCTCTCTAATGCCCGACTCCCATATCTTGAGCTGGTACTTTGAGACCATATCCATTTCAGTTATTTTTACATGAAGTTGATCGAGCAAGCCACTTGGATGATCTGTTTAAAGTCATCACTCGTTAGTTCCAAGTATCCGGTTTTGAACACTTCCAGTTTTGACAAAGGAAGACAATGTTGGAATTCCTGTGCATTGTAATGGCCAATTTCTCTCAGGCTGGAAGGTGTTGAAGAAGTTTTCCGAGTTTGGGAGAGTTGTGGCAAAGGCTTTCAAGAGCAAGGGAGGGAGTGTCACAATCGCAGAAGAATGCAACGAAAACCTTAAAGCAACCAATATCTGGCAAACAATTATCAGGGTCAAGCGGAAAAAAAACAATCAGTAGGTTAGAGGTGTCTCCAGGATAAGAGGGTTTGCAATGGGTGCAGGATGTTACCAAAATCAAGAGGGCATGGAAGGTAATTAAGTGCACAGAGATAGGGAGGGCGGCAATGACTGAATGATGTTGCTGAGAAAGGGGGGGCATCAAAATACTGTATTATATTGCAGAAAATGTAATTTCTGTTGTCTTGCTGTTTTATGCAAACTGCTATTCTTGGATATTGTTTCTTTATCTTCGATGCAGATCATAGTCAGTTTTTGTCCATCCGTAAGTATTTCATATTTGAGAAGACATGTGGCTGAGTGTATCTTGATTCCGAGTTCTACGTTCCTCTCATATTTGTGACATTATGCCTAATTTGAGGTGGCATTGTAACTCAGAAACAAACGTTAACTGAACGAATATCACTGATACTCACTTTAGAAACAAGTAACAATTTATTTATTTAACCCTCACAGTGCGCAAGTTAAGAGAAGTCGTCACAAAGTGAGTAGATCCCTCCGAACTCAAAACTATTCCCTAATGTATCAAACACAAGCCCCACTTCTAAAAAAATTCCAAGTAATATGAAAATAAATTTAAATTTACTCTCTCAGAGTCGACTCGTCTTTCTTCTGTTGTTCTCAACTTTTCCACTGATCTGGCCATCAAGGATGTTTTCTTTGCGAAGTCTTCTGTGAAGACTCTTGGCGAGAAGTGACATCGAACCGTTGTCGATGAATCATGCTTCATCAGATAGCTGAGCAATTTCTTGTGAGAGCACAATGCTTATTACTCAGATGCTGGTTCGCTCTCACACTGATTTTCAAAAGCCCTCTCCTTATATACCTCGGAATGCACATCAGTTTCCAAATAACAGTTTTGGCCTAAGGTTGTCAAAATGGTGAGATTTAAATTCAATTGACTTGCAGTCGT
This sequence comes from Stegostoma tigrinum, assembly GCF_030684315.1. Taxonomy (NCBI): domain Eukaryota; kingdom Metazoa; phylum Chordata; class Chondrichthyes; order Orectolobiformes; family Stegostomatidae; genus Stegostoma; species Stegostoma tigrinum. The sequence continues at coordinate 5,067,094 of NC_081404.1, read as the reverse complement.
AAAGTGCTTGATTCAAATTATTTGGCTCTCCACAGATGTTATTTTTCCTGTATAAATCTCTAAGTGAAAAAAAAAACACATTACTTCTTAAAGGAACAACACACTCTTCTCCCTTATCATATTTTTGGAAACAAGTTCTACCTTCTGCATTCAAAATCACGATTCCTCTCTGCCACTTCTTGGGGAGCAAGCCCATGCACAATTATATTGATTCCCATGAGGCACTTTCTCAGAAGCCTTCTGATAATCCAAAATACACCACATCCACTGCTTTGCCACATGAACTCTACTTGGAAGATCTTCAGGAAATCCATTCAGTTCTCACTTTTCGAATTCTGTGTTGAAACTGCTGAATCAGAGAGACGTTTTCTACTTGTCAAAGAATTGTGCGCTTTCTACAAAACAAATCACCTTCTCAGCATCTGAGGTCAGGTTTGAAAATCTGTTTTTCACACTGTTGTACTCCTTCCTTGTTTAAATAATGGTGTAGTTTTGTCAAAATACCAAGCATCAGTCCACATTAAGCTGTCAATGTCATTTTGAAATGTGATACTCAATGCATCCATTATCTCTGTCCACGTCTCATTCAACATTGTCAGAAAAAGGACATCTTGTCCTCTCAAATCAGCTTCATTAATTTGCCCAATGCAACCTTTCTGCAATACCGAATTTGTTTCATTTCCACACTTTCACTGGATCATTGAATCTTGATTATTTTGGGGAAGAATGTGTCTTTTACTGTTCAGAGAGACACAAAGACCTTGTTCCTCTTCTCTACCAATTCCATCTTACTTCTTCTGAATGTCTCTGCATCGTCACGAAATTGACCCATATTTGTCTTTCTTCATGTGTTCCGCTGAAACTTCTGCAATCATCAATGAAAATCCTTCCCTCTGACATTATACTGGATGCAACGTTAAATGGTTTGGGCTGGGACACGATACTGAGGAAATCCTGCAGTGATATCCTGAACCAGAGTTACCCATCCCCTCAGACAAATTCAAGCATCTTACATTTTCTTCCATAAGTCTCACAACAGTGGAGAGATTGTACCCCATTCGCATTGAATCCAGAGAGAACAGGAACTGCAGATGCTGGGGAGTCCAAGATACCAAGGTGTTGGATGGAAGGTGAATAGAGTAGACAGGTGGAGATAAAACAGACAAGTCAAAGAGGTGGGGATGGAGCCAGTCAGGATAAGTGTAGGTGGGCAGGTAGGGAGGAGACAGGTCAGTCCAGCGTGGACGGACAGGTCAATGGGGCGGGATGAGGTCAGTCGGTAGGATATTCGGGTGTGGCTTGAGGTGGGAGGAGGGGCGAGGTGATAAGAAGAACAAGTTTGGGAGGTGGGGACAGGATGCTGGTTTTGGGATGCAGTAGAGGGATGGGAGATTTTGAAGTTTGTGAAATCTACATTGATACCAGTGGGCTGCAGGGTTCCCAAGCGGAATATGAGTTGCTGTTCCTGCAACCTTCAGTTGGCATCGTTGTGGCACTGCAGGAGGCCCAGGATGGACGTGTCGGCTGAGGAATAGGAGTGGGAGTTGAAATGGTTTTGCAACAGAGTGGTGCAGTTGTTTAGTGCAAACTGAGCGGAGGTGTTCTGCAAAGTGGTCCCCAAGCCTCCGCTTGGTTTCCCTAATGGAGGGGAGGCCACAACGGGTACAGCGGATGCAGTGTACCACATTGTTCCTGTGACTATCTGCTTGATGTGGAAAGTCTTCTTGGGGCCTGGGTTGGGGGTGAGGGAGGAGGTACGGGGGCGCGTGTAGTACTTCCTGTGTTTGCAGGGAAAAGTGACAGGTGTGTTGGGCCTGGAGGAGAGTGTGGAGCAGACAGGGAGTCATGGAGCGAATGGTCCCTCCAGAAAGCAGACAAGGGTGGGGAGTGAAAAATGTCTTTGGTGGTGGGTCCGGATTGCAGATGCCAGAACTGTTGGAGGATGACGCTTTGGATGTTGACGCTGGTGGGCTGGTATGTGAGGAAGAGGGGGATTCTTTTTTGGTTGTTTTTGTGGGGACGGGGTGTGAAGGATGAATTGCAGGAAATGTGGTCAAGGGCATTCTTGGCCTCTGTGGCGGAGCAAATGTTGCGGTCCTTGATAAACGAGGATAGCTGAGACATACCGGAGTGGAATGTCTCATCCTGGGAGCAGATGCGACAGAGGTGAAGGAATTGGGAATACGGGATGACATTTTTGTAGGAAGGTGGGTGGGAAGAGTTGTATTTTGAATAGCTGCGTGTGTCGGTGGATTTGAAATGGATATTAGTTTCGAGGTGGTTGCCTGAGATGGAGACACAGAGGTCCAGAAAGGTGAGGGAGGTGTTAGAGATGGTCCAGGTCAACTTAAGTTTGGGGTGGGAGGTGTTGGTGAAGTGGATGAACTGTTCGAGCTCCTCGTGGGAGCATGATGTGGTGTCAATGCAGTCATTAATGTAATGGAGGAAGAGGTGGGGTTCAGGGCCAGTATAGCTACGGAAGAGGGATTGTTTCACACAACCTGCAATGAGGCAGACATAGCTTGGGCCCATACAGCTACACATGACCGCCCTCTTCGTCTGTAGGAAATGGGAGGAATTGAAAGAGAAGTTGTTGAGGGTGAGGGCGAGTTTGCCTAAGCGGATGAGTATGTCAGTGGAGTGGGCCTGGTCAGGCCTGAGGGGCAGGAAGAAGTGGAGGGCCTTTAGGCCATCTGCAATGGGAATGCATGTGTGTAGGTACAATACGCCCACAGAAAAATGCTGCTGACAGGAGTATTGAACATTTGGGTGGAGGTGGAGAGCTTGGGTGTTATCAGAGATGTAGGCAGGGTGTTCCTGGAGGAAGGGGGAGAAAATGGAGTCGAGATAGGTGGCGATAAGTCCGATGTGGCAGGAGCAGGCAGAGAGAATGGGTCGACCAGGCGGTCAGGTTTGTGGATTTTGCAAAGGAGATAGAAGCAGGCGGTGTGGGGTTGTGAACAATGAGGTTGGAGGATGTGGATGGGAGGTCACCTGAGGTGATGAGTTTGTGGATGGTTTGGGAGATGATGGCTTGATGCTTGGGGGTGGGGTAATGATCCAGTGGGCAGTAGGAGCATGTATCAGAGAGTTTGCGCCAGGCCTCAACAAAGTAGAGGTCGGGGTGCCAGACTAGAACTGCGCCTCCCTTGTCCACGGATTTTATGGTGAGGTTGGGATTGGAGTGGAGGGATCCTGCTTCTATGATGCTGGTTGGCCTGCTGTGTTCATCGAGCTCTACACCTTTTTGTCTCACATTGAATCCAGGTTTGTGATGGGTTCTGCAATTTTGCAATTTGCCAAATGTCTCTGTGAAGTCATGTCAGTCACTCTTCCCCATTCGGCAGGATTTGCAAATTGTAATAATTAGAGGAAAATATTCCATGATGCTCATATGTAAATTGTTCTCACAGTTTGGCACGTGGACATTTTCAGCATGCACAGCCTTTGCATTTTAAAGAATAATGTACTCTTCCTCAGGTGAGGAGCTCAGAAATTAAAAAAACATGCAGTCAACAATTTCTGTCAATTCCGAGGAAGGGTCATTGGAGACGAAACATCAACTCTGTTTTCTCCTTCACAAACGCTGCCAGGCCTGCTGAGCTTTTCCAGCAACTTTGTTTTGGTTCCTGGAAAAACTGTCTCGTTTCTTGCTCCGCAGGATGCATTATGACACTGTTCCTTCCCTAATTAATCAAGTTGAATACATTGTACTTGATGCAGAAGTCCCTTGTGGTACTCAAAATGGGCTGTTTTACAACATCCTTTTGTCATTGGGCTGAATACTCACTTCATCATCAGTAATACTGGACAGACTTGCTCTCCAGAACCTTCCTTTTCCTCCATTCATCTAACAATCACTGTCAGCCATTACCCTTCACACCATTTGTTTATTGATGCTTACAGTAAATTATTTGCTTAAAAGGTAACATGAGTGCTTTTGCGAACTTCTCTCTGAACTTGGAGAGTGTTGCTACATAAATAAGTGTGTTTGTGCACAGCTTATATCGCGGAGCATATCTGCAACATATTGGAACATAAGTTCAGCATTTTTGTGGGACAATGAATGAAAAGTGTCAAAAAACATCTCAAGGTACCGCAGTCATAGAACGATGAAACTACAGGATATCGTGAAGAGGAAAATAATAACCTTTCTCCTGCTCTCCATCTCTAGGTCACAAGAATTTTGCACTTTGCTCTTATCCCTCAGTCTCTTACGGGCCCGACTGGCCAGTAAAATGGACTTGACTGTCAGAGCGTTGAACAGAAGAATTAAAGCAAATGGGAGCATTGGAGTTAAGATCTTTTCAAAGCATTTGAATTCTTTCCATATGGAAGCGTAATAATATGCTTCACTGTTAGTGCAGAACCAATCGACGTTGTTCATCATTCTGAAAGATTCAAACCTGAAGTAGGTGGGAATGTTTTTGAAACAGGCCAGAATGCCTGTTGTTACTGGAACTGCTGTTGCAATTTTCTTGGTGCAATATTTCATTTTCAACTTCTGGCAACAAATGGCAACAAATCGATCGAAGGTAAACGTGACGGTGAACCAGACAGAACAATCAGCGGCAGCACGGCGCAGCACAGAGGTGATTTTACAGGGAGCGGTCACATGCAAGAAATTGACAGAGAAATAATAATCATTGATCCGGTAGAGTATGACCTCAAGGATAACAGACAGTAGATCCGCTGTTGCCATGGCAACGAGGTAACAAGTGGTGCATGAGGAGATTCCACATTTTCCTCTGAATAAAATCACAAGTGCCAGTGAATTCACTGTGAGAGAGTGAAGTGAAAGGAAATGCGAAATTACATTTAAAAAGTCATTCACATTTTCTCACGACAGACCATGAACACAAACAAATCAGCTGGAGAGGGTCCAGAAGTGATTTGCAAGGATGTTGCCTGGGATAGAAGGTTTGAGTTGTGAACAAAGGCTGTGTAGGCTGGGATTGATTTCATTGGAGGCTGGGAGGCGGAGAGATGACCTGCTGAAATTTTATAAAATAATGAGAGTTCCAGATAGAGTTGATGGTTGTTGTCTTTTCTCCAAGATGGGGAATTTTCAGATGAGGGAGCACAAAACGTGCATTTGGTGTGGCACACAGTAAACTCATTTTTTTTTAGTTGAGAGGAGAGAGATTTCTTAAAAAGAGACATTAAGAGGCATTGTTTCAACGCAAAGGGTCATTCTTGTGTGGAATGATTTTCCTGAGGAAGTGGTGGATGTGAGTACAGTTACAATGTTGAAAAGACATTTGGATGGATATATGAACAGGAAATATTTGGAACAATAACGGCCAGGAGCAGGCAGGTGGGACTATTTTAGTTTGGGATTATTTTCAGTCTGGACTGCTTGGACCAAAGGGCCTGTTTTAGTGCTGTATGACTCTGTGGGTCTCTGACTTCAACGGGCCATCAAGGTGTACAGATCAGGGTAAAGATCTTTTTTAAGAGGTATCAGTCAGAGGGGTGCAGCAGGCTGCTGGTGAGAAGCAGCTGAGTACTTTAATAGTTCAATTAGGAATTGTGTGTCTGAAGCTGGAGCAGCGCAAGCTTGGAGTAGACCATCTGCTCCTCCAGCTGCAATGTGTACCATTTCCTTTTGCGCTGCAATGTGCATCACCTGCAAAGAACTACCTACAAACGCATTAGACTCACCTTCTGATTTGTCCATCTGCCCTTCACACGTCACCTTTCGTGGTGTTACCTCCTGTCGAGAAGCCTGACTCACCATGACTTCAAACTCAAGCCAAAAATCCCCAACCACACTAACCAGCCAAACCTTGTTGATACTTTGCAAATCAAACTGGTTTTTTTTACCATTTCTGTAATAGTCTCAGCAATGAGTGTTTTTGATAGATTAATGAACAAAAAAATCGGGTAGATTTCCCTGTATTCCTGTATAATGTTTGACACCCAATTTCTAATTGAACTGTGTCTCTGTGACGAGAGCCCAGTGTATGTCAGAGTGGATGCAAGAGGAGAGCTTGAGAGCTCTGTTCCCACTGCTCGATATATCACCAGGTGAAATAAAACTCCACAAGAATACACCTTATGAATTTATACTTCACATAAAATGATATGTGAATCAGGTTCATCACCAAACACAATTGTTGTTTACGATCAGGAATAAACATATATAACAAGTATAACATCATTGACCCACATGGAATGATAGAGGAGTAAACATTTATACCAATTAAAATTGCCAAAACTCTCTCTCCCTCTCTCTCTCTCTCTCTCTCTCTCTCTCCCCCTGTTCCCGGAAAGTGCAGAGAACAAAACAGGTTTCCTGCAGAGATAGAAACATTCCAAAAGAACAGGCGTAATTTGGCCAATGGGTAATTTGTGAAGACCAAATGCAAAAGTGTGGGATATTTCAGAGTCACTGGACGTGCGTTGGAACTTGTGCAGTCCTGTCACCAAACATGCACCTTTCCCAATGATGCCTTGTATACACAGATTCTTCAGAAAATACAATATCCTGATGCTCTTCCAGTGTCTTTCAAAATAATGAATAGGTTTCAGTCTGAAATGATGTTGTGGTTTTGTTTTGTTTTTGAATTAGGTGAGATTATCTGGAGCAGCTTGTTCACAGCAACTTTTTCTCGAATTCAGCTTTATTTTTAGCAGACTTCCCTCCAACTCCACCTTATCCTCGGAGCCTTCCCTCTAATCCAGCATGTGCATACCAGGCATTCCGCCAACACAACATTCTTTAAAGCCAACTTCTGTGCAACTCAGAGATAATGTGAACTGCAGCTGGAGGATTCAAGATAACAAAGTGTGGAGCTAGATGAACACAGCAGGCTAAGCAGCATCTCAGGTGAACAAAAGCTGACGTTTCGGGCCTAGACCCTTCATCAGAGAGCTCTCTGACAAAGAGTCTAGGCCCAAAATGTCAGCTTTTGTGCTCCTGAGATGCTGCTTGGCCTGCTGTGTTCATCCAGCTTCACACTTTGTTATTCTGTGCAACTCAGCTTGTTCTCAGCAGATTTCCTCCAAATGAATCACTGCAACAATAACCTCTCCAAGAAAGTCACTGTTCAAAATATATTGATTCATGCAACCTTAATCATTCTAGACACTTGTAATCAACCTGCACAGAGATGTGAGATACACGTCGGGAATTTGAACCCGGGCATGATTTTGTTCAGGGTCAGTACAGTACCATTGCACCACAAGAACCTTACCTTGACCAAACAGACACTTACCAGGCAAACCGAGTACTGCAACTGCAACATAGAATATATTGCTGACCAATTGAATTGCTTGATACATTTTGTGACCGACGAGATCAATCACTTTGTGTTGCTAATAATCTCTCTTGTTGAGAAAAAGATAAAGGCCCTTACTTTTACCCTACAGGAGCTGCCATGGGATACTGTGTTTACAAAATTTTCCAGTTGTTTGTTTTCCAAAAGGCTCAGAAGCAGAGATTTTGAAAGTCAAGTTAACTTTCCAGTGATGGAAAATATTTTGCAATGTGTTTTGGAGAGATCTGCAGCTCTCCTGAGATGAAGAATTTCAGTTGAGCCACTCTAAGGCTCAAAAATATCACAAAGTACTCCAACGCAGCATTCAGCCACAGGGTCTGTGCTGACTTGCTTAGATCTCTGGAAGAGCAGCTCAACTTGTCTCAGTCAGCAGCCACATTTCAACCATCACTCCACTATTTCCCTCAGCCAGTTCAGGAGTAATGTGTCCAGTTCCAGACACCCTGCTATAGAAATGATATTATTAAGCTGGAGAGGGTTCATAAGAGAATCACCAGCATGTTGCCAGGAGTGGAAGATATCAGTCACAGGGAGGGTCTGGATCAGCTCGAACTGTTTTCATTGGAGCGTAAGAGGTTAATGGGTGATCTTCTAAAGATTTATAAAATCATAGTGGGTATCAATGAGCTGAATGGCAGGGCCCTTTTCCCGAGGGGTGGGATTTCATGTCTCGGGGAATGATTTTAAAAATACACCAGGTCATTATTTTTGCGTAGCGAGCGCTTTGTGTGCAGAATGGGCTTGCAAAGAAAACGAATGCAGGTTCAGTTGGAACATTTAAAAGACATTTAGACAAGTACATGAATAAGAAATGTTTGGAGGGATATGGGCCAAGGGCAGACAGATGGGATTAGCTCAGTTTGGGATTCTGGTCAGCATAGACTGGTTGGACTGAAAAGTCTGTTTCCATGCTGTACGACACAATGACCCAATGTGTCAGCTGATTAGTCAATGTCCTTCAGATTCAATCTTTGTAACCTACACTTGGAGACCATTCATTTGAGATTCTAAAAAAAACTGTCCTGTCAAAGGAATGTTTTGTATCAGGACACTCTTTCTTTCATTGCCGTTCAGTGTTTATCTGTGTCTTTGATGAACATTCCCCGACATCTTTGAGTCACAGTGGAGATCTCTCTTTCTCTCTCACCTTTTTGAGTCTCTGACACACGCTGTCTCTGGAAAGCGGAATCTCTGCCGCATTGATCACCCCGACACACTCTCTAAAACCGTTTGATGAAATATGTTGCACAGCACGTTCTTCATCTCATACATTGAAGATTGCACTTTCTTCCTTCAGACTGAACTTGAAAATTAAACGAATGGGACCACGATCCTCTTCCCAAATTTTATTCTCTCCTGTCCAGTGGGGAAATTTCCTTCCCTTCCAGGAATTTTCTATCCTTGTCCAAGTTACAGCATTGGTGCCGATATGGACCATATCCAGTCACTGTAATTTGTAACCACATTTCACGTTCTCACCCTCCCTGGTGGACCACACCCCAGAGTTCCAAAGGTGGTAGCAGACAAGATTGTGGAGCCATTGGTGGTGATCTTTCAGGAATCACTGGTGTCATGGTGGGCCACAGAGCATTGGGAAATGGCTAATGTATCACTGCTGTTTAAGAAGGGAGGGAGGCAGAAGACAGGAAACTATAGACTGGTTCGAGTAACCTCAGTGATTGGTCAGATTTTAGAATCCATTATGAACTGCAGATCCACAGAAATGATACAGCATAGAAGAGGTCGACTGGGCACATTCTTCTTTAAAGTTACCCAACGACATCCATGTACCCTTTTTAATCACATCTTCCTGCACACAGCCCATTGCCCTGCAGATCTACTGTGCAGATTCAGATACATTTTCACAGAGCTTAGGGTTTCTGCCTCCACCAACAACTCAGGCTGTGAACTTCCGGCATCCTCCGTCTTCTGTGTAAAAGGAATTTTCTTCACATCCACTGTAATTCTGCTGCCACTTTGCTGAATCTACGAGCCCTGGTTTTCAAACTCTCTGCTAGGTTGGCCACTACATCTCTTCTCTTCAAAATTTGTATGTGAGGACATTAAGGATGAGATTGTGGAATAATTGGAAATGCATGTTGACACCTGGTTAAGTCAGTGCAGCTTCATCAAGGGCATGTCATGCCTGACAAATCTGTTTGAATTCTTTCAGGAGGTAATGAGCAATTTAGACAAAGGACCGCTAATGGACATGATCTATTTGGATTTCCAGAAGGCCTTTGACAAGTTGCTGTATGCGAGGCTGAGGAATACGATAACAGCCCATGGTGTCAGGGTAAGTCATTGGCACACATAGAGAACTGGCAGACAGGCAGATGGCAGAGAGTGTGGATGAAAGGGTTTTTTTTAAGATGGCAGGGGTGACTTGTGGAGTTCTGCTGGGGTCAGTTCAGTGTGGAAACAGCAATTATTCACATTAAACATTAATGATCTGGGTAAAGGAACTGAGCGCACTGTTGCAAAGTTTGCAGATAACACAAGGATAGATGGAGGGTCAAAAAGTGTTGAGGAAGTGGGGAGGCAACAGAAGGACTTGAACAGGTTAGGACAGTGGGCAAAGATTTGGGTGATCAAATACTGTGTGGAAAATCTTGAGTTTATGCACTTTGGCAGGAAGAATAGAGGTGTCGACTGTTTACTAACTGGACAAACGTTTTGGAAATTTGAAGCACAAAGAGACTTGGATTTCTAGATCAGGAATCTCTTGAGGTGAGCTCGCAAGTTCACCTGGCAGTTAGGAAGGCAAATGGAAGGGTAGCAATCATTGCAAGAGGGCTAGAATTCAAGACTAGAAGCTGTGTAAGATCCTGATCAGACCACATTTGGAATATTGTGAGCAGTTTTGGACACTACATCCAAGGTACCATGTGCAGGATTTGGAAGGGGCCCAGAAGAGGTTTACAGGAATATTCCTGGGGATAAATGACTTGCCATGTTAGGGGATGTTTAGAGCTCTGGATCTATGCTCCCTGGAGTTCAGAAGATTGCGGGGAACTGATTGAGATGTACAGAATACTGAGACCTAGGTAGAGTGGACATGGAGACGATGTTTCCATTGGTAGGAGAGACTAGGACCCGAGGGAACAGCCTCTGAGTTCAAGGATAAACCTTTAGAACTGAGACGATAAGGAATTTCTTACACCAGAGCGTGGTGAATGTGTAGAAAGCATTGCCTCAGAAGGTCAAGGCATTGAGTTTATTTCAGACAGAGATAAATAGGCTTTTGATCAGTAAAGGGATGAAGGGATATTGGGGGGAAGCAGGAGAATGAGGTTCAGAACATATCGGCCAAGATTGAATGGCAGAGCAGACTCAACGGGCAGAGTGGCCGAATACTACTACAATAACTTATGGGCTTCTGGCCCAGCCGTGCATAACCACCTAATCCCACCGTCCAATGTAACTTTTGCAGCTTTTAACATTTCACATTTTTCTAGATCTGCCAGTGCCACGAAGACCACACTGTTCTCATCGTTTCTACCTGTGCACCTTGCAGCACCCATGCCTACTCTACTCTCACACTCAGTCTCTGTCTTCCTCATTCTTGGTTCTTCTCAATGCAAGTGGAAGTCCATAAATTCAGAAGAAATAGGGACAGGAATAGGCCATTCAGCCCGTCGAGCCTGCTTTGCCAAATGTTATGGTCATAGCTGACCTACAAAGGGAGTTCAGTGTCTGCATGAAAAGCCCAGTTGGAAAATTTCATGTTTTAGAAATATCACCACATCAATCTCCTAGACTCAATACGAGCACAAAGCTGTTCTCCATTACTCAAATCACAGGCCCACTCATTCAAAAATTTAACTGTGTGAAACCTCTGTGACATCATCCCTGAGTACCCTCAAAAGTAATTGTTCAGAAGCTTCCCTCGGTATTTATAGTGGTTGAATTGACTGGTTCACCAGCCTCAGGTCTTTGGGCACATGTGACAGGACATCAGAGATATATTTGAAAGAAGGCAAAGGATTCCCTTTCCCTTTTTGTCCTCACACTGGTGCTGGTCTGGCCCATTTGGTGGCAGATGCACTGAAATGCGGTGTGCCCATTGGGCCAGTGTTTCCCATTTTGAACAATTTGCCACAATGTATTCCACGTCTCAGAAACAGGGAGCATAACAAGGTAGAATTCAGCACACATTTGGAGAGGGAGGAACTTGGGTGAGAAACAACAGTGTTAAACTGAAAGGAAAGATTGAGCACTCTTGGTGTGTACCTGATGGAGTTTAGCAATATCAGACAGAATCTGATTGAAATGCAAAGAATACTGAGAGGCCTGGATAGAGTGGATGTGGAGAAGATATTTCCAAAAGTAGGAGAAATTAAGACCTGCCTGTACAGCCTCAGATTTAAGACACAACCCTTTATAACTGAGATGAGGAGGGATTTCTTCAGCCAGAGAGTGGTGAATCTGTGGAACTCATTGCCATAGAAGGCTGTGGAGGCCAAGTCATTGAGATTTATTGGATGAAGCTGGATTACCATTCGGACATGAGGCTTCGTTCTTTTGTGTCTGTTTGATTGCGTGTTATATTTCTATCATTAATGTGGTGCACGTGTGGACTTTATTTTAGCACCTGACACTTTGGATTCAAGACAGAAGGATAGAAACTGGGAGCAGTAGTCAGCCCTTCAATCCTTGGAAAATTGCCATTTGATATGATGATGGGTGATCCATGAAAGCATATTCCCATTTTCTGTGCATACCTGTTGATGACTTAAATGTCCAAATGGAATCAAGCTCTTTCTTGAACATAATTTCTCTCAAATTCCCACGCCTCCATCTTTCTCATCCAATCTCTCCCTCTCTCTCTCTTACCCTGACATAACCGATTTTGCTCCTCTCTCTCAGAACTTGACACTCGGACCTGTCCCATCCCTATGTCTCCTTCATCCCACCTCTCTCTCATTTTGTCACTCCACCTTGCCCAGTCTCTCTCACCCCACCTCTGACACTCTCCCACCCAAACTCTCTCTCCCTCTCTCCATTTCTCTCTCACACATCATCAGTCTCTCACAGACTGTGTCACCGATCTCTTACACCCAATCTGTATTTCACTCTGTCTCTCTCTCTCTTCCTACAGCTCAGACTCTCTCCCATGTACTCACTTTCTTCCTTCCTTCCTTTATTGCTTTCTATCTAGCTCCCTACCAACCAATCTATCACCCTCACTAGGGCTACTGAGCTTGTGGGACACTGTTGGATCAGCAAAATCCCAAAACAAAACCAAGCCTCAGCCAAATAGTTCACATTTTCTTCAGGATTTGGGCTGGCAAACCATGATTGGTGCTTCAGGTATGCGGTCTCGAGAGAGCAAATGAGGCCCTCTAGGCCTGTATTGAGTGAGAGAATGTTGGCTAGTAAACAGGAGAGTGCACACCCTGGAAAGCCAATTGCTATTTGGGTTGGTACAATTAAAATGCTTCGCAACATTCAAGTCAGAACAAATTGAAATAAACTTCTGGTTAAATGATCATCCAGTTCTAATGGAGGTTGTTGCTGGTGTGGCCATGTCAGTGATTGCAGAACTAGTCCTTCGCAAAATTTGCTGCGTACTCTCACCCTTAAGATGACATAAACTGACACTGAGACAGAGAATCTGTACTGGAGAAACTTTACAGGTTAAGGGTACAACTTCGGTTCCAGTCACTTATGAAAAGCGGTTTGTTGAAGTTACACTGATTGCAGTAAAAGACACGGACCCAGCACTGATGAGGCAAAATTGATTGAGAAAGATTCACGTTGGTTGGCCCAACGTTCTTTGATGAGCAAATGGCTGTGTCAGTGAAGTCCTAATTAATTATCTGGATGTGTTTCAGGAAAGTCAAAGGACTATCAAAGGAGCCAATGTCACCCTATATCAATCCCACGGGTTTGAAAGGCCTGCTCAGTGCCTTTTATCTTGCAGGGACAAGTAGAGGAAGAAATCTGGAGGCGGGAATGTGAATAAATTATCAAACGAGTGTAGTTTGCTGAGTGGGCAGCCCTGGTTGTACCGATTGTGGAGCCCAAAAGGACAGGCTTCTGTGTTCTGCAAGCTCTCCCTTGAATTGAATCAAAATGGTTTTCATTGTTCATCATTCTTGTTTAAGCTTACAATGTAACGTTTCATCTGCTGCTTTAACCACCATAGTATGAAAAACAGCTTCTATTTACAGGACAGTTACCTGCCTCAATGGCGATTTTTTTTTTCTTTTGAAACGCAGTCTTGTCAACTACATCGCGTCATAGAGTCCCCACAGTGTGGAAGCAGGCGATTCAACACATTGAGTCCGCACCAACCCTCCAAACAACACAACCACCCAGACCCACCCCTATCCCTGCAACCCTGCATTTCCTCTGGATAATCCAATTCGCCTGCACATCCACAGACATGATGGGCAATTTAGCATGGCCAGACTATGAAAAACAGCGCATTTTTCAACTGTGGGAGGGATCACCTGAAGGAAATCCACGCAGAAACAGAGAGAATGTACAAACTCCACACAGACAGCCTGGAATCAAACATGGGTCCCTGGCCTCAGGGGCAGCAGTGCCAACCCACAGGGAGCAAAGTACTTAATTTTCAAACCTATCACAAAAATTAAATGAACACCCAAATGCACTAATCTGAGAGTCAAACACTGAAGTAAATAATTTCAGAATGTTAAAAAGTGCACACATTTCACGAAAATACAACACAAACTGATTTGTCCACTTTAACAAAAAACACAGAAGAAAGTATAAAATCTCACATGTATTCACGCCATTAGAGCTGTCACTCAACCTTTCCAAATCCCTCAGAAGTTTCTTTCATTGCATTGTCCTCGCATCACAGGTTTCCCTCTCAGGTACGAGCTTGGAGATTGTCAAAAAGCAAGCTGAGATAAGAATTGACAACTGATTGGATGCTTGATACGAAAGGTGTGCCTGATTCTGGGGAGGGACTGAATTCTGCCAGTGATGGTGGAGCGGGGGTTCTGCTGCAATCGCTCACTTTGTGTGCATTTTTCTGTCTGATTGTGTGGAAACAGCAAAACCCATGAAACAAATCTTAATGGAGAAAGTTCAGTTCAACTGGTATTTAAGATACAATTGCGGAGCAGTAAAATCTGTGAATCACCAGCCAACCAGCCACATCCCACAAGCAATTCTGGTGAAGCCAAACTCATTCCATCCTTTTTTGAATTTGACACGTGGCATTTTGTTTCAACATTTACTTTTGAATTCTCTTTCCACTGTAGTTAATTTCCTTGTAGTTGTGATTCTTCCCTGTGAAAAGTGCAGTCTCTCCAACTGCACCGTGCACTACTTGGTGACCATGACCACAATGTATCTGCTGTCTACGATCATAAATATCATCCAGAAACAAATTATTTCTTCATATGCTTCACAAGACTCTTTCCTGGATCTCAAACTCCCTTCTTCTACTCTATATATGAACCTCAATATATAGTCAACAATGTGTCCTTAAATGCCAGCTTAAGGAAAGCAATTGGGCTGAGCCACTGTAGAGTGAGTTTGACTTATTGAACAAGTTTATAGCCCCTTTGCTCCCATTTTTGTTAAATCTGCTGATCAACACACTAACAGTCAAGCACATTGTAATAGTTAGTCAAGCCCACAAGGGACTGAGGTGCCAGAATAAAGGAGGGAAGCACAGCCATCCAGAGATAGAGAATAGAATGAAGTCAATTATTTTACTCTTCACTATTTCCAGCAGCTTTGTACTTCTATGGATGGGCTAAATCATAATTTTCATACATTACAGTGTTAGAAGAGGTTATATAACTGAAGCCTTCAAAATATGGTGATATATTGCATTTATTCTGTGGAATGTTCGTTCTTGTACAAATGCTTTTATTTGTTTGGCAACACAATCCAAGCTTAGGCATCTGATCAATCTCTGGCTGCACCACTTGCTTGACGAGTGCAGAAATACAAAAAAAAGAGAATCAGCCAAGAGGCGGGTGGTATTATTTCCAATCCATAAGTGCCATCCACATCACTGACACTGAGCGAAAATACACGGCCTGAGAATGGTGGGGCTGGGGGGTTGGGAGGGAGGCATGTGAGTTGGAGCACCCGCTGAAAGACTAGATCGGAAACAGCATGTGTGGTCTACTCCCCACATGGTGGCAGTAGATTGATTCACATCGTCTTCACTCAATTGGGAAAGTGCTCTGCCCCTTTCTACCCAATTACACTGAGGGTGGGGTGGGGATCATCACAAATATTAATAGTTTAATCAAAACATACAAATTCCACACATCACCTGTTGGTTGGCAGCAAATTCACAGAAATCTCTGACAATTTCCCTGTGCTTTCCAAGAATTAAAATTTATTACAGATAAGTAAATGCTAATCACAAGTAAACTGTCAATGTATGGGTCGACAGGTAACATTCTAATTCTGTCTTATAAAGCCAGCACAAAGATTCAGACACAACTTCCCAAACAAGAAAGAACGGAGAGGATGGTCTGTAGTGGGAAAATGATGTTACGGTGAAAGGAAAGTGTGCAGTGGGCAAGTGATGTTCCATAGATAGGAAGGTCTGCAGTGGGTAAATGATGTTACAGAGACAGAAAGGTCTGCAGTGGGTAAATGATGTTCCAGAGATAGGAAGGTATGCAGTGGGTAAATGATGTTACAGTGTCAGGAAGGTCTGCAGTGGGTATATGATGTTACAGAGGTAGGAAGGTATGCAGTGGGTATATGATGTTCCAGAGGTAGGAAGCTCTGCAGTGGGTAAATGAAGTTACAGAAGTAGGAAGGTCTGCAGTGGGTAAATGATGTTACAGTGACAGGAAAGCCTGCAGTGGGTATATGATGTTACAGCGGTAGGAAGGTCTGCAGTGGGTAAATGATGTTACAGAGATACGGAGGGCTGCAGTGACTGAACAATGTTACAGATATAGGGATGTCTGAATTGAGTGAATGATCTTCCAGATATGGTAGTCCTGCAGTGACGCAGTGATGTTCCAGAGAGAGGGAGGACTGGGTCACGGAGTGTCATTACAGAAATAGGGACAGCTGCAGTGACCGAATGATATTGCAGAGAATGGGAGAGCTGCCGAAAATGAAAGATGATACTTGTAGAGGGAGGACTGCATCGACTGAATGAGACAGTGAGGTCTTCAGTGACTGAATCATGTTACAGAGATCGAGTGGCCTGTAGTGAGTGAATGATGACACAGAGCTAGGAAGGGCTGCAGTGAATGGCCGATGTTTCAGCCATCGGGGCAGCTGCAGTTACAGAGACGGGTTCGGTCGCAGAGACTGAATGATGTTACAAAGATAGGGGTGTGGGCTTTGACTGAATAATGTTACAGAGAGAGGGTGGGTTTCAATGACGGACCGATGTTACAGGGAGAGGGCCGGAAGTGACTGATGGCACAGACATAGTGATGTCTCAGTGAGTGAATGATGTTACAGAGATAGAAAAGGCGGAATTCACTCTTTTAGACGTTGCAGGGACAGGGGAGTGAATGATCTGATCGATAGAGGGAGTCTGCATTGACTGAACGATGTGACTGAAGTCGAGGAGGCTCTGTAAACACACAGTGTTAAGGGGATTTGGAGGGACGCAGTGTGTGAACGATTTTAGAGACTGGGAGGCTGCAGTGACTGGTTGACGTTATGGAAATTAGTTTGGCTGCAGTGAATTAATGATGTTATCGAGATAGTGAGTGTTACAGAGATTCAATGATATGACAGAGACAGTGACGACACATTGAATGGTTTTGCGGAGTTACAGACCTAACGCTGACTGCAGTAAGTGAATGATGTTCCAGAGATCGGCTGGTCTGCAGTCAGTCAATGGCATTTCAGAAATAGAAAGGTCTGCAGTGAGTGAGCGATATTACAGAAAGAGCGAGAGCAGCAAGGAGTGAATGATGATACACTTGTTCGGACGTCTGCAGTGACTGGACGATATGACAGAGTTAAGGAGGTCTGCAGTGACTGGACGATATGACAGAGGTAGGGAGGTCGGCAGTGACTGGACGATATGACAGAGGTAGGGAGGTCTGCAGTGACTGGACGATATGACAGAGGTAGGGAGTTCTGCAGTGACTGGAAGATACTGTCGAGATACGGAGTCCTGCATGTATTAAATGATGTTCCAGAGTTCATGACGGCCCAGGGACTGAATGATTTTGCAGATTTCTGGAGAGCTGCAGTGAGTGACTGATATTAGGTGATAGAGAGGCCTGTGGTTGATAAAAGATGATGCAGAGATAGCGAGGACTGCAGGAAGTAACTGCTGTTACAGAGATAAGAATTGCAGGAAGTGACTGACATTACATCGGTAGGGAGAGCTGCAGTGAACGAGCGACATTACCGACATAGTAAGGGCTCATGTGACTGAATGATCTGACAGATATTTTGCAGAGACAGAAGGCTTTCAACGACAGAACCAAATGACGGGGGTGGAGGGCGGGTGAACTGCAGTGAGTGAACACTGTTACAGAGATAATGAGGTCAGCAATGACTGAATGATGTTACAGAGATTGGGATGCCTGCAGTGAGTGAAGGATGTTTCAGAGATAGAGAGCACCTGCAGGAACTAAATGATGTCACAGAGATAAGAGTTGCAGAAAGTGACTGATATTACAGAGACAGGAAGAGCAGCACTGACTGATGTGTGTTATAATGAGCGTGACAGCTTCCAGAGGTGAAGGACGTTGCAGATACAGGGAGGACAGCAGTAAATGAACGACGTTGCAGAAAGAGCGAGAGCTGCAGTCAGTGAATGATGTTGCTGAGACTCGGACAGTTGTGGGAAATGAATGACGTAACAGAGATAGAAATGGCTTCAGTTAATGAATAGTTTTTAAATGATACGAAAAGTTGCCAGAAGTGAACAATTTTATGGACAAAGGGAGGGCTGCAGTGACTGACTGATATGACAGAGATAGAGAGGGCTACATTGGATCAGTGTTGTGAAGGAGATTTGGAGAGCTGCAGTTTGTGAATAATATTGCAGTGATAGGGACCGCTGTATCGGGTGCATTATACTTCAGAGACAGTGAGGCCGCAGTGACTGTACAATGTTATAGGGATAGGTTTGACTGCAGTGACTGAATGATCCTAGACAGGTAGAGTGTGCTGCCAGCATTAAATGACATTTCAGAGATGGTGAGGGCCCAGTGGCTGAAAGATTTTGCAGAGTGAGGGAGGGGTTCAGTGACGAATGATGTTACATGTATAGTGAGGATTGCAGGAAGTGAATGATATCAGAGAGAAAGCAAGGGCTAGAGTGTTTGAATTATGTTCCAGAGATAAGCAGGGCTGCCATGAGTTAAATATGCGACAGAAATGGGAACGTCTGCAATGTTTGAATGATGAAACGGAGTTCGGGAGAGCTGCAGTGACTGAATGATATTACAGAGACATGCAATGCTGCAATGACTGCATGATGTGACAGAGAAGAGAGACGTCCAGTGAGTGAGTGATGTTACAGACATAGGGAGGGCTGCAGTGAGTGAATGGTGATGCAGGGTTAGGTCGGGCTACATTGTGTGAATGATGTTACAGAGATAGAGAAGGCTGAATTGACTGAACGATGTGACTGAAGTCGAGGAGGCTATATTAACGTACAGTGTTAAGGGGATTTGGAGGGACGCAGTGTGTGAATGATTTTAGAGACTGGGAGGCTGCAGTGACTGCATGACGTTATGGAAATTAGTTTGGCTGCAGTGATTTAATGATGTTATCGAGATAGTGAGTGTTACAGAGATTCAATGATATGACAGAGATAGTGACGACACGTTGAATGGTTTTGCGGAGTTACAGACCTAACGCTGACTGCAGTGAGTGAATGATGTTCCAGAGATCGGCTGGTCTGCAGTCAGTCAATGGCATTTCAGAAATAGAAAGGTCTGCAGTGAGGGAGTGATATTACAGAAAGAGCGAGAGCAGCAAGGAGTGAATGATGTTACACTTGTTCGGACGTCTGCGGTGACTGGAAGAAATGACAGAGGTAGGGAGGTCTGCAGTGACTGGACGATATGACAGAGGGAGGGAGGTCTGCAGTGACTGGACGATATGACAGAGATAGGGAGGTCTGCAGTGATTGGACGATATGACAGAGGGAGGGAGGTCTGCAGTGACTGGACGATATGACAGAGGTTGTGGGTCTGCAGTGACTGGACGATATGACAGAGGTAGTGAGGTCTGCAGTGACTGGACGATATGACAGAGGTAGGGAGTTCTGCAGTGACTGGAAGATGCTGTCGAGATAGGGAGTCCTGCAGGTATTAAATGATGTTCCAGAGTTCATGATGGCCCAGTGACTGAATGATTTTGCAGATTTCTGGAGGGCTGCAGTGAGTGATCTTTCCTGATCTGAATGTCTCTGTATCTTCGCGAAATTGTCCCACGATTGTCTTCCTGAATCACCAAGGAAAATCATTATACTGGATGCAATGAAAAATGGTTGGCCCTGGGACACGACACAGAGGAAATCGTGCAGAAGACCGTGAACCTGAGTTAGCAAGCCCCTCAGAAAAATTCAAGCATCTTACATTTTCTTCCATCAGTTTCACAACAGTTGAGACATTGCCCCGATTCACATTGAATCCAGAGAAAATAGGAACTGCAAATGCTGGAGAATCTGAGATAACAAGGTGTAGAGCTGGATGAACACAGCAGGCCAAATAGCATCATATGAGAACGGAGGCTGATGTTTCGTGCCTCGACCTTTCTTCAGAAATGGGGGCGGCGGAAAAGATGGTTCTGAAAGAAATAGGGAGAGAGTCGGAAGCAGATAGAAGGTGGATAGAGGAGAAGATAGGTGGAGCGGTGTAGGGCAAGTCAAAGAGGTGGGATGGGGGCAATAAATTGAGGTGTATGCGGGAAGGTAGGGAGGAGGTAGGTCAGTCCAGAGAGGACAGACAGGTCAAGGGAATGGGGAAAGGTTAGTTGGCAGGATATGGGGTTGAAGCTTGAGGTGGGAGAAGGGGATAGGTGAGAGGAAGCACAGGTTAGGGAGGCGGGGTCGAGCTGCTTGTTTTGGTTTGCGGGAGGTTGAGGGGAGATTTTGACGTTTGTGAAATCCACATTCATACCATGGGGCTGCAGGGTTTCCAAGTGGAATAGGAGTTGCTGTTCCTGCAACCTTCGGGTGGCATCGTTATGGCACTTCAGTATGCCCAGGATGCACATGTTATCTGAGGAATTGGGGGGGTGGGATTTGTAATTGTTCACGGCTGGGAGGTGCAGTTGTTCAGTGTTAACCGAACGGAGATGTTCTGCAAAGCAACCCCCAAGCCTCTACTTGATTTTCCCGATGTAGAGGCGACCACAATGGGTACAGCGGATGCAGTATACTACATTGTACAGGTGAACATCTGCTTGATGTGGAAAGTCTTCTTGCAACCTGGGGTGAGGGTGAGGGCGGAGGTGTGATGGCAGGTGTAGCAATTCCTGCGGTTGCAGTGAAGCATGCCGGGTGTGTTGGGACTGGAGGGGAGCATGGATCAGATAAGGGAGTCACGGAGAGAGTCGACACTCTGGAAAATAGACAAGGGTGGGGAGTGAAAAATATCTTTGGTGGTAGTGTCGGATTGCATATGGCGGAAGTGTCGGTGGATGATACGTTGCATCTGGAGGTTGGTGGGATGGTACTTGAGGAGAAGGGGGATTCTTTTTTGGTCATTATTGCGGTGATGGGATGTGGGGGAAAAGTTGCAGCAAATGTGGGAGACATGGTTGAGGGCATTCATGACCACTGCGGCGAGGGCGGGCAAGTTGCATTCCCTTCAAATGAGGACATCTGAGATGTACGGAGCAGAATGACACATCCTGGGAGCAGATGTGGTGGATGTGAAGGAATTGGGAATAGGGGATAGCATTTTTGCAGGAAGATGGATGGGAGGAGGTGTATTCTTGGTAGCTGTGGGAATCGGTGGGCTTGAAATGGATATTGGATTCGAGGTGGTTGCCTGAGATGTAGACTGAGAGTTCCAGGAAGGTGAGGGAGTTGTTAGAGATGGTCCAGGTGAACTTAAGGTTGGGGTGGACGGTTTGGTTGAAGTGGATGAACTGTTCAAGCTCCTCGTGGGACCACGAGGCAGCGCCGATGCAGCCATCAATGTAATGGAGTACAGATTGTTGCACATAACCTACAAAGACACAGGCACAGGTTGGGCCCATGCAGGTACACATTGCCACGCTGTTTGTCTGTAGGAAGTGGGAGGAATTGACAGAGAAGTTGTTGAGGGGGAGGACAAGTTTGGCTAAGCGGATGAGGGTGTCAGTGCAGGAGGAATCGTCAGGCCTGTGGGACAGGCAGAAGAGAAGGCCCTTTAGGAAATCTACATGGGGAATGCAGCAACATTTCCACCATGCACAGCCTTTGCATTTTAAAGAATAATGTACTCTTCCTCAGGTGAGGAGCTTAGAATTAGAACAACACGGAGGCAACCATTTCTGTAAATTCAGTGGAAGGGTCACCCGACCTGACACATTAACTTTGTTTTCCCCTTCAAGATGCTGCCGGAACTGTTGAGCTTTTCCAGCAACTTTGTTTTTGTTCCTTTAAATTATGACTCCTTTCTTTGCTCCGCAGGACGCATTTTGACACTGTTGCTTCCCTAATTAATCATGTTGAAACCATGTGACTTAACGCAGTAGCCTCCAGTCGTACTAAAAATGTGCAGTTTAATGACGTCCTTTTGTCATTGGGCTGAGTACTCGCTTCATCATCAGTAATACTGGACAGACTTGCTCACTGTCATCCATTACTCTTCACATGATTTGGCATCACCATTTGTTTTATTGATGCTTACAGTGAATTGTTTGCTTAAAAGGTAACATGAGCGTGCTTGTGAACTTCTCTCTGAACTTGGAGAGAGTTGCTACATAAATAAATGTGTTTGTGCAGCAGTTTATATCACGGAGCATATATGCAACACATTGGAATATAGATTTAGAATTTTTATCGAACAATGGATCGAATGTATTAAAATATACAAAAAGGTAGCACAGCCACAGCAGGATGAAACCACTGGATATTGTGAAGAGTAAAATAATAGACTTTCTTCTGCTCTCCATCTCTGGGTCAGAAGAATTCTGTCCTTTGCTCTGATCCTGCAGTCTCTTACGAGCCTGACTGGCCACTAAAATTTGCCTGACTGTCAAAGCGTTTATCAAAAGAATTAAAGCAAATGGGAGCATTGGAGTTAAGATCTTTTCAAAGCGTTTGAATCCTATCCATATGGGATCGTCATAATATGCTTCATTGTTCACGCAGAGCCACTCGACATTGTTAAAGATTTGGTAAGATTCAAACCGGAAGTAGGTGGGAATGTTTTTGAAACAGGTCAGAATGCCTGTTGTTGATAGAACTGCTGTTGCAATTTTCTTGGTGCAATATTTCATTTTCAACTTCTGGCAACAAATGGCAACAAATCGATCAAAAGTAAAAGTGACGGTGAACCAGACAGAACAATCAGCGGTAGCGCGGCGCAGCACAGAGGTAATTTTACAGACAGCGGTCATATCCAAGAAATTGACAGGGAAATAATATTCATTGATCCGGTAGAGTGTGACCTCAAGGATAACATACAGTAGATCCGCTGTTGCCATGGCAACGAGGTAACAAGCGGTGCATGAGGAAATTCCACATTTTCCTCTGAATAAAATCACAAGTGCCAGTGAATTCACTGTGAGAGAATGAAGGGAAAGGAGATGCGAAATTACATTTTAAAAGTCATTCACATTTTCTCAAGACAGACCAGTGAACACAAACAAATCAGCTGGAGAGGGTCCAGAAGAGATTTACAAGGATGTTGCCTGGGATAGAAGGTTTGAGTTGTGAACAAAGGCTGTGTAGGCTGGGATTGATTTCATTGGAGGCTAGGAGGCGGAGAGATGAACTGCTGAAATTTTGTAAAATAATGAGAGTTCCAGATAGAGTTGATGGTTATTGTCTTTTCTCCAAGATGGGGAATTTTCAGATGAGGGAGCACAAAACGTGCATTGGCTCTGGCACTCAGTAAACTCACATTTTTTAAGGTGAGAGGAGAGATTTTTTTTTAAAAAAGGACATTGAGGTTTTTTTCGACACAGATGGTTGTTCAAGTGTGGAATGATTTTCCAGAGGAAGTGGCGGATGTACAGTTACAATGTGAAAAAGATATCTGGTTGGATATATGAATGGGAAGGACATGGGCCAGGAGCAAACAGGTGGGAATATTTCAGTTTGGGATTTTGTTTGGGATGGACTTCGTGGAACAAAGGGACCTGTTTTAGTGCTGTATGAATCTATGTCTCTATGACTTCAACTGGCCACTGAGGTATCGTGTTCAGAGTTGTATCGGTTATGCGGGGGGGTGGATCTGGGTGGGATGCTTCAAGGGGCAGTGTGGACTTGCTGTGATGAAGGGCCTTTTGCCACACTGCAGAGAATCTAATCTAATCGAATCACATACAGATCAGGATAAAGATCTATTTTAACGGACATCAGTCAGAAGGGTGCAGCAGACTCCTGTCCAGAAGCAGGTGAGTGCTTTAATAGCCCAATGAGGAATTGTGTGTCTGAAGCTGGAGCAGTGCAAGCTTGGAGTAGACCATCTGCTCCTCCAGCTGCAATTTGTACCATTTCATTTTGCGCTGCAATGTGCATCACCTGCAAAGAAATACCTACAAACTCATCAGACTCACCTTCTGATTTGTCCATCTGTCCTTCACACGTCACCTTTCGTGGTGTTACCTCCTGTGGATTAGCCTGACTCACCCTGACTTCAAACTCGAGCCATAAATCCCCAGCCATGCAAACCAGCCAAAGCTTGTTGATACTTTGCGAATCAATCTTTTTTTTTTATTTTCCCACTTCTGAATTAGCCTCAGCAATGAGCCAAGTGTTTTTGATCGATTAATGAACAGAAAATCGGGTAGATTTCCCTGTATTCCTTCATAATGTTTGACACCCAAATTCCAATGGACCTGTGTCTCTGTGACTAGAGCCCAGTGTACGTGAGGGTGGATGCGAGAGGAGAGCTCTATAGCTCTGTTCCCACTGCTCCATATATCACCAGGTGAAAACGAACCACACAAGAATACACCTTACTTCACACAAAATGATATGTGAATCAAGTTCATCAGCAAACACAGTTGTTTGTTTATGAACAGGAATAAAATTGTATATCAAGTATAACGTCACTGACAAACATGGAATTCCGGGAGGTAGAGGAGTAAACGTTTATCCCAATTAAAATTGCCAAAAGACTCCTTCTGTCTCTCTCTCTCCCGTTCCCTAAAATAGCAGAGAACAAAACAGGCTTCCTGCAGAGATGGAAAAATTCCAAAACAACAGGTGTTCTTTGACCAATGGGTTATTTGAGAAGATCGAATGCAAAAGTTTTGGATATTTCAGAGTCACTGGACGTGCGTTGGAACATGTGTAGTCCTGTCACCAAACATGCACCTTTCCCAATGAAGCCTTGTGCGCACAGATTTTCTGAAAATACAATATCTTGATGCTCTTCCAGTCTCTTTCAAAACAAGGAATAGGTTTCAGTCTGAAATGATGTTGTGCTTTTTTTTTGGTTATTGAATTAAGTGAGTCACTGTTCAAAACATACTGGTTCATGCAACCTCAATCGTTCCAGACACTTTAATCAACCTGCACAGAGATGTGAGATACAGGTCGGGAATTTGAACCCGGGCATGATTTTGCTCAGGGTCAGTACAGTACCATCGCAGCACAAGAACCTTACCCGGAGCAATCACAGACACTTACCAGGCAAACCGATTACAGCAATTGCAACATAGAATATATTCCTCACCAACTGAATTGGTCGATACATTTTCTGACTGGAAAGATCAATCACTTTGTGTTGCTCGTAATGTCTCTGATTCAGAAAAAAGATAAAGGCCCTTACTTTATAGCCTACAGGAGCTGCCACGGGATACTGTGTTCGCAAAATTTTCCAGTTGTTTGTTTTCCAAAAGGTTCACAAACAGAGATTACGACAGTCAAGTTAACTCTCCAGTGATGGAAAATATTTCACAATTTGTTTTGGAGAGTTCTGCAGCTCTCCTGAGATGAAGAATTTCAGTTGAGTGACTCTTAGGCTCAAAAATATCACAAAATATTCCCACCCAGCATTTTGCCACAGGGTCTGTACTGACTGGTTCAGATCTCTGGAAGAGCAGCTCAACTTGTCTCAGTCAGCAGCCCCAGTTCAACTATCACTCCACTATTTCCCTCAGCCAGTTCAGGAGTAATGTGTACAGTTCCAGACACCCTGGTATAGAAATGATATTATTAAGCTGCAGAGGATTCATAAAAGAATTACCAGGATGTTGCCAGGAGTGTAAGGTTTCAGTCAGATGGAGAGTCTGGATTGGCTCGAACTGTTTTCAATGGAGCATAAGCAGTTAAGAGGTGACCTGAGAAAGAATTATAAAATCATAGTGAGTATAAATGATGTGAACGGCAGGGCCCTTTTCCCTTGACTGGGGGATTTCAAGACTGGGGAACATATCTTTAAGGTCACATGAGAATGATTTAAAAAAGACACAAGGTCAATATGTTTGCAGAGGGAGTGCTTGTGTGCAGAATGAAGTTGGAAAGAAAATGATGATTGTGGGTTCAGTTGCCAACTTTAAAAGACATTTAGACAAGTACATGAATCAGAAATGTTTGGAGAGGTAGGAGCCAAGGGCAGACAGATTGGATTAGCTCAGTTTGGGATTATGGCCAGCATAGACTGGTTGGACTGAAAGGTCTGTTTCCATACTGTATGACTCCATGAACCAATGATTTAGATGTTTACTCGATGCCTACAGATTAAATCTTGCTTACTTACAATCCGAGACCATTCATTTCAGATTCTAACCGCTGCCCAGTCAAAGGAATGTTTTGTATCAGAAGACGCTTTCATTCATACAATTGTGGTTCAATGTCTGCATGAAAAGCCCAGTTGGAAAATTTCATGTTTTAGAAATATCACCACATCAATCTCCCATACTTGATAACAGTACAAACCAGCTCTCCATTTCACAAAACGCAGGCCCACTCATTCAAAAATTGACCTGAATGAAACCTCTGTGACATCATCCCTGAGTACCGTCAAAAGTAATTGTTCAGGAGCTTCCCTCGGTATTTATAGTGGTTGAATTGACTGGTTCACAAGCCTCAGGTCTTTGGGCACATGTGACAGGACATCAGAGACATATTTGAAAGAAGGCAAAGGATTCCCTTTCCCTTTTTGTCCTCACACTGGTGCTGGTGTGGCCCATTTGGTGGTATTTACACTCAAATGTGGTGTGCCCAATGGGCCAGTGTTTCCCATTTTGAACAAAATGCTGCAATGTATTCCACGTCTGGGAAAAAAGGAGCATAACAAGGTAGAATTCAGCAGTCATTTGGAGAGGGAGGAACTTGGGTGAGAAATAACAGAGTTAAACTTAAAGGAACGATTGATGACTCTTGGTGTGTACCTGGTGGAGTTTAGAAAGATCAGACAGAATCTGCTTGAAATGTACAGAATACTGAGAGGCCTGGACAGAGTGGACGTGGAGAAGATGTTTCCACCAGTAGGAGAAATTAGGACCTGCCTGTACAGCCTCAGAGCTAAGATGCAACCCTTTAGAACTGACAAGAGGAGGGATTTCTTCAGCCAGAGAGTGGTGAATCTGTGGAAGTCATTACCATAGAAGGCTGTGGAGACCAAGTCTTTGAGATTTATAGGATGGAGCTGGATTACCATTCGGACACGAGGCTTTGTTCTTTTGTGTCTGTTTGATTGTGAGTTAAATTTCTCCCATTAATGTGGTGTACATATGGATTTTATTTTAGCACCCGACACCTTGGGTTCAAGATAGAAAGATGGAAACTGGGAGCAGTAGTCAGCCCTTCAACCATTGGAAAATTGCCATTTGATATGATCATGGGTGATCCATTAAAGCATACTCCCAATTTCTCTGCATACCTGTTGATGACTTCAATGTCTAAATGGAATCAAACTCTTTCTTGAACTTAATTCCTCTCAAATGTCCATGTCTCCACCTTTCTCATCCAATCTCTCTCTCTTTCTTAGCCAGAATTAACCCAGTCTGCTCATCTCTCTCATGGCTTGTCATTCTGTCCTGACCCATCCTTCAGTCTCCTTCATCCAACCTGTCTCTCATTTTGTCAATCCATCTTGCCCAGCCTTTCTCACCCCATCTCTGTCCCTCTCCAACCCAAACTCTCCCTTGTGCTCTCCATTTCTCTCTCATACATCAGTCTCTCACAGACTGTGTCACCATCTCTTACACCCAATCTGTCTTTCACTCTGTCTCTCTGTGTCTCTCTATCTCCTCCGACACCTCAGACTCTTTCCCATGTACTCGCCTTCTTCCTTTCTTTCTGTCTTTCTATCTACCTACCTACCAACAAATCTATCACCCTCACTAAGCCAAGTGAGGTCGGCGGGCACCACTGGAGTGAAGGCAATTGCATAGCCTCACTGAGGACATATCCTGAACAGAGGGAATCTAGGTCAACCCACATCAAAACCCGAAAACAAAACCAAGCCTCAGCGAAATGGTTGACATTTTCTTCAGGATCTGGGCTGGCAAGCCATCGTCGGTGCTTCAGGTACGCAGTCTGGAGATGAAAGAGAGTCCCCCTAGGCCTGAATTGAGTAAGACAATGTTGGCCAGTAAACAGGACAGTCCATACCCTGGAAAACCCATTACTATTTGTCATGGAACAATTAAATTGCTCCGCAACATCCAAGTCAGAACAAATTGAAATAAAAATCTGATGAAATGATCATCCAGTTCTAATGGAGGTTGTCGCTGGTGTGGCCATGTCAGTGATTGCAGAACCAGTCCTTCACAAAATTTGCTGAGTACTCTAACCCTTAAGATGACATAAACTGACACCTAGACAGAGAATCTGTACTGGAGAAACTTTACAGGTTCAGGGTACAACTTCGGTTCCAGTCACTTATGAAAAGCGGTTTGTTGAAGTTACACTGATTGCAGTAAAAGACACGGACCCAGCACTGATGAAGCAAAATTGATTGAGAAAGATTCACGTTGGTTGGCCCAACGTTCTTTGATGAGCAAATGGCTGCGTCAGTGAAGTCCTAATTAATTCTCTGGATGTGTTTCAGGAAAGTCAAAGGACTATCAAAGGAGCCAATGTCACCCTATATCAATCCCACGGGTTTGAAAGGCCTGCTCAGTTCCTTTTATCTTGCAGGGACAAGTAGAGGAAGAAATCTGGAGGCGGGAATGTGAATAAATTATCTAACGAGTGTAGTTTGCTGAGTGGGCAGCCCTGGTCGTACCGATTGTGGAGCCCAAAGGGACAGGCTTCTGTGTTCAGCAAGCTCTCCCTTGAATTGAATCAAAATGGTTTTCATTGTTCATCATTCTTGTTTAAGCTTACAATGTAACGTTTCATCTGCTGCTTTAACCACCATTGCATGAAAAAAGCTTCTATTTACAGGACAGTTACCTGCCTCAATGGCGATTATTTTTTTCTTTTGAAACGCAGTCTTGTCAACTACATCGCGTCATAGAGTCCCCACAGTGTGGAAGCAGGCGATTCAACACAATGAGTCCGCACCAACCCTCCAAACAACACAACCACCCAGACCCACCCCTATCCCTGCAACCCTGCATTTCCTCTGGATAATCCAATTCACCTGCACATCCACAGACATGATGGGCAATTTAGCATGGCTAGACTATGAAAAACAGCGCATTTTTCAACTGTGGGAGGGATCACCTGAAGGAAATCCACGCAGAAACAGAGAGAATGTACAAACTCCACACAGACAGCCTGGAATCAAACATGGGTCCCTGGCCTCAGGGGCAGCAGTGCCAACCCACAGGGAGCAAAGTACTTAATTTTCAAACCTATCACAAAAATTAAATGAACACCCAAATGCACTGATCAGAGAGTCAAACGCTGAAGTAAATAATTTCAGAATGTCAAAAAGTGCACACATTTCACGAAAATACAACACAAACTGATTTGTCCACTTTAACAAAAAACACAGAAGAAAGTATAAAATCTCACATGTATTCACGCCATTAGAGCTGTCACTCAACCTTTCCAAATCCCTCAGAAGTTTCTTTCATTGCATTATCCTCGCATCACAGATTTCCCTCTCAGGTACGAGCTTGGAGATTGTCAAAAAGCAAGCTGAGATAAGAATTGACAACTGATTGGATGCTTGATACGAAAGGTGTGCCTGATTCTGGGG
This sequence comes from Stegostoma tigrinum, assembly GCF_030684315.1. Classification (NCBI taxonomy): domain Eukaryota; kingdom Metazoa; phylum Chordata; class Chondrichthyes; order Orectolobiformes; family Stegostomatidae; genus Stegostoma; species Stegostoma tigrinum. The sequence goes on along the minus strand of NC_081404.1, from coordinate 5,037,597 downwards.
AGGGACTGAATTCTGCCAGTGATGATGGAGCGGGGATTCTGCTGCAATCGCTCACTTTGTGTGCATTTTTCTGTCTGATTGTGTGGAAACAGCAAAACCCATGAAACAAATCTTAATGGAGAAAGTTCAGTTCAACTGGTATTTAAGATACAATTGCGGAGCCGTAAAATCTGTGAATCACCAGCCAACCAGCCACATCCCACAAGCAATTCTGGTGAAGCCAAACTCATTCCATCCTTTTTTGAATTTGACACGTGGCATTTTGTTTCAACATTTACTTTTGAATTCTCTTTCCACTGCAGTTAATTTACTTGTAGTTGTGATTCTTCCCTGTGAAAAGTGCAGTCTCTCCAACTGCACCGTGCACTACTTGGTGACCATGACCACAATGTATCTGCTGTCTACGATCACAAATATCATCCAGAAACAAATTATTTCTTCATATGCTTCACAAGACTCTTTCCTAGATCTCAAACTCCCTGCTTCTACTCTATGTATGAACCTCAATATATAGTCAACAATGTGTCCTTAAATGCCAGCTTCAGGAAAGCAAATGGGCTGAGCCACTGTAGAGTGAGTTTGACTTATTGAACAAGTTTATAGCCCCTTAGCTCCCATTTTTGTTAAATCTGCTGATCAACACACTGACAGTCAAGCACATTGTAATAGTTAGTCAAGCCCACAAGGGACTGAGGTGCCAGAATAAAGGAGGGAAGCTCAGCCATCCAGAGATAGAGAATAGAATGAAGTCAATTATTTTAATCTTCACTATTTCCGGCAACTTTTGTACTTCTATGGATGGGCTAAATCATAATTTTCATACATTACAGTATTAGAAGAGGTTATATAACTGAAGCCTTCAAAATATGGTGATATATTGCATTTATTCTGTGGAATGTTAGTTCTTGTACAAATGCTTTTATTTGTTTGGCAACACAATCCAAGCTTAGGCATCTGATCAATCTCTGGCTGCACCACTTGCTTGACTAGTGCAGAAATACAAAAAAAAGAGAATCAGCCAAGAGGCGGGTGGTATTATTTCCAATCCATAAGTGCCATCCACATCACTGACACTGAGCGAAGATACACGGCCTGAGAATGGTGGGGCGGGGTGTTGGGAGGGAGGCATGTGAGTTGGAGCACCCGCTGAAAGACGAGATAGGAAACAGCATGTGTGGTCTACTCCCCATATGGTGGAAGTAGATTGATTCACATCATCTTCACTCAATTGGGAAAGTGTTGTGCCCCTTTGTACCCAATTACACTGAGGGTGGGGTGGGGATCATCACAAATATTAATAGTTTAATCAAAACATTCAAATTCCACACATCACCTGTTGGTTGGCAGCAAATTCACAGAAATCTCTGACAATTTCCCTGTGCTTTCCAAGAATTAAAATTTATTACAGATAAGTAAATGCTAATCACAAGTAAACTGTCAATGTACGGGTCGACAGATAACATTCTAATTCTGTCTTATAAAGCCAGCACAAAGATTCAGACACAACTTCCCAAACAAGAAAGAACGGAGAGGATGGTCTGTAGTGGGAAAATGATGTTACGGTGAAAGGAAAGTGTGCAGTGGGCAAGTGATGTTCCATAGATAGGAAGGTCTGCAGTGGGTAAATGATGTTACGGAGACAGAAAGGTCTGCAGTGGGTAAATGACGTTACAGAGACAGAAAGGTCTGCAGTGGGTAAATGATGTTACAGAGATAGGAAGGTATGCAGTGGGTAAATGATGTTACAGAGACAGGAAGGTCTGCAGTGGGTATATGATGTTACAGAGGTAGGAAGGTCTGCAGTGGGTGAATGAAGTTACAGAAGTAGGAAGGTCTGCAGTGGGTAAATGATGTTACAGTGACAGGAAAGCCTGCAGTGGGTATATGATGTTACAGCGGTAGGAAGGTCTGCAGTGGGTAAATGAAGTTACAGAGATACGGAGGGCTGCAGTGACTGAACAATGTTACAGATGGAGGGATGTCTGAATTGAGTGAATGATCTTCCAGATATGGTAGTCCTGCAGTGACGCAGTGATGTTCCAGAGAGAGGGAGGACTGGGTCACGGAGTGTCATTACAGAAATAGGGACAGCTGCAGTGACCGAATGATATTGCAGAGACTGGGAGAGCAGCCGAAAATGAAAGATGATACTTGTAGAGGGAGGACTGCATCGACTGAATGAGACAGTGAGGTCTTCAGTGACTGTATCATGTTACAGAGATCGGGTGGCCTGTAGTGAGTGAATGATGACACAGAGCTAGGAAGGGCTGCAGTGAATGACCGATGTTTCAGCCATCGGGGCAGCTGCAGTTACAGAGACGGGTTTGGTCGCAGAGACTGAATGATGTTACAAAGATAGGGGTGTGGGCTTTGACTGAATAATGTTACAGAGAGAGGGTGGGCTTCAATGACGGACCGATGTTACAGGGAGAGGGCCGGAAGTGAATGATGGCACAGACATAGTGATGTCTCAGTGAGTGAATGATGTTACAGAGATAGAAAAGGCGGAATTCACTCTTTTAGACGTTGCAGGGACAGGGGCGTGAATGATCTGATCGATAGAGGGAGTCTGCATTGACTGAACGATGTGACTGAAGTCGAGGAGGCTCTGTAAACACACAGTGTTAAGGGGATTTGGAGGGACGCAGTGTGTGAACGATTTCAGAGACTGGGAGGCTGCAGTGACTGTATTACGATTTGGAAATTAGTTTGGCTGCAGTGACTTAATGATGTTATCGAGATAGTGAGTGTTACAGAGATTCAATGATATGACAGAGATAGTGACGACACATTGAATGGTTTTGCGGAGTTACAGACCTAACGCTGACTGCAGTAAGTGAATGATGTTCCAGAGATCGGCTGTTTTTCAGTCAGTCAATGGCATTTCAGAAATAGAAAGGTCTGCAGTGAGTGAGCGATATTACAGAAAGAGCGAGAGCAGCAAGGAGTGAATGATGTTACACTTGTTCGGACACCTGCAGTGATGGGACGATATGACAGAGGTAGGGAGGTCTGCAGTGACTGGACGATATGACAGAGGTAGGGAGGTCGGCAGTGACTGGACGATATGACAGAGGTAGGGAGTTCTGCAGTGACTGGAAGATACTGTCGAGATACGGAGTCCTGCATGTATTAAATGATGTTCCAGTGTTCATGACGACCCAGGGACTGAATGATTTTGCAGATTTCTGGAGGGCTGCAGTGAGTGACTGATATTAGGTGATACAGAGGCCTGTGGTTGATAAAAGATGATGCATAGATAGCGAGGACTGCAGGAAGTAACTGCTGTTACAGAGATTAGAATTGCAGGAAGTGACTGACATTACATAGGTAGGGAGAGCTGCAGTGAACGAGCGACATTACCGACATTGTAAGGGCTCATGTGACTGAATGATCTGACAGATATTTTGCAGAGACAGAAGGCTTTCAACGACGGAATCAAATGACGGGGGTCGAGGGCGGGTGAACTGCAGTGAGTGAACACTGTTACAAAGATAATGAGGTCAGCAATGACTGAATGATGTTACAGAGATTGGGATGCCTGCAGTGAGTGAAGGATGTTTCAGAGATAGAGAGCACCTGTAGGAACTAAATGATGTCGCAGAGATGAGAGTTGCAGAAAGTGACTGCTATGACAGAGACAGGAAGAGAAGAACTGACTGATGTGTGTTATAATGAGCGTGACAGCTTCCAGAGGTGAAGGACGTTGCAGATACAGGGAGGACAGCAGTAAATGAACGAACGTTGCAGAAAGAGCGAGAGCTGCAGTCAGTGAATGATGTTGCTGAGACTCGGACAGTTGTGGGAAATGAATGATGTTACAGAGATAGAAATGGCTTCAGTTAATGAATAGTGTTTTAATGATACGAAAAGTTGCCAGAAGTGAACAATTTTATGGACAAAGGGAGGGCTGCAGTGACTGAATGATATGACAGAGATAGAGAGGGCTACATTGGATCAGTGTTGTGAAGGAGATTTGGAGAGCTGCAGTTTGTGAATAATATTGCAGTGATAGGGACCGCTGTATTGGGTGCATTCTACTTCAGAGACAGGGAGGCCGCAGTGACTGTACAATGTTATAGGGATAGGTTTGACTGCAGTGACTGAATGATCCTAGACAGGTAGAGAGTGCTGCCAGCATTAAATGACATTTCAGAGATGGTGAGGGCCCAGTGGCTGAAAGATTTTGCAGAGTGAGGGAGGGGTTCAGTGACGAATGATGTTACATGTATAGTGAGGATTGCAGGAAGTGAATGATATCAGAGAGAAAGCAAGGGCTGGAGTGATTGAATTATGTTACAGAGATAAGCAGGGCTGCCATGAGTTAAATATGCGACAGAAATGGGAACGTCTGCAATGTTTGAATGATGAAACGGAGTTCGGGAGAGCTGCAGTGACTGAATGATATTACAGCGACATGCAATGCTGCAATGACTGCATGATGTGACAGAGAAGAGAGACGCCCAGTGAGTGAGTGATGTTACAGACATAGGGAGGGCTGCAGTGAGTGAATGGTGATGCAGGGTTAGGTCGGGCTACATTGTGTGAATGATGTTACACAGATTGGGAGGTCTGCAGTGACTGAATGATGATGCAGAGTTAGGTAGGGCTGCATTGAGTGAATGATGTTACAGAGATCAGGAGGTCTGTGGTGAGTGGATGATATTTCGAGATAGTGAGTGCTGCAGGGATTAATTGATATTCTAGATATAGTGAGTGCCCAGTGGCTGGATCATTTTGCAGACTTAGGGAGGACTACATTGAGTGAATGATTTGAAAGAGATATGGAGGCCATCTGTTCCCGAATTGTGTTGCAACGACATGGAGGGCTGCAGAGAATGATCGATTTCCAAGGGAGAGGGAGGGGGAGTCAATTAAATTTTATCGTGTTGCAGAAAATATCATTTCCCTTGTCTTGCCATTTTCTTTTATGAGTTATTCTTGGAAATGGTTTCTTTATCAGATCGCAGTCAGATATTGGCCATCTGTAAGTATTTCATATTTAAGATGACTTGCGGATGAGTGTATCTTGATTCCCAACATGTGTGGGACTCATTCCTTCATCCATTGCGGTATTTTGCAGGCGATGTGGTGCACAATAATATGAGGCACTTTGAGGCATTATGTCAAAATCCATCTGATAATCCAAATAGACCATATCCTCTGCTTCGCCGCACGAACTCTGCCTGGAATATATTCTGGAGATCTACTCAGACCTCCCCTTCACAATTCCGCGCTGCCTGTGCTGAATCAAAGGTTTTTCTACTTGCCAAATAATCATTGGGTTTGGAATAAATTGATCACCTTCCCGACTTCCGAGGTTGGGTTTACAGGTCATGCATTTTACACTGTTGTCCTCCCTCCTAGTTAAAACAATACTAAGGGCGTAATTTCTTCCCTGCCGTTTCTTTCGTTCCTGCGATTTCCATCTCTTTCTCTTCATGGAATTGACTCACACGAGTGTTTCTTGATCTATTTTGCTGACCATTGTGGGAGCATCAGCGAACATCCTTTCCTCTGATATCATGGTGGATACAGTGTAAATGGTTCGGCCTGGTTCACGACACTGTGGAATTCCTGCAGAGATGTCGTGGAGCTGGGTTAACCACCCTCTTGGTCAAATACAACCAACTTTCATTGTCTTCCATTACGCTCCAAATCGAGGAAACACTGTCCTCAAATTGCATTGCCTCCAGTTCTGCGTTGAGCCATTTTTCTGCAAATTGCCAAATGTCTCGGTGGTGTCAAGGCCACTCAACCTTACCTTTTCCACAGTGTTTGTAATTCAGTGATAATTAGAGGAAAACATATCATGACAATCTTACTTGAAGTATTCTCACAAATTCGCACTTTTCCACCAGGCGCAGACATTGCTTTTCTAAGAATAATATCCTCTTCCTGATGTGAGGAAAGAATCAGACCAACGTAGGAGGACATTTCCCGTGAATTGTGCCTCCCATCCTGCTCCGGAGGACACTCTGTGACGCTTTTCATTCCTCGTTTCTTCATGGTCACCCAATGGTCTTTTGTGTGACTAAAAACGTGCTGTTTATTCCATCTGTTGTCTGTAGGAACCTTTTATTGTTGTTGGATCCATTTCGTCACCACTAATGTTAGACATATTTGCTCCTGCAGAACCTTTCCTTTCGGTTATTCATCCAGCAATCACTATTATCTATTACCCTTGCCATGATGTGGAATTACCATTTGTTTTATTGATGCTTACAATGAATAATTTGCTTACAAGGAATCATCAAGGAGTTTGCGAATTTTTCTCTGAACTTGGAGAATGTTGCTAGGTAAATAAATGTGTTTGTGCAGCAGTTTACATCCCGGAGCATACTTGCAACACACAGGAATATATCTGCAGAAGCGCAACTCAATAACAGGCCAACAGTATTAAAATACTTCAAACGGTAACAAAACCAAAGAAGGATGAATCTACCGGATATCACGAAGAGAAAAATGATAGACTTTCTCCTGCTCTCCATTTCTGTGGAACAATGATCCTGCCTCTTGCTTTGATCCTTCGGTCGCTTCCGGGCCGGACTGGCCACTAAAATGCGCCTGACTGTCAGAATATTAACCAACAGAATTTAAGCAAATGAGTGCATTGGAGTTAAGACATTTTCAAACATCGTTTATCCTATTCGTTGGGATTTTCATAGTATGCTTCAGTATTCGTGCAGGACCACTCAACATTGTTATAGATTCTGAAAACTTCATACCTGAAGAAAGTGGGCATTTTTTTTGCAAAAAAGAGCAGAGTGCTTGTTGTTGCTGGAACTGCTGTTGCAGTTTTCTTGGTGCAATATTTGGTTTTCAACTTCTGGCAACAAATGACAACAAACGGATCAGAGGAAAACGTGACAGTGATGCAAACAGAACAATCTGTTGCTGCATCACCAGGACAGAGTTAATACTACACAAAGGCGTGATGTTCAGGAATGATCCTGGGAATTAACAATAACTGATTCGCCACAAGATGACAGAATGATAGTGAGCAGCAGATCTGCAATTGCCATGGCCACCAGGTCTTGAGTAATGCATTCAGAGAGACCATACTTTCCGCGACAAAAGATTTTTATTCCTAGTCAGTTAACTGTAACAAATAGAAACGGGTTCAGAGGTTGAGCATTCTTGGTCAGTCATTTTGAGAGCTTGGTTCAAACTGGATGGAGAAAAAGTTCCAAGGTTAAACTTGTCTGTTGACTTGTTATGAGAGGATAATAAATTAAAACAATTTGTAATATTGACCCAAACCATTTCCAATGAAATCACCCACTCCTGGGTTGATAGTGTTAAGCACAGAGAGTGAGATTCACTGCCAGAAGTGGGCAAGCCATTCAACCCTGTGCCCTACGTTTAGAAGTTCAATGATAAAGTAGTATAGAACATAGAACATAGAACATAGAACATAGAACAGTACAGCAGAGAACAGGCCCTTCAGCCCACGATGTTGTGCCGACCATTGATCCTCATGTATGCACCCTCAAATTTCTGTGACCATATGCATGTCCAGCAGTCTCTTAAATGACCCAAAATGACCTTGCTTCCACAACTGCTCAACGCATTCCATGCTCTCACAGCACTCTGTGTCAAGAACCCGCCTCTGACATCCCCTCTATACTTTCCTCCGACCAGCTTGAACTATGACCCCTCGTGTTAGCCATTTCTGCCCTGGGAAATAGTCTCTGGCTATCAACTCTATCTCTGCCTCTCATTATCTTGTATAATATGAGCCACCCAGGATCAACTCCCCATACAATTATCAGTCAGTGGCAGGGAAAACCCCAGAAGAATGAGGAGAATGCAAGTTTGTAATCAGACGACTGCAATGTAGGACTGATGAGCAGAAGCAGTTTTACCCAGACACAGTCACAGAGTCATACAGCAAGAAACAGACCCAACTTGTCCATTTTGGCCAGCTTTCCTAAAGTGAGCTCATCCCATTTTCCTGCCTGTGGCCTATTCCCCTCTAAACCTTCCCATTCATGGACACATCCTGATGCTGCTGAAGTGTTCCTATTGTACCAGTCTGCACCACTTCCTCTGGCAGCTCGTCCCAGACATGCACCTCCCTCTGGTGAACAAGTTGCCCGTCAGGTCCCCTTTGAATCTTTCCCCTCTCATGTTGAACCTACGCCCTCTAGTGTTGAACTGCATAACCCAGAAAAAAAAATAGACTTTGCCTGTTCATCTTTTCTGTGCCCTTCATTGTTTCATACACCTCGACAAACACAGTCCTCAGACTCAAACGTTGCAGCGGAAAAATACCCCAGCCTATCCAGCCTCTCCTTGTGACTCAAACCATCAATTCTCAGTAACATACATGGAAATCTTGTTTGCATCCTTTTCAGTGTAGTAACATTAAACCAAAAGTGATTTAAAACAAAAGTGGTGGAGGCTGGTACAATATTTGTTCAGCCACAAATTGCATTCACAAGCCCATGTACACTGACTGATTCAGGGAAACATGGCAATCACCTTCTCTTCAACACCCTGTCTACCTGTGATGCCATTTTCAGGGAACTATTTACCTGAACCCTTTTATCTCTCTGTTCAACGATACTGTCCACTGCCCTACCATTGCATAATTCCTGCAGCATTTTGTCTTGTCCAAATACAATACCCCACATCTACCAAAATGAAACCACGTCTGCAATTCCTCCACCCACTTGCCAAATTGACCAAGGTCCTTTTGCTCTTTTGGACGACCTTCTTCACTGTCCACTCTTCCAATAATATCTATGAATTTCCCACCAGTTCCCTTTCGTTATCATATATACCACGCCCTTCTAACACTGTCAATTGTGAGGATGGTTCACTGGACTCAAAACATGAACTTTGTCGCTGTCTGCACAGATCCTGCCAGAACTGCTGAGTTTCACCAGCGTCATCTGCTTTCATTTCAGTTTTACAGCATGCACAGCTGTTTGTTCCATGAGTCGAGAAGGAAATGGCTATCTGGATGCCGCTGTTTGCTTATTGAGGTGGGGAAACTCAAACGGTTTATGAGGGTCTTGGTACTTCACCTGAAGAGTGGTGACCTGAAAGCTTTGGGAGGCAGCCGCTAAAATGAGGTAGTAACGTGGGATGTCAGTTGAATGGCCACTGACTGCATTGTCCGATAACTCTGGTTCGACGGAATCACAATTGACATGAGAAAAATGGAATCGAGGATAGCAGAATTGAAAAACAAACGACCAGCATGAACTTCAAGAAGGAATGTAAAAGTGTATCAATATTATCGAAGTCTGAACAAATTATTCCGAAATCGTTGATGGGACAGAATTGATTTTCACCGTTTACGGTCATAGAGTATACAACATGGAAAGAGGCCCTTCAGTCCAACTCAGCTGTGCCCACCAGACATCTCAATCTGACCTCGTCCTATTTAACAGCATTTGGCCCCTATTCCTTTAAACCGTTGCTGTTCATATATCCATCGAAATGTTATTTAAATGCTGAAATTGTACCCACATCCACAACCTCCTCTGCAGCTCATCGAAACAAGCACCACCGTCTGCGTTATGAATCATACCTCAGCTCTTATATAAATCTTCGCTCTCTCACTTTAAGCACATATCCCAGAGTTAAGGGCTCTCTGAACTGAGGAAAAATACTTTGGCTATTCCCCCTAACCATGCCCATCATGATTAGATAAACCACTGTGCGTTCACCCCTCAGCCTTCAACAGTCCACAAAAAAGAATTCCCAGCCTAATCAGCCTCTACCTAAAACTCAAACACGCCAGTCCCAGCAACATCCTTACAAATATTTTCTGCACACTCTCAAATATAACGACATCTTAAATGGCATGAGTTTGAGCAACACTGATATACAGAAGATCTTGAGCCCCAGCGAACACATCTCCACCTATCTGGACTCCATTTTCTCCCCCTTTGTCCAGGAACTCCCTACGTACGTCTGTGACACCACCCACGCCCTCCGCCTCCTCCAGAACTTCCAATTCTCCGGTCCCCAACACCTCATTTTCGCCATGGACGTCCAGTCCCTATACACCTTTATTTCCCATGCAGATGGCCTTAAGGCCCTCCGATTCTTCCTGTCCCACAGGCCCAACCTGTCCCCCTTCACCGACACCCTCATCCACCTTGTCGAACTCATCCTCACCCACAACAACTTCTCTTTTGTTTCCTCCTACTTTCTACAGGCTAAAGGGGTGGCCATGGGTCCGCACATGGGCCCATGCTGTGCCTGCCGCTTTGTAGGTTATGTGGAACAGTCCCTCTTTCGCACCTACACTGGCCCAAAACCCCATCTCTTCCTCCATTACAATGTTGACTGCATCGGCACTGCCTCATGCTCCCAAGAGGAGCTCGAACAGTTCATCCATTTCACCAACGCCTTCCACCCAACCTCAAGTTCACCTGGACCATCTCCAACACATCCCTGACCTTCCTGGACCTTTCTGTCTCCATCTGAGGCAACCACCTACAAACCGATGTCCATTTCAAGCCCGCCGACTCCCACAGCTACATAGAATACACCTCCTCCCAACCCACTTCCTGCAAAAATTCCATCCCCTATTCCCACCCTTGTCTGCCTTCCGGAGAGACCACTCTCTCTGTGACTCCCTCGTCTGCTCCACACTCCCCTCCAACCCCACCACAACCGGTTCTTTCCCTGCAACCGCAGGATGTGCTACACCTGCCCCCACACCACCTCCCTCACCCTCATCCCAAGCCCCAAGATGACTTTCCACATCAAGCAGATGTTCACCTGCACATCTGCCAATGTGGCATACTGCATCCGCTGTACACGTGGCTCCCTCTACATTCTGGAAACCAAACAGAGGCTTGGGGACCGCTTTGCAGAACACCAAAGCTCGATTCACAGCAAACACTTGCACCTCCCAGCCACGAGCCATTTCAACTCCCCCTCCCACTCCTTAGACGAAACGTCCATCCTGGGCCTCCTGCAGTGCCACAATGATGCCACCCGTAGGTCGCAGGAACAACAAGTCGTATTCCACTTGGGAACCCTGCAGCCCAATGTTATCAATGTGGATTTCACCAGCTTTAAAATCTCCCTTCCCCCGACTGCATCCCAAAACCAGCCCAGCTCGTCCCCGCCTCCTAACCTGTTAATGCTCTCACCTATCCCCTCCTTCCACCTCAAGCTGCACCTCCATTTCCTACCTAGTAACCTCGTCTGCCCCCTTGACCTGTCTGTTCTCCCTGGACTGACCTATCCCCTCCTTACCTCCCCACCCATACTCTCCTCTCGACCTATTTTCTCCTCTATCCATCTCCTGTCCGCCTCCCCCTCTCTCCCTATTTATTTCAGAATCCTCTCCCCATCCCCCTTTTCTGATGAAGTGTCTAGGTCTGAAACGTCAGCTTTTGTGCTCCTCAGATACTGCGTGGCCTGCTGTATTCATCCAGCTTCAGACTTTGTTATCTTGGATTCTCCAGCATCTGCAGTTCCCATTATTTCTTACCACACTTTGAGATCTTGGGTTTAAAGTGGGTAACACTGAATTTGCGCACGCAAGTACATCGGGTGGTCAAGCATCTGTCTGGTATGCTTGCTTATTGTTTGGGGCATGCGTACAAGAGTCAGGATGTTATGTTGCAAAATTTTAAGACTTTGTTCATGCCGCACTTCGAGTGCTGGCCTTCAATTCTGGTCACCACATGACACGACCGATCGGGAGGGAATGCCAAAGAGTTTGACGAGGATGCTACCTGGATTAGAGAGTATGAGCTAGTTGGAGAGAGGCCTGTAGTTCTCCCAGAGTATGAGTTCAACATAAGTTTAAACACAAAACTTGCATGCAGGTGCAAAAAGTAACGAGGAAGGTCAATACAATTTTGTTTTAATTGCGACGAGTTTTTATTTTCATAAATATGAGAACATTTTTCGTCAGGAAATATGGTGAGAATACGATATATGGTGTTGGTCACCCCATCTACGGACGGGCATGACAGAATGCACAGTAAAAGTTAGAATGGACGGGTTGTTTCGTGATGAACATTTTTGAGAAGGTGAGGTTTCCATCTGCTGAAGTTCAGAAATCTATGAGTTGACTTGATTCAACGAGACATGAACTTGTCGAGTCGTGACATTTTGGCTATCGCATTGGGAGGACAATCTCGAACTCGAGGTAAATGCTTCACAATAATGTGTGGCTCAGTTTAAGGAGGGATGATGCCAACTTGTTTAAAAAAAAATAAAGATGGCTGTCAAGCTTTGGTACCCTGGTCCTGAAAGACCTGTGGAGGCAGAGTCGTTGAGTAATGGTTAAAGTAGAGGGGGATGAATTCATGGTCGGGACATGAATGAAGGATTTTCAGGGGTTGGCGCATGTCAGGTTACAATCAGATCAGGCATAATGGTGGCCAATAGAAGGACAGATTTGAAGGGACCATGCCTTCTCTTGAATCTTGTCGGAAAGTTCATCTGTCAGTTCGTACAAACTTGTACAATGCACATATTAATAGCAAGAATCACAAAAGATCTAACACGCATTTTTGACAGAACAGAATGCTTGCAAAATACTCACACAAAAAGAATATCTGATTGAGTGTGCACATTTGTTGCAGGTTCATTGAGCAGCTTCACAGATCATTTCACCAGCTTTCATAATTTGAGTCAGGTATCACATCCAAGCAAAGCTTTGGATCTCATTTCCAGAGTCAAATGTCTTTTATTCAATGGCAAAGAACATTTAATGATCATCTGAGAAATTTTGTTTTGCAAGACCCCGAGTTTCAGTTTTGATTACCTTCATCATATTAAAATTGAAACAATCTGAAACATTGATAAATCCGATCTAGCAGCTGAATCCAAAATTAAACCTGGCAAATAGCAATAATATTCAGTCGTCATGAACCTCGGTATCTCATGTTTGTGTTCTGATATGTGTTCGTCAGCAATCCAGAAAATAGAGTGCCTTTAAAGTCATTGTACAGCGAGTAACAAGACGTCCTCTTAGAGAGGTTAAAATAATGAATGTCAGATTTTGATGATCTGAAACAGAAACAGAAATTGCTGGAGTAGCTGAACAGGTCTGGTAGCATCAGTGAAGTGAGAAACAGATCCTGGTGACCCTTCTTCAGAAAGGACGGCTGTTGGAAACGGTGAAGTGTTGAGGAAAGGGGATGTGGGGGTCAAAGGAATCAACAGATACGGACAGGCAGAGCCCGCAGAGAGAGAGAGAGAGAGAGATAGAGAGAGAGAGAAAGTTAGACTCGCAAAGACTGAATGAGGGGAAGCCACATTATTTGCTCCCGTTCCGAATGACAAGGGAATCAGATTCATGGAAGACGACTCCCTGCAAACTCCCCTCCAAACCACTCAGCATCCAGATGTGGAAACATATTGCTGTTCCTTCAATGCCATTGGATCAAAATCCTAGAATGCCCTTTCTGAGGGCATGGTGAGTCTACATTCAGCACATGGACTGCAGTGGATCAAGAAGACAGCTCCCCGACACCTTCTGAAGGAGAACTACGGATGGGTGATAAATACCGGACCACTCTGTGATTGCCAGGTCCTATGTGGTAATAAGGCCAGCAAGGAGGAAAGATGGTCTTGGAGATAATGAGTAGGCTGTGCTGAAAGCAGCCCATGCCATGACAGGGACTAGTATGTGGCCATGGACAAAGGAGATGGGAGAATGCACTCAGGGTCTAATATTATTCATCTCAATATTGAAGACTTTGGGGTTCCCAAGCAGAAAATGTTATTCTGTTCCTCCAGCTTGTGCTGAGCCTGACTGGAGCACTGCAGCAAGTCCCAGGCACCGATGTTGACCAGCGAACACAGTGGTGCATTGAAGTGGCAGGCGACCTGAGACTTCGTGCCTTTCCAAGACAAAGAAAATTGCAGTTCGTAAAGAAGTAAATTTGAATGGTGGAACAGTGTTCCATTGTGATCGAAATGTCAGTGACTACTTGATAACTTCAGGGGTGCCAAAATCTTACTGTTCTTGCCGCTACTCTTTTAATCCTGAAACCCAGATAAAGTGCTGGGGACTTGGGTTCAAATCCCAAAGCGGCAGGTGGTGGGATTTGAAGTTTACTTTTAAAACAGCTGGAAGTAATAATCTCATGATGACCATGAATCCTTTGCCGATAGTTGAGGGAAAATAAAACCATCTGGTTCACTGATGGCATTCAGGGAAGGAAGCTGCCGCCCTTACCTGGTCTGACGAACGTATGACTCCAGACCCACAGCAATGTGGTTGACTCTTCACTGCTTTCTGGGAAATTAGGGATGGTCAATATACGCTGCCTGGCCAGCGACACCCTCATACTTTCCTTTACGGAATGTTACCTGTTGTAGTGCAAAAACTGTTGTCTGCAGACCGGAAGGAGATGGCCTTGCACTGTGCCTTCCTCAGCTCAATTGAATAGATGCCAGCCATCCTGTTTCTTTCCTCAGGGAAGAGAAAGTGGCATTGAGAGCAGCCCAGAGACGGTTCACTCGCTTTTTTCCAGGCTGAGAAGGGACTGAGGTGCGGCTGCTGCAGGGCCTTTGTTTGCTCAGTTGGCTGAGTGACTGGTTTGTCATGCTAAAGTGATGCTAACAATATGGGTTCTGTTCCCGTTCTGGGAGACGTTGCGTTTTCATTCTTTCTTTATTTTTAAAACGAAGCTCCCACATTTCCACCATCACTTCTCGACTGAGGCATGGTTCTCCTCACATGAAGCTGACCTGATGGGCATTAAATCAGCAATGGGAGGCAATTCAATATCTCGCGCTGTTCTGAATGCTAACTGGTGACTCAGTGGCTGGCACTGCTGTTGCACATCAGCATGAACTCTGTTTCGATTCCAGCCGAGGGTAAATTCTGTGTGCGTGTGCCCCATTTGTTTCTTTCGGCTTAAAGTGGAGGCTCGACAGTTTTACTCTCACCCCTTGCCTGAGGCACGGGATCCCCTCAAGTGAAGCACTCCTCTCGGCTGACAGTGACTGTGTCGTTTGACTGTGATATTTCATGAACAGACCATCAGATGTTGTGCCCAAAAGCACTTCTTGATGCTCGGCAGCCCATGGGAAAACCCTTTTCAGGCAGAAGGCATTGATACTGTGCGCTAAATTATCTCTTCAGACATTTTTTCACCCGTATCTCTGTTGTTTCCAACGATGCAAACTAGAGTTTATTGTTCATGACTGAGGCTCCTTGGAGGCCCCAGCTGCCGGACACGCTGAGCAATGACCCGCACTCACTGCCATCCGCTTTCCTCGTGGGTTGTCCTTTTCTCTGAGCCATCAGTGCCTCCTGCTGACTCTATTAAGCCGTTCCGTGACAAATACAACTTGGAGACCTGAAATCATTGCAGTCAGCACCATATCATTCTCTGAAAATGACACGGAAATAAACATCACTCTCTTTATCTGACTTTTCTCTTATTTTTAAAAGCAAGTGTAAGACGTTGTCAACCGGTGCACTTCAATTGGTCAGACTACCAGCGTTTGAAGCAAAACACCCTTTATTCATCCAATGTAGCTAAAACACAAACAAAAGAAAGAAGAATTGGGATAACTTAAATCTATCAGAAAACCTCACACAATAATGCAGTATTTAAGTCCTGAGCAACATATGTTCCAATATTGTAACATCCCATAAACACACAATTTGCAGAAACACATTCAATTAAATAGATTGCCTCATGTGCCTTTCTGCAGTCCAGGAGGGAAGAACATTAAGAGAAAACTCGAAAAAAGCGAGAACTCAAGCTTTGAATTCTTTATTCTTTCACAGGAGATGGGCGTCATTGCTTGCACCTGAGAGCCAACCACATTGCTGTGGATCTGGAGTCAAATGTAGGCCAGACGAGGTAAAGTGAGCAGTTTCATTCCCTGAAGGACTTTAGTGAGCCGGATGGCGATTGGTACCAAAGATGGACCCTTGTTTTCTCGCGATAATTCAACATTTTAATCCAGATATATATTCAAATCTAAATCCAGTATATACTCTTCAGCTGCATTTTGTTGTTTATCCTCAGTGAGGACAACAGGATGCCCTGCACATCAGCGGCTACAATTGCTGCAGCGGGGAGAGATGTGTGGCAGTCTCGAAACTGCATCGGCAACTGAACATTAAATTAAAATCCTGGTTCTTCACGAGCTTGAACCCATCCCGTCACATTGCTTCTGCTGTTCCAGCTTGAAAAAAAAAATCACCAGAGCCTCATCGGCTGTTTATTTCATTTGTATCGAGGCACGTCTGTATCAAATGCTGCTCAAAAAAACCAAAAAAATCCTAATAGACGTCTTATAGCCAGCATTCTGTCACTGAATCTTCACAACAGCTTAGTGAGACTGAAGTTCCGAAGTTTACTCACCTGGATGGCTGACACATTCTGTGCCAATTATGCCTGTTTGACTGACAGCACGTCGAATCATAGAAGCCCCGCATTGTGGAAACAGGACCTTTGGCCCAGTAAGTCCACACTGAACACCAGAGCATCACACCCAGACCTATCCCCTTGTATCCCACCTAATCTACACATCCCTGAACATGATGAGCATTTTAGTAATGCCAAATTTCCTAACCCGCACATTGTTTGACACCAAATCAGCAGGTATCCACTCCATCCAGCAATGGACCTCAGCGTGTACTATCTATGAGCTGCACTGGAGAGGTTCACCAAGGCTCCTCAGTCAGTCCAAACCCATGACCCTTCTATCTGCAAGGACCAGGGCAGCAGATACTAGGGAGCACTAGCACCCACAAGTTCCCCTCCATGTCACTCGCCATCCTGACTTGTCAATATATCGCCGTTCTTATATGTCTTTGAATCAAAAGCCTGGAACTCACTCATTAAAAAAAAAAGCAGTGTGTGTCAACATTCAACTCCTGGATGCAGCAGTTCAGGAAGGCAGCTCACCATCACCTCCTCAAGAGCAATAATGGAGAGACAATAAATGCTGGTCCAGTCAATGAATCATTCATTCATCCAGCTTTTGTTGAGGATCAAGTTTTGTCTCAGAGAACCATAGACTCATACAGTACAAAAGAGCCCTTTTGGCCCATCAGGTATGTGTCATCTCCTTTTATGATAGAAAACTTGATTGCAGAAGCACTGTTTTAGAAACACAATGGGCAATGGATTTTTGCAAGTTCATGAGAATATGTAGAAATTGATCCAATCATTCGGGGTGTTGATAAGGGAAGCTATTTGAGAAGTTGGAAAGCAATGGGAGGTAAGTCTTAGGGAGAGGATTTATGTACATTTGGAAAAGAATGATGCAATTAGTGATCGTCAGCATGGCTGTTTGCGGGGCAGGTCATGTCTAACTAAGTTGATTTAATTTTTTGACGAGGTCATAAAGGTGATCAATGACATTAGAGTAGTGGATGTTATACACATGGATTTTAGTAAGGCCTTTGACAAGGTCACTTACTGTAGGGTCATCCAGAACGTTAACATGCATGGGCCCATGGTGAGTGGGCTGCACGGTTTCAGAATGAGCTTGCCAATAGAAGGCAGAGGGTAGTGGTGGAAGGGGGCTTTTTTTCAGGCTGGAGGGCCATGACTGGCTGTGTTCTGCTGTGATCCAGACTGGAACCTCTGCTGCTGGTTATGAAAATGCAGATGGGGTGTGTTGGTCAGTATGCAGACGGTGTCAAGATCCGTGGAGTTTTGCTGAGTGTAGCAAGTTGCCAACGGGTACAGCCGGGTATAGATCAATTGCCAATGTGGGAGGACAAATGGCAGATGGAGTTTAATACAGGTAAGTGTGAGGTACTGCACTTTGGGAGATCAAATTTTAAGGAAACGCATACAGCGAATGACGGGTCCCTGAACAGCATTGATGGACAGAAAGATTTTGGGGTTGAAGTACGTAGCTCCCTGAAAGTGGTCCCTCAAGTAGACAGGGTGATAAAGAAGGTGTATGGCCTGCTGCCTTTGTTGGTTGGGGAATTAAGTGCAAGTGTTATGTTGCCATGTTGCAGCTTTCTGAGACTTTAGTTAGGCCACACTTTGAATATTGCATTCAATTCTGTCGCTACACTCCATAAAATATGTGGAAGCTTTCCAGAGAGAGCAGAAGATATTTCCTAGGCTGCCGTCTGGATTGGAAGGTATGAGCTATGAAGAGAATGGCGAAAAAGTCGGGTTCTTTTCTGTGACGCAGCAGAGCCTGAAGTGAGACTTCACAAAAGTCTGTAAAATGATGAGATGTACAGATAAAATTGACTGTCAGAATCTTTCTTCCCAATGGTGAAATGTCGAATTCTCGGGGGCATGCATTTAAGGTGAGAGCGGGAAATATCAATGGAGGCTTGTAGGACAAGATTTTTTTTACATAAAGAGTGACAGGAATGTGGAAAGTGGTGCCAGGGATGCTGGTGGACACAAGTGCAGCAGCGGTGTTTCAGGGATTTTTAGGTAAGCTTATGAATATGCAAGAAATGGAGGGATATGGACCAGGCAGAGGGGAAACGTTCAATTTGGTGTCACGTTTAGCACAACTTCATGGTCTGAAGTGAACATTCCTGTGCTGCACTGTTCAATATTCTACGTTCTTTAAATAACTGAGGTCTTCTCCTCAAGTTGGGGAACCCAGAACTGGAGGGCTTCGGCTTAAACTGACAGGAGAAAAATTTGAAAGGGACCTGAGCAGGAACTTTTTCAAACACAAGGTGATAGGTGTGTAGACCAAGTTGTCAGAAGAAGTGGAAGATGCAAGTGCAGTTAGAAGGTTAAAAACACTGTTTCCGTGTTTTAGAAAAGATTTGTATAGCAATGTAAGCAAAGACCGGTAAATGGGAATAGTTTCATTTCGGGAATGTGACCATCCTGGATGAGTTGGATCGCAGGGTCTGTGGCCATACGATACCAATCTATGACTGTCTGACTCTTTGAAGAGTTAACAAACAGGGGAAAGTTGAATGTGATGTATCTGGATTTTCAGAAGTAGTTTGATAACGTTTGACTCCTTAAAAAAAAACACAAGCCCATTGTTTAGGACTCTCTACATTAGAGTCGGTAAAATTGAGAAGTCAGCGAGGACAGGAAGATGAACTTAGTGGGGCATTTTCAGGATGGACATCTGTAGCTGATGGAGTAGCGCAGAGATTTCTGCTGGTGTCACAATTATGTACAACACCAAGGAATGTGAGGAAAGTGATATCAATATCTTTGTTCACCCATTGTCTCTCTAATGCCCGACTCCCATATCTTGAGCTGGTACTTTGAGACCATATCCATTTCAGTTATTTTTACATGAAATTGATCGAGCAAGCCACTTGGATGATCTGTTTAAAGTCATCACTCGTTAGTTCCAAGTATCCGGTTTTGAACACTTTCAGTTTTGACAAAGGAAGACAATGTTGGAATTCCTGTGCATTGTAATGGCCAATTTCTCTCAGGCTGGAAGGTGTTGAAGAAGTTTTCCGAGTTTGGGAGAGTTGTGGCAAAGGCTTTCAAGAGCAAGGGAGGGAGTGTCACAATCGCAGAAGAATGCAACGAAAACCTTAAAGCAACCAAAATCTGGCAAACAATTATCAGGGTCAAGCGGAAAAAAAAACAATCAGTAGGTTAGAGGTGTCTCCAGGATAAGAGGGTTTGCAATGGGTGCAGGATGATACCAAAATCAAGAGGGCATGGAAGGTAATTAAGTGCACAGAGATAGGGAGGGCGGCAATGACTGAATGATGTTGCTGAGAAAGGGGGGGCATCAAAATATTGTATTATATTGCAGAAAATGTAATTTCTGTTGTCTTGCTGTTTTATGCAAACTGCTATTCTTGGAAATTGTTTCTTTATCTTCGATGCAGATCATAGTCAGATTTTGTCCATCCGTAAGTATTTCATATTTGAGAAGACATGTGGCCGAGTGTATCTTGATTCCGAGTTCTACGTCCCTCTCATATTTGTGACATTATGCCTAATTTGAGGTGGCATTGTAGCTCAGAAACAAACGTTAACTGAACGAATATCACTGATACTCACTTTAGAAACAAGTGACAATTTATTTATTTAACCCTCACAGTGCGCAAGTTAAGAGAAGTTGTCACAAAGTGAGCAGTTCCCTCCGAACTCAAAACTATTCCCTAATGTATCAAACACAAGCCCCACTTCTAAAAAAATTCCAAGTAATATGAAAATAAATTTAAATTTACTCTCTCAGAGTCGACTCGTCTTTCTTCTGTTGTTCTCAACTTTTCCACTGATCTGGCCATCAAGGATGTTTTCTTTGCGAAGTCTTCTGTGAAGACTCTTGGCGAGAAGTGACATCGAACCTTTGTCGATGAATCATGCTTCATCAGATAGCTGAGCAATTTCTTGTGAGAGCACAATGCTTATTACTCAGATGCTGGTTCGCTCTCACACTGATTTTCAAAAGCCCTCTCCTTATATACCTCGGAATGCACATCAGTTTCCAAATAACAGTTTTGGCCCAAGGTTGTCAAAATGTTGAGATTTAAATTCAATTGACTTGCAGTCGCAAAGTGCTTGATTCAAATTATTTGGCTCTCCACAGATATTATTTTTCCTGTATAAATCTCTAAGTGAAAAAAAAACACATTACTTCTTAAAGGAACAACACACTCTTCTCCCTTATCATATTTTTGGAAACAAGTTCTGCCTTCTGCATTCCAAATCACGATTCCTCTCTGCAACTTCTTGGGGAGCAAGCCCATGCACATTTATATTGATTCCCATTAGGCACTTTCTCAAAAGCCTTCTGATAATCCAAAATACACCACATCCACTGCTTTGCCACATGAACTCTACTTGGAAGATCTTCAGGAAATCCATTCAGTTCTCACTTTTCGAATTCTGTGTTGAAACTGCTGAATCAGAGAGACTTTTTCTACTTGTCAAAGAATTGTGCGCTTTCTACAAAACAAATCACCTTCTCAGCATCTGAGGTCAGGTTTGAAAATCTGTTTTTCACACTGTTGTACTCCTTCCTTGTTTAAATAATGGTGTAGTTTTGTCAAAATACCAAGCATCAGTCCACATTAAGCTGTCAATGTCATTTTGAAATGTGATACTCAATGCATCCATTATCTCTGTCCACGTCTCATTCAACATTGTCAGAAAAAGGACATCTTGTCCTCTCAAATCAGCTTCATTAATTTGTCCAATGCAACCTTTCTGCAATACCGAATTTGTTTCATTTCCACACTTTCACTGGATCATTGAATCTTGATTATTTTGGGGAAGAATGTGTCTTTTACTGTTCAGAGAGACACAAAGACCTTGTTCCTCTTCTCTACCAATTCCATCTTACTTCTTCTGAATGTCTCTGCATCGTCACGAAATTGACCCATATTTGTCTTTCTTCATCTGTTCCGCTGAAACTTCTGCAATCACCAATGAAAATCCTTCCCTCTGACATTATACTGGATGCAACGTAAAATGGTTGGGCCTGGGACACGACAGTGAGGAAATCCTGCAGTGATATCCTGAACCAGAGTTACCCATCCTCTCAGACAAATTCAAGCATCTTACATTTTCTTCCATAAGTCTCACAACAGTGGAGAGATTGTACCCCATTCGCATTGAATCCAGAGAGAATAGGAACTGCAGATGCTGGGGAGTCCAAGATACCAAGGTGTTGGATGGAAGATGGATAGAGTAGACAGGTGGAGATAAAACAGACAAGTCAAAGAGGTGGGGATGGAGCCAGTCAGGATAAGTGTAGGTGGGCAGGTAGGGAGGAGACAGGTCAGTCCAGCGCGGACGGACAGGTCAATAGGGCAGGATGAGGTTAGTCTGTAGGAAATTCAGGCGTGGCTTGGGGTGGGAGGAGGGGATAGGTGAGAAGAAGTACAAGTTTAGGAGGTGGGGACGGGATGCTGGCTTTGGGATGCAGTAGGGGGAGTGGAGATTTTGAAGTTTGTGAAATCTGCATTGATACCAGTGGGCTGCAGGGTTCCCAAGCGGAATATGAGTTGCTGTTCCTGCAATCTTCAGTTGGCATCGTTGTGGCACTGCAGGAGGCCCAGGATGGACGTGTCGTCTGAGGAATAGGAGTGGGAGTTGAAATGGTTTTGCAACTGAGCGGTGCAGTTGTTAAGCGCAAACCGAGCGGAGGTGTTCTGCAAAGTGGTCCCCAAGCCTCCGCTTGGTTTCCCTGATGGAGGGGAGGCCACAACGGGTACAGCGGATGCAGTGTACCACATTGTTCCTGTGACTATCTGCTTGATGTGGAAAGTCTTCTTGGGGCCTGGGTTGGGGGTGAGGGAGGAGGTATGGGGGCACATGTAGCACTTCTTGCGTTTGCAGGGAAAAGTGATGGGTGTGGTGGGTCTGGAGGAGATTGTGGAGCCGACAGGGAGTCACAGAGTGAGTGGTCCCTCTAGAAAGCAGACAAGGGTGGGGAGTGAAAAATGTCTTTGGTGGTGGGGCCGGATTGCAGATGCCGGAACTGTCAGAGGATGACGCTTTGGATGCTGATGCTGGTGGGCTGGTATGTGAGGACGAGGGCTATTCTTTTTTGGTTGTTATTGTGGGGACAGGGTGTGAAGAATGAATTGCAGGAAATGTGGTCGAAGGCATTCTTGGTCTCGGCGGCGGGGCAAACATTGCGGTCCTTGATAAACGAGGACATCTGAGACGTACTGGAGTGGAATGCCTCATCCTGGGAGCAGATGCGGCAGAGGTGAAGGAATTTGGAAGACGGGATGACATTTTTGTAGGAAGGTGGGTGGGAGGAGTTGTATTTTGAGTAGGTGCGTGTGTCGGTGGGTTTGAAATGGATATTAGTTTCGAGGTAATAAAATGTGAGGCTGGATGAACACAGCAGGCCCAGCAGCATCTCAGGAGCACAAAAGCTGACGTTTCGGGCCTAGACCCTTCATCAGAGGTGGTTGCCTGAGATGGAGACACAGAGGTCCAGGAAGGGGAGGGAGGTGTTAAAGGTGGTCCAGGTCAACTTAAGTTTGGGGTGGGAGGTGTTGGTGAAGTGGACGAACTGTTCGAGCTCCTCGTGGGAGCATGAGGTGGTGTCAATACAGTCATTAATGTAATGGAGGAAGAGGTGGGGTTCAGGGCCAGTATAGCTACGGAAGAGGGATTGTTTCACACAACCTGCAATGAGGCAGACATAGCTTGGGCCCATACAGCTACACATGACCGCCCTCTTCGTCTGTAGGAAATGGGAGGAATTGAAAGAGAAGTTGTTGAGGGTGAGGGCGAGTTTGCCTAAGCGGATGAGTATGTCAGTGGAGTGGGCCTGGTCAGGCCTGTGGGGCAGGAAGAAGTGGAGGGCCTTTAGGCCATCTGCAATGGGAATGCATGTGTGTAGGGACAATAAGCCCACAGAAAAATGCTGCAGACAGGAGTATTGAACATTTGGGTGGAGGTGGAGAGCATGTGTGTTATCAGAGATGTCGGCAGGGTGTTCCTGGAGCAAGGGGGAGAAAATGGAGTCGAGATAGGTGGCGATAAGTCCGATGGGGCAGGAGCACGCGGAGAGAATGGATCGACCAGGCAGTCAGGTTTGTGGATTTTGCAAAGGAGATGGAAGCAGGCGGTGTGGGGTTGTGAACAATGAGGTTGGAGGATGTGGATGGGAGGTCACCTGAGGTGATGAGTTTGTGGATGGTTTGGGAGATGATGGTTTGATGCTTGGGAGTGGGGTAATGATCCAGTGGGCAGTAGGAGCATGTGTCAGAGAGTTTGCGCCTGGCCTCAACAAAGTAGATGTCGGGGTGCCAGACTAGAACTGCGCCTCCCTTGTCCACGGATTTTATGGTGAGGATGGGATTGGAGTGGAGGGAGCCTGCTTCTATGATGCTGGTTGGCCTGCTGTGTTCATCGAGCTCTACACCCTGTTGTCTCACATTGAATTCAGGTTTGCGATGGGTTCTGCAATTTTGCAATTTGCCAAATGTCTCTGTGAAGCCATGTCAGTCACTCTTACCCATTCGGCAGGATTTGCAAATTGTAATAATTAGAGGAAAATATTCCATGATGATCATATGTAAATTGTTCTCACAGTTTGGCACGTGGACATGCACAGCCTTTGCATTTTAAAGAATAATGTACTCTTCCTCAGGTGAGGAGCTCAGAATTAAAAAAAACATGTAGGCAACAATTTCTGTAAATTCCGAGGAAGGGTCATTGGAGACGAAACATCAACTCTGTTTTCTCCTTCACAAACGCTGCCAGGCCTGCTGAGCTTTTCCTGCAACTTTGTTTTGGTTCCTGTAAAATCTGTCTCGTTTCTTGCTCCGCAGGATGCATTATGACACTGTTCCTTCCCTAATTAATCAAGTTGAATACATTGTACTTGATGCAGAAGTCCCTTGTGGTACTCAAAATAGCCTGTTTTACAACATCCTTTTGTCATTGGGCTGAATACTCACTTCATCATCAGTAATACTGGACAGACTTGCTCTCCAGAACCTTCCTTTTCCTCCATTCATCTAACAAACACTGTCAGCCATTACCCTTCACACCATTTGTTTATTGATGCTTACAGTAAATTATTTGCTTAAAAGGTAACATGAGTGCTTTTGCGAACTTCTCTCTGAACTTGGAGAGTGTTGCAACATAAATAAGTGTGTTTGTGCACAGCTTATATCGCAGAGCATATCTGCAACATATTGGAACATAAGTTCAGCATTTTTGTGGGACAATGAATCAAAAGTGTCAAAAAACATCAAAAGGTACCACAGCCATAGAACGATGAAACTACAGGATATCGTGAAGAGTAAAATAATAACCTTTCTCCTGCTCTCCATCTCTCGGTCACAAGAATTTTGCACTTTGCTCTTATCCCTCAGTCTCTTACGGGCCCGACTGGCCAGTAAAATGGACTTTACAGTCAGAGCGTTGAACAGAAGAATTAAAGCAAATGGGAGCATTGGAGTTAATACCTTTTCAAAGCATTTGAATTCTTTCCATATGGAAGCGTAATAATATGCTTCCCTGTTAGTGCAGAACCAATCGACGTTGTTCATCATTCTGAAAGATTCAAACCTGAAGTAGGTGGGAATGTTTTTGAAACAGGCCAGAATGCCTGTTGTTACTGGAACTGCTGTTGCAATTTTCTTGGTGCAATATTTCATTTTCAACTTCTGGCAACAAATGGCAACAAATCAATCAAAGGAAAACGTGACGGTGAACCAGACAGAACAATCAGTGGCAGCGCGGCGCAGCACAGAGGTAATTTTACAGGGAGCGGTCACATGCAAGAAATTGACAGGGAAATAATAATCATTGATCCGGGAGAGTATGACCTCAAGGATAACATACAGTAGATCCGCTGTTGCCATGGCAACGAGGTAACAAGTGGTGCATGAGGAGATTCCACATTTTCCTCTGAATAAAATCACAAGTGCCAGTGAATTCACTGTGAGAGAGTGAAGGGAAAGGAAATGCGAAATTACATTTAAAAAGTCATTCACATTTTCTCACGACAGACCAGTGAACACAAACAAATCAGCTGGAGAGGGTCCAGAAGAGATTTACAAGGATGTTGCCTGGGATAGAAGGTTTGAGTTGTGAACAAAGGCTGTGTAGGCTGGGATTGATTTCACTGGAGGCTGGGAGGCGGAGAGATGACCTGCTGAAATTTTATAAAATAATGAGAGTTCCAGATAGAGTTGATGGTTGTTGTCTTTTCTCCAAGATGGGGAATTTTCAGATGAGGGAGCACAAAACGTGCATTTGGTCTGGCACCCAGGAAACTCATTTTTTTTTAGTTGAGAGGAGAGAGATTTCTTAAAAAGAGACATGAAGAGGAATTGTTTCAACGCAAAGGGTCATTCATGTGTGGAATGATATTCCTGAGGAAGTGGTGGATGTGAGTACAGTTACAATGTTGAAAAGACATTTGGATGGATATCTGAATAGGAAATGTGTTGAAGAATAACGGCCAGGAGCAGGCAGGTGGGACTATTTTAGTTTGGGATTATTTTCAGTCTGGACTGCTTGGACCAAAGGGCCTGTTTTATTGCTGTATGACTCTTTGGCTCTCTGACTTCAACGGGCCATCAAGGTGTACAGATCAGGGTAAAGATCTTTTTTAAGAGGTATCAGTCAGAGGGGTGCAGCAGGCTGCTGGTCAGAAGCAGCTGAGTACTTTAATAGTTCAATGAGGAATTGTGTGTCTGAAGCTGGAGCAGTGCAAGCTTGGAGTAGACCATCTGCTCCTCCAGCTGCAATGTGTACCATTTCCTTTTGCGCTGCAATGTGCATCACCTGCAAAGAACTACCTACAAACGCAATAGACTCACCTTCTGATTTGTCCATCTGCCCTTCACACGTCACCTTTCGTGGTGTTACCTCCTGTCGAGTAGCCTGACTCACCATGACTTCAAACTCAAGCCAAAAATCCCCAACCACACTAACCAGCCAAACCTTGTTGATACTTTGCAAATCAATCTGGTTTTTTTACCATTTCTGTAATAGTCTCAGCAATGAGTGTTTGTGATAGATTAATGAACAAAAAAATCGGGTAGATTTCCCTGTATTCCTGTATAATGTTTGACACCCAATTTCTAATTGAACTGTGTCTCTGTGACGAGAGCCCAGTGTATGTCAGAGTGGATGCAAGAGGAGAGCTTGAGAGCTCTGTTCCCACTGCTCGATATATCACCAGGTGAAATAAAACTCCACAAGAATACACCTTATGAATTTATACTTCACATAAAATGATATGTGAATCAGGTTCATCACCAAACACAATTGTTGTTTACGATCAGGAATAAACATATATAACAAGTATAACATCATTGACCCACATGGAATGATAGAGGAGTAAACATTTATAACAATTAAAATTGCCAAAACTCTCTCTCCCTCTCACTCTCTCTCTCTCTCTCTCTCTCTCTCCCGCTGTTCCCGGAAAGTGCAGAGAACAAAACAGGCTTCCTGCAGAGATTGAAACATTCCAAAAGAACAGGCGTAATTTGGCCAATGGGTTATTTGTGAAGACCAAATGCAAAAGTGTGGGATATTTCAGAGTCACTGGACGTGCGTTGGAACTTGTGCAGTCCTGTCACCAAACATGCACCTTTCCCAATGAAGCCTTGTATACACAGATTCTTCAGAAAATACAATATCCTGATGCTCTTCCAGTGTCTTTCAAAATAATGAATAGGTTTCAGTCTGAAATGATGTTGTGGTTTTGTTTT
This sequence comes from Stegostoma tigrinum, assembly GCF_030684315.1. Classification (NCBI taxonomy): domain Eukaryota; kingdom Metazoa; phylum Chordata; class Chondrichthyes; order Orectolobiformes; family Stegostomatidae; genus Stegostoma; species Stegostoma tigrinum. The sequence goes on along the minus strand of NC_081404.1, from coordinate 5,010,512 downwards.
GTTTTTGAATTAGGTGAGATTATCTGGAGCAGCTTGTTCACAGCAACTTTTTCTCGAATTCAGCTTTTTTTTTTAGCAGACTCCCCTCCAACTCCACCTTATCCTCGGAGCCTTCCCTCTAATCCAGCATGTGCTTTCCAGGCATTCCGCCAACACAACATTCTTTAAAGCCAACTTCTGTGCAACTCAGAGATAATGTGAACTGCAGCTGGAGGATTCAAGATAACAAAGTGTGGAGCTAGATGAACACAGCAGGCTAAGCAGCATCTCAGGTGAACAAAAGCTGACGTTTCGGGCCTAGACCCTTCATCAGAGAGCTCTCTGACAAAGAGTCTAGGCCCAAAATGTCAGCTTTTGTGCTCCTGAGATGCTGCTTGGCCTGCTGTGTTCATCCAGCTTCACACTTTGTTATTCTGTGCAACTCAGCTTGTTCTCAGCAGATTTCCTCCAAATGAATCAATACAACAAGAACCTCTCCAAGACAGTCACTGTTCAAAATATATTGATTCATGCAACCTTAATCATTCCAGACACTTTTAATCAACCTGCACAGAGATGTGAGATACACGTCGGGAATTTGAACCCGGGCATGATTTTGTTCAGGGTCAGTACAGTACCATTGCACCACAAGAACCTTACCTTGACCAAACACAGACACTTACCAGGCAAACCGAGTACAGCAACTGCAACATAGAATATATTGCGGACCAATTGAATTGCTTGATACATTTTGTGACCGACGAGATCAATCACTTTGTGTTGCTAATAATCTCTCTTGTTGAGAAAAAGATAAAGGCCCTTACTTTTACCCTACAGGAGCTGCCATGGGATACTGTGTTTACAAAATTTTCCAGTTGTTTGTTTTCCAAAAGGCTCAGAAGCAGAGATTTTGAAAGTCAAGTTAACTTTCCAGTGATGGAAAATATTTTGCAATGTGTTTTGGAGAGATCTGCAGCTCTCCTGAGATGAAGAATTTCAGTTGAGCCACTCTAAGGCTCAAAAATATCACAAAGTACTCCAACGCAGCATTCAGCCACAGGGTCTGTGCTGACTTGCTTCGATCTCTGGAAGAGCAGCTCAACTTGTCTCAGTCAGCAGCCGCATTTCAACCATCACTCCACTATTTCCCTCAGCCAGTTCAGGAGTAATGTGTCCAGTTCCAGACACCCTGCTGTAGAAATGATATTATTAAGCTGGAGAGGGTTCATAAGAGAATCACCAGCATGGTGCCAGAAGTGGAAGATATCAGTCACAGGGAGGGTCTGGATCGGCTCGAACTGTTTTCATTGGAGTGTAAGAGGTTAATGGGTGATCTTCTAAAGATTTATAAAATCATAGTGGGTATCAATGAGCTGAATGGCAGGGCCCTTTTCCCGAGGGGTGGGATTTCATGTCTCGGGGAATGATTTAAAAAATACACCAGGTCATTATTTTTGCATAGCGAGTGCTTTGTGTGCCGAATGGGCTTGCAAAGAAAACGATGAATGCGGGTTCAGTTGGAACATTTAAAAGACATTTAGACAAGTACATGAATAAGAAATGTTTGGAGGGATATGGGCCAAGGGCAGACAGATGGGATTAGCTCAGTTTGGGATTATGGTCAGCATCGACTGGTTGGACTGAAAAGTCTGTTTCCATGCTGTACGACACAATAACCCAATGAGCCAGCTGACCAGTCAATGTCCTTCAGATTCAATCTTTGTTACCTACACTTGGAGACCATTGATTTGAGATTCTAAAAAAAACTGTCCTGTCAAAGGACTGTTTTATATCAGGACACTCTTTCTTTCATTACCGTTCAGTGTTTATCTGTGTCTTTGATGAACATTCCCCGACATCTTTGAGTCGCAGTGGAGATCTCTCTTTCTCTCTCACCTTTTTGAGTCTCTGACACACGCTGTCTCTGGAAAGCGAAATCTCTGCCGCATTGATAACCCCGACACACTCTCTAAAACCGTTTGATGAAATGTGTTGCACAGCACGTTCTTCATCTCATACATTGAAGATTGCACTTTCTTCCTTCAGACTGAACTTGAAAATTAAACGAATGGGACCACGATCCTCTTCCCAAATTTTATTCTCTCCTGTCCAGTGGGGAAATTTCCTTCCCTTCCAGGAATTTTCTATCCTTGTCCGAGTTACCGCATTGGTGCCGATATGGACCATATCCAGTCACTGTAATTTGTAACCACATTTCACGTTCTCACCCTCCCTGGTGGACCACACCCCAGAGTTCCAAAGGTGGTAGCAGACAAGATTGTGGAGCCATTGGTGGTGATCTTTCAGGAATCACTGGTGTCATGGTGGGCCACAGAGCATTGGGAAATGGCTAATGTATCACTGCTGTTTAAGAAGGGAGGGAGGCAGAAGACAGGAAACTATAGACTGGTTCGAGTAACCTCAGTGATTGGTCAGATTTTAGAATCCATTATGAATTGCAGATCCACAGAAATGATACAGCACAGAAGAGGTCGACTGGGCACATTCTTCTTTAAAGTTACCCAAAGACATCCATGTACCCTTTTTAATCACATCTTCCTGCACACAGCCCATTGCCCTGCAGATCTACTGTGCAGATTCAGATACATTTTCACAGAGCTTAGGGTTTCTGCCTCCACCACCAACTGAGGCTGTGAACTTCCGGCAGCCTCCATCTTCTGTGTTAAAGGAATTTTCTTCACATCCACCGTAATTCTGCTGCCACTTTGCTGAATCTACGAGCCCTGGTTTTCAAACTCTCTGCGAGGTTGGCCAGCTCATCTCTTCTCTTCAAAATTTGTATGTGAGGAAATTAAGGATGAGATTGTGGAATAATTGGAAGTGCATGTTGAAACAGGGCTAAGTCAGTGCAGCTTCATCAAGGGCATGTCATGCCTGACAAATCTGTTTGAATTCTTTCAGGAGGTAATGAGCAATTTAGACAAAGGAGCGCTAATGGACATGATCTGTTTGGATTTCCAGAAGGCCTTTGATAAGGTGCTGCACGTGAGGCTGAGGAATACGATAAGAGCCCATGGTGTCAGGGTAAGGCATTGGCACACATAGAGGACTGGCAGACAGGCAGATGGCAGAGTGTGGATGAAAGGGGTTTTTTTTAAGAATGCAGGGGTGACTTGTGGAGTTCTGCTGGGATCAGTGTGGAAACCACAATTATTCACAGTGAACATTAATGATCTGGGTAAAGGAACTGAGCGCACTGTTGCAAAGTTTGCAGATAACACAAGGATAGATGGAGGGTCAGAAAAGGTTGAGGAAGTGGGAGGGCCACAGATGGACTTGAACAGGTTAGGAGAGTGGGCAAAGATTTGGTTGATCAAATATTGTGTGGAAAATCTTGAGTTTATGCACTTTGGCAGGAAGAATAAGGTGTTGACTGTTTTCTAAATGGAAAAACATTTTGGAAATTTGAAGCAAAAAGAGACTTGGATTTCTAGATCAGGAATGTCTTGAGGTGAGCTCACAAGTTCAGTTGGCAGTTAGGAAGGCAAATGGAAGGTTAGCATTCATTGCAAGAGGGCTAGAATTCAAGACTAGAGGCTGTGTAAGATCCTGATCAGACCACATTTGGAATATTGTGAGCAGTTTTGGATACAACATCCAAGGTACCATGTGCAGGTTTTGGAGGGGGCCCAGAAAAGGTTTACAGGAATATTCCTGGGGATAAAGGACTTCCCATGTTAGGGTAGTATCAGAGATAATGGGGACTGCAGATGCTGGAGATTCCAAGATAATAAAATGTGAGGCTGGATGAACACAACAGGCCAAGCAGCATCTCAGGAGCACAAAAGCTGACGTTTCGGGCCTAGACCCTTCATCAGAGAGGGGGATGGGGGGAGGGAACTGGAATAAATAGGGAGAGAGGGGGAGGCGGACCGAAGATGGAGAGTAAAGAAGATAGGTGGAGAGAGTGTAGGTGGGGAGGTAGGGAGGGGATAGGTCAGTCCAGGGAAGACGGACAGGTCAAGGAGGTGGGATGAGGTTAGTAGGTAGCGGGGGGTGCGGCTTGGGGTGGGAGGAAGGGATGGGTGAGAGGAAGAACCGGTTAGGGAGGCAGAGACCGGTTGGACTGGTTTTGGGATGCAGTGGGTGGGGGGGAAGAGCTGGGCTGGTTGTGTGGTGCAGTGGGGGGAGGGGACGAACTGGGCTGGTTGAGGGATGCAGGAGGGGAAGGGGAGATTTTGAAACTGGTGAAGTCCACATTGATACCATATGGCTGCAGGGTTCCCAGGCAGAATATGAGTTGCTGTTCCTGCAACCTTCGGGTGGCATCATTGTGGCAGTGCAGGAGGCCCATGATGGACATGTCATCAAGAGAATGGGAGGGGGAGTGGAAATGGTTTGCGACTGGGAGGTGCAGTTGTTTCACCAGTTTCAAAATCTCCCCTTCCCCTACTGCATCCCTCAACCAGCCCAGTTCGTCCCCTCCCCCCACTGCACCACACAACCAGCCCAGCTCTTCCCCCCCACCCACTGCATCCCAAAACCAGTCCAACCGGTGTCTGCCTCACTAATCGGTTCTTCCTCTCACCCATCCCTTCCTCCCACCCCAAGCTGCACCCCCCGCTACCTACTAACCTCATCCCACCTCCTTGACCTGTCCGTCTTCCCTGGACTGACCTATCCCCTCCCTACCTCCCCACCTACACTCTCTCCACCTATCTTCTTTACTCTCCATCTTCGGTCCGCCTCCCCCTCTCTCCCTATTTATTCCAGTTCCCTCCCCCCATCCCCCTCTCTGATGAAGGGTCTAGGCCCGAAACGTCAGCTTTTGTGCTCCTGAGATGCTGCTTGGCCTGCTGTGTTCATCCAGCCTCACATTTTATTATCCCATGTTAGGGGATGTTTTGAGCTCTGGATCTCTGCTCCCTGGAGTTCAGAAGATTGCGGGGAACTGATTGAGATGTACAGAATACTGAGACCTGGGTAGAGTGGACATGGAGAAGATGTTTCCATTGGTAGGAGAGACTAGGACCCGAGGGAACAGCCTCTGAGTTCAAGGATAAACCTTTAGAACTGAGACGATAAGGAATTTCTTACACCAGAGCGTGGTGAATGTGTAGAAAGCATTGCCTCAGAAGGTCAAGGCATTGAGTTTATTTCAGACAGAGATAAATAGGCTTTTGATCAGTAAAGGGATGAAGGGATATTGGGGGGAAGCAGGAGAATGAGGTTCAGAACATATCGGCCAAGATTGAATGGCAGAGCAGACTCAACGGGCAGAGTGGCCGAATACTACTACAATAACTTATGGGCTTCTGGCCCAGCCGTGCATAACCACCTAATCCCACCGTCCAATGTAACTTTTGTAGCTTTTAACATTTCACATTTTTCTAGATCTGCCAGTGCCACGAAGACCACACTGTTCACATCGTTTCTACCTGTGCACCTTGCAGCACCCATGCCTACTCTACTCTCACACTCAGTCTCTGTCTTCCTCATTCTTGGTTCTTCTCAATGCAAGTGGAAGTCCATAAACACAGAAGAAATAGGGACAGGAATAGGCCATTCAGCCCGTCGAGCCTGCTTTGCCAAATGTTATGGTCATAGCTGACCTACAAAGGTAGTTCAGTGTCTGCATGAAAAGCCCAGTTGGAAAATTTCATGTTTTAGAAATATCACCACATCAATCTCCTAGACTCAATACGAGCACAAAGCTGTTCTCCATTACTCAAATTACAGGCCCACTCATTCAAAAATTTAACTGTGTGAAACCTCTGTGACATCATCCCTGAGTACCCTCAAAAGTAATTGTTCAGAAGCTTCCCTCGGTATTTATAGTGGTTGAATTGACTGGTTCACAAGCCTCAGGTCTTTGGGCACATGTGACAGGACATCAGAGATATATTTGAAAGAAGGCAAAGGATTCCCTTTCCCTTTTTGTCCTCACACTGGTGCTGGTGTGGCCCATTTGGTGGCATTTGCACTGAAATGCGGTGTGCCCAATGGGCCAGTGTTTCCCATTTTGAACAATTTGCCACAATGTATTCCACGTCTTGGAAACAGGGAGCATAACAAGGTAGAATTCAGCACACATTTGGAGAGGGAGGAACTTGGGTGAGAAACAACAGTGTTGAACTTAAAGGAAAGATTGAACACTCTTGGTGTGTACCTGATGGAGATTAGTAATTTCAGACAGAATCTGATTGAAATGCAAAGAATACTGAGAGGCCTGGATAGAGTGGATGTGGAGAAGATGTTTCCAAAAGTAGGAGAAATTAAGACCTGCCTGTACTGCCTCAGATTTAAGACACAACCCTTCATAACTGAGATGAGGAGGCATTTCTTCAGCCAGAGAGTGGTGAACCTGTGGAACTCATTGCCATAGAAGGCTGTGGAGCCCAAGTCATTGAGATTTATCGGATGAAGCTGGATTACCATTCGGACATGAGGCTTTGTTCTTTTGTGTCTGTTTGATCGTGTGTTATATTTCCATCATTAATGTGGTGCACGTGTGGACTTTATTTTAGCACCTGACACTTGGGGTTCAAGACGGAAGGATGGAAACTGGGAGCAGTAGTCAGCCCTTCAACCATTGGAAAATTGCCATTTGATATGATCATGGGTGATCCATGAAAGCATATTCCCATTTTCTGTGCATACCTGTTGATGACTTCATTGTCCAAATGGAATCAAGCTCTTTCTTGAACATAATTTCTCTCAAATTCCCACGCCTCCATCTTTCTCATCCAATCTCTCCCTCTCTCTCTTACCCTGACAAAACCCATTCAGCTCCTCTCTCTCAGAACTTGTCACTCGGACCTGTCCCATCCCGATGTCTCCTTCATCCCACCTCTCTCTCATTTTGTCACTCCACCTTGCCCAGTCTCTCTCACCCCACCTCTGACACTCTCCCACCCAAACTCTCTCTCCCTCTCTCTATTTCTCTCTCACACATCATCGGTCTCTCACAGGCTGTGTCACCAATCTCTTCCACCCAATCTGTATTTCACTCTGTCTCTCTTTCTCTCTCTCTCTTCCTACAGCTCAGACTCTCTCCCATGTACTCACTTCCTTCCTTCCTTCCTTTATTGCTTTCTATCTACCTACCAACCAACCAATCCATCACCCTCACTAGGGCTACTGAGCTCGTGGGACACTGTTGGATCAGCAAAATCCCAAAACAAAACCAAGCCTCAGCCAAATAGTTCACATTTTAACAAGGTAAGGTTCATTCTAAACTTTCTCTATTGAATATAAGTTTGTTATTAATTTGTTATTATGACTTGTCGTAAGCTTCTACTTTAGTACTGAGTGGGTGTTCAGATAAGTGGGGTATGGATGCTAGGGCAGTTGCTTGCACCTCCTGCAGAATATGGCAGTTGGGAGACGTGGCACACGTCTCCGCTGGCTACATCTGCGGGAAGTGCACCCAGCTACAGCTCCTTGAAAACCGTGTTAGGGAAATGGAGCTGGAGCTGGATGAACTACGGATCATTCAGGAGGCAGAGGGGGTAATTGAAAGGAGTTACTGGGAGTTGGTCACTCCTAAGGCTCAGGACAAAGATAGATGGGTTACAGCTAGGGGGAGGAAAGGAGACAGACAGACAGTGCAGACATCCCCTGTGGGCATTCCCCTCAGCAATAAGTATACCGTTTTGGATACTGCTGGGGGGGATGACCTACCAGTGGAAAGCCATAGTAGTCAGTTCTCTGGCACTGAGCCTGACACTGTGGCAAAGAAGGGAAGGGGGCAGAATAGAAAAGTACTCGTGGTAGGGGACTCGATAGTTAGGGGAATTGACAGGAGATTTTGTGGTCAGGATCGGGATTCCCGGAAGGTATGTTGCCTCCCTGGTGCCAGGGTCCGGGACGTCTCCGATCGGGTGCATAGGTTCTAAAAGGGGAGGGCGAACAACCAGAAATCGTGTTACATATTGGCACAAATGATATAGCCAGAAATAGGATTGAGGATATAAAAAGTGATTTCAGGGAGTTAGGATGGAAGCTGCAGAGCAGGACGAACAGAGTAGTGTTCTCTGGTTTACTACCAGTGCCACGAGATAGCGAGGTGAGGAACAGGGAGCGGGCGCAGCTGAACACATGGCTACGCAGCTGGTGTAGGAGGGAGGGCTTCAGATATGTAGATAATTGGGATGCCTTCTGGGGAAGGTGGGACCTGTACAAGAAGGATGGGTTGCATCTGAACTGGAAGGGGACCAATGTCCTGGGTGGAAGGTTTGCTCGAGTAGTTCAAGAGGGTCTAAACTGGTATGGCAGGGGAGTGGGAACCTGAGCTGTATACAGGAGGTGAGAGTCGATGCAGGTGAGGCAGTAGCAAGAGGTAGACCAGCTAGTGGGAAGGATTTTCCTGGGAAGGAACCAAGGGATCGGTTAAAGTGTGTTTGCTTTAATGCAAGGAGTATCAGGAATAAAAGTGATGAACTTAGAGCATGGATCAGTACCTGGTGCTATGATGTTGTGGCCATAACAGAGACATGGGTTTCTCATGGGCAGGAATGGTTGCTGTATGTTCCAGGGTTTAGAACATTTAAAAAAAATAGGGAGGGGGGAAAAAGAGGAGGGAGTGTAGCACTACTAATCAGAGAGGGTATCACAGCTACAGAATCTTCCATTGTCGAGGAAGATCTGCCGACTGAGTCAGTGTGGGTGGAAATTAGGAACAGCAAGGGAGCGGTCACCTCGTTAGGGGTTTACTACAGGCCCCCCAATAGCAGCAGGGAGATTGAAGAAAGCATAGGTCGACAGATTTTGGAAAAGTGTGGACGCAGTAGGGTTGTTGTAATGGGTGACTTTAACTTTCCTAATATTGATTGGAACCTGCTTCGAGCAGTAGATTTGAATGGAGCTGTTTTTGTAAGGTGTGTTCAGGAGGGTTTCCTAACGCAGTACGTTGACAGGCCGACGAGGGGAGAGGCCATTCTAGACTTGGTGCTCGGAAACGAGCCGGGGCAGGTATCAGATCTTGTGGTGGTAGAGCATTTTGGTGATAGTGACCATAACTGCCTCACATTCTACATAGCTATGGAGAAGGAGAGGATTAGGCAAAATGGGAGGATATTTAATTGGGGAAGAGGAAACTATGACGCGATTAGACACGAGTTAGGAAGCATGGACTGGGAGCAATTGTTCCATGGTAAGGGAACTATAGACATGTGGAGACTGTTTAAGGAACAGTTGTTGCGAGTGATGAGTAAATATGTCCCTCTGAGACAGGCAAGAAGGGGTAAGATAAAGGAACCTTGGATGACGAGAGCGGTGGAGCTTCTTGTGAAAAGGAAGAAGGTAGCTCACATAAGGTGGAGGAAGCTAAGGTCAAGTTCAGCTAGGGAGGATTACTCACAGGCAAGGAAGGAGCTCAAAAATGGTCTGAGGAGAGCCAGGAGGGGGCACGAGAAAGGCTTGGCAGAAGGAATCAGGGAAGACACAAAGGCATTTTACACTTACGTGAGGAATAAGAGAATGGTCAAAGAAAGAGTAGGGCCGATCAGGGATAGCATAGGGAACTTGTGTGTGGAGTCTGAGGAGGTAGGGGAAGCCCTTAATGAGTTTTTTGCTTCTGTCTTTACGAAAGAAACGGGCTTTGTGGTGAATGAAACCTTTGAAGAGCAGGTGTGCATGCTGGAATGGATAGAGATAGAGGAAGCTGATGTGCTGAAAATTTTGTCAAACATTAAGATTGACAAGTCGCCAGGCCCAGACCAGATTTGTCCTCGGCTGCTTTGGGAAGCGGGAAATGAAATTGCTTCGCCACTTGCGAAGATCTTTGCATCCTCGCTCTCCACTGGAGTCGTACCTGAGGACTGGAGAGAGGCAAATGTAATTCCTCTCTTCAAGAAAGGAAATAGGGAAATCCCCGGCAATTACAGACCAGTAAGTCTCACGTCTGTCATCTGCAAGGTGTTAGAAAGCATTCTGAGGGATAGGATTTATGACCATCTGGAAGAGCATGGCTTGATCAAATACAGTCAACACGGCTTTGTGAGGGGTAGGCCATGCCTCACAAACCTTATCGAGTTTTTTGAGGATGTGACTAGAAAAGTTGATGAGGGTCGAGCTGTGGATGTGGTGTATATGGGCTTCAGTAAGGCATTTGATCAGGTTCCCCATGGTAGGCTCATTCAGAAGGTCAGGAGGAATGGGATACAGGGGAACTTTGCTGCTTGGATACAGAATTGGCTGGCCAACAGAAGACAGCGAGTGGTAGTAGAAGGAAAATATTCTGCCTGCAAGTCAGTGGTGAGTTGGGTTCCACAGGGCTCTGTCCTTGGGCCTCTACTGTTTGTAATTTTTATTAATGACTTGGATGAGGGGATTGAAGGATGGGTCAGCAAGTTTGCAGACGACACAAAGGTTGGAGGTGTCGTTGACAGTATAGAGGGCTGTTGTAGGCTGCAGCGGGACATTGACAGGATGCAGAGATGGGCTGAGAGGTGGCAGATGGAGTTCAACCTGGATAAATGCGAGGTGATGCATTTTGGAAGGTCAAATTTGAAAGCTGAGTACAGGATTAAGGATAGGATTCTTGGCAGTGTGGAGGAACAGAGGGATCTTGGTGTGCAGATACATAGATCCCTTGAAATGGCCACCCAAGTGGACAGGGTTGTTCAGAAAGCATATGGTGTTTTGGCTTTCATTAACAGGGGGATTGAATTGAAGAGTCGTGAGACCTTGTTGCAGCTCGATAAAACTTTGGTTAGACCGCACTTGGAATACTGCGTCCAGTTCTGGTCGCCCTATTATAGGAAAGATGTGGATGCTTTGGAGAGGGTTCAGAGGAGGTTTACCAGGATGCTGCCTGGACTGGAGGGCTTATCTTCTCTTGAGAGGTTGACTGAGCTCGGTCTCTTTTCATTGGAGAAAAGGAGGAGGAGGGGGACCAAATTGAGGTATACAAGATAATGAGAGGCATAGATAGAGTTGATAGCCAGAGACTATTTTCCAGGGCAGAAATGGCTAGCACGAGGGGTCATAGTTTTAAGTTGGTTGGTGGAAAGTATAGAGGGGATGTCAGAGGCGGGTTCTTTACACAGAGAGTTGTGAGAGCATGGAATGCGTTGCCAGCAGCAGTTGTGGAAGCAAGGTCATTGGGGTCATTTAAGAGACTGCTGGACATGCATATGGTCACAGAAATTTGAGGGTGCATACATGAGGATCAATGGTCGGCACAACATTGTGGGCTGAAGGGCCTGTTCTGTGCTGTACTGTTCTATGTTCTATTTTCTTCAGGATTTGGGCTGGCAAACCATTATTGGTGCTTCAGGTATGCGGTCTCGAGAGAGCAAATGAGGCCCTCCAGGCCTGTATTGAGTAAGACAGTGTTGGCCAGTAAACAGGAGGGTGCACACCCTGGAAAGCCCATTGCTATTTGGCTTGGTACAATTACATTGCTCCGCAACATCCAAGTCAGAACAAATTGAAATAAAAATCTGATTAAATGATCATCCAGTTCTCATGGAGGTTGTCGCTGGTGTGGCCGTGTCAGTGATTGCAGAACCAGTCCTTCACAAAATTTGCTGCGTACTCTAACCCTTAAGATGACATAAACTGACACTGAGACAGAGAATCTGTACTGGAGAAACTTTACACGTTAAGGGTACAACTGCGGTTCCAGTCTCTTATGAAAAGTGATTGGTTAAATTAACACTGTCGTAAAAGACACGGATCTAGCACTGATGAGGCAAATTGCTTGAGAAATATTCTCGTTGGTTGGCCCCATGTTCTTTGATGAGCAAATGGCTGCCTCAGTGAAGTCCTAATTAATTACCCGGATGTGTTTCAGGAAAGTCAAAGGACGATCAAAGGAGTCAATGCCACCCGATATGTTGATGAGGAAACAATCCCACGGGTTTGAAAGGCCTGCTCAGTGCCTTTTATCTTGCAGGGACAAGTAGAGGAAGAAATCTGGAGGCGGGAATGTGAATAAATTATCAAACGAGTGCAGTTTGCAGAGTGGGCAGCCCTGGTCGTGCCGATTGTGGAGCCCAAAAGGACAGGCTTCTGTGTTCAGCAAGCTCTCCCTTGAATTGAATCAAAATGGTTTTCATTGTTCATCATTCTTGTTTAAGCTTACAATGTAACGTTTCATCTGCTGCTTTAACCACCATAGTATGAAAAAGCTTCTATTAACAGAACAGTTACCTGCCTCAATGGCGATTATTTTTTTCTTTTGAAACGCAGTCTTGTCAACTACATCGCGTCATAGAGTCCCCACAGTGTGGAAGCAGGCGATTCAACACATTGAGTCCGCACCAACCCTCCAAACAACACAACCACCCAGACCCACCCCTATCCCTGTAACCCTGCATTTCCTCTGGATAATCCAATTCGCGTGCACATCCACAGACATGACGGCCAATTTAGCATGGCCAGACTATGAAAAACAGCGCATTTTTCAACTGTGGGAGGGATCACCTGAAGGAAATCCACGCAGAAACAGAGAGAATGCACAAACTCGACACAGACAGCCTGGAATCAAACATGGGTCCCTGGCCTCAGGGGCAGCAGTGCCAACCCACAAGGAGCAAAGTACTTAATTTTCAAACTGATCACAAAAATTAAATGGACACCCAAATGCACTAATCTGAGAGTCAAACGCTGAAGTAAATAATTTCAGAATGTTAAAAAGTGCACACATTTCACAAAAATACAACACAAACTAATTTGTCCACTTTAACAAAAAACACAGAAGAAAGTATAAAATCTCACATGTATTCACGCCATTAGAGCTGTCACACAACCTTTCCAAATCCCTCAGAAGTTTCTTTCATTGCATTGTCCTCGCATCACAGATTTCCCTCTCAGGCCCAAGCTTGGAGATTGTCAAAAAGCAAGCTGAGATAAGAATTGACAACTGATTGGATGCTTGATACGAAAGGTGTGCCTGATTCTGGGGAGGGACTGAATTCTGCCAGTGATGATGGAGCGGGGATTCTGCTGCAATCTCTCACTTTGTGTGCATTTTTCTGTCTTATTGTGTGGAAACAGCAAAACCCATGAAACAAATCTTAATGGAGAAAGTTCAGTTCAACTGGTATTTAAGATACAATTGCGGAGCAGTAAAATCTGTGAATCATCAGCCAACCAGTCACATCCCACAAGCAATTCTGGTGAAGCCAAACTCATTCCATCCTTTTTTGAAATTGACACGTGGGATTTTGTTTCAACATTTACTTTTGAATTCTCTTTCCACTGCTTTTAATTTCCTTGTAGTTGTGATTCTTCCCTGTGAAAAGTGCAGTCTCTCCAACTGCACCGTGCACTACTTGGTGGCCATGACTACAATGTATCTGCTGTCTACGATCACAAATATCATCCAGAAACAAATTATTTCTTCAAATGTTTCACACAACCGTTTCCTGAATCTGAATCTCCCTGCCTTCTACTCTGTACATGAACCTCAATATATAGTCAACAACGTGTCCTTGAAATGTCAGCTTCAGGAAAGCAATTGGACTGAGCCACATTCGAGAGAGTTTCACGTATTGAACAAGTTTATAACCCCCTTGTTCCCATTTTTGTTAAGTCTGCTGCTCAACATACTGACAGTCAAGCGCATTGTAATAGTTAGTCAAGCCCACAAGGGACTGAGGTGTCAGAATAAAGGAGGGAAGCACAGCCATCCAGAGATAGAGAATAGAATGAAGGCAATTATTTTACTCTTCACTATTTCCGGCTGCTTTGTACTGCTATGGATGGGCTAAATCATAAATTTCATACATTACACTGTCAGAAGAGATCATATAACTGAAGCCACCAAAATATGGAAAGCTATTGCATTTATTCTGCGGACTGCTAGTTCTTGTACAAATGCTTTTATTTGTTTGGCAACACAATCCAAGTTTAGGCATCTGATCAATCTCTGGCTGCACCACTTGCTTGATTAGTGCAGAAATACAAAAAAAAGAGAGAATCAGCCAAGAGGCGGGTGGTATTATTTCCAATCCATAAGTGCCATCCACATCACTGACACTGAGCGAAGATACACGGCCTGAGAATGGTGGGGGGGTTGGGGAGGGAGGCATGTGAGTTGGAGCATCCGCTGAAAGACGAGATAGGAAACAGCATGTGTGGTCTATTCCCCATATGGTGGAAGTAAATTGATTCACATCGTCTCAATTGGGAAAGTGCTCTGCCCCTTTGTACCAAATTACACTGAGGGTGGGGTGGGGATCATCACAATATTAATAGTTTAATCAAAACGTACAAATTCCACACATCACCTGTTGGTTGGCAGCAAATTAACTGAAACCTCTGACAATTTCCCTGTACTTTCCAAGAATTAATATTTATTACAGATAAGTGAATGCTAATCACAAGGAAACTGTCAATGTATGGGTCGACAGGTAACATTCTAATTCTGTCTTATAAAGCCAGCACAAAGATTCAGACACAACTTCCCAAACAATAAAGAACGGAGAGGATGGTCTGTAGTGGGAAAATGATGTTACAGTGAAAGGAAAGTGTGCAGTGGGCAAGTGATGTTACAGAGATAAGAAGGTCTGCAGTGGGTAAATGATGTTACAGTGTCAGGAATGTCTGCTGTGGGTAAATGATGTTACAGTGTCAGGAATGTCTGCTGTGGGTAAATGATGTTACAGTGTCAGGAATGTCTGCAGTGGGTAAATGATGTGACAGAGATAGGAAGGTCTGCAGTGTGTATATGATGTTACAGAGACAGGAAGGTCTGAAGTGGGTAAATGATGTGACAGAGATAGGAAAGCCTGCAGTGGGTAAATGATGTTACAGAGATAGGAAGGTCTGCAGTGGGTAAATGATGTTAGTGATACGGAGGGCTGCAGTGACTGAACAATGTTACAGAGATAGGGATGTCTGAATTGAGTGAATGATCTTCCAGATTTTGGTAGTCCTGTAGCGACGCAGTGATGTTCCAGAGAGAGGGAGGACTGTGCCACGGAATGTCATTCCAGAAATAGGGGCAATCACAGTGACCGAATGATATTGCAGAGACTGGGAGAGCTGCCGAAAATGAAGGATGATACTTGAATAGGGAGGACTGCATCGACTGAATGAGACAGTGAGGCCTTCAGTGACTGAATCATGTTACAGAGATCGAGTGGCCTGTAGTGAGCGAATGATGACACATAGCTAGGAAGGGCTGCAGTGAATGACGGATGTTTCAGCCATCGGGACAGCTGCAGTGACTGGCTGATGTTACAGAGACGGGTTCGGTCGCAGAGACTGAATGATGTTACAAAGATAGGGGTGTGTGCTTTGACTGAATAATGTTACAGAGAGAGGGTGGGCTTCAATGACGGACTGATGTTACAGGGAGAGGGCAGGAAGTGAATGATGGCACAGAGATAGTGATGTCTCAGTGAGTGAATGATGTTACAGAGATAGAGAAGGCTGAATTGACTCTTTTAGACGTTGCAGGGACAGAGGAGTGAATGATCTGATCGACAGAGGGAGTCTGCATTGACTGAACGATGTGACTGAAGTCGAGGAGGCTATATTAACATACAGTGTTAAGGGGATTTGGAGGGACGCAGTGCGTGAATGATTTTAGAGACTGGGAGGCTGCAGTGACTGTATGACGTTATGGAAATTAGTTTGGCTGCAGTGATTTAATGATGTTATCGAGATAGTGAGTGTTACAGAGATTCAATGATATGACAGAGATAGTGACGACACGTTGAATGGTTTTGCGGAGTTACAGACCTAACGCTGACTGCAGTGAGTGAATGATGTTCCAGAGATCGGCTGGTCTGCAGTCAGTCAATGGCATTTCAGAAATAGAAAGGTCTGCAGTGAGGGAGTGATATTACAGAAAGAGGGAGAGCAGCAAGGAGTGAATGATGTTACACTTGTTCGGACGTCTGCGGTGACTGGAAGAAATGACAGAGAGAGGGAGGTCTGCAGTGACTGGACGATATGACAGAGGTAGTGAGGTCTGCAGTGACTGGACGATATGACAGAGATAGGGAGGTCTGCAGTGATTGGACGATATGACAGAGGGAGGGAGGTCTGCAGTGACTGGACGATATGACAGAGGTAGTGGGTCTGCAGTGACTGGACGATATGACAGAGGTAGTGAGGTCTGCAGTGACTGGACGATATGACAGAGGTAGGGATTTCTGCAGTGACTGGGAGATGCTGTCGAGATAGGGAGTCCTGCAGGTATTAAATGATGTTCCAGAGTTCATGATGGCCCAGTGACTGAATGATTTTGCAGATTTCTGGAGGGCTGCAGTGAGTGATCTTTCCTGATCTGAATGTCTCTGTATCTTCGCGAAATTGTCCCACAATTGTCTTCCTGAATCACCAAGGAAAATCATTATACTGGATGCAATGTAAAATGGTTGGCCCTGGGACACGACACAGAGGAAATCCTGCAGAAGACCGTGAACCTGAGTTCGCAAGCCCCTCAGAAAAATTCAAGCATCTTACATTTTCTTCCATCAGTTTCACAACAGTTGAGACATTGCCCCGATTCACATTGAATCCAGAGAAAATAGGAACTGCAAATGCTGGAGAATCTGAGATAACAAGGTGTAGAGCTGGATGAACACAGCAGGCCAAATAGCATCATATGAGAACGGAGGCTGATGTTTCGTGCCTCGACCTTTCTTCAGAAATTGGGGAGGGGGGGGGCGGAAAAGATGGTTCTGAAAGAAATAGGGAGAGAGTCGGAAGCAGATAGAAGGTGGATAGAGGAGAAGATAGGTGGAGCGGTGTAGGGCAAGTCAAAGAGGTGGGATGGGGGCAATAAATTGAGGTGTATGCGGGAAGGTAGGGAGGAGGTAGGTCAGTCCAGAGAGGACAGACAGGTCAAGGGAATGGGGAAAGGTTAGTTGGCAGGATATGGGGTTGAAGCTTGAGGTGGGAGAAGGGGATAGGTGAGAGGAAGCACAGGTTAGGGAGGCGGGGTCGAGCTGCTTGTTTTGGTTTGCGGGAGGTTGAGGGGAGATTTTGACGTTTGTGAAATCCACATTCATACCATGGGGCTGCAGGGTTTCCAAGTGGAATAGGAGTTGCTGTTCCTGCAACCTTCGGGTGGCATCGTTATGGCACTGCAGGAGGCCCAGGATGCACATGTTATCTGAGGAATTGGGGGGTGGGATTTGTAATTGTTCACGGCTGGGAGGTGCAGTTGTTCAGTGTTAACCGAACGGAGATGTTCTGCAAAGCAACCCCCAAGCCTCTACTTGATTTTCCCGATGTAGAGGCGACCACAATGGGTACAGCGGATGCAGTATACTACATTGTACAGGTGAACATCTGCTTGATGTGGAAAGTCTTCTTGCAACCTGGGGTGAGGGTGAGGGCGGAGGTGTGATGGCAGGTGTAGCAATTCCTGCGGTTGCAGTGAAGCATGCCGGGTGTGTTGGGACTGGAGGGGAGCATGGATCAGATAAGGGAGTCACGGAGAGAGTCGACACTCTGGAAAATAGACAAGGGTGGGGAGTGAAAAATGTCTTTGGTGGTAGTGTCGGATTGCATATGGCGGAAGTGTCGGTGGATGATACGTTGCATCTGGAGGTTGGTGGGATGTTACTTTAGGAGAAGGGGGATTCTTTTTTGGTCATTATTGCGGTGATGGGATGTGGGGGAAAAGTTGCGGCAAATGTGGGAGACATGGTTGAGGGCATTCATGACCACTGCGGCGAGGGCGGGCAAGTTGCATTCCCTTCAAATGAGGACATCTGAGATGTACGGAGCAGAATGACACATCCTGGGAGCAGATGTGGTGGATGTGAAGGAATTGGGAATAGGGGATAGCATTTTTGCAGGAAGATGGATGGGAGGAGGTGTATTCTTGGTAGCTGTGGGAATCGGTGGGCTTGAAATGGATATTGGATTCGAGGTGGTTGCCTGAGATGTAGACTGAGAGTTCCAGGAAGGTGAGGGAGTTGTTAGAGATGGTCCAGGTGAACTTAAGGTTGGGGTGGACGGTTTGGTTGAAGTGGATGAACTGTTCAAGCTCCTCGTGGGACCACGAGGCAGCGCCGATGCAGCCATCAATGTAATGGAGTACAGATTGTTGCACATAACCTACAAAGACACAGGCACAGGTTGGGCCCATGCAGGTACACATGGCCACGCTGTTTGTCTGTAGGAAGTGGGAGGAATTGACAGAGAAGTTGTTGAGGGGGAGGACAAGTTTGGCTAAGCGGATGAGGGTGTCAGTGCAGGAGGAATCGTCAGGCCTGTGGGACAGGCAGAAGAGAAGGCCCTTTAGGAAATCTACATGGGGAATGCAGCAACATTTCCACCATGCACAGCCTTTGCATTTTAAAGAATAATGTACTCTTCCTCAGGTGAGGAGCTTAGAATTAGAACACGGAGGCAACCATTTCTGTAAATTCAGTGGAAGGGTCACCCGACCTGACACATTAACTTTGTTTTCCCCTTCAAGATGCTGCCGGAACTGTTGAGCTTTTCCAGCAACTTTGTTTTTGTTCCTTTAAATTATGACTCCTTTCTTTGCTCCGCAGGACGCATTTTGACACTGTTGCTTCCCTAATTAATCATGTTGAAACCATGTGACTTAACGCAGTAGCCTCCAGTCGTACTAAAAATGTGCAGTTTAATGACGTCCTTTTGTCATTGGGCTGAGTACTCGCTTCATCATCAGTAATACTGGACAGACTTGCTCACTGTCATCCATTACTCTTCACATGATTTGGCATCACCATTTGTTTTATTGATGCTTACAGTGAATTGTTTGCTTAAAAGGTAACATGAGCGTGCTTGTGAACTTCTCTCTGAACTTGGAGAGAGTTGCTACATAAATAAATGTGTTTGTGCAGCAGTTTATATCACGGAGCATATATGCAACACATTGGAATATAGATTTAGAATTTTTATCGAACAATGGATCGAATGTATTAAAATATACAAAAAGGTAGCACAGCCACAGCAGGATGAAACCACTGGATATTGTGAAGAGTAAAATAATAGACTTTCTTCTGCTCTCCATCTCTGGGTCAGAAGAATTCTGCCCTTTGCTCTGATCCTGCAGTCTCTTACGAGCCTGACTGGCCACTAAAATTTGCCTGACTGTCAAAGCGTTTATCAAAAGAATTAAAGCAAATGGGAGCATTGGAGTTAAGATCTTTTCAAAGCGTTTGAATCCTATCCATATGGGATCGTCATAATATGCTCCATTGTTCACGCAGAGCCACTCGACATTGTTAAAGATTTGGTAAGATTCAAACCGGAAGTAGGTGGGAATGTTTTTGAAACAGGTCAGAATGCCTGTTGTTGATAGAACTGCGGTTGCAATTTTCTTGGTGCAATATTTCATTTTCAACTTCTGGCAACAAATGGCAACAAATCGATCAAAAGTAAAAGTGACGGTGAACCAGACAGAACAATCAGCGGTAGCGCGGCGCAGCACAGAGGTAATTTTACAGACAGCGGTCATATCCAAGAAATTGACAGGGAAATAATATTCATTGATCCGGTAGAGTGTGACCTCAAGGATAACATACAGTAGATCCGCTGTTGCCATGGCAACGAGGTAACAAGCGGTGCATGAGGAAATTCCACATTTTCCTCTGAATAAAATCACAAGTGCCAGTGAATTCACTGTGAGAGAATGAAGGGAAAGGAGATGCGAAATTACATTTAAAAAGTCATTCACATTTTCTCAAGACAGACCAGTGAACACAAACAAATCAGCTGGAGAGGGTCCAGAAGAGATTTACAAGGATGTTGCCTGGGATAGAAGGTTTGAGTTGTGAACAAAGGCTGTGTAGGCTGGGATTGATTTCATTGGAGGCTAGGAGGTGGAGAGATGAACTGCTGAAATTTTGTAAAATAATGAGAGTTCCAGATAGAGTTGATGGTTATTGTCTTTTCTCCAAGATGGGGAATTTTCAGATGAGGGAGCACAAAACGTGCATTGGCTCTGGCACTCAGTAAACTCACATTTTTTTAGGTGAGAGGAGAGATTTTTTTTAAAAAAAGGACATTGAGGTTTTTTTCGACACAGATGGTTGTTCAAGTGTGGAATGATTTTCCAGAGGAAGTGGCGGATGTACAGTTACAATGTGAAAAAGATATCTGGTTGGATATATGAATGGGAAGGACATGGGCCAGGAGCAAACAGGTGGGAATATTTCAGTTTGGGATTTTGTTTGGGATGGACTTCGTGGAACAAAGGGACCTGTTTTAGTGCTGTATGAATCTATGTCTCTATGACTTCAACTGGCCACTGAGGTATCGTGTTCAGAGTTGTATGGGTTATGCGGGGGGGGGGGGTGGATCTGGGTGGGATGCTTCAAGGGGCAGTGTGGACTTGCTGTGATGAAGGGCCTTTTGCCACACTGCAGAGAATCTAATCTAATCGAATCACATACAGATCAGGATAAAGATCTATTTTAACGGACATCAGTCAGAGGGGTGCAGCAGACTCCTGTCCAGAAGCAGGTGAGTGCTTTAATAGCCCAATGAGGAATTGTGTGTCTGAAGCTGGAGCAGTGCAAGCTTGGAGTAGACCATCTGCTCCTCCAGCTGCAATTTGTACCATTTCATTTTGCGCTGCAATGTGCATCACCTGCAAAGAAATACCTACAAACTCATCAGACTCACCTTCTGATTTGTCCATCTGTCCTTCACACGTCACCTTTCGTGGTGTTACCTCCTGTGGATTAGCCTGACTCACCCTGACTTCAAACTCGAGCCATAAATCCCCAGCCATGCAAACCAGCCAAAGCTTGTTGATACTTTGCAAATCAATCTTTTTTTTTTATTTTCCCACTTCTGAATTAGCCTCAGCAATGAGCCAAGTGTTTTTGATCGATTAATGAACAGAAAATCGGGTAGATTTCCCTGTATTCCTTCATAATGTTTGACACCCAAATTCCAATGGACCTGTGTCTCTGTGACGAGAGCCCAGTGTACGTGAGGGTGGATGCGAGAGGAGAGCTCTATAGCTCTGTTCCCACTGCTCCATATATCACCAGGTGAAAACGAACCACACAAGAATACACCTTACTTCACACAAAATGATATGTGAATCAGGTTCATCAGCAAACACAGTTGTTTGTTTATGAACAGGAATAAAATTGTATATCAAGTATAACGTCACTGACAAACATGGAATTCCGGGAGGTAGAGGAGTAAACGTTTATCCCAATTAAAATTGCCAAAAGACTCCTTCTGTCTCTCTCTCTCCCGTTCCCTAAAATAGCAGAGAACAAAACAGGCTTCCTGCAGAGATGGAAAAATTCCAAAACAACAGGTGTTCTTTGACCAATGGGTTATTTGAGAAGATCGAATGCAAAAGTTTTGGATATTTCAGAGTCACTGGACGTGCGTTGGAACATGTGTAGTCCTGTCACCAAACATGCACCTTTCCCAATGAAGCCTTGTGCGCACAGATTTTCTGAAAATACAATATCTTGATGCTCTTCCAGTCTCTTTCAAAACAAGGAATAGGTTTCAGTCTGAAATGATGTTGTGCTTTTTTTTTTGGTTATTGAATTAAGTGAGTCACTGTTCAAAACATACTGGTTCATGCAACCTCAATCGTTCCAGACACTTTAATCAACCTGCACAGAGATGTGAGATACAGGTCGGGAATTTGAACCCGGGCATGATTTTGCTCAGGGTCAGTACAGTACCATCGCACCACAAGAACCTTACCCCGAGCAATCACAGACACTTACCAGGCAAACCGATTACAGCAATTGCAACATAGAATATATTCCTCACCAACTGAATTGGTCGATACATTTTCTGACTGGAAAGATCAATCACTTTGTGTTGCTCGTAATGTCTCTGATTCAGAAAAAAGATAAAGGCCCTTACTTTATAGCCTACAGGAGCTGCCACGGGATACTGTGTTTGCAAAATTTTCCAGTTGTTTGTTTTCCAAAAGGCTCACAAACAGAGATTACGACAGTCAAGTTAACTCTCCAGTGATGGAAAATATTTCACAATTTGTTTTGGAGAGTTCTGCAGCTCTCCTGAGATGAAGAATTTCAGTTGAGTGACTCTTAGGCTCAAAAATATCACAAAATATTCCCACCCAGCATTTTGCCACAGGGTCTGTACTGACTGGTTCAGATCTCTGGAAGAGCAGCTCAACTTGTCTCAGTCAGCAGCCCCAGTTCAACTATCACTCCACTATTTCCCTCAGCCAGTTCAGGAGTAATGTGTACAGTTCCAGACACCCTGGTATAGAAATGATATTATTAAGCTGCAGAGGATTCATAAAAGAATTACCAGGATGTTGCCAGGAGTGTAAGGTTTCAGTCAGATGGAGAGTCTGGATTGGCTCGAACTGTTTTCAATGGAGCATAAGCAGTTAAGAGGTGACCTGAGAAAGAATTATAAAATCATAGTGAGTATAAATGATGTGAACGGCAGGGCCCTTTTCCCTTGACTGGGGGATTTCAAGACTGGGGAACATATCTTTAAGGTCACATGAGAATGATTTAAAAAAGACACAAGGTCAATATGTTTGCAGAGGGAGTGCTTGTGTGCAGAATGAAGTTGGAAAGAAAATGATGATTGTGGGTTCAGTTGCCAACTTTAAAAGACATTTAGACAAGTACATGAATCAGAAATGTTTGGAGAGGTAGGAGCCAAGGGCAGACAGATTGGATTAGCTCAGTTTGGGATTATGGCCAGCATAGACTGGTTGGACTGAAAGGTCTGTTTCCATACTGTATGACTCTATGAACCAATGATTTAGATGTTTACTCGATGCCTACAGATTAAATCTTGCTTACTTACAATCCGAGACCATTCATTTCAGATTCTAACCGCTGCCCAGTCAAAGGAATGTTTTGTATCAGAAGACGCTTTCATTCATACAATTGTGGTTCAATGTCTGCATGAAAAGCCCAGTTGGAAAATTTCATGTTTTAGAAATATCACCACATCAATCTCCCATACTTGATAACAGTACAAACCAGCTCTCCATTTCACAAAACGCAGGCCCACTCATTCAAAAATTGACCTGAATGAAACCTCTGTGACATCATCCCTGAGTACCGTCAAAAGTAATTGTTCAGGAGCTTCCCTCGGTATTTATAGTGGTTGAATTGACTGGTTCACAAGCCTCAGGTCTTTGGGCACATGTGACAGGACATCAGAGATATATTTGAAAGAAGGCAAAGGATTCCCCTTCCCTTTTTGTCCTCACACTGGTGCTGGTGTGGCCCATTTGGTGGTATTTACACTCAAATGTGGTGTGCCCAATGGGCCAGTGCTTCCCATTTTGAACAAAATGCTGCAATGTATTCCACGTCTGGGAAACAAGGAGCATAACAAGGTAGAATTCAGCACACATTTGGAGAGGGAGGAACTTGGGTGAGAAATAACAGAGTTAAACTTAAAGGAACGATTGATGACTCTTGGTGTGTACCTGATGGAGTTTAGAAAGATCAGACAGAATCTGCTTGAAATGTACAGAATACTGAGAGGCCTGGACAGAGTGGACGTGGAGAAGATGTTTCCACCAGTAGGAGAAATTAGGACCTGCCTGTACAGCCTCAGAGCTAAGATGCAACCCTTTAGAACTGACAAGAGGAGGGATTTCTTCAGCCGGAGAGTGGTGAATCTGTGGAAGTCATTACCATAGAAGGCTGTGGAGACCAAGTCTTTGAGATTTATAGGATGGAGCTGGATTACCATTCGGACACGAGGCTTTGTTCTTTTGTGTCTGTTTGATTGTGAGTTAAATTTCTCCCATTAATGTGGTGTACATATGGATTTTATTTTAGCACCCGACACCTTGGGTTCAAGATAGAAAGATGGAAACTGGGAGCAGTAGTCAGCCCTTCAACCATTGGAAAATTGCCATTTGATATGATCATGGGTGATCCATTAAAGCATACTCCCAATTTCTCTGCATACCTGTTGATGACTTCAATTTCTAAATGGAATCAAACTCTTTCTTGAACTTAATTCCTCTCAAATGTCCATGTCTCCACCTTTCTCATCCAATCTCTCTCTCTTTCTTAGCCAGAATTAACCCAGTCTGCTCATCTCTCTCATGCCTTGTCATTCTGTCCTGACCCATCCTTCAGTCTCCTTCATCCAACCTGTCTCTCATTTTGTCAATCCATCTTGCCCAGTCTTTCTCACCCCATCTCTGTCCCTCTCCAACCCAAACTCTCCCTTCTGCTCTCCATTTCTCTCTCATACATCAGTCTCTCACAGACTGTGTCACCATCTCTTACACCCAATCTGTCTTTCACTCTGTCTCTCTGTCTCTCTCTATCTCCTCCGACACCTCAGACTCTTTCCCATGTACTCGCCTTCTTCCTTTCTTTCTGTCTTTCTATCTACCTACCTACCAACAAATCTATCACCCTCACTAAGCCAAGTGAGGTCGGCGGGCACCACTGGAGTGAAGGCAATTGCATAGCCTCACTGAGGACATATCCTGAACAGAGGGAATCTAGGTCAACCCACATCAAAACCCGAAAACAAAACCAAGCCTCAGCGAAATGGTTGACATTTTCTTCAGGATCTGGGCTGGCAAGCCATCGTAGGTGCTTCAGGTATGCGGTCTTGAGAAAAAAGAGAGTCCCCCTCGGCCTGAATTGAGTAAGACAATGTTGGCCAGTAAACAGGACAGTCCACACCCTGGAAAACCCATTCCTATTTGTCATGGAACAATTAAATTGCTCCGCAACATCCAAGTCAGAACAAATTGAAATAAAAATCTGATTAAATGATCATCCAGTTCTAATGGAGGTTGTTGCTGGTGTGGCCATGTCAGTGATTGCAGAACCAGTCCTTCACAAAATTTGCTGAGTACTCTAACCCTTAAGATGACATAAACTGACACTGAGACAGAGAATCTGTACTGGAGAAACTTTACAGGTTAAGGGTACAACTTCGGTTCCAGTCACTTATGAAAAGCGGTTTGTTGAAGTTACACTGATTGCAGTAAAAGACACGGACCCAGCACTGATGAGGCAAAATTGATTGAGAAAGATTCTCGTTGGTTGGCCCAACGTTCTTTGATGAGCAAATGGCTGCCTCGGTGAAGTCCTAATTAATTATCTGGATGTGTTTCAGGAAAGTCAAAGGACTATCAAAGGAGCCAATATCACCCTATATCAATCCCACGGGTTTGAAAGGCCTGCTCAGTGCCTTTTATCTTGCAGGGACATGTAGAGGAAGAAATCTGGAGGCGGGAATGTGAATAAATTATCAAACGAGTGTAGTTTGCTGAGTGGGCAGCCCTGGTCGTGCCGATTGTGGAGCCCAAAGGGACAGGCTTCTGTGTTCAGCAAGCTCTCCCTTGAATTGAATCAAAATGGTTTTCATTGTTCATCATTCTTGTTTAAGCTTACAATGTAACGTTTCATCTGCTGCTTTAACCACCATAGCATGAAAAAGCTTCTATTAACAGGACAGTTACCTGCCTCAATGGCGATTATTTTTTTCTTTTGAAACGCAGTCTTGTCAACTACATCGCGTCATAGAGTCCCCACAGTGTGGAAGCAGGCGATTCAACACATTGAGTCCACACCAACCCTCCAAACAACACAACCACCCAGACCCACCCCTATCCCTGTAACCCTGCATTTCCTCTGGATAATCCAATTCACCTGCACATCCACAGACATGATGGGCAATTTAGCATGGCTAGACTATGAAAAACAGCGCATTTTTCAACTGTGGGAGGGATCACCTGAAGGAAATCCACGCAGAAACAGAGAGAATGTACAAACTCCACACAGACAGCCTGGAATCAAACATGGGTCCCTGGCCTCAGGGGCAGCAGTGCCAACCCACAGGGAGCAAAGTACTTAATTTTCAAACTGATCACAAAAATTAAATGAACACCCAAATGCACTAATTTGAGAGTCAAACGCTGAAGTAAATAATTTCAGAACGTTAAAAAGTGCACACATTTCACAAAAATACAACACAAACTGTTTTGTCCACTTTAACAAAAAACACAGAAGAAAGTATAAAATCTCACATGTATTCACGCCATTAGAGCTGTCACTCAACCTTTCCAAATCCCTCAGAAGTTTCTTTCATTGCATTGTCCTCGCATCACAGATTTCCCTCTCAGGTACGAGCTTGGAGATTGTCAAAAAGCAAGCTGAGATAAGAATTGAAAACTGATTGGATGCTTGATACGAAAGGTGTGTCTGATTCTGGGGAGGGACTGAATTCTGCCAGTGATGATGGAGCGGGGATTCTGCTGCAATCGCTCACTTTGTGTGCATTTTTCTGTCTGATTGTGTGGAAACAGCAAAACCCATGAAACAAATCTTAATGGAGAAAGTTCAGTTCAACTGGTATTTAAGATACAATTGCGGAGCAGTAAAATCTGTGAATCACCAGCCAACCAGTCACATCCCACAAGCAATTCTGGTGAAGCCAAACTCATTCCATCCTTTTTTGAATTTGACACGTGGCATTTTGTTTCAACATTTACTTTTGAATTCTCTTTCCACTGCTTTTAATTTACTTGTAGTTGTGATTCTTCCCTGTGAAAAGTGCAGTCTCTCCAACTGCACCGTGCACTACTTGGTGACCATGACCACAATGTATCTGCTGTCTACGATCACTAATATCATCCAGAAACACCACCTCACCCCGCCAGATGCCTTCAGAGCTCTCCCTGCATTGTTCACACCCACAAGCTGCCAAGGAACCAAACACTGAATTGCTGGAAGCCTCATGAACTTTGTCATCCCAGATTGGCCCAGTTGCACAAACCAATCAGTGAATTGTTGAAGGCCAAATTCCATTCTCCATATCCCTGGAAACTGCCATTGGTCTGCAAACAGATCGCCCCATTATTCAAGATAATCACCAGTGTAAACACAACTTGCAATGAGTTTCAATCACTTGTTTATGTTTAAAAGATGAAACTCAGAAAAACATGTGACCCTGTCAACGATATCAATGCAACATTTCAACTGGGGAATTGGTTATGAATCTGTTTTCCTGACTGCATTTACCTTCATGTGGAATGTACAGAATCTAATTCATGCAATGAGTTAAGGAACTGATAGGAGTGACGAACTCCAGCTTTGGCTCGTCTTTCTCAATTGATTCCCCCATCAGATCAAATATCGCTGTTTCCACCTGAATGCGTTTCCCTGGGCTGAAACCGTCAGGTAGCTGGGTCTGATTCTCCCATGTCTACATCATGCCGAGTTAATGTACTACAGTCTGATCTCAACATTGCCACAGAAGGCATGGCGCCAAGTCATTGACTTTTGTGGAATGCAGCTGGACTACCATTAGGACATGAGGCATTGTTGTCTGAGATATTTCTGACAGCAATGTGATGCATGTATGGATTTTTTTTCTGCCACTCGGCATTTTGGGCGAAAAATAGAACGATGGAACAAAAACAGAAATTACTGGAAAAGCTCACAGGTCTGGCAGCATCCATGGAGAAAACAGCAGAGTTAATGTTTTGGTCCAGTGACCCTTCCTCAGATAGAAACTGTGAGTAGTAGTCATCAAGTCAACCCTTGCAGCATGCTCTGCTATTTGAAACAGTCATGACTGATCCATTTACTGAAAGCATATTCCCACTTTTCCTGCATACCTTTTGATAACTTTAATATCCAAAATGGTATCAAGCTCTTTCTTGAACATACTTTCTCTGATAACGAGTTTTGACAAGATTTGTAGCTCAGGTTAAGGTTCTGGATGTGAGTTTGCTCACTGAGCTGGAAGGTTAGTTTTCAGACGTTTCATCACCATTTTTTTTATTTGAAAAAATATACTTTGTTCATAAGATGTACAAAAAATAAAACATATTTATACACCTACCCAGTCATGCAAGCCGCTCCGGGTGACCCGGGGGTACATACACCAAATGTGACCATCTCAGGCTCCAAAGTTTCTTTGATGCGAGATGGTGTGGGAGAACCTTTGGGTTCCTACAGTCATTTCAGTTCTGAGGGGCTGGGTATGTTTTGCTCCCGTCTCAAGTGTGCATTTGCAGCTTTCATGTGGTCCATGTGCTTAGTAAGGGTCGCCTCACCTAGCCAAACGGGGCAACACGGTGGCTCAGTGGTTAGCACTGCAGCCTCATAGCGCCGGGAACCTGGGTTCGATTCCAGCCTTGGGCGACTGTCTGTGCGGAGTTTGCACATTCTCCCCCTGTCTGCGTGGGTTTCCTCTGGATGCTCCGGTTTCCTCCCACAATCCAAAGATACAGAATTGGCTGGCCAACAGAAGACAGCGAGTGGTAGTAGAAGGAAAATATTCTGCCTGGAAGTCAGTGGTGAGTGAGGTTCCACAGGGCTCTGTCCTTGGGCCTCTACTGTTTGTAATTTTTATTAATGACTTGGATGAGGGGATTGAAGGATGGGTCAGCAAGTTTGCAGACGACACAAAGGTCGGAGGTGTCGTTGACAGTGTAGAGGGCTGTTGTAGGCTGCAGCGGGACATTGACAGGATGCAGAGATGGGCTGAGAGGTGGCAGATGGAGTTCAACTTGGATAAATGCGAGGTGATGCATTTTGGAAGGTCGAATTTGAAAGCTGAGTACAGGATTAAGGATAGGATTCTTGGCAGCGTGGAGGAACAGAGGGATCTTGGTGTGCAGATACATAGATCCCTTGAAATGGCCACCCAAGTGGACAGGGTTGTTAAGAAAGCATATGGTGTTTTGGCTTTCATTAACAGGGGGATTGAGTTTAAGAGTCGTGAGATCTTGTTGCAGCTCTATAAACTTTGGTTAGAGCGCACTTGGAATACTGCATCCAGTTCTGGGCGCCCTATTATAGGAAAGATGTGGATGCTTTGGAGAGGGTTCAGAGGAGGTTTACCAGGATGCTGCCTGGACTGGAGGGCTTATCTTATGAAGAGAGGTTGACTGAGCTCGGTCTCTTTTCATTGGAGAAAAGGAGGAGGAGAGGGGACCTAATTGAGGTATACAAGATAATGAGAGGCATAGATAGAGTTGATAGCCAGAGACTATTTCCCAGGGCAGAAATGGCTAGCACGAGGGGTCATAGTTTTAAGATGGTTGGTGGAAAGTATAGAGGGGATGTCAGAGGCAGGTTCTTTACACAGAGAGTTATGAGAGCATGGAATGCGTTGCCAGCAGCAGTTGTGGAAGCAAGGTCATTGGGGTCATTTAAGAGACTGCTGGACATGTATATGGTCACAGAAATTTGAGGGTGCATACATGAGGATCAATGGTCGGCACAACATTGTGGGCTGAAGGGCCTGTTCTGTGCTGTACTGTTCTATGTTCTATGTTCTATGTTCTAAAGGGAAAAAAGACAAAGAAGAAAAACACAAAGCAAAGAAAATACCCCGGCAGTCATCACCCCACAAAATCCTGGCCAAGGTCATTGCCAACTGGGTTAGGTCTGTCCTGGAGCCGGTAATTCAAGCTGAACAAACCTGTGCTGTGCCGGGCAGGAAGATCGCTGAGAGCCTCGCGCTCATCAGGGAAACGATCGCCTATGTGCAGGACAGGCAGGTGGACACCTGCCTCGTCAGCCTGGACCAGGAGAAGGCCTTCGACAGGGTCTCTCATGCTTACATGAGGAACGTCCTCTCCAAATTAGGGTTCGGGGAGGGCATCCGCAATTGGATCCGGCTGCTCTACGCCAACATCGTTAGCGCAGTCTCGATCAACGGGTGGGAATCGGACAGTTTTCCCTACAGATCTGGAGTCAGGCAGGGCTGCCCGTTCTCTCCTGCCTTGTTCGTGTGCTGTGTGGAGCCCTTCGCCGCATCCATCAGGAAGGACGTGAGCCTGAAGGGCGTGACTATCCCAGGCAGCGGAGGCCTTCAGGTCAAGACCTCCCTGTACATGGACGACATCGCCGTCTTCTGCACTGATCGTCGGTCGGTGAGTATGCTGTTGGACATCTGTGGCCAGTTTGAACTGGCCTCGTGTGCCAAAGTCAATAGGGGTAAGAGCGAGGTCATGTTCTTCGGGAACTGGGACGACAGCTCCTTCACCCCCTTCACCGTCAGGACAGACTACCTGAAGGTGCTGGGTATTTGGTTTGGTGGAGCTGGGGCGTGCACTAAGACTTGGGAGGAGCGTGTCACCAAATTGAAGCAGAAGCTGGGCAGGTGGATCTCCGGTCCCTCTCCATCGCGGGTAAGAACCTGGTTGTCAGGTGCGAGGGGCCTTCGATACTGTTGTATGTGGTGCAGACCTGGCCTATTCCCTGGACCTGCGCCGCTGCGGTCACCCGGGCCATCTTCCACTTCAGTTGGGGGTCGAGGATGGACAGGGTCCACAGGGACACCATGTACAAAGACCTGGAAAATGGGGGAAAGGACGTACCGAACGCCACCCTCGCCCTGACGGCTACCTTTGTGTGCGGCTGCATGAATCTGTGCGTAGATCCTCAGTACGCAAACACCAAGTGTCACTACTTACTGAGGTTCTACCTGTCCCCGGTGTTGCGAAGGATGGGCCTGGCCTAACGCTCCGAGTAGTTGGACCGTCCCGTACCACCTGTCCTTCGTGGAGATATTTTTGAAGGGAAACACCTTTGACCACAAGGCCGTCAGGCGGTGGTCAGCACGTAGTAGCCTCGAGACCCTTCGGGAAAAGGGGAGGATGGATCCCGTCGTGTGGTTCCCCACGCAGACTGCCATAGTCGTTTGGCAGAATGCCTCATCGCCAGAACTTTCAAACAAGCACAAGGACATTGCTTGGCTGGCGGTGAGAGGGGCTCTGCCAGTGAGATCCTTTATGCGTGCCTGGAAACTCTGTGCCACCGCACACTGCCCTCGAGGTGGCTGCAGCGGGGGACGAGACTGTCGATCACCTCCTTCTGGAGTGTGCCTATGCGCAGGAGGTCTGGAGGGGGATGCAGTGGTATTTGTCGAAGTTCGTCCCGAGCAGCTCCGTGACGCGGGACTCCATGCTGTATGGGCTGTTTCCCAGGATGCACACCGAGACCAACATCAACTGCGCCTGGAGGACCATCAATGCGGTCAAAGACGGTCTTTGGTCTGCCCGCAACTTGCTGGTCTGCCAGCTGAAAGAACTGACCCCGGCCGAATGTTGCAGACTGGCGCACTCCAAGGTCCAGGACTACGTGCTGAGGAACGCGCTAAAGCTTGGGGCAGCCGCCGCCAAGGTGCGGTGGGGAAAGGCCACGGTATGAAACCCCTTGTCCAGAATAGAAAAAAGGGCTCTATCTGGTAACTGGGCCCAGATGGCGCCTTCCCCAACTGGTCAGGGGGCCAACGGGGACTGTGCAGTGTGACGACTGCCGGGGTATTTTCTTTGCTTTGTTTTTTTTTCCTTTAGTTGGTGTACTTACCCCCTGGGTAACCCAGAGCGGCTTGCATGACTGGGTAGGTGTATAAATGTTTTATTTTTTGTACATCTTATGAATAAAGTATATTTTTTCAAATTAAAAAAGGTGATGAAACGTCTGAAAACTAACCTTCCAGCTCAGCGAGCAAACTCACATCCAGATATTCTCTCTGAAATCACCATTTCTCTTCTCTCACTTCCCATTTCTCTCTCTCTCTATCTCACCTTGACCTAATCCCCACTCACTTTCTCTTTCTTATGCCTTTTTACTTTTCCTGGGTCATCTGTCTGTCTCTTTCAAAAACTCCCCACCTTTTCTCTGGCCTTGTCACTCCATCTTGCCCCATCTCTCTCACCCCGTCTCTGCCTTTCTCTCACCCAAACTCACAGTGACAATAAAAGATCTTCCATCCTATCACCATTTCTGTATCTCTCACATCATCTGTCTCTCACACACTGTGACACTATCTCTTACATCCCATTTATCTTTTAGCCTCTGTCTCTCTTCCTTGTCTCTTTGATTTCTCTCTCTCTCTCTCTCAAACCTCAGTCTTTAGCTATCTCCCTCTCTTTCTTTCTCTCTCTCTCTCATCTTATCTGTTTCTCTATGCCTGTCACTGCCTCAACCCATCTTTCCTCCTCTTGCTTCTATAGTGTTTGTAACACGGCCAAGGTCAGCCAGGAGAACCTCTTAAATTATGAATTCCTGGCTGGGGCTGTTAATCTGGTCCAATCAGGGAGCTCTGGCTGACAGAAACAAACATGAGTGTCAATTTTTCTCTTCACTCTGAAAACTTGCTGTGAGGAAGAGGGAGCAGGGTCAAGGACAACTCATGTAAATAAAGGGTGACTTGGTGATGGGATACTGGCCTCTGTGGAGTTATTTCATTTGTGATGAGAGAGAAAAAAAAATGTTCCAGAAGGGATTTGCTTCTAACAGTCATCTTTGAGTTAGAGTAAGCACTTCTACCATCACACCATTAGTTTGGAAGTTTGACACATTTGATCCTGCCGTCAAAGACTGGTCCCAGTATGTTATCTTTGAAAAAACTAGCTTTATTCCAGGCAAATGATACTGGGGCAGATGAAAAGCAATGAGGAATTCACCTGACAACTTATTGACTAGCAGCTTTTTTGTTATGAGGAGCCTAAATGTACCTGAGGGACCAGACACAAAAGCCTTTCAAGAGTTGACGATTTAGTGAAGGAATGTTATGACCCTAAGCCTCATTTAATTTTGAGATGTTATTGATTTTATTCAGCAGTTTGAGATCCAGGGGAACATGTTTGGATTTTGAAGACATTAAGATGAGGCAGAGGCATGTGACTAGTTTAACCCTTTATGAGGTGCTCAGAGATTTATGGCAATTGGGATTAATGATGTGTCTATGCAAAAGCAACTTCTAGCTAAAGCCCAAATGACATTTAAACAGGCACTACAATTGGTTTTTGCTTAAGAAAATGCGGAAAGTGGACCTTACAGGTTACGGAATACACCAATGGAAGTGGACACCCTTGCCAGTCTGACTAATGTTGAAGGAGCTTATTTGAGTGAAGGCAATGGCGTAGCCTCACTCAGGACATATCTTGAACAGAGGGACTCCAGGTAAGCCCACGGCAAAACCCCAAAATAAAGCCAAGCCTCAGGCAAAAGATTAACATTTTCTTCAGCATCTGGGCTGGCAAGCCATTGGAATTGTTGCTGGTCTGTGGGCTTGAGAGGGCGAAAGAGTTCCACTAGGCCTGGGTTGAGTAAGAAACCTGATAGGTTGGTATCCAGGAGAGTGCACACCCTGGAAAGACCACTATTATCTGGCTTGGAACAGCTAATTTGCTTAGCAAGATTCAAATCTGAACCAATCAAAATAAACATCTAGTTGAATGGTCAACTGGTTCTAATGGAGGTTGATGACAGAACAGCTATTATCAACAACTGCAGAACCAGTCTTTCATAAAATTCATTCTGGACTCCAAACCATAAGTTTGCGTAAGAACTTGCCTCAACAGAGAACCTATACCAAGGAACCTTCCCACGTTAAGGATACAACTTTGATTCTGGTCTCGTATTTGAATCAGCTGGTTCAGTTATACTGACTGTAGTAAAAGACTCATACCCAAGCCTGATTGGATGAAATGGGTTGAGAAAGATTCAACTTGATTGGATTAACATCTCTTGATTAGGAACTTGCTGCCTGAGTGAAGTCCTGTTTAAATGCCTGGAAGATTTTCAGGAAGGTCTAGGGATAAACAAAGGAACTAAGGCCACTTTGCATATTGACCAAGAATCAATTCCACAATGATACTACTTTGTAGCATTAAACACAATGCATAATCTTTGTGATTTTCCTTCACAGCTTCAAGTGACAATAAAGCACTTGACTCAGTTTTCCAAGTCACTGTGTTCAGTGTAATAGTGCAATTTGAATCATCACCAACAGGACAAATCCTCTGAACCCAGACTATAGTTTTCCTGATTAACCCATTCAGAGATGTTCCTCAATGATGGAAGAGCGCATACATGAGTGCAAAGGATAAGGGTGATACAGAAATTGGCACAGACAGCACACACTGTCAGTAAGGCTGAAGGATTTCCAGAGAATTGAGTTTATTAGAAAGAATTATCATGAGAATTTGGACACTCCCCCACAGGCCTATGGGTGAAGAATTCAGGTTTATTCATTCAGTCATGTTACTGCCCATTTATCATAAGGATGCATTATGATATATCAGGTAGAGGGAAAACTTCATTTGATTATTAAAGGCTTGTACCCTTGATACTCACAGCATAGTTTGAAAATGCACTTTAGTTGGGTGTTAGTGAATTGTGAGGGACCATTACCAAAAATGAAACCAGGATGGAGCATCACTACCTCCTTACCATTCTGGATGCAACAACCTAATGTGTAGAAATTATCTCTTTAAGGATGGTTATAGTTCAGGTAATCACGAAAAAGTTCACTCAGTTTTTATTTTCTCACTCATTATGGGCTGCTAATTGATACACACTGTGATCAGGTTTCTAACTTTGCATATGAAGTTTTCACAGACATCATCACCATTTTGTTAACAAAGCAATCAATATCAACTGCATCTCATCTACAAACCGAGGGAAATTTGGAGATATATCATCAGACTCTCAAAACTGTTAGAAAGGCATAAATAGCACAGGACAGGGATAAGGGATAGTATTTCTTCATGTTTGCTGCCAGAGATTCCCTCAAGTAGTAGCTTGGAATTTGCTCATTTGCATTGATTATGAGAATGAGATTAAAAGTCCATTATCGTACTGGTGATTTCAGGGGGCTTTTAATAGCAGTTACGTGATGCAGGTAGTTGGCCATTTTGTAGAAATTTTTAGTTAGTTGAGATATGGAGCATTAATTAGTTATCCACAGAAAGGACTTATATGCTTGTTTCGTTTCCTCTATTTTAGTTCCTGATGTGATACAGTTAGATGAGATCTCATGCGACACGGGAAATACCAAACATGGAATGCTAAATTAATGTAATTCTCGATAATTTCTTTTTCAACGAAAAGGAGGACAAATCCACAATATTGTATGACATAGTTGTGTTTACAGAAACACTTACAGGAGTACATGGGGTCCCATTTGAAGATCTCATAAAGGAAAATTGAAGAATGGGCAGATAAACATTCAGGAATTAGAACATTTCAAATGTTGGTATTGTTTTCTTTGCTAGTGAAATCTCAGAGAGCCAAAAGTGGTGGGCTATAGAAGGTAGTTAGGAGAGATAAGAGATTACTTAACTGAGAGATACTTGTGTCAAAGGAAACATCATCAGTCATGTCAGATAAACATATTAAATTGGTATAATCTCAGGGGAGAGCTTAAAGACAAACAAGTATATCAAGTGGTAAGAATAGTGTATGGTAACTGAGCAATTGGAGTAAAGCAGAAGGAGAGATAAATATTTCTCAAAGTGAATCTCCAACAAATTGCTTTGCCAATGCAAGAATATTGGACACAGACAAATAGTTACTGTCCTCTCCTTTTAAGAGTAAGGGCAACAGGACGATTTTGTCAGATTCCATATGAATTCTAACATTATCTCTTGAGATCTAAATGTTCTACATTAGCTGGGCATATGCGGACATTGGAGAATCAGACCTAACTACCTTATGTTTGAGCCCAGTGAAACACATTCAGGTTGAAACAGTGATTTGATACGTGCTGGGAAATCACTTGATTGAAACTAGTCAAAGCTGGAGTTTGTCACTTCTATCAGTTCCTAAACTGGTTGGATCAATTAGATTCTGTGCATTCTACATGAAAATAAATGCAGTCAGGAAAACAGATTTATACCCAATTCCTCAGCTGAAAGGTTGTATTGATATGTTTTGTAGGGCCACATTTCCTTCTAAGTTTCACCTTTAAAAAATAAGTCACTGAAACTCATTGCAAGTGGTTTTACAGTTGTGCTTACTTTGAACAATAGGGAGAGCTGCTGCAGGCCACTGGCAGGCAGCGGGTGGATGAAAAACGGCATTTGGCCTTCAACAAGTCGCTGATTGTTTTGTGCAATTTGACCAGTCTTGAATGTCAAAGTTCATGAGCCTTCCAGCAACTCGGTGTTTGGTTCCTTAGTAGCTTGTGGATGTGAACGATATAGGGAGAGCCTTGAGGACTGTCGGAGGGGTGTTGTGGTACACCAACTGCATATGTCTGAAGAAAGCAATGTATTTTCTCCTCATCACTTGCTGTAAGACGAACGCCTTTAAGCAGTGACCAACAAACGTTGACAATAGCATACTGTGCCTCTGAAAGGAAGTGAGACTGGAGAAAGGCCATTCAAGAACAAAATGTCACCATCAGCCAAAAGGGACATCTTAATGAATGCTTTTGGAGTGAAGCTATTGAACTGTGGTTCACAGGGTTATTTTCCCCTCCACAAATAAAATCAATGTTCTTTTTTGTTTGGGAAGTTGTGTCTGCATGTTTGTGGGGGCTTTTTATGATAAAATTAGAATGTTGTCAGTAGACCCTTATGTTCACAGTTCATAGCTGTTTACTTGTGATTGGCATTTATTTATCTGTAATAAATACTAATCCTTGTAAAGTACAGGGGAAATTGTCAGAGTTTTCTGTGAACTTATAGAATTCATAGAACATTACAGCATAGTACAGGCCCTTCAGCCCTCGATGTTGTGCTGATCTGTCATACCAATCTCAAGCCCATCTAACCTACACTATTCCATGTACGTCCATATGCTTATCAAATGACGACTTAAATGTACCTAAAGTTGGCGAATCTACTACCATTGCAGGCAAAGTGTTCCATTCCCTCACTATTCTCTGAGTAAAGAAACTATCTCTGACATCTGTCCTATATCTTTCACCCCTCAATTTAAAGCTATGGCCCCTCGTGCTCGCCATCACCATCCTAGGAAAAAGGCTCTCCCTATCCACCTTATCTAACCCTCTGATTATTTTATATCTTTCAATTAAGTCACCTCTCAACCTTCTTCTCTCTAATGAAAACAGCCTCAAATCCCTCAGCCTTTCCTCGTAAGACCTTCCCTCCATACTAGGCAAGATCCTAGTAAATCTCCTCTGCACCCTTTCCAAAGCTTCCACATCCATCTTATAATCCGGTGACCAGAACTGTACACAATACTCCAAGTGCGGCCGCACCAGAGTTGTGTACAGCTTCACCATAACCTCTTGGTTCCGGAACTCGATCCCTCTATTAATAAAAGCTAAAACACTGCATGCCTTCTTAACAGCCCTGTCAACCTGGGTGGCAACTTTCAAGGATCTGTGTACATGGACACCGAGATCTCTCTGCTCATCTACACTGCTAAGAATCTTACCATTAGCCCTGTACTTTGCCTTCCGATTACTCCTACCAAAGTGCATCACCTCACACTTGTCTGCATTAAACTCCATTTGCCACCTCTCAGCCCAGCTCTGCAGCTTATCGATGTCTCTCTGCAACCTACAGCATCCTTCGTCACTATCCACAACTCCACCGACCTTTGTGTTGTCTGCAAATTTACTAAACCATCCTTCTACGCCCTCATCCAGGTCATTTATGAAAATGACAAACAGCAGTGGACCCAACACCGACCCTTGCGGTACACCACTAGTAACTGGTCTCCAGGATGAACATTTCCCATCAACTACCACCCTCTGTCTTCTTTCAACAAGCCAATTTCCGATCCAAACTGCTATATCTCCCACAATCCCATTCCTCCGCATTTTGTACAATAGCCTATTGTGGGGAACCTTATCGAACGCCTTGCTGAAATCCATATACACCACATCAACCGGTTTACTCTCATCTACCTGTTTGGTCACCTTCTCAAAGAACTCAAAAAGGTTTGTGAGGCACGACCTTCCCTTCACAAAACCGTGCTGACTATCCCGAATCAATTTATTCTTTTCTAGATGACTATAAATCCTATCCCTTATAACCTTTTCCAACACTTTACCAACAACTGAGGTAAGGCTCACTGGTCTATAATTACCAGGGTTGTCTCTACTCCCCTTCTTGAACAGGGGAACCATATTTGCTATCCTCCAGTCATCTGGCACTATTCCTGTAGGCAATGACGAGTTAAAGATCAATGCCAAAGGCTCGGCAATCTCCTCCCTGGCTTCCCAGAGGATCTGAGGATAAATCCCATCCGGCCCAGGGGACTTATCTATCATCACCTTCTGAAGGATTTCTGATACCTCTTCCTTGTGAACCTCAATCCCACCTAGTCTAGTAGCCTGTATCTCAGTATTCTCCTCGACAACATTGTCATTTTCTAGAGTGAATACTGTTGAAAAATATTCAGTTGGCGCTTCCCCTATCTCATCTGACTCCACACACAACTTACCACTACTATCCTTGATTGGGCCTAATCTTACTTTCGTCATTCTTTTATTCCTTAAATACCTATAGAAAGCCTTAGGGTTTACCCTGATCCTATCCGCCAACAACTTCTCATGTCTCCTCCTGGCTCTTCTGAGCTCTCTCTTTAGGTCTTTCCTGGCTACCTCGTAGCCCTCAAGTGTCCTAACTGAGCCTTCACATCTCATCCTAACATAAGCCTTCTTCTTCCTCTTGGCCAGAGATTCCACCTCCTTCGTAAACCACGGCTCCTGCACTCTCCAGCTTCCTCCCTGCCTGACAGGTACATATTTATCTAGGACACACAGAAGTTTTTCCTTGAATAAGCTCCACATTTCTAATGTGCCCATCCCCTGCAGTTTCCTTCCCCATTCTATGCTCCCTAAATCTTGCCTAATCTCATCGTAATTGCCTTTCCCCCAGCTATATCTCTTGCCCAGTGGTAAACACCTATCCCTTTCCATCACTAAAGTAAACATAACAGAATTGTGATCGCTATCACCAAAGTGCTCACCTCCTTCCGAATCTAACACCTGGCCGGGCTCATTACCCAGTACCAAATCTAATGTGCCTTCACCCCTTGTTGGCCTATCTGCACACTGTGTCAGGAAGCCGTCCTGCACACACTGGACAAAAACTGACCCATCTATAGTACTCGAACTATAGTGTTCCCAGTCAATATTTGGAAAGTCGAAGTCCCCCATGACAACTACCCTGTCTCTCTCACTCCTATCGAGAATCATCTTTGCTATCCTTTCCTCTACATCTCTGGAATGATTCGGAGGCCTATAGAAAACTCCCAACAGGGTGACCTCTCCTTTCCTGTTTCTAACCTCAGCCCATACTACCTCAGTTGACGAGTTCCCAAACATCCTTTCTGCAACTGTAATACTGTCCTTGACCAACAATGCCACACCTCTGCCCCTTTTACCATCTTCTCTGTTCTTACTGAAACATCTAAATCCCGGAACCTGCAACAACCATTCCTGTCCCTGCTCTATCCATGTCTCCGAAATGGCCACAACATCGAAGTCCCAGGTACTAACCCATGCTGCAAGTTCACCCACCTTATTCCAGACGCTCCTGGCATTGAAGTAGACACACTTCAATCCAACTTCTTGCTTGCCAGTGCCATCTTGCTTCCCTGAAACTTTATTTCGGACCACCCTACTCTCAACCTTTTCTATAGTCGAACTACAATTTTGGTGCCCATACCCCTGCTGAATTAGTTTAAACCCACCCGAACAGCCTTAGCAAATGTCCCCCCCAGGATATCGGTACCCCTCTGGTTCAGGTGAAGACCATCTTGCTTGTAGAGGTCCCACCTACCCCAGAAAGAGCCCCAATTATCCAAGAATCCAAAACCCTCCCTCCTGCACCATCCCCGTAGCCACGTGTTCAACTCCTCTCTCTCCCTATTCCTCGCCTCACTAGCACGTGGCACGAGCAACAAACCAGAGACAACAACTCTATTCGTCCTAGCTCTCAGTTTCCATCCTAGCTCCCTGAATTTCTGCCTTAAATCCCCATCTCTCTTCCTACCTATGTCATTGGCGCCAATGTGGACCACGACTTGGGGCTGCTCCCCCTCCCCCTTAAGGATCCCAGAAACATGATCAGAGACATCACGCACCCTGGCACCTGGGAGGCAACACACCAACCGTGAGTCTCTCTCGTCCCCACAGAACCTCCTATCTGTCCCCCTCACTATGGAATCCCCAATGACTAATGCTCTGCTCCTCTTCCCCCTTCCCTTCTGAGCAGCAGGGACAGACTTTGTGCCAGAGACCTGTGCCCCACTGCTTTCCCCTGGTAAGTTCCCTGGTAACTTGATGCCAACCAACAGGTGATTTATGGAATTTGCAAGCTTTCATTAAACTATTAATTTTTCTGATGATCCCCACCCCGCCCTCAGAGTAATTGTGTACAAGGGTCAAAGCACTTTCCCAAGTGAGTCGAGATGATATGAATCAATGTGAATTAATTATGTGGGGAATAGATCACTCATGCTATTTCCCATCTTGTCCTTCAGGGGGTGCTCCGACTCACATGCATCCGGTTTCAGAGACAGTGTGTTTTAGCTCAGAGTTAGAGATAAATATGGCATTTATGGACTGGAAATAATTCCACCCGCCTCTTGGCTGCTTCTCTCCATTTTTTTTAATATCTGCACTAATCAAGCAACTTGTGCAACCAGAGATTTCAAATCGTCCTTGATCAGATGCCTCAAATTGTACAGTGTTGCCAAATTAAGCTGCACGGTGGCTCAGTGGTTAGCACTGCAGCCTTACAGCACCAGGGACCTGGGTTCGATTCCAGCCTCGGGTGACTGTCTGTGTGGAGTTTGCACATTCTCCCTGTGTCTGCGTAGGTTTCCTCCGGGTGCTCTGGTTTCCTTCCACAGTCCAAAGTTGTACAGGTTAGGTGGATTGGCCATGCTAAATTGCACATCGTGTTTAGGGATGTGTACATTAGGTAAGTTATAGGGGAA
The DNA here is from genome assembly GCF_030684315.1 of Stegostoma tigrinum. NCBI lineage: Eukaryota > Metazoa > Chordata > Chondrichthyes > Orectolobiformes > Stegostomatidae > Stegostoma > Stegostoma tigrinum. The sequence goes on along the minus strand of NC_081404.1, from coordinate 4,969,986 downwards.
TGGGCCTGGGTGGGATGCTCCGAGTGTTAGTTTTCACACTATAGGGATTCTATGAAAATAAATAAAGGCTTTTGTACAAGAACTAAATTCCGCAGAATAAGTGCAATGTCTCTTCATATTTTGATGGCTTCAGTTATATAATCTCTTCTAACACTATAACGTATGAAATTTATAATGTAGTCAATCCATAGAAGTACAAAGCAGCCGGAAATAGTGAAGAGTAAAATAATTGACTTCATTCTATTCTCTATCTGTGGATGGCTGTGATTCCCTCCTTTATTCTGACACCTCAGTGCCTTGTGGGCTTGACTATTGCAATGTGCTTGACTGTCAGTGTGTTGAGCAAAAGAATTAATACAGATGGGAGCAAAGGGGTTTATAAACGTGTTCAACAAGTCAACACGCCTCCACCCTGATTCAGTCCAACAGCTTTCCTTAAGGTTACATTTCATGGGCACATTGTTCACTCTATTCCAAGGTCCACATATAAAGTGGATAGGCACATTCTTAAAGCAGAACAGAATACAGACTCAGAGATAGTAGGAACTGCTGATGCTGGAGTCTGAAATAACAAGGTGTAGAGCTGGATGAATACTGCAGGCCAGGCTGCATCTTTCTTTTTTTTCTTTTTTTTTCTGAAGAAGCGCCCAGACCCTAAATGACAGCTTTCCTGCTCATCTGATGCTGCCTGGCTTGCTGTGTTCATCCAGCTCTACACCGAGTACAGACAGTTGCTGGAATCACTGTTGCAGCTCTTTCAGTGCAAAGCTTTCATTTCAACTTCTGGCAATAAATGGCCACAAAGGAGAAAAAGACAGTGGACCAGACAGAAGAGTCTCTGATCCCAAAACGCAGGGTGAACAAGAAACAGCACATGATGATGATATCCAGGAAAGAGTCTTGTGAAGCATCGAAAGAAATAAGTTGTTTCAGGATGATGTTTGCGTTAGTCCACAGCAGATCCATTGTCGACATGGCCACCAAGTAGCGAGTGCAGCAGGTGAAGAGACACACATTTCGCAGTAAAGAATCACAATTGCAAGTAAATTAACTGTGGGGTGGAGAGAGTACACAAGTAAATTGGACGTTTTTATTTCAAAATTCCATGTGTCACAGACAAAAAGAGATGGAATGATTGTGACTTCTCCAGAATTGCTTGTGGGGATGTAACTGGCTGGCTGGTGATTCACAGATGTTAATGCTCCGCAATCGTATCTTGAACACCAGCTGAATTGAACTTTCTCCATTAAAGTTCAATTTATAGGTTTAACTCTTTTAGGACAATCAGACAGAAGATGGCGCACAAGCCAAGCGATTGCAGCAGAATCCCCTCTCCATTCAGTCCCTCCCCAGAATCAGGCACACCTTTCTGTATCAAGCATCCGATCAGTTTTCAATTCTTATCTTAGCTTGCTTTTGGACACTCTCCCAGCTTGGACCCGAGATGGAAATCTATGATGCGAGGGCAAGGTGATGCAAGAAACTTCTAAGGGATTTGGAAGGGCTGTGTGTCAGCTCAAAAATTATGCAAATATGTTTGATGCTGCACACTTTGTTTGAAGAAACATCGGTATAGAGTTTTTGTCTTAAATAGTAAGAAATTAGTTTGTGTTATTTTGTGTCTGCTTTTTATATGTTAATATTTTTATTTTACAGTTTGACAATCACATTTGTGACATTTGGGTATGCATCTAATTTTTGTGATGGGTTTGAAAATGAATTATATTGCACTCTCTGGTTTGACATGGTGGCTCAGTGGTAAGCACTGCTGCCTCACAAGTTTGATTCCAGCCTCAGGTGACTGTGTGTGGAGCTTGTACATTCCCCTGTGTCTGCGTGGGTTTCCTCCAATAGTCCACCAATGTGCCAGTTAGGTAGATTGGCCATGGTAAATTGCCTATCGTGTCTGGGGATGTGCAGGCTAGGTGAATTAGCCATGGAAAATGCAGGGCTACAGGGACAGTTGTACATCTGGGTGGGTGCGCTCTTTGGCGGATCAGTGCGGACTTAATGTGTTGAATCGCCTGCTTCGACAGTGTAGGGATTCTGTGATTCTACATTTCTGACAAGACTGTTGTGACAAGATAGTTTTAATAAGTGTAATTGTCATAGAGTAGGTGACTGTCCTGTTAATAGAAGTTTGTTTATACTGTGACAGCTAAAACAGCAGATGAAACATCATATTGTTAGCTTAACAAGAATGACGAGCAATGAAAAACATTTCAATTCAATTCAAAGGAGAGCTTGCTGATCTTAAAAGCAAGAAAGCTCTCTGATTAAGGAGATCTTTCAGAGCAGTTAAGATCATAAATTGCCTCTGTGCAAAAAGATAGTGAGCGCACAATAAAACCCGAAAAAGCTGTAGATGCTGTAAGTCAGAAACGAAAATGGCAATTGCTGGAAAAGCTCAGCAGGTCTGGCAGTATCTGTGGAGAGAAGATCAACCTGACAATTAGCAGACTGGAAGCAGAACCAGAAGTAAGATTTTGTCCACAGGAGATGCTTAGAGAGATTAATAAATGTTTGAACTTCAAAGAGGGGAGCTCTGAAATTGAGATGTCACAGCAAAACCCAGTTAAGATACAGTTTAATATGATGAGACTTTACTTGGAAGAAAAAGTCAGAGAGAGAGCGAAATGAAAAGACTTGAGTAGGAAGAGGAAGAGAAGAAACTAAAATGGGAAGGGGCACAGAGTTAAGGAAACTTGAAATCAGAACAGACGACAAAAAGGAATAGAGTTCAATGGAAAATGAGATGGAATTCAAGAAGCTTAAATGCCAAGGAGATGAACAAAGTAGACAACAGGATTTGGAAAAATCAAAAACATGAAGGAATGAGAAAATAGGAGCCTGAGGAATTTTCTGATTCTATGAAGGATTTGATTTAATGAAAGCTTAAATCTGAACTTATTGCCTGCCTCTATGAAGGATGGAGCTGAATGTCATCTCACCTCTTATGCACCCTGACAGTTAACCCCGGGACTCATTGTTCAACCAACTTTAGGGATACAGCTTTGGCCATTAAGGCGCACTGTGAGCAGTTCCACACTGACAGATAATCCCAGTCACACATGATCTGCTGTGGACTAACGCCTGGGTTTTCCATTCTGGCTAAGGATCAAACTGAGTGCAATTGTATGCTGACAGATAATCACAATACTGCACACTCACGGGGATCAACCAGCCCATTCTGTTCAGTAAACAGGCACTGAATGCAGTTCAACACTGACAGCCCAATGTAGCTGTGGCACAGTGGTACTGTCTCTACTTCTGAGCTGGGAGACCAGGGTTCAAGTCTTACCTACTCAAAAGTTGCATTGTATTATAAATGAACAGGCTACCCAGAGTCAAACATACAGCTCCTGTTTGGGCAGTTGTGGTTTCCTGTTGGTGATGACACAAAATGCAATGTCACACTAAACACAATGCCTTGGAAAACTGAGTCCAGAGCTTTATTACCACTTGAGGCTGTGAAAGAAAACTGCAGAGATTATTCAAGGTTTTTAATGCCGCAAAATAGTATCACTGCAGTGATGTCTGTATAATATTGACAACAAGATCATCATAGAATATTGTTAGGATTAAAGTAAAACTAAAGATCAGTTCAGTCCAATCATCACACATTTGAAATGATTACAGACACTGACAAGGGTGGCCAATTAATCCCAAGGATCATGTACGATATTTTCAATATATTGTGTTGTAGAGGAGTCATTGTGTGATGTGTCCTTTCCTGTTTCAGCAGAGATCTCTGTGTTTCAGTATGAGCCAATACATTCCTAGAGCAATGGATTTAAATTGATCTGTGGGATCTCCATGGGGATGTTCAGCTTGAAGTATCATTCAATGTCAATGAAAAGTAAAACTGGGCAAACAGATTACCACACTGACTTAAGTTCCAATGCTACTGGGACATTTCTTTCAGTAACAAGCTTCAATTGCACAATTCAAATGAAAATGATTGCAAACAAACAGTTTTAATCTTGCAGCAATCTCACTGCCCATTTCAACACAAAAGTTTCAAGCCCAGATCTCACATCAATCTGTCTTCATTTTGACTGTATCCATTCAGTAATTATCTTCTAAGTTTTCCAGAGAATCTCTCAGGATCATTGTACTGGGCTGTGGGGTTAACAGCCTTCTTTAACCTTGACTTTTCAGTTCCATGATTAACTACAGTCCTGTGATGTTGTTGACTTGCTCGCCGAGCAGGCTTGTTCTGGTTCAGATGTTTTGTCACCATGTTAGGTGACATCATCAGTAGACTCTCTGATGAAGCAATGCTATTCTTACTCCGCTTGAAACATATACTGTTGCGTCTGTTATGGTGAGTAGTGTCATTTCTGGTTTTGATTTGTATGGGTTTGTCTATGGGGTCCAATTCTGTGCTTGTTGATTGCATTATGGGTGGAGAACCATGACTCTAGGAATTCCCATGTGTATCTATGTTTGAGTTGGGCTGCTATGATTACCTTGTCCCAGTTAAACTGATGGCCTTCATTGTCTGGGTGCACCAATATCAAGGAGAATTTGTTGTGCCATTTTGTTGCTAGGTGATGTACATGTATTCTGATGGCTACTATCCTTCCTGTCTGTCCGACGTGATACTTGCAGCAGTCGGTGCATCGTATTTTGTAAACAACATTGGTTCTGCATTTTGTGGGAATGGAGTCTTTAATCCTTGTAAGTATTTGTCGTAGAGTGGTTATGGGCCATCATGACTCCTAGTGGTTTTAGGAGTCTTGATGTCAGTTCCAATATGTTCTTGATGTAGGGCAGTGTGGCTAGTGAGTTAGGGCGTACTGTGTCCTCCTGCTCTTGTCTGTTTAGTAGGCATCTGCGGATGAAATTGTGGAGATATCTGTTTATAGCAAGGATTTTGTATAGGTATCTTTGCTATGAATGGATATCCCCGCAACTTCAATACACACAGGAATTCCTAGAGGCATGGTGCAATCAACAACCCTTAATGCAATCAACAAACACGTAGAATTGGACTCCATATACGAACCTACCCAGATCAAAACTGGAAATGACACTACTCACCATGACAGACCAAACAGTATAAGTTTCAGGCAGAGTAGAATAACATCGCTTCATCGCAGGCTCCACTGATGATGTCACCTAGCATAGAGACAAAACATCTGAACGAGCACAGGACAGCTCGGCGAACAAGTCAACGACCTCACCCACAACCCGAGCTACAGAACTTTAACTGCTATGTGATTCTGCATTGCAGAATTGAAGTGATATACTATCAGAATGAATTTAGGGCTGCAAAATGTAGCAACATTAGTTCAGTTGGCTGGTTAGCTAGTTTACAATATAGAGCAATATCAGGAATGTGTGTGTTGAATGCCTGTTGTGGCTGAGGTTCCCATGAAGATCCTGCCTTCTCAATGTGCCCTTGCCTGAGGTATGGTAAATTTCAGGATAAACTCACCGCCAGTTTTCTAATAACAGCATGGGACTTCTGGTATGGTATTGTTGTTATATCACAAATATGTACTTTAGTCAAATGCCTTGGAGCTGATTGTCCTGCCGACAGGTTTAGTCCAGTAATTTTAACAACTCATGGTTTCTCGTATCTCAGCTTTGTTTCTATTTCTGCTGCATGCAGCCAATCTTTGTTATTTCCTGTTTCTGTTTTGTCCTTTGTTTCCTAAAGAAGCTTTCTTTGTAATCGATGTTTGTCCATCTGACTATTCAGCTTCCACCACCAACGTTGAGAACATTGTAGGATGCGTCAAATAGAATGAAATGTGGCAGCATTTTGCTGATGCTTGTTGATCGTTGAGGTTCTGTCTATAACAGTAACTGTTAGGTGAGGTTTATGTGAGAGAATGTTTCTCTCTGAGATGAGGGGCAACCACAAAGGTCAGATCTGGCCCACAGGTGTGGCTGTGGAGGCCATAGAAATGAAGTACCATTGCTAGCTGCCCCTCACCATCTCAGTTTGTGGCCTCTTTCTGTCCTTTAGGGCCATGACATTGCGCTCTCCAGCAGGTGGTTATTGCTGCATCAACGCATTAAAAACACCTCGGTGCTGTTTCCATGAATTGTCAGACCATGAAGGACTCTTCTTCTCAAGCTTGCACCCTGCCTGAGCTGTGGTGACCCTCTGGTTAAACTTGCTACCTGTTGTATTTGGGCTTTCTGATTGGACCAAGATAAAAGCCCAAATCAGGGAACTGATATTCTATGGAGTACACCTGGCTGAGCTCCACCTCTGAGTCTGGGGATATCGGCCTACTCTTTATCTTGTAGACTCTCCTTGGGCATTTTTACACTGGGCCTGGTTCTTCTGATTCAGCATCGGATACAGATAGTGTGTACTAGGCCACCTGAGTGTCTTGGAAGAAATTCATCCTCTTCTTCAGGTGGTAAACGAGTCGATGCTGTGACAACCAACATATCCATCTCAGATTCTGAAGTTTCTTCAATGCTGGATGGATGGAGAGAACAGCTGTTCTCGGCAAAGTCAATGTGGAACTGAGTCCAGGGTTTACGCAGCCATTCCCATGAATACAGGAGAGCTGCTGGCAGTACCTTGTGTCCTTGTTGGCACTCTGGGCACTGCCACACCAATGTGGCTATGTCTGCATCCAATCCTGGCCACCAGAAATAACTTCTCACCAACATCTTCATTTTGGACACCCCGGATGACACTGATGGTTTTCGGCTAGTGTCTGGCAGTGTCCTTTACCCAGGAGAATCACACTAGCTCCCCAAACTAAAATGCCATCCTTCACTGTGATCTGGCCTCGCTGGGCCCAGAAAGGTTACAATTCTAGTTGTAATGGCCCTTTTGGTTCCGGCATCACCAGCAGCAGTTTTCATTCAGCTAGGAGTAATCTTTTTGTGTCTACAGTCTAATATTGTCAGCAGTGACAGGAAGGGTGTCCAGAAAATTTAAAACTGGAATGGACTGTTCCAGTGGCAGCACCAGTATCTGCCAGTGAGAGGTGGCACAAGGCATCTGCATTTGGAACGTGGCCTTCCGGACAGTGTTCCAACTTGTAATTCGAAGCAGTCAGAATGAGAGGTCCCCACTGAATTCGACCTGAAGCTATGGGAAGCATGGCCTTGTCCTCTGAATAGCCGCAGCAGAGGTTTGTTGTCTGTTATGATTATTACTTTATGTCCATAACAGTATTGGTGGAAGTTTCTCACACCAAAGATGACCTTTACTCAGGATAATCACATTTGCTTCCCAAAGAAAAACCCTAGCCTTTTTTTTCTCTATCTGGGTATATTTACGCTCTGCATCAGCCAAAGTCCAGAAAGCAGATGCTATTGGGTGTTCCTCTCCATTGTACCATCTGTAAGCTAACATGACCCTGATATCATATGGGGAGGCATCGCATGTCAACACTAGCTCTTTCTTGGGATCATAATGTGCCAACACTTTACATAATGATAGCTGCTTCTTTACTTCGCTATGAACTTTCTGTAATAATTCACCAGCCCAAAGAAAGACCTAAGCTCAGGTACAGATCTGGGGGCTGGGGCATTTTTGATCGCCCTCACTTTATCTTCCAACAGGTGTAACCCTGTCTTGCCTACTCTGTAGCCCAGGTAGGGTCATTTGGGGTGCCCAGAAATCAAGTTTCCCTTCTAAGACATATACCCACCTTGGAAAAATGTTGAAGGACCAGCTCTAGGTCCTCTAAGTGCCCTTTATTGGTCTTCCCTGTTATTAAAGTGTCATTGAAATAAATGGTTAGATCTTGTCAAATGTTCCCCATCGTCCACTGAAGAATGGCACAGACTGATGATACCCCAAATGGCAAACACTTCTGAGTATTAATTGTAGCATACCTCTGTAAATCCTTATCTGACCACAATTTCAGGTATGTATGGCTCATGTCCAGTTCGTGAATGGCAGCAGTACGTCCGTTCCCCCGCACCCCTCCCTCAGCTTTGTGTATAAATCCTAAATACAAGGGATTGCGTATTTATCCAGCTGCAAGAAGCAGTTTACCATTTGTTGAAAATCCCCACAAAAGTGAACCAAACCATCGGGTTTCATAATTGGTATGACCAGTGCTGCTCATTCCTCAAACTGCATTGATTTGATCATTTGTTCGCTTTCCAACCTTTACTTTTGCATGTAAGGCAATTGACACTGGGCGGGCCTTACAGAATCATGAAGCTGCTTCTTGGTGAATATGCAAGGCAAGCTTGTGTCCTTTGACAGTCCCTCAGCCATCCTGAAAAACATCTAGGCATTTAATTAGAGATAACAAAGTGTGAAGCTGGATGAACACAGCAGGCCAAGCAGCATCTCAGGAGCACAAAAGCTGACGTTTTGAGCCTAGACCCTTCATCAGAGAGCCTCTCTGATGAAGGGTCTAGGCCCAAAACGTCAGTTTTTGTGCTCCTGAGATGCTGCTTGGCCTGCTGTGTTCATCCAGCTCCACACTTTGTTATCTTGGATTCTCCAGCATCTGCAGTTCCCATTATCTCTAGGTATTTAATTAGGACTTCACTCAGGCAGCCATTTCCTAATTGAAAAATGTTAAGCCAACCAAGGTAAATCTTTCTCAATCACTTTTGCCCCATCAGTCTTGGGCCTGAGCCTTTTACTACCATCAGTGGTACCTGAACCAACTGCTTACATACCTGCAATCATGGTTAGCTGAAGATTCCCAGAGGTATGCTACAATTAATTGGGGGTGTGACGGCCTAATGGTATTATCTGGTAATCCAGAAACAGAGATAACGTTCTGGGACAGATGTTCAAATCCCACTATGGTATGTGGTGGAATTTGAAACAATAAAAATCTGGAATTAAAAATCTACTGATGACCGGGAATCCGTTGCCAATTGTTGGGGGAGAACCCATCTGGCTCACTAATGTCCTTTTGGGGAAGGAAGCTGCCATCCTTACCTGGTCTGGCCAATATTTGACTCCAGGCCCCTGCTATGTGGTTGACTCTCAACGTCCCTCTGGGAAGTTACGGATGGGCAATAAGTGAAGCCTGGCCAGCAATGCCTTCATCCCATGAATGGATAAAGGAACAAAATAGCTTCTTCTCAGAAGAGACCAGAACCGAAGTTGTACCCTTAATCTGTAATGGTTCCAGTATAGATTCTCTGTCCAGTTGAGGTTGTACACTAACTTTAGGTTGAAATCAAGAGTGAATTTTGTTAAAAGCTCGTTCTGCAATCACTGACACAGCCACACCACCATCACGCTTCATTAGAACTCTGATCATTTCAGTCGACATTTATTTTGATTCGCTCTGATTTGCATGTTGCTAAGCAATTTAGCTGTTCCCCGTCTAGACAAACATGGCCTTTCCAGGGTGTTCACTCTCCCGGATACTGGCCTATGAGTTCTCTTACTTAATTTGGACCTAGTAGGGGTCTTTTGCTATCTCAAAACCACATGACAGCAGTAACAGTCGATTGCTGGCCAGGTCCTGAAGAAAATGTTAACTTTTGGGCTGAGGGACTTGGCTTTGTTTTGGGGTTTTGCTGGGGGCTGAACTAGACCCCCTCTGGTTAGGATATGTCCTGAGTGAGGCAAAGCATTTGCCTTCACTTAAGTGTTGACCGCAAGCTCAGTAGGACTGGTGAGGGAGAACACAAGAAAGAAAGAAAGACAGAAAGAAAGCAAGAAAGAAAGAAAGAGAGACTCTGGAGAAAGAGAGACAAGGAATTAAAGAAAGGCAAGGAAGAGAGATAGAGAGACAATAAAAGAGAGATGAGGATGAAGAGAAGGTGACACAATCTGTGAGAGACTGATGATATGAGAGATAGAGAAAGGGTGAGCGAGACAGAGTTTTGGTGAGAGAGAGACAGAAATGGGGTGAGAGAGATTGGACAAGATGGAGTGACAAGTTGAGAGAGACAGAGAGAGGTAGGAGGAAGGAGACAGAGTGATGAGTCGAGACAGAGTGACAAGGCATAAATGAGAGAGGAGGGATTTGGGTCAGGTCAGGACGAGAAAGAGAGAGAGAAAGAGAAAGAGAGAGACAGAGAGAGAGGGGATATGAGAGGAAGAGACATGATTACTTGAGAGGAAGTATGTCCAAGAAAGCGCTTGATACCATTTTGGACCTTAAAGTCAACAACAGGTATGCAGAGAAAGTAGGAACATGCTTTCAGTTAATGGATAATTCATGATTGTGTCAAATGGGAGAACATGCTGCAAGGGTTGATGGGCTGATTACTGTTCCAAGTTTCTGTTTTTCTATCTTCAATCCAAAGTGCTTGGTGGTAGAAGAAATCCATACGTGCACCACATTGACGGTAGAAATATAACACACTATCAAACAAACACAAAATAGCAAAGCCTCATGTCCGAATGGTAATCCAGCTTCAGCCTATAAATCTCAATGATTTGGTCTCCACAGCCCTCTATGGCAATGAGCTCCACAGATTCACCACTCTCTGGCTGAAGAAATCCCTCCTCATCTCAGTTATAAAGGGTTGCATCTTAAATCTGAGGCTGAGGTCCTAATTTCTCCTACTGGTGGAAAATTCTTCTCCACATCCACGCTATTCAGGCCTCTCAGTATTCTGTACATTTCAATCAGATTCTGTCTGATCTTTCTAAACGCCATCACATACACACCAAGAGTCCTCAATCGTTCCTTTAAGTTCAACTCTATTATTCCTCACCCAAGTTCCTCCCTCTCCAAATGTGTGCTGAATTCTACCTTATTATGCTCCCCGATTCCTAGATGCGGAATATATTGCGGCAAATTGTTCAAAATGGGAAACACTGGCCCATTGGGCACACCGCATTTCAGTGCAAATGCCACCAAATGGGCCACACCAGCACCAGTGTGAGGACAAAAAGGGAAGGGGAATCCTTTGCCTTCTTTCAAATATATCTCCGATGTCCTGTCACATGTGCCCAAAGACCTGAGGCTGGTGAACCAGTCAATTCAACCACTATAAATACCGAGGGAAGCTCCTGAACAATTACTTTTGAGGGTATTAAGGGATGAGGTCAGGGAGGCTTCACTCAGTTAAATTTTTGAATGAGTGGGCCTGTGATTTGAGAAATGGAGAGCAGCCTTATGCTAGTATTGAGTATAGGAGATTGATGTGGTGATATTTCTAAGACATTAAATTTTCCAAATGGGCTTTTGGTGCAGACTGAACTGTACTGAACCACCATCGCAGGTCATCAGTGATCCTAATAAATGGCAAAGCAGGATCAAGGGGCCAAATAGACTAACCTGTTGCTATTTCTTCTGGTTCCATGGGCGTCCGCTTGCATTGAGAAGATTCAAGAATGAGGAAGACAGAGACTGTGTGAGAGAAGAGTAAACATGGGAGCTGCAAGGTGCACAGGTAGAAATGGAGACAACAGGGTGCTCTGGGTGGCACTGGCAGATCTAGTAAAATGTGACATGTTAAAATCCAGGATGAAGCTGGATTACCATTTGGACATGGGGCTTTGCTATTTTGTGTCTGTTTGATTGTGTGTTATATTTCTACCGTCAATGTGGTGCACATATGGATTTCTTCTACCACCAAGCACTTTGGATTAAAGATAGACAGACAGAAACTTGGAACAGTAATCAGCGCATCAACCCTTGCAGCATGTTCTCCCATTTGACACAATCATGGATTATCCATTAACTGAAATTGGATGGTGGGAGCAGGTGGTTGCAGATGGTTGGACCAGAAGTCCATAAAATATCAGAGCTGAATTAGGTCATTCTGCCCATTGAGTTTGCTCTGCCGTTCAATCTTTGCTGACATGTTCTGAACCTCATTCTCCTGCCTCCTCCCCATATCCCTTGATCCCTTTACTAATCAAAAACCTATTTATCTCTGTCTTAAATAAACTCAATGACTCTGCCTTCTGAGGCAATGTTTTCCACTATTCACCACTCTCTGGTGGAAGAAATTCCTCATCATCTCAGGTCTAAAGGGTTATCCCTTCACTCTGAGGCTGTGCCCTCGGGCCCTAGTCTCTTCTACCCATGGAAACATCTTCTCCATGTCCACTCAATCCAGGTGTCTCATTATTCTGTAAGTTTCAATCAGATGCCCCCTTATGCTTCCAAATTCTGTGGCGTATAGATCCAGAGTCCTCAATGGCTCCTCGTGTGACAAGCCCTTCATTCCCAGGAATATTCCTGTAAACCTCTTCTGGACCCCCTCCAAAGCCTGCACATGCTATCTTGGATATAGGATCCAAAAGTGCTCATAATATTCCAAATGTGGTCTGATCAGAATCTTACACAGCCTCTAGTCTTGTATTCTAGCTCTGTTGCAATGAAGACTAACGTTCCATTTGCCTTCCTAACTGCCAACTGAACTTGCTTGCGAACCTTAAGAGAATCCTGAACTAGGAATCCATGCCTCTTTGTTCTTCAAATTTCCAAAACCTTTTCTCATTTCGAAAACAGTGTACACGTCTATTCTTCCTTCCCGAGTGCACAACCTCAAATTTTTCCACATTGTATTTGATCTACCAAATCTTTGCCCACTCTCCTAACCTGTTCAAATCCTTCTGTAGCCTTCCCACTTCCTCAACACTACCTGACCTTCATCTACCCTTGTGTTATCTGCAAACTTTACAACAATGCCTTCAGTTCCTTTACCCAGATCATTAATGTTTAATGTGAATAATTGTGGTTTTCACACTGACCCCAGCAGAACTTCACAAGTCACTGCTGCCATTGTCAAAAAACGACCCTTTCATCCACACTCTCTGCCATCTGCCTGTCTGCCAGTCCTCTATGTGTGCCAATGCCTTGCCCTGACACCAGGGGCTCTGATCTTATTGCTCAGCCTCGCATGCAGCACCTTGTCAAAGGCCTTCTGGAAATCCAAATAGATCATGTCCAATAGCTCTCCTTTGTCTAACTTGCTCATTACTTCCTCAAAGAATTCAAACAGATTTTTCAGGCATGACCTCCCCTTTTTGAAGACGCGCTGACTTAGCCCTATTTCGCCATGCACTTCCAAGTATTCCGCAATCTCATCCTTGATATCCATGTGTAAAAATATAGTGACGAGCAGAGATGGGCTGGCCAGGAGATACCCATTTCCTTTTTCAGAGGGTTACAAAACTAGGGCTCATAGATTCAGCTAAGCCGCAGAAAAATTACAGGGGATGTGAGAGAGAATCTTTTTACATGGAGTGGGGTGGGGTCCTGGCATTCACTGCCTGAGTGGGTGGTGGAGGCAGAAACCATAACCTCTTTCAAAAAGTTCCTGGATCTGCACTGCAGGTGATATAAACTGTGGGACATGTGACAGAAGATGAATTAGAAAGAGTATCTGGTTGTCTTCAGGTTAGCATGAACAAGATAGGCCAAATGCACCTCTTCTATGCTGCATCATTTCTGTGGGCCTATGGTTCATAATGGATTCTCAAATTTTACCGATCACAAAGGTTACTCAAACCAGTATATAGTTTCCTGTGTTCTGCCTCCCTCCCTTCTTAAACAAGAGTGTTACATTAGCCATTTTCCAGTGCTCTGTGGCTCTCCATGACTCCAATAATCTCTGAAAGATCACCACTTATGCCTCCGTAATCTCTTCAGACACCTCCTTTAGAATTCTGGGGTGTGGTCCATCTGGGAGGGTGAGAAACTGAAATGTAGTTACAAATGACAGTGACTGGCTATGGTCCATATCGGCACCAATACTGTAACTTAGAAGGGGATAGAAAATTCCTGGAAGGGAAGGAAATATCCCCAGTGGACGGGTCCAAGTGAAATTCGGGGAGAGTTTAGATGACCCATTGACTTAATTATTGGGTTCAATCTGAAGGAAGAAAATGAAATCTTCAATGTAAGAGATGAAAAACTGAAACTTCACAATCCTCCACATGTCTAGTGGGAATGTAAATCCTGCTGATTGTGTCACATGCTGCACAACACATTTCATCAAAGAGTTTTAGAGAGTGCGTTGGGGTGATGAATATTACTGAGATTCCACTTTCCAGAGACAGCATGTTTCAGAGACTCAAAAGGGAAAGAGAAACAGAGAGACCTCCACAATGAGCCAAAGAAGTTGAGGGAAAGTTAATCAATGACACAAATACACACTAAATGGCAATGAATGAAATTGTGTCCTGATGCTGCAAGGTCCATTAATAGGGCAGGAGTTAGAATCTGAAATGAATGGTCTTGGACTGTAGGTAAGAAAGGTTGAATCTGAAGGGCATTGACTAATCAACTGAAGCATAATCAGAGTCAGAGAGTCAAACAGCACGGAAACAGACTTTTTGGTCCAACTAGATATGCCGACCATAATTCCAAACTAAACTCATCCCACCTGTCTGCCCTTGGCCCATATCCCTCCAAATATTTCTTTTCATTTCATTATCTAAATGTCTTTTAAATGTGGTATATGTCCCCACTTTCACTGCTAGTTCATTCTACACACAAGCCACTCTGTGTGTAAAACAGCATGCCCTCATGTCTTTTGTAAATCTTTCTCAACTCACCTTAAAAGTATGCCCCCTAGTATTAAAATCCCCGCCTAGGGATAAGGTATGTGCCGTTCACCTCGTTTATACACCTCATGATCTTGTAAATCTTTATAACGTCATCCCTCAACCTCCTACACTCCGGTAAAAATAGTCCCAGCCTATCCAGCCTCTCCCTATAAATCAAACCCTCCATTTCTGGCAACATTCTGGTAAATCTCTTCTGAACCAGTCAGCACAGGCCATTTGGAAAAATGCTGGGAGGGAGAATTTGGTGACATTTTTGAGCCTACAAATGCCTCAGTTGAATGTCTTCATCTCAAGAGAGATGCAGAGTCCACCAAAACAAATTGCTTAATATCGTCCATCACCAGGGAGTTAACTTGATTATCGGCATCTTATCGTACTTGTTCATCAATAGAGTTTCAGTCAATCTAACACCTGCTATCGCTCTGGTCATGATGTACATTGAAAAAAAATACCTGAAATCTCTTCTTGCAACTGTTACATAGAAACATGGTGTGATTGTTCAGGAAACCAAATTGGAAAGGAACATCATTTATTGTTGGAATACCAAAATAGAGCTAGTAATGACGGTACGCATAGGCTAGTCCCAATCTGGGACAGGCAGTTCTGCAGGCCTGTCCCTGAGACTGCTTTATCTGTTTCTTACATCCAGAAGTGTTATCACAAGCAACTGAATGTTGTTTTTCTCTCATCACCAAATCACCTGTGGCATGTTTTCCCCTTCTGTGAATCACCACCAGTACCTCACTCATGTTGCCAATTGAGTAAATTTTTTTGTGCAAATCCCATTAAAGCTGGTGCAAACCACCAAAGATGAAGGAGAGGTAGGTAGAGAGGGAATGGGCGAAATCAAAGTGGAATTAGAGAGGGAGATAAAACACTATGCCCCCTGTGGTGCCTATCTCTCTCTTTAAGGGCTTTGAGATCATTCATGGATAGTCTGTGCTCCTTCTCCAAGGATACCTGGGCATGGACGAACTGCAGAACTATGGCAGTCCTCCCACAATACTCTGCAAGCATGCTTACTGGAAGGACCCATAGAGAACAGAGCCATGTAATAGGCTTAGGTCTGGGCCCTGATGCCCTCCTTTTATGGAACTGCTGACAGGGTTCCATGCATTTTTTTTCCAGCAAGGAGAAGGGGGAGCCATGGGCTAGGTCCTCACAGAGCCGGACCCGCGACTTCACATACACACCACAGGACCCAAAGTGCTACAGATCTCAGACCGTGGCCTTCCTCTCTTTACACACCCACCACAGGGCCAGGTCTGCAACAGGCTGACAGGTCTGCAATGGGCTGACTGAGTTGTCACTCCAGGCTGGGTGCTTTATTTTCCAGTTCCTCGATCCTAGATTTCCACTTCTTTGTCAACCTCCACCCATACACCTGACAGAAACACAGACGTGAACCTTGCCACAATTCACAATCACCTCAAAGAGAGGAATCTCCCCTGCTTCCTTCTTCAGCTGGTGCAGAACCAATGGAAAGAAATCCCAGAACTGCTTTTCCTGTAGAAGCAGATTGTTAAAGTGCTAGTACGTGAACCTGAACTGGACATGGAATGGGGTGAGCTCCACCACGCCAGGTGATATTCCATGCATGGTACCTGTTACATGGAGGCCACCAGAATGCAAGAGACCTTCGCCCATGAAATGTACAGGCAGTTGATCTTTGACACTCAAACCCCAGGGCTCACGAAGCTGAAGGCGATAGAGTCAGGGTGGAGATTCCATCAGGTCACAGGACTTGACCACGTCCCTCAACTTCCTCCTCAATGTGAGACCCAGTACTATTCATGGCTCCTCGGATACTGAAGCAATCCATGTCCAACTGCAGCCAAACCCGGACAATATCCAGCCTTGGGCTGAAAGGTGGCAAATAATACTTGTGTCACACAAATGTCAGGCAATAACCATCTCCAATAAGAGACAATCTAACTGCTGTCCCTTGACATTCAACAGTGTTACTATCACTGACTGGACTCGCCATGTAAACACAATAGCTACTGAGAGGCTAGAAATACTGTAGCAAGAAACTCACCTCCTGACTCCCCAAAGCCTGCTCAACATCTGCCAGGCACAAGTCAGGAGTGTGATGGGATACTCCCCATTTGCCTGGATGGGTGCAGCTGCAACAACACTCAAGAAGCTCAACACCATCCAGGACAAAGCAGCCCCTGCTTGATTGGCACTACATCCACTCCCTCCACTACCAACGCTCAGTAGCAGCAGTGTGTACTATCTACAAGACTCACTGCAGAAATGCACCAAAGATCCTTAGGCAGCACCTTCCAAACCCACAACCAATTCCATCTAGAAGGACAAGGGCAGCAGATACATCAGAACACCACCTCTTGCAAGATCCCCTCCAAATCACACACCCTCCTGACTTCAAAATACATCGTCATTCCTTCAGTGTCGCTGGGTCAAAACCTTGGAATTCTCTCACAAAGTGTATTGTGAGCCGCCCTACAGTACCTGCACTGCAGCACTCTCTTTCAATGCTGGCCTCGCCAGCAACACCCAAAATGCCAGGAGTTTTTTTTTTAAATCCCAATTTCCAGCACTTGGCATATGCCTTGGTGTAGCAAATGCACATCAAAATACTTCTTCAATATGCTTGGCGTTTCTACCTCTCCCACACCTACACGCAGAGAGTTCCAGATTCCCACCACCTGAGTGAAAAAGATTTTCCTCACATTGCCTCTAAACCTCCTGCCCTTAAATCTATGACCCTGGTCATTGATCATGCCATCAGGGGGCAAAGTCTCTTCCTGTATAAGCTATCTCTACCCCTCATAATTTTATACATCTCAATCATGTCTCCTCTCAAACTTCTCTGCTCCAAAGAAAACAACCCCAGTCTGTCCAATTTTTCTTCAACACTGAAATTTTCCAGGCTAGGCAACATCCTGGTAAATCTCTTCTGCACTCCCTCCTATAATGTAGATTCCAGAACTGCACACTATACTCTAGCTCTATTCTGCACAATTCAATAGCCTAACCACCATTTTTATCATTTTTATATAGTTTTACAGTGAGTGAGTGAGAGGTAATGAGGGAAGCAGAGATATGTGAGTTAGAAAGCACAAGGGAGTGAAGAGAGAACAAGAATGAGGGAGAGACAAGGTTCAGGAGATGAATAAAGGGAGAAAGAGAGGGAGGGTGTGTGTGAAGAAGAGAGAGGGAGAAAGACGTAAGAAGGAAGAGAGAGAAGGAAAGAAAGAGAAAGTAGAGAAAGAAGGGGAGTGAGAGAGAGAAAGGGACAGGGATGGTGGAATACAAAAGAAGAGAGGAAAGGAGGGATATAGAGGATGCAGTAGAGGGGTAGCTGGAAGGGGAGTGATGAGGGAACTGAGCAAGCGAGAGAGGGATGGAGAGAAAGAGCAGAAGGGAAGAAAGTGTAAGAGGGAAAGGGACTTGGAAAGAGAGAGTAAGTGAAGTCAATTGAAAGGGTGGCAGGGTGTGCAGAAGACACAAAGTCTGAAGAGGGATATGGATAGTCTAAGTGAGGGGGCAAAGGTCTGGCAGATGGAGTACTATGTTGATAAGTGTGAGATCATCCATTTTGGTAGGAATAACAGCGAAATGGACGATGTTTTAAACGGTAACAAATTGCAGCATGATGCTATGCAGAGGGACTTGGGTGTCCTTGTGCATGAATTACTAAAAATAGGATTGTGGGTGCAGCAGGTAATTAAAAAGGCAAATGGAATTTTGTCTGTCATTGCTCGAGGGATGGAGTTTAAAAACAGGGAGCTGCAGCTGTATAGGGTCCTGGTGAGGCCACACCTGGAGTGCTGTGCGCAGTTTTGGTCTCCTTACTTGAGAAGGGGTACATTAGCAATGGAGGGGGTGCAGAGGAGATTCACTCTGTTGATTCCAGAGTTGAGAAGGTTAGATTATGAGGAGACACTGAGTAGGCTGGGATTATACTCATTGGAATTCGGAAGAATGAGGGGAGATCTTATAGAAACATCTCAGATTATGAAGGGAATAGATAAGGTGGAGGGCAGGGAGGTTGTTTTCACTAGCAGGTGAAACTAGGGCTGGGGGCATAGCCTCAAAATAAAGGGAAGCAGATGTCGGACTGAGGTCAGGAGGAGCTTCTTCACCCAAAGGGTTGTGAATCTATGGAATTCCTTGCCCAGTGAAGTGGTTGAAGCTACCTCACTGAATGTTTTTAAGGCAAGGCTAGACAAATTTTTGAACAGTAAAGGAACTGAAGGTTATGGCATCCGGTCGGGTAAGTGGAGCTGAGTCTCAAAAAGATCAGCCATGATCTTATTAAATGGTGGGGCAGGCTCGAGGGGCTGGATGGCCAACTCCTGCTCCAAGTTCTTATGCTTTTATGAGACAGAAGGGCTTTGACAGAGTGGGAGACGAAGAGAGGGAAAGGAATGAGGGTGATGAAGTGAACAGGAAAGCGAAGTTAAAGGGGAGGAATGGGAGATGGATTGTGATGGAGGGATGAAAGGATGGCAGGGGGAATGATGGCAGAGAGAGTGATAGAGAGGGAAGGAGAGCATAATGAAGATTGAGAGCAAGGGAGAGTCAGAAGGACGGTGAGGAGGAGATTGTGAAGACAAGAAAGTGAAGTATAGTCTAAGATAACCTGCTCTCAAGTAGGTTCCTCAACGTATTGGCCTATAAATTTTCTAAATCCATCTGTTCAGAGATGTTATTACACATCTCTGGAGAAGGTGGGACTTGAACTTGAGCTTCCTGGCTCAAAGGAGGGACACGACCACTGTGCCACGATAGTTCAACATATTGGTCTAAAACAATATCAACTATATATTCCAGCATGTAGTCATGCATAAAATTAGTGCTTGTTTGGTTCGTCTAGTGTCTATGTAGTTTGAAGTCACCCATGATTACAGTTGCACCCTCATTGCACGTGTCTCTACTGTTTAACACCTTTCCTCACAACACCGCTACTGTTTAGAGTCTATAGATAACTCCCAACAACGCTTTCTGCCCCGCTTAGTACGTTTCATCTCCAGTCATCATGTTGTGACCTAATACTGCCCACTGTTCCATTGATTTTAATTCTTTACTCATAGCCTTCTCCTTCCCCTATCTTTCTAACCTCCCAAAATATTGAACAGCTGTGGGCATTCCATTCATATCCTTGGTCACCCTGCAGACATGCTTCTGAATTTGGGGCCATATTATAACAGTGTATATCTATTTGCACTGTTAATTCTTCAATCTTATTACAAATACTCTGTGCATTAAGACACAGCACCTTTAAACTTGTCCTTTTAACATTCTAAGTCAGCTGAGCTTTATTTTGCACTTTGGCCCCATCTTGGTTTTCCCCCTATTTTCTCGGCTTCCAGTTTCACTATTTACCTTTCTCCTTTCCTTTCTGCCTTCCTCAGGTTCCCATCCCTGGCCAAGTGATTCCAGCAAATTTCGAATGGAAAGCAAATCCTTCACATCCAAAGTTTTTTTTGGCCCATTTCAATGCAAATAAGGTTCAGGGTTATTTTCCGAACACACCCCCAGCCTTCCGAAACAGATATTTCTGGTTTGGATCCTGTTAGATGTAGACCTGCTGCTATCGTCTCCCAGAAATTGACCATTTTCATTTTGTGACCCTATTTTTGTTGGTCCAAGACCTTCCAGAAAATTTTTCACTTGCAAATTGTAAATCAGGTAGCAGCTGCACATTTGTCTCTCGTATATCCAGAGGCAATTTTCACTCAGAAACCAGCAAGTTGGATATTAACAAATAAAAGGCAGGTGGAAGACTGCTTTTTTTTTGGATGTGGATATCAGTGCCTGGGTCAGCATTTATTGTCTGCACCTAATTAAGGGTCAACCACATAGCTGTGGGCCTAAAGTCACAGTTATGCAAGCATGTCAGTTTCCTTCCCTAGAAGACATTAGTGAACCCAGATGAGTTTTACCCCCCAACAATCACCAGACTCTGAACTGCATATTTTGATTGAATTCAAATTTCACCATCTGCCATGGCAGGATTTGAACCTAGGTCCCCAGAACACCCTGGATCCCTGGATTAATAGTGTTTGGATTAGACCATTAGACCATCACCGCTCCCTTTCCTCTTTGAGAAGACTTGAGAACAAAGCAACAAACATAAATACAAGAGCAGATAGCTCAACGCTGAGATTAAGAGTCCTAAAGCCTACTATATGAGGTCACTGGGCATGTCGTAGCAACATATTCATAGCCCTTACCACAACAAAATAACTGCTGAAACACAATGGCAGAGAAGGAAATTGATGAACAAATGCCCAAGGGTCCAAGACCTTCCACAACATCATGTAGAGATTCTGCCTAAGAGTTACATTTCTTCCCAAACATGATCATCCACTACTTTCTGTGTATTTCTTCGTGGATTTCACATTTACCTGCTCGCTGCCCTCATTTTAATCTTAGAATTCATAGAGTGTGGAAACAGGCCCTTTGGACCAACAAGTCCACACTGACCCTCAGTGCACCCAACCAAGCCCGCCCCTCTGTAACCCACCTAATCTGCACACCCTTGAACACTACGGGCAATTTAGCATGGCCAATCCACCTAACCTGCACATCTTTGGACTCTGGGAGGAAACTGGAGCACCCAGGGGAGACCCATGCAGACACAAGGAGAATGTGCAAACTCCACACAGACAGTCACCCAAGAATGGAATTGAACCTGGGTCCCTGTTGCTGTGAGGCTGCAGTGTGTGTCACTGTGCCATTGTGCCACCCCTATCAGATTCACTTCCAATCCAATACGAATTACTAACCTGACAGCCAAACATGAAGAAACAAGTCACTCACTCACATGGTGCTCATTTACAGATTCAAATTGTCACTGGTTCAATAAAATTGAGCAACTTTGCAGTGAAAAGGTTTGGCAGGTTATTGTGGCTCTTATTTCTAACTGTCTAACTCAGATTTTGTGTAAACGTTGCTCAGAGGATTTCAACTCAAGTTTTTTCCTGAGCCTGTGTTGATTTTGACTTAATTTGGTTTGATTTATTGTCACATGGACTGAGGTATAGTGAAAGGTGTTGTTTTTGCTTGCTGACGAGACAAATCATACCTTACATAAGTACATCAGGATAATAGAATAGAACACGGAATATAGCGTTACTGCCACAGAGAAGGTGCACAGAAAGATCAACTTTAATTTATGAAATATCCTTTCTTAAGTCTGATAAGAGCAGGGAAGGAGCTGTTCTTGAGTCTGTTGGCACGTGTTTTCAACTCTGGTATTTCCTGCCTGAAGAGGGTGGAAGAGAATATAACTGGAAGGGTGGGGTCTTTGATTATTTTAGCTGCTTTGTTGAGGCAGCGGGAAGTATATTGGGAGGTTTGGCCGGGTTTAGGAAGATGTTCTGTCTCAGGGATAGACAGAAGCCCACTGTTTGAAGTTGCATTTCAGGCACTGGGGGTTGGAGAATGTTGGGCACCAACAATAAGCAGTAACATGAAGCTGAAATTTCCATTTTCTGCTGGCAGTGAGACAGCGGGGCCAGAATATTACTGTTTTACTGCTTCTGCCTTTCTCACTCTCTGTGGAACTGAGGAAGAGTGAATCAATAATGGGCTTGTTTGAATCCAATACTCCAGGTGCCGTCTCACCAGGGCCCTGTACTGCTGAAGGACCTCTTTGCTCCTATACTCAATTCCTCTTGTGATGAAGGCCAGCATGCTATTAGCTTTCTTCACTGCCTGCTGTACCTGCATGCTTGCTTTCATTGACTGATGTACAAGAACACCTACATCTCGTTGTGCTTCCCCTTTACCTAACTTGACTCCATTGAGATAGTAATCTGCCTTCCTGTTCTTGCCACCAAAGTGTATAACCACACATTTATCCACATTAAACTGCATCTGCCATGCATCCGTCCCCTCACCTAGCCTGTCCAAGTCACCCTGTATTCTAATAACATCCTCCTCACATTTCACACTGCCACCCAACTTTGTGTCATCAGCAAATTTGCTAATATTACTTCTAATGCCTTCGTCTATATCATTAATATATATCGTAAACTGCTGCGGTCCCAGCACCGAACATTGTGGTACCCCACTGGTCACTGCCTGCCATTCCGAAAGGGACCCGTCTATCACTACTCTTTGCTTCCTGTCAGCCAGCCAATTTTCAATCCAACTCAGTATTTTTCCCCCAATACCATGTGTCCTAATTTTGTTCACCTCTCCTGTGCGGGACTTTATCAAAGGCTTTCTGAAAGTCCAGGTACACTACATCCACTGGCTCTCCCTTATCCATCTTCATAGATACATCGTCAAAAAATTCCAGAAGATTAGTCAAGCACGATTTCCCCTTCGTAAATCCATGCTGACTCTGACCTATTCTGTTACTGCTATCCAAATGAGTCATAATTTCATCTTTTATAATTGACTCCAGCATCTTTCCCACCACTGACGTCAGGCTAACCGGTCTGTAATTTCCTGTTTTCTCTCTCCCTCCTTTCTTGAAAAGTGGGACAACATTTGCGACCCTCCAATCCGCAGGAACTGATCCTGAATCTACAGAACCTTGGAAAATAATTACTAACGCGTCCGCAATTTCTAGAGCCACCTCTTTAAGTACCCTGGGATGCAGACTATCAGGTCCCTGGGACTTACCAGCCATCAGACCTAACAGTCTATCCAACACCATTTCCTGCCTAATATAAATTCCCTTCAGTTCATCCATTACCCTCGGTCCTTCAGCCACTACTGCATCTGGGAGATTGCTTGTGTCTTCCCAAGTGAAGACAGATCCAAAGTACCTATTCAACTCATCTGCCATTTCCTTGTTCCCCATAATAAATTCACCTGTTTCTGACTTCAAGGGCCCAATTTTAGTCGTAACCACTTTTTTTTCTTTTCACATACCTAAAAAAGCTTTTACTATCCTCCTTTATATTTTTGGCCGGTTTTCCTTCATAGCTCATTTTTTCTCTGTGTATTGCCTTTTTAGTTATCCGCTGTTGCTCTTTAAAAGCTTCCCAGTTCTCCGGCTTCCCACTCATCTTTGCTATGTCATACTTCTTCTCTTTTATTTTTATACAGTCCCTAACTTCCCTCGTCAGCCACGGCCGGCCCTGCCTCCCCTTAGGATCTTTCTTCCTCTTTGGTATGAACTGATCCTGCACCTTCTGCATTATATCCAGAAATACCTGCCATTGTTGTTCCACTGTCATCCCTGCTAGGGTATTGTACCACTGAACTTTGGCCAGCTCCTCCCTCATAGCTCCATAGTTCCCTTTATTCAACTGCAATACTGACACTTCTGATTCTCCCTTCTCCCTCTCAAACTGCAGATTAAAACTTATCATATTATTGTCACTACCTCCTAATGGCTCCTTTACTTTGAGTTCCCTGATCAAATCCGATTCATTGCACAACACCAGATCCAGAATTGCCTCCTCCCTGGTAGGCTCCAGTACAAGCTGTTCTAAGAATCCATCTCAGAGGCACTCTACAATCTCCCTTTCTTAGCGTCCAGTACCATCCTGATTCTCCCAGTCTACCAGCATGTTGAAATCTCCCATAACTGTAGTAATACCTTTGCAACAGGCCAATTTCAACTCTTGATTCAACCTGCACCCTACATCTAGACTACTGTTTGGGGGCCTGTAGATAACTCCCATTAGGGTCTTTCTACCCTTAGAATTTCTCAGCTCTATCCATACTGACTCTACATCTCCTGACTCTATGTCCCCCTCGCAAGGGACCGAATATCATTCCTCACTAACAGGGCCACCCACCCCCTCTGCCCACCAGTCTGTCCTTTCGATAGTACGTATAGCCTTGAATATTCATTTCCCAGGCCCTGTCCACTTGAAGCCACGTCTCAATTATCCCCACAACATCATACTTGCCAACTTCCAACTGAGCCTCAAGCTCATCCACCTTATTTCTTATGCTTTGTGCATTCATATATAATATTTTTAATTTGTTTCTCCCCTCACCCTTCCTATCAATCCCTATTTCACTTGGCCATACTGTACGATCCCTTCTTGAGTTTTCTGCTCTATTGATTCTGTTGTCCTTCTTAATCTCTCTTATTCTCACTTTCCCTTTAACTTCATTCTTAAATTTCCAGCTTGGCCCCTCCCACCGCCATGACTTAGTTTAAACACACCTGTGTTGCAGTGGCAAACCTGCCTGCCAGAAAGCTGGTCCCCCGATTACTAAGATGCAAACCGTCCCTCCTGTACAATTTATTCTTACCCCAAAACATACCCCAGTGATCCAAGAATTTAAATCCTTGCTTCCGACACCAGTCCCTCAGCCACACGTTCAGGTCCATTATCTCTCTGTTCCTGCCCTCTCCAGCCCGAGGAACTGGAAGCAAACCAGAGATAACCACCCTGGAAGTCCTGCTTTTCAGCCTTCTTCCGAGTTCTCTGAAGTCCCGCTGTAGAATGCTCCTCCTTTTCTTCCCGACGTCATTAGTGCCGACATGCACCACCGCCTCTGGCTCTTCACCTTCACCCTCGAGGATTCTCTGCACTCTATCAGAGACGTCCTGGATCCTGGCACCAGGAAGGCAACACACCATCCTCAAATCTCGCCTGTTGCCGCAGAAACCCCTGTCAGTCCCTCTCACTACGGAGTCCCCTATTACCACAGCTCTCAGTGACGTCTGACTTCTCGGCTCTGCCTCTACAGCAATTTTTGACTCGCAGGCCTGTCCGCCTGTCGGACTGGTAGTGTCGTCTGTCTCGGCAGTTTCCAAGACAGTCAGCCTGTTTACAATAGGTGCTTCCCCTGGGGTGACTTGTACTTCATTCATGTCTTCCTTTGTCATCAACATCCCCGTTCTCTCTTCAGGTATCCTCGGTGTAGTGACCTTGCTGAAGGTCCTGTCCAGAAAATTCTCATTCTCTCAGATGAGCCTGAGGTCTTCTAGTTCTTTCTTCAGTGCTGCAACAACCTCCTTCAGAAGCTGAATGTGTACATACTTACCACAGCTATAGGAGCCAGAAACATCATCAGTGTCCCTGACCTCCCACATCTTGCATGCAGCACACTGAATCAGCTTGGCAGTCATGTCTTCACCCTCTTCAACAGTGGCGTAATCCCCTCACTGAGCCTCTTCACCGAAAACTCGCACTTTACTCACCAGGCACTTCCCTTAGCCCTTGTGTGTTTGCTGTGAGTCTATGGACTCTTAATTAGGTTAGAGGAGGAGGGTGGGAGGGAGGCCCTACCGTGTAGGACCTGGGGCTGAGAACACACCTACTTAAATAGCACTCCGCTGCAAAAAGGACCCGCTGGCTTCGAGGTAAGTACTTAAATAGCACTCACTTACCTTCCCAACAGCCTCTCTGCTCTTTGTTCAAGGACATCAATGAACCAAATTCCTTTTTCTGGTAATCAACAATGGTTTCATGGTCATAATTTTTAAATTGAATTCAATTCCAACATCTGCCATGGTGGGATTCTAATCTGGATTCCCAGAACATTACCTGGATGTTTAGATACAATACCTGGGTAAGGGTCTTACTGGAGAATCACGGAACTAGCAAAGGTTGGGCTATTCTTTTGCAGGTAAAGGATTCATTGATAACCTGGAAATCAGTAGCAATAAAGGATGATAAGGAAGAAAACAACAGCAGGTTCTTCCTTTGACAGTCTTTCACCAACGAACTTTGCCATTAACAGCTAACTGCACTGTTTGAGCCACAGAGAATGATATACACAGGCATTCTCCCTGAATCAGGGAGTCAGTGAGGTAATGTTTGAGTTCTACTCTCCCAAAACAAAGGCCAGGACATTCATTGTAGGCACTATACAATACAAACCTCTATCCAGGGTGTCAGTGAGGTAAACCTCATTAGAATGACAATTGTTTCAGAGATAGTAGGAACTGCAGATACTGGAGAATCTGAGATAACAAGGTGTAGAGCTGGATAAACACAGCAGGCCAAGCAGCATCAGAGGAACAGGAAAGCTGACATTTCGGGCCTCGACCATTCCCTACCGACGCCGACTTCAGTCCGCCCAGCACCTCCACAGCCAGCAGCTCCAGAGGACACAGTAGCACCCAGCCCTGCTGAGTCTTCACCATCACCCCAGACCTCTCCCTTACTGAGGACGAATGGTCAGTCCTCAGTAAAGGGCTCACCTTTGTCTCCCTCCACCCTAACATCAACGAATACCAGTCATGCTTGGATGTTGAACAGTTTTTCCACCGCCTCCGCCTCCGTGCTTACTTCTTTAACCGTGAGCCTAACCCTCCCTTTACGGACCCCTTCTCCTGCCTCCAACACACCCCTTCCCCCAGACACCACCCAAGGTCTCCTCCCCTCCCTCGACCTCTTCATCTCCAGCTGCCATTGAGATCGCCTCAGCCTCTCCACCCCTCTCACCCACTCCAACCTCTCCGCCACAGAACGTGCAGCCCTCCACTCCCTCCGCTCCAATCCCAAACTCACCATAAAACCCATAGACAAGGGAGGCGTAGTTGTAGTATGGCGCACTGACCTCTACATCGCCGAAGCCAGACGCCAGCTCTCTGACACCTCCTCCTACCGCCCCCTTGATCGTGACCCCACCACTGACCACCAAAACATCATCTCCCAAACCATCTACAATCTCATCACTTCAGGTGACCTCCCACACACAGCTTCCAACTTCATTTTTCCCCAACCCCACACCACCTGCTTCTATCACCTTCCCAAAATCCATAAACCTGACTGCCATGGTTGACCCATTATCTCCACCTGCTTCTGCCCCACCAAACTCATCTCCACCTATCTTGACTCCATTTTCTCCCCTTTGGTCCAGAAACATAGATTTTCTGAAGAAGGGTCTAGGCCCGAAACATCAGCTTTCCTGTTCCTATAATGCTGCTTGGCCTGCCATGTTCATCCAGCTCTACACCTTGTTATCTTGGAATGACAATTGTCCTCTTTCAGTTTCACACTTCCAATATACAGTCTGGCGCATTCATTGTGGAGTAAAATTGAAATAGTCAAATCCCACCCATCGCAGACACAGTCGTGTTGCCGGGAACAAGCTCTCTCAACTGGGACTGTCTCCCTTCAAGCTTCAGCAGGTCAAACAGCATCTGAGCAGCAGGAAAGTCAATGTTTCAGGCTGAAACCCTTCTTCAGGACTGATGCTGTCTGATCAGCTGTGCTTTTCCAGCTCCACATTGGTCAACTCTTGCTTTCGGCATCTACAGTCCTTACTATCACCCATTCAAGCTTCACTGTGTCTTGTCCGTTCACTAATATTCAGATTGTCCCAAATCCAAGCTGAGTTTTTGAATTCCTAATACACACAAGCAACAGGCATTTTGATGTCTCAGGTCAGTTGACGTCAGCAAGAACATCAGAGCCTTAAAGAACAGGGAAGTGCACTGACTGTCACTGGTCAGTCACCCAGTTCACCTATCACCCTCCTTGAAAAGTTTTGAAAGATTCACTGTGCTGGAGACTGGGTTTTCCATTTTCTTTCCTTCTCATTTTTCCAACTTGCTACCTGACAATCTTTTCTGAAATCTCACCTCAATGTCATGCCTTGTATCATGCCCAGGGATGAGGAAATTTCCGTTTTGTAGACAATTTCTAAAGGCCAAGACTGAACCTGTAAAACAAAGAGATTTAAATGCCAATTTCATGGTGCTGATCAGAACCATAGGGGTGGGGAGTAGTGCAAATGGTTGATTTGATACAGAATGTAGGAACAAACTGTTTCCACTGATTAGAGGATTGAGATTCAAATGAATACAACCTGCGTTTGCATGGTGGCATTCACCATCAGCAGATATACCATCACTTGTTCCAGCCAACAATGGATGTTTTGAAGAGTGGACATTGTCATAATGCAGGAAACATGGCAGCCAATATCCATTCAACAAATTCCCCTGAGCAGCAAAGTCAGAATGATGGGAGAATCTGGGTTTGAGATGTTGATTGAGGGATAAATATTAACCAGGCCAACATTGAGAACTCCCTTGCTCTACATTTAACTGTTCCACTGGGTCTTTGACATTCTGGCATCCCAATCCTGTTCATGATGCTCTCAACTGAATCAGAAAGGTGGAATTTTACCAGAACCACAATGAGCTTTAGTTTACTTGTCTACTGGAACTTCTTCCTCTTCCTTTATTACGCCTGCAGCCTGTCTGCCATTTCTTCATTTCAGTTCCAGTATCTTTCGTGTCAGTCTTTAAGAAAATTGGATTATTTCTGAAATATTTCCAGCGCTACAGAGCAAAGACATGTGCCAAAGATTCATGACACTTTGAGAAAAGTAATTCCTCCTAATCCTCCGGTTTTAAATCTGCTGCCCTTGATCTGAAAACAATGACCTTAAATCCAGATTGCCCCACAGTCAAGCAAGATGACAAAAATGTTATTAGAAAGCTTGAGGAATTGGTGGTGGTGGGGGGGGGGGGGGAGCAAGAGACTGGTCCTCTAACAAACAGTATGGCTATTGTCATACTAGTCTGAAAATGCCTGATCTTGGAAGCTAAGCAGACTCAGGTCTGGTTAGTACTTGGATTGGGGACCACCTGAAAATACTAGGTACAGTAGGCTTTAAGGGTGGCTCAGTGGTTAGCACTGCTGCCTCACAGGTGCCAGGGATCTTGGGTGACTGTCTGTGTGGATTTTGCACATTCTCCCTGTGTCTGTGTGGGTTTCTTCCAGGTACTCCAGTTTCCTCCCACAGTCCAAAAATGTGCAGGTTAGGGTGGATCGGCCATGCTAAATTGCCCGTAGTGTTCAGGGATGGGTAGATTAGGTGATTTACAGAGGGGATGGATCTGGGTGGGATGCTCCAAGGGTCAGTGTGGACCTGTTGGACCAAAGGGTCTGTTCCCACACTGTAAGGATTCTATGCGAAAACAGAATTGTGCAAGAGGGGTGATGCTGGAGGACCAGATGGGGAGGGCAAGTCCTCCAAAAAAAAAGTGATTGAGTGAGGGGCAGAGCTTGAGGACCATGGAAGAGAGAATTTCCTGCAAAAATTTTGTGATTGAGGGGTGGGACTGAAGGATTAGATGGGGCTGACAGGTCCTCCAGCAATCTAAGTGAGAGAGGAGCAGAGTTGGAGGACCAGAGGAGAGAGACTGGCCCTTGAAGAATCCGAGCGATTGAAGGGTGGAGCTGGACGACCAGTGAGAGACTGGTTGTGCAACACTCTGAGTGAATGAGGCAAGGACCAGTCTCTCCAGGACACCCTGGTCCACTCCCAACAGAATTTTGATTTGATTTATTGTTGTCACATTATCCGAGTACAGTGAAAAGTTGTGTTTTGTGAGCAGTACAAGCATATCATAATATATGAGTACGTACAGATCATAGGGTGTTTCGACAGAATGAGGCATACAGGGTTAGTGCTGCACAGCAGGCACATGAAAACAAGATCAACATTAGATGTGAAATTCAAGAGATACATTCAGCAGTCTAATAACAGCAGGGAAGAAGCTGTTCTTGAACCTGTTGGAACGTGTGTTTAAGAGCAGCTTCTTCCTTGCTGTTATTAGCCCAATAGCCCAATGGCACTATCCCCTGTAACTGTAGAAGCTGTAACACCTGCCCATTTACTTTCTCCTTCCTCACTATCTCAGGTCCAAAACATACCTTCCAGCACTTTCTGATAATAAAATGTGAGGCTGGATGAACACAGCAGGCCAAGCAGCATCTCAGGAGCACAAAAGCTGACATTTCGGGCCTAGACCCTTCATCAGAGAGGGGGATGGGGAGAGGGAACTGGAATAAATAGGGAGAGAGGGGGAGGCGGACCGAAGATGGAGAGTAAAGAAAATAGGTGGAGAGAGTGTAGGTGGGGAAGTAGGGAGGGGATAGGTCAGTCCAGGGAAGACGGACAGGTCAAGGAGGTGGGATGAGGTTAGTAGGTAGCTGGGGGTGCGGCTTGGGGTGGGAGGAAGGGATGGGTGAGAGGAAGAACCGGTTAGGGAGGCAGGGACAGGTTGGACTGGTTTTGGGATGCAGTGGGTGGGGGGGAAGAGCTGGGCTGGTTGTGTGGTGCAGTGGGGGGAGGGGATGAACTGGGCTGGTTTAGGGATGCAGTAGGAGAAGGGGAGATTTTGAAACTGGTGAAGTCCACATTGATACCATATGGCTGCAGGGTTCCCAGGCGGAATATGAGTTGCTGTTCCTGCAACCTTCGGGTGGCATCATTGTGGCACTGCAGGAGGCCCATGATGGACATGTCATCTAGAGAATGGGAGGGGAAGTGGAAATGGTTTGCGACTGGGAGGTGCAGTTGTTTGTTGCGGACTGAGCGGAGGTGTTCTGCAAAGCGGTCCCCAAGCCTCCGCTTGGTTTCCCCAATGTAGAGGAAGCCGCACCGGGTACAGTGGATGCAGTATACCACATTGGCAGATGTGCAGGTGAACCTCTGCTTAATGTGGAATGTCATCTTGGGGCCTGGGATAGGGGTGAGGGAGGAAGTGTGGGGACAAGTGTAGCATTTCCTGCGGTTGCAGGGGAAGGTGCCGGGTGTGGTGGGGTTGGAGGGCAGTGTGGAGCGAACAAGGGAGTCACGGAGAGAGTGGTCTCTCCGGAAAGCTGACAGGGGAGGGGATGGAAAAATGTCTTGGGTGGTGGGGTCGGATTGTAAATGGCGGAAGTGTCGGAGGATAATGCGTTGTATCCGGAGGTTGGTAGGGTGGTGTGTGAGAACGAGGGGGATCCTCTTGGGGCGGTTGTGGCGGGGGCGGGGTGTGAGGGATGTGTTGCACTTTCTGATGCTGTTTTTGAGTGACTGGCAGAGTTGGAGAACAAGCGGAGATAGACATGTCTTCCTACAATCCACGTGAATAACTGAGGGCAGAGCCGGAGGACCAGGGAGACAGAGAGAGAGAGAGAGAGAGAGAGATACTGGTGTTCCAACAATCAGATGTGAATTTTTTGGTGTTGGACTGGGATGGATAATGGCAAAAGTCATGCGACACCAGGTTATATACCAACAGGTTTATTTGAAATTGCAAGCTTTTGGAGCACAGCCTCTTCCTCAGGCATACTGTGAGAGAGGGGAAAAGACACAGAGTTTATAAGCAAAAAGGTAACAACCCTGAAACTGGCCGTCTCTTGCTGAATCTTTAGGCAATTAAGGAGGAGACTGCTGATTAAAATGCAAATTGCAGATTCCTTTCAAATTATTGTCCTGACATAATTAAATGTTTTATTCATGTGTACAAGAGGTGACATCTCAGGTTACACAATGCATTTTAGGTGCGAATGGACACTGCACAAAGATGACTGGACAGGGGTGTTCCCTCCCAGTGGGGTCAAGGAATTCAGCCTTGGATCTTCAGGTAAGCATCTTCCAAGGTGGACTTTGAGATATACTACAAAGCAAAATCACTGAGCAGAGGCTGATATCCAAGTTCTATACCCATCAGAACGACCTCAATCATGATCTTTGTTTCATGTCACACTACAGGTGACCCCACCACATTATAGGCGCACACACACACACACACACACACACACACACACACACACACACACACACACACACACAGAGCAAGTGAGACACGGACACAAATACAGACATACACATAAATTATTTCATCCAAGTTGTTTGTGTAATTGTAGATACATACTCCTCAAAAAAACTGACCCCAGCTTAGGAGATAGACAGATTCTAAGCAAGACCTCACACCTAAAATGCATTGTGTGACCTGAGATGTCACCGTATACATGGATAATGCCTTTAATTATCTTGGGACAATGACTTGAACGGAATCTTAATTTTGTATTTTAATCAGGAGTCTCCTTCTTAACTGACTAAAGATTCAACAAGAGGCAGCCAGTTTCCAGGTTGTTACCTTTCTGCTTATAAATTCTGTGTTGTTTCCCTTCTCACACAGTACACCTGAGGAAGGGGCTGTGTTCTGAAAGCTTGCAAATTCAAATAGACCTGTTGGACTATAACCTGGTGTCATGTGATTTTTGACCTTGTCCAACAATCTCAGTGAGCAAGGGACAGAGCTGGAGGACCAGGAGGTTGAACTGGTAATGCAACAGCCCAAGGGAGTGGAAGTCCCAGCTGGCAGATATGATGAGCAGAGAGACTGGTCCTCCAAAATTCTGAGAGTGAGGGGTGGAGGTTGAGGATCAGAGAAGAAAGACTTACAATTTGTAAGAGCAGAGGGCAGAGCTGGAGGATCAAATGGGGATGATGGGCCTGCAACAATCAGACTGAGTGAGTGAAGAGTCAAGCTGGAGGGCCAGTGGAGAGATAGACAGGTCCTCCAAGAATCTGTGTAACTGAGAGGAGGAGCTGGAGGACCAAGAGAGAGAGACTGGGCCTCCACAAACATTCTACTTTGTTTAAAAATCATACAATTTATAGACAGTCAATGTGGCATTTTATAAATTCCTACTTTAGACATAAAACCAGTCCGACCCCAAACCAAAATGCTAACAGATTCTAAACAAGGCCTCACACCTAGATGCATTTTCTAATCTAAAATGTCACCTCTTCTTTACACTGATAAAACTGAGCTGGCTTGTTTTCATTCAGACATTTCATCACCATGCTAGGTGACATCATCAGTGGAGCCCCGATGAAGCGATGTTCTTCTACTCCACTTGGAATTTATACTGTCTGATCCATTTTAGAGTAGTGTCATAGATAATAAAGTGTGAATCTGGATGAACACAGCATCTCAGGAGCACAAAAGCTGACGTTTTGGGCCTAGACCCTTCATCAGAGAGTAGTATCATTTCTGGTTTTAATCTGTGTAGATTTGTATATGGGGTCCAATTCAATATGTTTGTTGATTGCATTAAGAGTGGAGAATCATGCCTCTAGGAATTCCCATGCATGTCTATGTTTGGCTTTGGTTACTATGGTTACCTTGTCCCAGTTAAACTGATGGCCTTCATAGTCTGAGTGTACCAACATTAAGGAGAGTTTGTCATGCCGTTTTGCTACTAGCTGATGTTCATGTATTCTGATGGCTAGTATCCTTCCTGTCTGTCTGATGTAATGTTTGTGGCAGTCATTGCATGGTATGTTGTAAACCACGTTGGTTCTGCATGTTGTGGGAATGGCGTCTTTAATCCTGTGAGTGTTTGTTGTAGAGTGGTTATGGGCTTGTGAGCCACCAAGATTTCCAGTGATCTTGGGAATCCTGTTGTCAGTTCCAATGTGTTCTTGATGTAGGGCAGTGTGGTAAGTGTGTTAGGGCGTACTGTGTCCTCCTGCTCTTGTCTGTTTAGCAGGCATCTGCGGATGAAATTGTGGAGATATCTGTTTATAGCAAGGATTTTGTATAGGTGTTTCAACGAGGAGTTCTAAACCTCAGTACACAGAAAAGCAAAACCCACACTGATCAAATCCTCAACTTCCACAGCAACTACTCCAGCTGCATTAGGACACTACTTAAATTGTCTAGGGCACACTGCAACGACAGAACTACACAGGAAAGAGTAAGTGCATCTATACAAAATCCTCACTATAAACACATAGTGTTTATCGGTACACTCAGGCAATGAACGCCATCAGTTTAACTGGGACAAGGTAACCATAGTAACCCATGCCCTTAGAAATTCCCATGCTTGTCTCTGTTTGGCCTGTCCTGGGGCCTTGATGTTGTCCCAATCGAAACAATGGTTCTCCTAATCTGTGTGAATGGAGATGAGTGAGTTTTGGTGGTGTCTTTCTGTTGCTAATTGGTGTTCATGTATTCTTGTGGCCACTTTCCTTCCTGTCTATACAATGTAATGTTTGTCACAGTCCTTGCATGGAATCTTGTATATCACATCGGTTCTGTCCATTGTGGGTAAGGAGTATTTGGTTTGAGTTAGCAGTTGGCGTAGGGTTGATATAGGTTTGTGTGCCACTCTGATGTCCAATGGTCATAGGAATCTTGTGGTCGGTTTGAATCTGCTCTTGATATATGGTAACATGACCAGTGTATCAGCACATACTGTATCTTCCTGTCGTTGTTTGTGAGCTAGGCATCATTGGACCCAACTGTTCAGGTTTTTGTTGCCCTTAAATACTCGATAGAGGTATTCTTCTTTTTGGCATAGTTCCGGGTTGCTGTAGAGTGTTATCGGTCATTTAAATAGTATTTTCACGCAACTTTGTTTCTGAACCTTGGGGTGGTTACTGTTAGAAGTCAGGATTTGATCCATGTGTGTGGCCTATCTGTGTGCCTTCTTCAGAAGTTCTCCATTGGCCCTGTGTCCCACCATAATGCCCAGGAATGGAAGCTGTTCATTCTTTTCCTCTTCCCTCATGACTTTGATGTCAGTGAGAGTGTTGTTTGTTAATTGGTGTGTATCCTCTAGTTTAGTCCATTTGATGATGACAATGAAAGTGTCGTCCACATATCGGATCCATAGTTTAGGCTGGATCTGTGGAAGGGCCATGCTTTCAAGTCTCTGCAGGACAGCTTCTGTTATTAGTCCAGAAATAGGCGACCTCGTGGGTGTCACATTGATTTGTTCATAGATTTGGCCATTAAAGGTAATGTGGCTCATGAGGCATAGGTCCAGCAATTTCAATATGTTGTCTGTGGAGCTAGTGTTCCTCCATTCCAGTTCTTTTAGAAGTGTTGTGAGTGTTTCTCTTGTCAGTGGTATGTCAATTGATGTGAATTGGGCGGCAACATCAAAAGACACCACGCTCTTGTCCTCGTCTATTCTTATGTCCTTGCAGGGAACTCCTGGGCTGAGTGGATTGAGTGGGGTGATTTGTTGACGAGGTGCCTTAGTCTTCGTTGTAATTCCTTGGCTAACCTGTGTGTTGGTGTGCCTGGGAGGGAGACTATAAGTCTGAGGAGTACGTCTGGTTTGTGTACTTTTGGGAGGCTGTAGAATCAGGGTTGGGAGGGTGCAGGCATGGTGTTTGTCCCTTCAGGTTTCATTTTTAGGTAGTCTGCTTTGTTGAATTGTCCAGTGATAATGGAAACTGCAGATGCTGGAGAATCCAAGATAATAAAATGTGAGGCTGGATGAACACAGCAGGCCAAGCAGCATCTCAGGAGCACAAAAGCTGACGTTTCGGGCCTAGACCCTTCATCAGAGAGGGGGATG
Source organism: Stegostoma tigrinum (assembly GCF_030684315.1). Lineage (NCBI taxonomy): Eukaryota > Metazoa > Chordata > Chondrichthyes > Orectolobiformes > Stegostomatidae > Stegostoma > Stegostoma tigrinum. Next base: position 4,934,532 of record NC_081404.1, on the reverse strand, counting down.
GGGAGAGGGAACTGGAATAAATAGGGAGAGAGGGGGAGACGGACCGAAGATGGAGAGTAAAGAAGATAGGTGGAGGGAGTGTAGGTGGGGAGGTAGGGAGGGGATAGGTCAGTCCAGGGAAGACGGACAGGTCAAGGAGGTGGGATGAGGTTAGTGGGTAGCTGGGGGTGCAGCTTGGGGTGGGAGGAAGGGATGGGTGAGAGGAAGAACCGGTTAGGGAGGCAGGGACAGGTTGGACTGGTTTTGGGATGCAGTGGGTGGGGGGGAAGAGCTGGGCTGGTTGTGTGGTACAGTGGGGGGAGGGGACGAACTGGGCTGGTTTAGGGATGCAGTAGGGGAAGGGGAGATTTTGAAACTGGTGAAATCCACATTGATACCATTAGGCTGCAGGGTTCCCAGGCGGAATATGAGTTGCTGTTCCTGCAACCTTCGGGTGGCTGGCATCATTGTGGCACTGCAGGAGGCCCATGATGGACATGTCATCTAGAGAATGGGGCACTGCAGGAGGCCCATGATGGACATGTCATCTAGAGAATGGGGCACTGCAGGAGGCCCATGATGGACATGTCATCTAGAGAATGGGAGGGGGAGTGGAAATGGTATTTCCACTCCCCCTCCCATTCTCTAGATGACATGTCCATCATGGGCCTCCTGCAGTGCCACAATGATGCCGCCCGAAGGTTGCAGGAACAGCAACTCATATTCCGCCTGGGAACCCTGCAGCCTAATGGTATCAATGTGGACTTCACCAGTTTCAAAATCTCCCCTTCCCCTACTGCATCCCTAAACCAGCCCAGTTCGTCCCCTCCCCCCACTGCACCACACAACCAGCCCAGCTCTTCCCCACCACCCACTGCATCCCAAAACCAGTCCAACCTGTCTCTGCCTCCCTAACCGGTTCTTCCTCTCACCCATCCCTTCCTCCCACCCCAAGCCGCACCCCCAGCTACCTACTAACCTCATCCCACCTCCTTGACCTGTCCGTCTTCCCTGGACTGACCTATCCCCTCCCTACCTCCCCACCTATACTCTCTCCACCTATCTTCTTTACTCTCCATCTTCGGTCCGCCTCCCCCTCTCTCCCTATTTGTTCCAGAACCCTCTCCCCATCCCCCTCTCTGACGAAGGGTCTGGGCCCGAAACGTCAGCGTTTGTGCTCCTGAGATGGTGCTTGGCCTGCTGTGTTCATCCAGCCTCACATTTTATTATATTGTTGAATTGTCCGGTCTGTTTGAGTCTCTTTAGAGTGTTGATTATTTTATTACCCAGTTGCGGTGTTGGGTCTATTTGCAATTGCCGGTATGTGTTCATGTTCGCTAGTAGCACCTGTGCCTCAATGAGATAGTTCCGTTTGTTTAGTATTACTGTCATGCACCCTTTGTCCACTCGTAGCATTATGATGTTGCTGTCTGTTTTCAGTCCTTCCAGCATCTTCTTTTCTGATGTGTTGGGAGTGTGAAGTTCATTCCTTCCAGTCAATGTTTGGACCACTGCCTGTATTATGGCTTATCGTGTTGCCCCGTCAATGCCATTGGTCTTCAGCGTGGATTCTAGTGTGGCTAGGAACTCTGTCCTGTTAGCATCTCCGTGGCTGTAGCTGAGTCCACATATTAGAGCAGCTTTCTTTGTGTCTGTTAGTTTCCTGTCTGAAAGGTTTCTTATCCGAGTGCCTGATCTTTGGTTGTCGTTTTCGTCGGTTAGTTTGGCTAGTTTTTCTCGTAGGATCTGTCTTTTCTTGGTTTTTGTTATTTGTTGAATGATGTTAGTGGCTCGTTCTAAGTCTGTTGTCCACTCTAGGCTGGTTGCATCTTGGAATAGGATTTTTTGGCATGTAATTTCCATGTCATATCTAAGGAGCCAGTTTTGCACGTCATTAATCATTACCTTTACCATTCTGCAGCCATTATGTTTTGCTATCCTGTGTGCATGTTAGTTGTTATTGGGAGGTTTGTGTCTAACACTGCGTGGTAATAACTGACTCCTGAGGCATCCATGTAGGAAGTAGAGTTGCTCGCGGGTCGCGCTGTCATTTGGCATAGGTTTCCCATTTCCGGGCCAATTTGAGCAAACTGCGCCCATAGGTGTCTAACCTGGACACAGAAAAAGCTGTTCTAATACATGGGCTCAACTACAACAACAGGGATGCTAACAGGACAGAGTTCCTAGCCACATGAGAATCCACACTGAATACAAACGGCATCAATGAGAAAACAAAACAAGCCATGAGACGGACAGAAGCAAGTGCAGTGTGGTTAAATTTAAAATACAGGTTGAGGTTGAGTAGGTAACATGCAATCCCAGTGTTTTATGCTTAAACAAAGGAGACTACAATGGGATGAGGGAGGAGTTGGTGAAGATAGACTGGGAACAAAGACTATACCATTGGACAATTGAGGAACAGTGGGAGGACGTTCAAAATGATTTTTCACAGTGCTCAGTAAAGTTACATACTAGTGAAAAGGAAGGACAGCTGTAATAAAGGGATAATCAGCCATGGATAACTGAGGAAATAAAGGAGGGTATCAAACTGAAAGCTATTGCATATAAATTGGCAAAGATTAATGGGAAACTGGGGGATTGGGAAGACTTTAAATGTCAACAGAAAGCCACACGGAAAGCTATGAAGAAAGGTAAGATGGATTTTAAGAAGCTAGCTCAGAACATAAAAAACAGATAGCAAAAGATTTTACAAATATATAAACAAAAAAAGACTGACTAAGGTAAATATTGGTCCTTTAGCGGATGGGAAGGGCGATTTAATAATGGGAAATGAGGAAATGGCCGAGGTATTGAACAGATGTCTTGTGCCAGTCTTAAGAGTGGAAAACAAAACTAATATGCCAATAATTGATGGCAAGAAGGCTATGGCAGCTGAGGATTTAGAAATGATCATTATTATTAAAAAGGTAGTGTTGGACAAGCTAATGGAGATAAAGGTAGACAAGTTATCTGGCCTTTATGGAATGCATCCCAGGGTATTAAAAGAGATGGTGGGGAAAATAGCAAATGCGCTCATGGTAATTTACCAAAATTCGCTGGGCTCTGGGGCAATTCTGGCAAATTGGAAAACAGCAAATGCAATGCCACTGTTTAAAAGTGGAGGTAGATAAAAGGGGGGCAGTTAACTATAGGCCTGTTAGCTTAACTTCTGTAACGTGAAAAATGCTTGATCCTACAATCATGGAAGAGATAGCCAGACATCTTTGTCCCATTGGGCGGGTGCAGCACGGGTTCATGAATTGCAGGTCATGTTTAACTACTATACTAGAATTCCTTGTGGACATGATGAGTGTGGTCAGCAACAGGAACCAATGGATGTGGTGCATCTGAATTTCCAGAAGGCATTCAACAAGGTGCTGCACATAAGGTTGCTGTATAAGATAAAGATTCAAGTTATGGGTAATAGATTAGCAAGGATAAAAGATTGGTTAACTAACAGAAAGCAAAGAGTGGGAATAAATGGGTGTTTTTCTGGTTTGCGATCAGTGGCTATTGGTGTGCCTCAGGGATCAGTATTGGGGCTGCAATTGTTCACAATTTACACAGATGATTTAGAGTCGGGGGCAAGTGTAGTGTGTCAAAGTTTGCAGATGATACTATGATGAGTGGGAGAGCAGAGTGTGCAGAGGACACAAAGTCTGCAGAATGATATAGATAGGTTAAATGAGTGGGCAAGGTTCTGGAAGATGGAGGACAAAGTTAGTAAATGTGAGGTCATCTATTTTGGTTGGAATAACAGCAAAATGGACTATTATTTAAATGGTTAAGAAAATTGCAGCATGCTGCAGTGAAGCAGTAAAGGTGACCCTGTTGAATATTTTTAAGGCAAAAATAAGTTTTTGAATAGTAAAGAAATTAAGGGCTGTGGTAAGCAGGCGGGTAACTGAAAGTGAGTCCATGAAAAGATCAGCCATGATCTTGTTGAATGGTGCAACAGGCTGAAGGAGAAAATGGCCACCTCCAGCTCCTATTTCTAATGGTCTTATGCAGAGAGAGTGGTCCTCCAACAATCTGAATTAGTGAGGGGTAGAACTTGCAGACCAGATGTGGATGACAAGTCCCCCAACAAAAGGAGTGCGGACGGGGCTGTCAGAACAGATGAGGAGAGACTGATCCTCTAAGAATCCAAACGAGTTAGGTGCAGAGCTGGTGGACTAGGGAGAGAGACTGGTCCTCCAACAATCTCAGTGAATAAGGGGCAGAGCTGGAAGACCAGGAAACAGAGATTGGACCTCCAACAATCTAAATGGGGGGGGGGGGAGGAGCTGGAGGACTGGAGAGATCCAAACAGGTCCTCCAACAATCTCAGCGAGTGAGGGGTGGAGCTGGAGAACCAGGGGAGACTCTGGTCCTCCAACAATCTGTCTCTGTGTGAGAGGCAGAACTGTAGGACCAGAGGGAGAGAGACTGGTCCTCCAACTATCTCAGAAGTCACTCAACACCAGGTTATAGTCCAACAGGTTTATTTGAAATCACATGCATTTAGACCACTGCCTCTTCATCAGGTAAAGTGACAGACGAAGGAGCAACGCTTGAAAGCTTGCGATTTCAAATAAATCTGTTGGGCTATTACCTGCTGTCGTGTGACTGCTGACTTTCTTGAACGTATTCCAACAGAAGCATCTCCTGATCGTGACTCCAACAATCTGAGTGAGTGCGGGGCAGAGCTGGAGGTTTGGCGGGGTGGGGGGAGGTGTAGTGAAGGGAGAGACACGGTCCTCCAACAATATCAGAAGTAATGCAAGACCAGGTTATAGTCCAACAGGTTTATTTGAAATCACATACTTTCGAAGGACTGCTCCTTCATCTGGTGAAGTCACGGATGAAGGAGCAACGCTTTCAAATCTTGTGATTTTAGATAATCCTCTTGGAATACAACCTGATGTTGTGGGACTTTGGCGACCCAACAGCATGACTCAATCCAACAGCATGATCTCCTCATCATGACTCCCACAATCTGAGTTAATGAGGGAGGAGCGGGGTTGACGTTCCCTGGGATATCTGGTCTTCTGATCATTTGAATGAGGAGTGGAGCTGGAGGACCAGGGAAGATGGACTTAAGACGGACTGGTCCTCCAGCAATCTCAGCAAGTGAAGGGTGGAGCTGGAGGACCAAGGAAGACGGACTAGTATTCCAACGATCTCGGCGAGTGAGGGGTGGAGCTGGAAGACCAGGGAAGACAAGATAATAAAATGTGAGGCTGGATGAACACAGCAGGCCCAGCAGCATCTCAGGAGCACAAAAGCTGACGTTTCGGGCCTACACCCTTCATCAGAGAGGGGGATGGGGTTCTGGAATAAATAGGGAGAGAACCTGCCTGCCCTGGTCGACCCATTGTCTCAGCCTGTTCCTGCCCCACCGAACTCATCTCCACCTATCTGGACTCCATTTTCTCCCATTTGGTCCAGGAACTCCCCACCTACGTCCGTGACACCACCCACGCCCTACACCTCCTCCAGAACTTCCAATTCCCTGGCCTCCAACACCTCATTTTCACCATGGACGTCCAGTCCCTATGCACCTGTATTCCGCATGCAGATGGCCTCAAGGCCCTCCGCTTCTTCCTGTCCCACAGGCCCCACCAGTCCCCCTCCACCGACACCTTCATCCGCCTAGCCGAACTCGTCCTCACCCTCAACAACTTTCTCTCTCGATTCCTCCCACTTCCTACAGACAAAGGGGGTGGCCATGGGCACCCGCATGGGCCCCAGCTATGCCTGCCGCTTTGTAGGTTACATGGAACAGTCCCTCTTCCGCACCTACACAGGCCCCAAACCCCACCTCTTCCTCCATTACATTGATGACTGTATCGGCGCCGCCTCTTGCTCCCCAGAGGAGCTCGAACAGTTCATCCACTTCACCAACACCTTCCACCCCAACCTTCAGTTCACCTGGGCCATCTCCAGCACATCCCTCACCTTCCTGGACCTCTCAGTTTCCACCTCAGGCAACCAGCTTGTAACTGATGTCCATTTCAAGCCCACCAACTCCCACAGCTACCTAGAATACACCTCCTCCCACCCACCCTCCTGCAAAAATTCCCTCCCCTATTCCCAATTTCTCCGCCTCCACCGAATCTGCTCCCACGATGAGGCATTCCACTCCCACACGTCCCAGATGTCCAAGTTCTTCAAGGACCGCAACTTTCCCCCCACAGTGGTCAAGAACGCCCTTGACCACGTCTCCCGCATTTCCCGCCACACATCCCTCACACCCCGCCCCCGCCACAACCGCCCAAAGAGGATCCCCCTCGTTCTCACACACCACCCCACCAACCTCCGGATACAACGCATCATCCTCCGACACTTCCGCCATCTACAATCCGACCCCACCACCCAAAATATTTTTCCATCCCCACCCTTGTCTGCTTTCCGGAGAGACCACTCTCTCCTTGGCTCCCTTGTTCGCTCCACACTGCCCTCCAACCCCACCACACCCGGCACCTTCCCCTGCAACCGCAGGAAATGCTACACTTGCCCCCACACCTCCTCCCTCACCCCTATCCCAGGCCCCAAGATGACGTTCCATATTAAGCAGAGGTTCACCTGCACATCTGCCAATGTGGTATACTGTATCCATTGTACCCGTTGTGGCTTCCTCTACATTGGAGAAACCAAGCGGAGGCTTGGGGACCGCTTTGCAGAACACCTCCGCTCGGTTCGCAACAAACAACTGCACCTCCCAGTCGCGAACCATTTCCACTCCCCCTCCCATTCTTTAGATGACATGTCCATCTTGGGCCTCCTGCAGTGCCACAATGATGCCACCCGAAGGTTGCAGGAACAGCAACTCATATTCCGCTTGGGAACCCTGCAGCCCAATGGTATCAATGTGGACTTCACCAACTTCAAAATCTCCCCTTTCCCCACCACATCCCAAAACCAGCCCAGTGCTTCCCCTCCACCCACTGCATCCCAAAACCAGCTCAGCCTGTCTCTGCCTCTCTAACCTGTTCTTCCTCTCACCCATCCCTACCTCCCACCCCAAGCCGCACCTCCATCTCCTACCTACTAACCTCATCCCACCTCCTTGACCTGTCCGTCTTCCCTGGACTGACCTATCCACTTCCTACCTCCCCACCTATATTCTCCTCTCCACCTATCTTCTTTTCTCTCCATCTTCGGTCCGCCTCCCTATTTATTCCAGAACCCTCACCCCATCCCCCTCTCTGATTGAAGGGTCTCGGCCTGAAACGTCAGCTTTTGTGCTCCTGAGATGCTGCTTGGCCTGCTGTGTTCATCCAGCCTCACACTTTGTTATCTTGGATTCTCCAGCATCTGATCCTCCAACAATCTCAGCGAGTGAGGGGTGGAGCTGGAGGACCAAGGAAGGCGGACTGGTCCTCCAACAATCTCAGCAAGTGAGGGGTGGAGCTGGAGGACCAAGGAAGACGGACTGGTCCTCCAACAATCTCAGCAAGTGAGGGGTGGAGCTGGTCCTCCAACAATCTCAGCGAGTGAGGGGTGGAGCTGGAGGACCAGGGAGGACGGACTGGTCCTCCAACAATCTCAGCGAGTGAGGGGTGGAGCTGGAGGAGCAGGGAAGACGGACTGGTCCTCCAACATTCTCAGCAAGTGAGGGGTGGAGCTGGTGGACCAGGGAAGACGGACTGGTCCTCCAACAATCTCAGCGAGTGAGAGGTGGAGCTGGAGGACCAGGGAAGACGGACTGGTCCTCCAACAATCTCAGCAAGTGAGGGGTGGAGCTGGAGGACCAGGGAAGACGGACTGGTCCTCCAACAATCTCAGCAAGTGAGGGGTGGAGCTGGTCCTCCAACAATCTCAGCGAGTGAGGGGTGGAGCTGGAGGACCAGGGAGGACGGACTGGTCCTCCAACAATCTCAGCGAGTGAGTGGTGGAGCTGGAGGAGCAGGGAAGACGGACTGGTCCTCCAACAAGCTCAGCAAGTGAGGGGTGGAGCTGGAGGACCAGGGAAGACGGTCTGGTCCTCCAACAATCTGAGCGAGTGAGGGGTGGAGCTGGAGGACCAGGGAAGACGGTCTGGTCCTCCAACAATAAAATGTGAGGCTGGATGAACACAGCAGGCCAAGCAGCATCTCAGGAGCACAAAAAAAAAGCTTTTGTGCTCCTGAGATGCTGCTTGGCCTGCTGTGTTCATCCAGCCTCACATTTTATTATCTTGGAATCTCCAGCATCTGCAGTTCCCATTATCTCTGGTCCTCCAACAATCTCAGCAAGTGAGGGGTGCAGCTGGAGGACCAGGGAAGACGGTCTGGTCCTCCAACAATCTCAGCAAGTGAGGGGTGCAGCTGGAGGACCAGGGAAGACGGTCTGGTCCACCAACAATCTCAGCAAGTGAGGGGTGGAGCTGGAGGACCAGGGAAGACGGTCTGGTCCTCCAACAATCTCAGCGAGTGAGGGGTGGAGCTGGCGTTCCGTGGTCTTCGAGCAATCCGAGTGAGGGGCGGAGACAGATGATCCGGGGAGAGGAAAAGAAGTCCTGCGACAAAACGAGTGAGGGAGGGGCGGAACTGGAGGACCGATTGGGAGAGATCGGGTCCTCCAACAATCCGAGTTATGGAGTTTCTAATTTGCGGGACAGCAATGACTAGCGGTTCGAAGAGACCGGCTGTCTCTGGGACTTTCAAAGGTTCGTGCGTTCGTGATAGTTTACCTTCCGCTGGCTGAGAAGCAACGAGTTCGAGTCCCACCTGTTCTGGTCTTCACTTGATTCAAAAGGGAAAGGTGTGAAATGACCTGTCTTCTCTGTTCGGTCGTGGAGATCCTCCGAGAGTTGTCTGGAATAATACGCTCTGCATTGAGTCCCAGGAGGAAAGAAAGGGTGTGGGACAGGGATTTACCGAGAGGGATTCTGGATTGAGCCCCAAGCGGAGGGAGAGGATGTTGTCCGATAGTGATCTGCTTTCAGGAATGGCAAGTGCAACTGGAATTGTCTGTTCTGAATTTCTTTCCTGTGTTTATTCAGGACTTTGTTCTCCTTTTCCAGGGGTTTTGAAGGACTGGACAGCTAATTCGAATCATATATCTTACCATGGTTCAGCAGTCACTGGATTTAGACTTCCATATTACCATTCTCTGAATGTCTGCATCTGATCTGACAGTGAAAAATGCTTCAGACATCTGTGACTGGATGTGTTCTCATGAACTGACTGTGGAAGGAGCTGTAACCAGTTAAACAGCCTGAGAAAACATTGCAACATTGACACCGGGGAGGAACTGTATTCTGAGTGCGTGTGCATATTTGGACGAGTGTTCTCCTGATTATCCACCATGGAGAGAGACAAAGATGTCCATGCCCTGGAGAAACCTTGGAAATGTGGGGACTGTGGTAAGGGATTCAATTTCCCATCTCGGCTGGCAATTCACCAACGCAGTCACACTGGAGAGAAACCATGGAAATGTGGGGACTGTGGGAAGGGATTCAATTTCCCCTGCATGCTAGAAATTCATCGGCGTAGTCACACTGGAGAAAAACCCTGGAAATGTGTGGACTGTGGGAAAGGATTCAATTACCAATTCCTACTGGAAGCCCATCGGCGCAGTCACACTGGGGAGAGGCCCTTTACCTGCTCTAAATGTGGGAAAGGATTCACTGATTCACCCCAGCTGCTGACTCACCAGCGAGTTCACACTGAAGAGAGGCCATTCAGCTGTTCTTACTGCGGAAAGAGGTTCAGGCATTCACGCACCCTCACTGACCACCAGCGAGGTCACACTGGGGAACTACCATTCAGCTGCACTTACTGTGGAAAGGGATTCAGGCACTTACGTGCCCTCACTGGACACCAACGAGTTCACACTGGAGACAGGCCATTTATTTGCTCCATCTGCGGGAAGGGGTTCACTCAGTTATCACACCTGCTGACACACCAGCGGGTTCACACTGAGGAGAGGCCGTTTCGTTGCACTCACTGTGGAAAGGGATTCAGGCACTCGGGCACCCTCAAAGGACATCAGCGTGTTCATACTGGTGAGAGACCATTTATCTGCACTGTTTGTGGGAAGGGATTTGCTCATTCTTCAGGCCTGCGGAGACATCAGCGTGTTCATACTGGAGAGAGACCATTCCTCTGCTCAGTGTGTGGAGGGAGATTCACTGATTCATCCACCCTGGTGAAACACCGACGAATTCATGCTGGGAAAGAACGTTCACCTGCTTCCTGTGTGGAAGGTGATCCATTGCTTCATCCGTCTCCTGATACATCACCAAATTCTCACTAAGGAAAGACCATTCCACTGCACTCACAGGCAGAAGGAGTCAGGCATGCATCCATGTACATCGTACACCCCCAAGCTTACACTGGAGAGAGGCCATTCACTTGCTCAGTTGGGAAAGGATTCACTAATTCATTCCAACTGCTGAGATGTCAGCAGTTCATGAGTGACTGCAAGGATATGTTTCTGTTACTAACTCACTTAGTTAAACACACTCTGATGTAGGGTGTTCTACTTATGTTAATATAATTGTTCTAGGGTTTGGATTTTGAACTAGTGGCATGTGAGGGTTTGTGTGAAGCCAGGACGTCTGAACCAGAATGTGAGGGGGGTGGTGGGAGGAGTTCCTGGAGTGATAATGGGAGTTTAGTTTGCTTTGTGAGAGGTTTACAGAGCAGCATTTGAAAGGCATTAGTTTCTCTTTATTTTAGAAGAACCATGAATTGATTTTTCTTTTGCTTATTTGCATATGGTTTCAATTCACAGAAGACCTGGTTGAAGTTAGATGTAAGATGAGTTTCTCCTGGAGAAAGGAGTTAGAAGATAGACTAACTGTTCTGAACTATCTCAATATATTGGTTTTAATCTGAAAGTTTCAGACCAGAAGTGATTGGTTAGACCCCGAAGGAGTATTTGAAGCTCAGTTATGTGAATAATCAAGAAAAAGACCACCAAACTCTCAAAACCAGGAATTAAAAGAAACAGTTAAGTTCAACATATAATGTGATAGAGAAGGGAGCTCTCTTGTATCTACGTACTGTAAAGTGATGGTGTAGGAAAGATGGAATATTATTTTACTGTGTTTTGAAATCATTCAAATTGCATTATATGTAAATAGCTTGGTTTGTTCTGTTGAATTTTCATTTATTTTGCATAATAAGCTTGTGTTTTAAATCTCTTTCATTGTGTGCTCATATATCAGTGAAATACCATGTTGTTAAATAAAGAATAAAATCCATCAAGCCAGGTTTGATCCTGGGATCTGATTTGTCCCATAATACCATCAGGTGGGATCATAACTGATGTCAATAAGGGCAGTCCCTTTGCAAAATTCTGAGATCTGTAAGATCTAATAATGTTTTAAACGCTGAAGAAATGTATTGAATATCAGAGGCAATAACTCCCTCACAGTACAGTCTTGGCCTGTTGTTATGTCTGACAAGGACATGTCTCTTGTATAAATCCTGAAACTTGAATGCTGACTCATATGTAGACCGGCTGTCTCGAGCAGAAGTTCAATAGAATGTCCCAGCAAACCAGAAAATGACTTCATGGACCTCTAATGGAAATATGTGGGATTACCTTGAATATCTGTCCCTTTTGGCTGGTTATTCTTTGCTTCCTGGTAGCCATTCAAACTGCTATCCGTGCCAATGTTTTAACCTTAACCTTAGCTTTTATTTATAACCTTTGATGTACCACCTTATCAAATGACTTTTGGAAGTCTAAATACAATTTAACGGCTGGTACCCTTTTATCTACAGCACTAGTTACTTCTTAAAAGAACTCCAAATAAATTAGTTAAACATGATTTCTCTTTGGCAAAACAATCGTGGCTCTGCCTGATTATAACAGGGAATGTAGTTAAGTTTTTTAATAACAGCTTCTAACAATTTCCCTATAACAAATGTTAAGCTAACGGGCCTGAGTTTGAGATAACAAGGTGTAGAGCTGGATGACGCAGCAGGCCTGGTCTACTGTGTTCATTCAGCTCTACACCTTGTTATCTCAGACTCCAGCATTGGCAGTTCCTACTGCCTCTGGCCTGTAGTTTCCTGCTTTCTGTCTCCTCTTTATTTGCATAATGGAGTTACATGTGCTATTTTCCAATCTAAAGTAACCTCCCCTGAATCTAATCAGCTTTGGCAAATTAAAACTAACACACCAACTATCTTACCAGCTCTTTTTAAGACTCTCGAATGAAATCTATCAGGACTTGCCAACTTGCGGTTCCAACAGTTTACTCAAGTAATACTTCCCTGGTAATTGTAATTTTCTTGAGTTCCCCCCTCCATATCAATTTTTCATTTAGAGCTATTTCCGGAACCATACTTATAATCTCTCTGGTGAAGAATCACACAAAATATCTGTTTTATTCGTCTTCCATTTCTTTATCCTCTGTTCTAATGATTAAGCAGCAAATGATGGATAGAGCCAAACGACCCCACAACCAACAGATCAGATCTCAGGTCTACAGTCCTGCCACTGATCATTTTGACTTGCAAGTTTGTCACCGCTCCAAGCGTCATTCGGACAAAATCCTGGAGTTCCCTCCCGAACAGCATTATGGCTCTACCTGCAGCACATGGACTGTAGTGGTTCAAGGAGGCAACTCACCACCACCTTCTTTAGGATGACTAGGGACAGGCAATAAATGCTGCGCCTAGCCAGTGATGCCTATGTCCCACAAATTAAACAGAAAACACCCAGACTTGTTTTCTATAAGACAAACACTTTGCCAGAAAAGAGTTAACCAACAATCTGAGAACAGCATTTCCTTTCTGTTTTAATACATTGGGCTAACTTGCTCTTGTATTCTAATTCTTGCACTGCTCATTAATATTTTAATAATTCTTTGTTATTTTCATATTGCTTCCAATGTTCTGATGTAGGTTTAAGGTGAAAGAGGAAAGATTTAAAAGGGACATAAGGGGCAACTTTTTCACACAGAGGGCGGTGTGTGTATGGAATGAGCTGCCAGAGGAAGTGGTGGAGGCTGGTACAGTTACAACATTTAAAAGATATCTGGATGGGTACATGAATAGGAAGGGTTTAGAGGGATATGGGCCAAATGCTGGCAGATGTAACTAGATTAATTGAGGATATCTGGTCAGCGTAGGCAAGTTGGACTGAAGGGTCTGTTTCCACGCTGTACTCCTCTATGACTCTATGACCTGCCACCTACCTTGCAAAACTATATATTTTCTTTAAGTGTGATACTATCTATGATATTCTTAGTTGACCATAGGTGGCGAATTTCAAATTTATTTGAAACTGGAATATATCTATTCTGTGCTTTCTGGAATATCCCTTAAATGTTTGCCATTGCATCTCTTTTGATATATCCCTTAAGTTGCTAGTTCACTTTTGCTAGTTCTGCTCTTGTATTCTCATAATAGCCCTTGTTTAAATTCAAAGTAGTAGTCTTGGACCGAACATCCCTCCCTTAAATTGTATTTAAAATTCAATCTTATTATGCTCACTGCTACTCAGAGGTGCTTTCATTATGAGCTCAGTAATTAATCCTACCTCGTTGGTGAAAACCAGATCTTGTATCCCTGCTTTCACGTTGGTACCATAAGTTGCTGGTGTAAGAAACTGTCCTGAAAACATTCAATGAATTCCAATAGACTTTTTTCTCCCACCTGATTTTTCAGGTAAATTAAAATCCCATTTTATTTGTTTCTGCAGTGGAGTATAGGGACGGATTGCAATGTGTGTTTGTGATTGGGGAGAGGGACTGAGTTCAATGTGTGTGTCATTGGGGGAAGAATTCAAGCGCGTGTGTTTCTTGTTAATAATCCCAATTGATGTTATGATTGGACACATCGGATCCCAGACTGAAATCTGACCTGGTTGATCTTATTTTCCTTTATAACTCCACCTAAGACTTCTACAAACTGCAAGTATAAAACCCAAAAGCATGTTTTTCTCTAGCCTATGGGCAATACCACTAACCAAACAAAAAAAGTAATCTCCGAGCTTCCAACCCCAATGCCTCATGCACAACACTGGTTACTTTATTCAGTTGTAAACTCTTCCAAAGTAAACAAATTACCATTAGGCTCACAGAACTGAGTTTGGAAGAATCCTTTTAAAAGCAATTACCATGGTGACAGAATTCCTTTGGGTTAATCATTAAACCATGGCAGCAGACAAAAAAGCCACATGCCAAAATCCAATATTTAAACTAAATGATTTTCAAATATGAATAAAACACAGTGTACATCACAGAGTGTGTAGTGAGGGAGATGGACAGATTACAATGTGTGTGTATGACGTGGAGAAACAGGCTGATTACAATGTGTGGGTGTAGTGAGGGAAAGTGACAGTTTTGTGTGTGTGTGTCTCCTGTGGTGGAGTGATTGATTAAAATGTGTTTGTGAGAGAAGTGGGGGAGATGGACAGGTTACAAAGTGTGTAGAGGGGGAGGGGGGCAGAATACAACATGTGTGTGTGAGAGAAGTGGGGGAGACAGACAGATTACCATGTGTATGTAATGGGGGCCTATCTGATTAGAATATTCATGTACAGGTAGGAGTAGGACTGATTACAATCTGTGAGAAGCGGAGAGGGACAGAATACATTGTGTATGTGTCGTGGGGGTGAGGGACAGATTACAAAGTGTGCGCAATAGAGAGACGGAGTGATTACAATGTGTGTGGGTGTGGTGGGGGAGACTAACTGATCACAATGTTTGTAAAATGGGGTAGGTAAACTGATTGAAACGTGTGCTTGTAATTGGGTAGAGAGACTGAGTACAATGTGCACGCGTAATAGTGGAGTGAGATTGATTACATTTATGTGTGTATGTTTGTTTATGTAGTTGAGGGAAGGTGTTGAGTGCAATGTTTTTCTTGTTATAATCCCAGCTAATGTTACTACTGGACACATCAGATCTCAGACACGGTCAATCCTATTTTCTTTTACACGTTAAGCTCCAGCAAAGTCTTCTTTATACTTCAAATATGAAACTTTTCTTATACTATGAACTTTACCGCATACCATCCAAAAAAGTAATCTCTGAGCTTCTGACCCCAAAACCTCATGCACAACAGTGGGTAATTTATTCAGTTGTAAACTGTCCCAATGTAAACAAATTACCACTGGCCTCAGAACTAAGTCTGGAAAAAATCCTAAAAGCAATTACCATGTGACAGAAATCCTGTCGTCAGACACATGCCAAAATGGAATAGCTAAAATACGTGATTTTCAAATATGAAAATATGAATAAAACGCACTCTACATCAGAAGTGTAGCGAGGGAGGCTGATAACAAAGTGTGTTTGTATGGTGGGGGTTGCTTGCTGGGGGCAGGGTGGTAGACGAGACTAACTGATTATAACGTATGCATGTGTAGTGGGGAGACTGATTACAATGTGTGTGTGAGAATTAGTGGAGATGGACAGACTACAATGTGTGTCAATCGTGGTGGGGCGGAAGAAAAGATTACAATGTGTGTCAAGTAGGGGATATGGACAGGTTACAATGTGTTATGTGTGTAATGGGGGGTGAGGGACAGATTACAAAGTGTGTGTGAAGTGGGGAATGTGGACAAATTACAATGTGTTGGAGGGCAGTGGGGGACAGATTACAATGTGTTTGTATAGTGGGGGCAAGGGACAGATTACAATGTGTGTGTTTGTAGTGGGGGGGGGGACAGAATGACAGATTACAATCTGTGTGTGTAGTGAAGGAGATGGATAGATCACAATGTGTGTGTCATGGGGGAGATGGACAGATGATGATGTGGGTGTGTAGTGGGGAGGTGGACAGATTACAATTCGTGCACATCTTGGAGTGGAGTGTCTGATTAGAATATATATGTGCAGTCAGGAGTGGGATTGATTGCAATGTGTGAGTAATGGAGAGAGGGGGTGCTTGCAACATGTGTCGGTACGATGGGGGCGACCAACTGATCACAATGTTTGTATTGGATGATAGAGGGACTGAGTGCAATGCATGTGTGTAATAGTGGAGTAGGATTGATGTGTGTGTGTGTGTGTGTGTGTGTGTGTGTGAGAATCCAGCAGATGTTACCACTGGACACAATAGATCTCAGACTTAAAACTGGCCCAATCAATCCTATTTTCTTTTACACATCAAGCTCCAGTAAGACTTTGTCAACCTTCAAATATGAAACAAAAATTGTTTTTGTTTCTATGCAATGAACTTCACTGTTTCCCATTTCTGAGCTTTGACCCCAATGCCTCACGTACGACACTGGTTACTTTATTCAGTCGTAAACTCTCCCAATGTAAACAAATTGCCATTAGCCTCACAGAAGTAAGTCTGGACGAATCCTTTTAAAAGCAATTACCATGGTGACAGAAATCCTATGGGTTAATCATTAAACAATGAAGGCAGACAGAAAAGCCACATGCCAAAATCTAATATTTAAAACAAAGATCTTTAAACATGAATAAAACACACTGTACATCAGAGTGCATAGTGAGGGAGATGGACACATTACAGTGTGTGTATGTAGAGAGAAAGAGAGAGAGAGAGAGAGAGACACACAGAGAGATTACAATGTGGGTGTATAGTGGGGTTGAGGGACAGATTCCAATGCATGTGACTATTTGGGAAGAGGGAAGTGGGTCAATTGTAGTCTGTGCGGTGAAAAGGAACTGAAAGACTGAATACATGGTGTGTCTGTATTGTGGGCAAAAGAGACAGATTGCAAAATATGTGCGTAGAGTGGCAGAGGGACAGATTACAATGTGCATGTTTATTTGGGAAAAGTAACTGATTATAGTGTGTGCAGTGGTGGAAGAGACATGTATAGCCCAGGAAAGAGACTGTTTACGGTGTATTTAAGAAGTGGGAGAAGAGGTACTGATTACAGTTTGTGCGCACTGTGGGGGAGACAGTGTGTTTAGAATGTGTACATGTAGAGATGGATATGTCACAATATTTGTGTATGTGTGAAAGACTGAGTGCAATGTTTGTGCGTGTAGTAGAGAAAAGAGGCTGGTTACAATGTGTGTATAAAATGGGGGAGATGGACTAATTACACCATGTGTTGTATGTGAATGAGTGTGCAGAGCGGGTGAGGCAGACTGACTATAATGCATGTGTGTACAGTGGAGCAGGGAGAGACTGGTTACAATGTGTAAGTGCACTGGGGAAGACAGGCTGATTACAGTTTGAGTGAGTGACTGGATTTGAGAAGAGGAACAGATTCCAATATATTTATGTGCAGTGGAAAAAGAATCTCATTATATTGTGTATACAGAGATAACGGATGCTGGAGAATCCAAGATAACAAAGTGTGTAGCTGGATGAACACAGCAGGCCAAGCAGCATCTCAGGAACACAAAAGCTGACGTTTCAGGCCTAGACCTCTGATGAAGGGTCTAGGTCCGAAACGTCAGCTTTTGTGCTCCTGAGATGCTGCTTGGCCTGCTGTGTTCATCCAGCTACACACTTTGTTATATTGTGTATATATCCTGGCAATATAGACTGATATAATGTGTTTGTGTAATGGGGGGGGGGGGGGTAGGGAGTGATTGAAATATGCTTTTGTGTGTGTCATGGGGGAAAGAGGGACTGAGTGCAATGTGTGTGTAGTAGTGGAATAGGATTGGTGTGTGTGTGTGTGTGTGTGTGTGTGTGTGTGTGTTGAGTGTAATGTGTTTCTTGTTATAATCCTAGTTTATATTCTGACTGGGCACATGAGATCTCAGACTGAAATCTAACCTAAATAAAAACTGAAAGAACTGCCGATGCTGTAAATCAGAAACAAAATCAAAGTTATTGGAAAAGCTCAGTAGGTCCTGCAGCATCTGTGAAGGAAAAAACAGAGTTAACATTTTCAGAACTGAGGAACGGTCACCAAACCCGAAACGTTAACTCTGATTTTTCTTTCCTTCGCAGATACTGCAGGATCTGCTGGGCTTTTCCAGCAACTTTGATTCTGTTCCTGAAATCTAACCTTTCCTTTCTACCCCCAGCACCAGCTCAGGCTTCTATAGACTTCAAACATAAAGGCCAAAAGCATTTTTTTCCCTCTAACCTATCCACAATACCACAGAACAAACAAAAAAAAAGAAATCTTTGAGCTTCTGACTCCAATGCTACATGCACAACACTGGTTACTTTATTCAGTCATAAAATTCTCCCAATGCAAACAAGTTACCATTTGCCTCACAATAGTAAGTCTCCCAAGATCATTTTAAAGCAATCACCACAAAGACAGAAATCCAATGAGTTAATCATTAAACCCTGTCAGGGATACAGAAAAGCCACATGCCAAAATTCAAAATCTAAAATAAATGATCTTCAAACAAGGATAAAACACACATCACAGAGTGTGTCGTGGGGTAAGGGGACTGATTACAATGTGTTTGTTGTTATGATTCCAACTAATGTTACAACTGGACATCGGCATTCAGAAATGAAATTGTCCTGGTGAACACTGGATGCTGTCTCTCCAGGCGCACCAAGTATTGGACAAGGTCATTGACACTGCTGGCAGCTAAAAGATATCCACGCACAGACCCACCCAGGGTTGTTTTCTGACACTGGATCAGCAAATTGGTGGCTTAGTCAGACCCAGGAACATACTTTGGGGTCGAATCTCCAAATTGACTAAACTCCTCCCCACTTGGCAGCTAAATCTTTGGAGTGTGGATGTCTAAAGTAGGCAAGTTCAGTAAAGGAACGGGGAGAATGTCAAGATCTTTGCAAGCATAAAATTCACTAGACAGGAAGAAAACAACAAACATCTCCCATTCTTAGATGTACTGGCTAGACAGACTAACTAATGGCAAATTCCCAACCAGAGTATACAGGAAGGCCACACACAAACCAAATCCTGAACTTCAATAGCAACCATACACAAATAGAGCTACATTAAGAAAGTATTTAATGAATCGGATCACACTGCAACACCTCAGAACTCCAGAGAGTGAGGAGGAACACTTACACAAAGTATTTACCAACAGAGACTCAAAGTTTTGTCCCCAGATACCTACAAAACAAACGACAGAGGACAGTACAACAGAAGACACTAGTAATGCCACCCTACTTCAAAAATATATCAGAAATGACAATCAGACACCTTAGACCACATTAAATCATGAATGCACACAAACCTACATCAACGCTGTCAAATACTATCAAAGCCTAAAGACCCACACCGACAGTAAGCAGGACTAATGTGATATACAGAATCCCATGCAGCCAGTGCAATAAACATTACATTGGACAAACGGGGAGGAAACTGATGACCAGAATACACAAACACCACTTAACATCACTTATCTCGATACACACAAACAATGAGGGCCATCAGTTCGACTGGGACAAATGAACAACAGATATGCAAGGGAATTTCTGGAAACCTAGTTCTCAACACGGGTCGCTATTAACAAACACAGAAATATATCCCGTATACAGACCACTGCTAACAAACAGCACCGGAAATGACAGGAAACACCACAACAGAGGATCATATAAATTCAGAACACAACATTTCAATTCGAAGTCGCACGGATGATGTTGTCTAGAATGGTCATGAAACGTCTGCACACCACAGAAGAACCGGCTCAGCGAGCCAATGAACAACCCGAGCTACAAATGTTTGCTGAGACCTTGAAGAAACATTACCATGTCAAGACTCTGCAGAATCGAGTTTTGAGTAAAAGGCAAGTAGGTCAGTAAGAAAGAGTGAGAGCAACAGAGGGGATGGTGCATCCAAACGACGATGATCTGATGGAGAATTAGGGGAAAGTCAAAGCTAAAAACACAGAAAGCGGATGTGTGTGGCGCTCGAAGGACTGAATGGCATCCGTCTGTACTGGAAACGTCGTTAATGCTGGGAAGAGGCTATTCAGCCCCTACGACTGTCCCTGCCACGAACGTCTGGCTGATCTGGGACCTCATTCCATCGACCATAGAACAAACTACCTCACCAAGATGGCGGCCACCCGGCTGGGTCATTCCCTCACCAAGATGACGGCCAGCGAGACGTCTACTCGTGCCTGACCACAGGGTAAACACGGTGTGGGGGCTGTTATTCGGGACTTGAGGTCTCCGCCCATCTCCCCCACCCTAGCAAGAATGAATAAAGTTGCTAGGCCCTAGTGCCCTCGTCTTCATTCCTACCCTGTCACACACTCTACTTGCTACTTGAACTGTACTCGCCTCCTCAGGTTGACCCCATAACTGACACTGAACATGCTTCGGGCGCACCAGCTCCAGCAACTGCGTATTCAGATACCATACGCACTGATAGGTGGTTTTCTACAACGCGGGGTATTCTGGGCCAGTATTACGCCATTTGACGGTTGTACTAAGTAAGGACCGGAAACAGAAATAGTTGGGGAAAATTCAGCAATCGCTAACAAGTAAGTTAAAAACCGGAAGAACTGCGGAAGTTTCGAGTAAAGCTCAGCAGGTCTGGCAGCATCTGCGAAGAAAAAATCAGAGTTAACGTTTCGGGTCCTTTGACCCTGCGTTCTCAGGAAGGGTCACCGAACCCGAAACGTTAACTCTGATTTTGTTTTTCTCTCCACAGATGCTGCCAGATCTGCTGAGCTTTGCTAACAAGTAAGTCTTCTGCATTTCATTCGAGATAAAGGTCAGAGGTAGCGAGTTTTGAGAGTTTTAAAGGTCAGAGATACATTGCAAAATAATTACTTACGTTATGTTAAAAACCTCAAAGCCCGGATCCTCTTATTTGGTGCAACTCGATTTCCACCCCCGCCCCCCAACCAGGAAGAATGGGAGTCTGAGCAGGGCGACAGAGAAGGGAGAAACAAGAATAGAAAAGAGATGCAGAAGAATAAGAAGCAAAGAGGAAGGTAGAAAGATAAACGACGGTGAAAATAAATGGGGCAACAGTGTCAAATGAAGCATTTTCTCTTAATGCTCATAACATTTATATTAAGGTAGATGAATTGATAGTGCAAATAGATGTACACAGTTATGATATGTTAGCGACATGGCTGTAGAGCAATCACATGTGGGAACCATACACCCAGGGTTATTCAATATTTAGGAAGTATAGCCAAATAGGAAAATGAGGCAATGTAGCATTGTTAGTAAAGGACAAAATCAATGTAATCGTGAGGAAGGATATTTGCTTGGAAAATCACGAAGTGGAATTTACATGAAGAAGAAATGTCAAAGGGCAGAAATGTTTGGGTAGGTGGTGTTGTCTATAGGCTCCCAAACTGTAGCAGAGATGTAAGAGAAGACATTAAAATGGAAATTAGGAACTCACATACAGCCATAACTGTAATCATGGGTGACTTTAACCTACATATAGATTGGGCAAGTGGAGGAGGATATCCTGCTGTGCATCATTTCTTAAACCAATACATTGAGCAACCTTCCCGGAAATGCGTTATCCTAGACTGGGCACTGTGCAATGGGATTAGATTAATCAAGAGTTTTAATGTGTGAGGTCTGATGAGGAAGAACAGCCATTAAATGATAGAATTGATCATTAAGATGAGGACAGATGAAGTTGAGCCTAAAACTCACGTTCTGAATCTAAATAAAGGGAACAACAGAGATACAATGTACAAATTAGCGATGTTGGAGAATCTACAAAACTTGTTGACAGTGGCTAATATCTAAGGAATGTATAAATGAAGTACAACAATATTCATTCCTAATTGGTGCAAATTTAGAAGCTGAATAGTGGCTCAACTATGGCATACAAATGAAATGAGGGATAGAGTCAGAGTCCAGTGCAGAAAGAGATCCTTTGGTCTAACTCATCCATGCCAACCAGATATTCTCTGTTAACCTAGTCCCATTTGCCAGCATTTGGCCCATATCCCTCTTAACCCATCCTATTAACTTACACATCCAGATGCCTTTTAAATGTTAGAATTGTACTAGTCTTCACCACTTCCTCTGGCAGTTCATTTCATTCCATACACATACCACCCTCTGCATGAAAAGGTTGCCCTTTATGTCCCTGTTAAATCTTTCCTCTCTCACCTTAAACCTATGCCCCTCTCCTCATGCACTCCCCAACTCTGTGAAAAAGACCCTGAACATTTACCCTATCCATGCATCTCATGATTTTATAAATTTATATAAGGTCACCGCTCATCCTCTGATGCACCGGGAAAATAGTTCCAGCCTATTCAGCTGCTCCCTATAGCTCAAAGGTTCCAGTCCTGACAACATCCTTGTAAATCTTTTCTGAGCCCTTTCAAGTTTCATAACATCCTTCCTATAGCAGGAAGACCAGAATTGAATACAATATTTCAAAATAGCCTCACCATAGTCATGTATAGCTGCAACATGACCTCCCAACTCCTATAGTCAATGCACTGACCAATAAAGGCGAGCATACCAAATGCCTTCTTTACCCTGTTTACCTGTGATTCCGCTTTCAAGAAACTATGAACCTTTAAGTCCTGCCCTGATTTGCTCTACCAAAATGCAGCACCTCACATTTATCTAAATGAAACTCCATCTGCCTTCCCTCAGCCTATTTGTTTCCATTTGATCAAGATCCTGTCAAACTCTGAGGTAACCATCTTCGCTGCCCACTACAACATCAACTTTGGTGTCATGTACAAACTTACTAGCCATTCTACCTATGTTCATATCCAAGTCATTTATATAGATGACAAGAAGTTGTGGACCCAGCATCCTCGTGGCACACTGCCGGTCACAAGCCACCAGTCCTAAAAGCAACCCTCCACCACCACTCACTCTCCCCTACTTTTGAGCTAATTGTGTATCCAAGTAGCTAGTTCTCCCTATATTCCACTTAATCTAACCATGCTAACCAGTCTACCATGCAGAACCTTGTCAAGCGCTTTACTGGACCCCATGTAAACATCTATTTCTCTGCCTTCATCAATCTTCTTTGTCACTTCTTCAAAAAGCTCAATCAAGTTAGTGAGATATGATTTCATATGCACAAAGCCATGCTGATTACTCTTAATCAATCCTTGTCTTTCCAAATACACATAATTCTTGTCCCTCTAAATCACCTCCAACAACTTACCCATCATTGATGTCAAGCTCGCCGGTCTATGGTTCCCTGACTTTTCCTTACCACATTTCTTAAATAATGGCACCACATTAACCACCCTCCAGTCTTCTGGCACATCACCTGTGGGTTTCAATGGTAGGACTATCTCAGTAAGGGGGCCAGCAAACACTTCCTGGCTTTCCACAATGTTCTGGGGTACATCTGATCAGGTCCTGCGGATTTATCCACTTTTATGTGTTTTAAGACATCCAACACCTCACCTTCTGTAATATGGACACTTTTAAAGACATTACAATTTATCTCCCCACATTCTCTAGTTTCCATATCCTTCTCTGCAGTAAACACCGATGTAAAATACCTGTTTAGTATCTCACCCATCTCCTGAGGTCCCACACATGGGTGGCCTTGCTGATTTTTAAGAGCCCTATTTTCGACTTTGTTACTCTTTTTCCTCAATGTATTTATAGAATCCCTTTGAATTCTCCCCCATCCTATCTGCAAAAGCTATCTCATGCCCCTTTTTTACCCCCCTGGTTTCCCTCTTGAGTATGTTCCTACTGCCTTTTACTCTTCCATGGATTCACTCGATCCCTGCTGTCTATACCTGACAAATGCACCCGTCTTTTTCTTGACCAGGGCCTCAATGTCTCCAGCCACCCAGCACTCCCTACACCTACGCCTTGCCCTTCACATTAACAGAAACATACTATCTATGTACTCTCATTATCTCCTTTTTGTAGGCTTCCCATTTTCCAGCAGTCCCTTTACCTGTGAATATCTGCCCCAATCAACTTTTGAATGCTCTTGCCTAATACTGTGAAAATTAGCCTTCCTCCAATGTAGAACACCAACTTTTAGGTCCTGTACATCTTTTCCATAACTATTTTTAACTTATTAGAACAATAATCACTGACCCTCAGTCACTTGCCCTACCTGATTTCCCAAGAGAAGATCAAGCTTTGCTCCTTCTCTGGAAGGTTCATCCACATACTGAAGAAGAAAATTTTCTTGTACACACTTAAATTCCATTCCAAGTGCTTAATACTATGACAGCCCTTGTCTATGTTTGGAAAATTAAAACCCCCTACAGTTACAACCCTATTATTTTTACAGATAACTGAAGTCTCCTTACAAATTTGCTTCACAATTTCCTGCTGACTATTGGGGGCGGTCTATAGCACAATCTCAATAAGGTGATCATCTCTTTCTTGTTTCTCAGTTCCACCTAAATAACTTAATTGGACATACTCCGCAGAATATCCTCCCTCAGTACAGCCACAAAGCTATCTGGAACCAAAAACACCATTCCCCCTCCTCTCTTGCCACCACCACCACCATCAACCCCCTCCACCTCCCACCGACTTCTATCTTTCCTATAGCATCTATACCCTGGAACATTAAGCTGCCAGTCCTATCCATCCCTGAGACACATTTCAGTAATGGCTGTGATATCCCAGTTCCATGTTCCCAACCAGGACTTGCATTCATCTGCCTTACCTGTCAGGCTGCTTGCACTGAAGTAAAAGTAGTTTAATTTATCAGTCCTACCTCATTATCTGCCTTGGTCCTGCCTGCCCTAACTGTTTGACTTGCTTCTTTTCTCAACTGCACCAGCCTCAGGCTGATCTCTTTTATTTGGGTCATCTCCAATCCATCCATTTACCAGCTCAAATCCTCCTAAGTAACTCTAGCAAATCTCCCCACCTGTCTATTAACTGTCTTGCAATTCAGATGCAACCCATCCTTCTTATACAGGTCATTTCTACCCCAGAAGAGATTCCAATGATCCAAAAATATGTATCATTCTCCCTCGCATCAACACCTCAGCCTTTTCAACTTTTCCAGCCTCCTATTCCTACTCTCACCAGCATGTGGCACCAGGAGTACTGCAGATATTACTAGCCTCAGGAACCTTTTATCCTCTTGCCTAATCTTTTATATTCTCTGCTCAGAACCTCATCCTTTTATTTTCCTATGTCGTTGGTACCAACATGAACACTGACCTTCTGCTGGTCGCTTTCCCCTTCAGAGTATTCTGACCTCTCTCAGAAACATCCTTGACACCGGCACCGGGGAGACACCATTCTGATGTCTTTCTGTCAGCTGCAGAAATGTCTGTCTGTACTCAGACCTCAGAGTAGACAGTCCCCTTTCACAATTGATTGCTTGGAACCTCACGTACCCCTGGATACAGGAGAGCCAGTCTCCGTACCAGAAACCTAATAGTCATTGCTCCCAACCTCTGAGAGTGCATTGCCCCTTACATCTTCCAAAACAGCATACCTGCTTGAGATAGGGATAGCCACAGGAGACTCCTGCAATGCCTGCCTACCTCTCCAAACTTTCCTAGAAGCAACCCAACTACCTGACTGTATCTTCAGTTTTTCTGCCTTCCTGAAATTGCCTCTATCACATTCCGTGCTCCTGTAAGTTCCTCATTGCCTCTAACTGCCACTTCAACTGATCCACGTGATCCAATTGGATTCACAACCAAACTCACTTCCTGCATACGTAATCTTCATACACAGTGAAATTCTCTCTAATCGCCCACATCTGACAGGAGGAGCACATCACTTCACTAAGTACCATCTTTGTACCGTAAGAATCAACAAAGCTAGGAAATAGTGCAGTCTTAATGTTCTAAAAACACTGCTCCATGATAATTTAGCACCTATGTTTTATATTTTTAAGAAGTTTAATCAAGAGACATACCAAAGAGGAGATATATAAAGTTGTCAGAGAAGCACCAAGCCTGGAGACTTGGAGCAGTTTAGAATTCAGCAAAAGATGAAAAAAAGATGAATCAAGGGGATATAAAGCATGAGAGTAAACTTGCAGGGAATATAAAAACTGATTGAAAGGTTCTGTAAAGATATGAAAGGAAAAAGATTAGCATTGACAAATGTAGGTCCCTTATAGTCAGAAATGGGGAAAGCTATAATGGGAACAAATAAATGGCAGAAGAACTGAACAAATATTTTATTATTGTCTTCATATAATAATGAATGAATAATCTCTCAAAAGCATTAAGAAACCAGGTGTCTCGTGAGAGAGAAGAAGTTAAAAATATTTGGCATTAATAGAAAAAAATGTGCTAGAGAAATTGATGGGGTTAAAGGCTGACAAATCCCCACAACTTAAGGATCTTTATCCTAGATTACTAAACAAAGTGGCCCTGGAAACATTGGATGTATCGGTGATGATAAAATGTAGAGCTGGATGAACACTGCGGGCCAAGCAGCACCAGAGGAGCAGGAAAGCTGACGTTTTGGGTCTGGATTCTTCTTCAGAAATGAAGTGGTGGTTATCTTCCACAATTCTACAGGCACTGAAGCAGTTCCTACATATTAGAAGGTGATAAATGTAAACCCGTTATTTAAAAAAGGAGGGAGAGAGGAAAGAAAAAGAAAACAGAATTACAGGCCAGTGAGCTGAAAGTCAGTAGTGGAACAAATGCTCGAGTCTATAATGAAAGATGTGATATCAGAACATTCGGAAAGCAGCAGCAGGGTTAGCCAAAGTCAACATTGGTTTTTGAAAGGGAAATCATGGTAAGTTAAATGGATGGCATGGTGGCTCAGTAGTTAGTGCTGCTACCTCCCAGTGCGAGGGACTTGGGTTCAATCCCAGCCTTGGGTGACTGTCTGTGTGGAGTTTGCACATTCTCCCCATGTCTGTGTGAGTTTCCTCTGGATGCTCTAATTTCCTCCCACAGTCCAAAAATGTACAGATTAGGTAGACTAGCTGTGTTAAATTGCCCCGCAGTGAGCATGCTAGGTGAATTAGCATGGTAAATACAGGGAATGGGTAAGGGGCTGGATCTAGTTGGGATGATCGTCAGAGGGCTAGTGCAGGCCTGATAGGCAACATAGTCCCATTCTGGACTGTAGGGATTCTAAAAGTAAGTTTTATTGAGGATGTAGCTAGTAGGATAGATAAAGGAGAATCTAGTGGATGTGGTAGATTTGGAGTTTCATAAAGCTTTCGATGAGGTCCCACATGTGAGGTTAGTGGCCAACCTTAAAGCACATGGGATAAGGCATAATATATTGGCATGGATTGAGAATTAATTGACAGACAGGAAACAGCGAGCCAAAATAAATGGGTCTTTTTCTGGGTGGCAGGCAGTAATTAGTGGGGTACTGCAAGGATCAGCGTTTGGGCCCTAGCTTTTCACAGTATAAATAAATTACCTGGATGAGGGAAATAAATGCAATGTTTCCAAGTTTGCTGGTGACACAGAATTGGTTGGGATTGTGAGTTGTGAGGAGGATGCAAAGGAGCTTTAAAATGATTTGGACAAGTTGAGTGAGTGGGCAAACACCTGGCGGATGGAGTATAATGTGGCTAAATATGAAGTTGTACACTTAGATGTGGAAAACAATATGAAATAGCATTGTTTAAATGGTGATTATTGGGAATTGTAGCTGTACAAAGAGACCTGAAAGGAGATAGGTAGGTGCAGCAAGCAATTAGGAGGACAAATAGTATGTTGGCCTTCATTACAAGAGCTCAGAAGTAGGGATGTTGTAATACAGTTATACAGAGCCTTGGTGAGACCAGATAGAGTATTGCATGCAGCTTTGGTCTCCCTGCCTAAGAAAGGATATACTTGCTATAGAGGGAGTGCAATGGGGGTTCACTGGATTGATACTGGGATGGCAGGTTTATGAAGAGAGATTGGTTTGAATGGGCCTGTATTCACAAGTTGAGAAGAATGAGAGGAGATCTGATTGAAATGTTTGAATTCTAACATGACTGAACATGCTATATGCAGGGAAGATGTCTTCTATGGTTAGGGATTCTAAAAGGTCAGGATACAGGGCAAACATTTAAGATTGAGTTGAGGAAATCTTTCTTCAACTAAAAGGTGGTGAAACTTGAATTGACTTCACTCCTGTATACCATCACCAAGTCAGCCTTTATTTACATGCGGAGGGTCCTTGACACTGATCCAACTCCCTGAGAGCCAGCTCTCAGAGTGAGCAGAACCTCTGACACTCCTGTTTATACCTGTCAGTCAGTGCTCCTTGATTTGACCAAGATAACAGCCACAATCAAGGAAATCATATTATATGAGGTCCACCTGGCTGACCTCTTTACAATCGCTATATTCCTCCCTTTCTGAATCTGGGGACATTGGCCTGTTATTTTTCTTGTAGCCTCTCATGGGGCATTTTTTTTACTGAGTCTCATTCCTTTGACTCAGCCTCGAATACAGGTGGCGTGTATCTCTTGTGCCATGAGCATCTCTGAAGGAAACCATCCTCTCCTTCATGTGGTCAAGTCATTGAGACTTTGACATCTGTTGTGTCCATCTCAAACTCCAAGGTTTCTTTGATGCTAGATGGAGGGGTAGAACCCACATGATATGACAGCCTTGACGGATGTTCTGAGGGGCTGGGTATATTTTGCTCCTGCCCCGATTGCGAGATTGCAGCTTTCGTGTGGTTCACATGCCTGCTCTGACTGCCTTACCTACCCAGATTTTGTATGTCACGGTGCCTGATCTTGCAACCACCATGTCTCTTACTCTTGCAGGGCCATTTCCGTGGTTTTGACACTAAACTTCATCACCTGCAGTGAACTGTCTCCCTCGCTTAGCAGAGTCTTGTGTCAAGCATTGGCATTCCTGAAGCCAATTCACCCTACCCCCCAAGGTCCGCAAAGATCATATTTAACCTGGTTGAGAGCTTTCTCCCCATTAGAAACTCTGTTGGAACTATCCCTGTCGTTGCATGAGGGGTGGTCTGATAATCAAATTGGAACTGGGACAGTTTGGTATCAAGTGAAGCTGTAAGCTGTTTTTTTTTAAGCCTGCCTTGACGCTTTGATTGCTCTTTCTGCCACTCTATTGGACGATGGATGGTATGCACTGTCCTTATATTATGAATGCCATTCAACTTTAGGAAATACTCAAATGCCCTGCTGGTGAATGATGGTCCATTGTCTGTGACCAACACTTCTGGGAGCCCATGTATTGCAAACAATGCTCACAGCTTTTCTGTCGCCCTGTGTTTGATGAATGAAATCTATACATGTCCAACCACTTTGAGTGGGCATCCATAATGACTAAGAACATTGAGTCCATGAAAAGGCCAACACAGTCGCCATGTAACTGAGTCCGGGCTTTACCTGGACATTCCCACAAATGCGGGAAACTGCTGATGGTAATTTTTGTCCTTGTTGACACTCTGGACCCTGCCCCACCAACACAGCTATGCCTGAATCCAATCCTGGCTGCCAGGCATAATTTTTCATCAACATCTTCATTTTGGACACCCCTGGTGGTGTTTGGACAGTATTTGGTGGCTACCTTTCTCTCCCCATTATAAAATGGTGTATTTTATGATGATTTGGTCTCGTCGTGTCCAGAAAGGTTTCAATTCTGGTTGTGAAGGCCCTTTTGTTTCCCCATCATCACCAGCTGTTTCAGTTTTGCCAGGATAGGATTTTTTTTTGTGTCTATAGTCTGAGATTGTCAGACGATAACCAGACGGGTTTAAAGCCAGTTTAAAAGTTTAAAACCAGAACGGACTCTTCCAGTGGTGGTCCCAGTGTCTTCCAGCAGGAGGCAGCACAAGGCATCCACATTTACTAGTAGGCCTCCCAGACGGTGTTCCAATTTGTAAGTGTATACACTTAGAATGAGAACCCACTGTTGAATTTGACCTGAAGCTATGGGCAGCAGGGCCTTTGTCCACTTTGCGTAACCCTCATAGGCTTTGTGGTTTATTATTATTGCAAATTTATATCTGTAAAGGTACAGGTGAAATTTTCATACACTAAAGATGACCACCAAATCTT
Organism: Stegostoma tigrinum; assembly: GCF_030684315.1. NCBI lineage: Eukaryota > Metazoa > Chordata > Chondrichthyes > Orectolobiformes > Stegostomatidae > Stegostoma > Stegostoma tigrinum. The sequence continues at coordinate 4,904,838 of NC_081404.1, read as the reverse complement.
CTTTTTCTATCTGCACTCAGCATCAGCCAAAGTCTGGGAAGCATACATTATTGGGGGTTTCTCACCATTGGGCCATCTGTGAGTCAACACTACTGTAGACCGTATGAGGAAGCATTGCATATCAGCACCAGACCTAGCACAGGATCAGGATGTGCCAACAGCTTAGACAATGATAGCTGCTTCTTCACTTCCCTAAAGGCTGTGTATTGGCTACATGATCATTTGCAAGGCTCACCCTTTTTCAATAGCAGATGTAAGGGTGCCTGCCTGAAGGCCAGGTTACATATAAACTTACCAAAATAATTCATCAGTCCAAGGAAAGACTTAAGCTCTGGTACAGACATGGAAGCCAGGGTACATTTGATCATACTGACCTTGTCTTCCAAGGCATATAACCCAGAGTTCATGTATGCCACTTGGGGTTCCTAGAACACGCATTTTTCACTTCTAAGTCAAATGCCCACCTTGGAGAAACATCTAAGGACTATGTCCAAGTTTTCTAAATGCTCATTTTTGGTCTTCACTGTTATTCACATGTCATCCAGATAAATGATGCCCTGGGGTAGATCTTGTAAAATGTTCTCCAACGTCTGCTGAAAAATGGCACAGGATGTTAATATCCCAGCTGGCAGTCTTGTATATTGGTACAAACCTTTATGGATATTACTTGTAGTATACCTCTGGGACTGTTCATTTAAATGCAATTGTAATCAAATATAACTTCATGAATGACAGCACCCACCCCCTGACAGCTTTGCGTAGAAATCCTCTATGTGAGGGATTGGATATTTATCCAGCTGCAAGAAGCATTTTACCATTTGTTTAAAATCCCCACAAAGGTGAACCGGTCAGTCGGGCTTCACAATCGGTATGATGATGCTGCCCATTTCCAGCCTCCTGATTTCTGTCTCTAATTTTGCACATAAAGTATACAACACTGGATGGGCCTTGCAGAATCATGGAATTGCTTCCTCGTCAACATGTAAGGTGGCCTTGGCTCCTTTGAGAATCCCTTGACTTTCCTGAAAAATATCCAGGTAATTAATTAGAACTTAACTCAGGCAGCCATTTTCTAATAAAAAAAGGTTGAGCCAATCTCGGTGAATCTTTCTCAATCACTTTCAACCTATCATGCTTGGAGCAAGTGTTTTACAATAATCAGTGGTAACTGAATCAGTTGCTTCTCATATGAGACCAGAATGGATGTTGTACCCTTAATCTGTAAAGGATCCTCAGTATAGGTTTTCAGTCTAGGCCAGGTCTTATGCAAACTTAAGGGTTGGGGTCGAGTTTGAATTTTATTAAAGACTGGTCCTGCAATCTCTGAAACAGCCACACCAGTATTAACCTCTATTAGAACTGGATAGCCATTTAACCAGATATTTATTTTGATTGGTTCTGATTTGGATGTTGCTAAGCAGTTTAACTGTTCCAAGTCAGGTGTAGGTGGGCTTTCCTGGGTGCGCATCCACCTGGTTACTGGCCTATGAGTTCTCTTACTCAGTTCAGACCTGCTGGGGCTCTTTTGCCGTCTCAAAGCCACATACCCGGTATACCAGGCATAGCCTGTAACTCACATTAGAATTGAAAGTGGAATTGGATTTTATTGTCACGTGTACACAAGTACAGATGTACATGAGTACAATTAAAAGTGTACTAATACATGAAATGTTTTCCAACAGACTGACAAACTGAAGGACTTTCCATCCACAGTCAGAGTGATGTTATTCAAGTTCTGGTAAAAGGAGTAAATATACTCCACTTGCTGTGTTTTCTAATGATAAATTCAGTTGTAGTACCTGTTTGAAGTCTATTTGGGCTTCAGCTAAGTAGGCACTTTTGCATGGTGACATCATTAATCCCACATACCAAATGGTCTCTCAGCATCCCATTAAGGCGTAAACCAAAGTCACATGCCTCTGCCAGTCACCTTAACCTCATCAAAACTCCCAACGCATATTCCCCTGGTTCTTGAACTGCCAAGTAAAACTGATTACATCCCAGAATTAGAGGAAGCTTGGGGTTGTAATATTCTTTAGCTAAATCGGTGAACTCTTCAAAGGTTTTAGTATCTGATGCTTCAGGATATGATAAGGCTCCCAATAACTGAAAAAGCTGCGGGTACACAAGCTGTCAGGAGAATTCCTGATTGCTTTTCATCTGCCACAGTGTCATTTTCCCAGAAAACAAGAATCCACTCTTCCTACATACTGGGCCCGGTCTTCAACAACAGGATCAAATGAGTTAAGCTTCCCAAATAATGGCATGATGTCAGAAATGCTTACTCCAATTCAAAAATGACTGTTGCAAATGAATTTCTTCAGCAGTGTTTTTTTTCCTCTCATTATCACTTTTCATTTTCATAGAATCCCTATGATGTGGAAACAGGGTCTTTGGCCTAACAAGTCCACACCAACCCTTGGTGCATCTCATGTAGACCCATCCCCCTATAACCCACCTAAGCTACCCATCCTTGAACACTATGGGCAATTTAGCACGGCCAATCCACTTAACCTACACATCTGTGGGAGAAAACCAGAGTATCTGGAGAAAACCCATGCAGACACGGGGAGAATGTACAAACTCCATACAGACACTCACCTGAGGGTGGAATCGAAGCCAGGTCCCTGGTTCTGTGAGGTAGCAGTACTAGCCACTGAGCCACCGTGCTGTCCCCAAATGCTTGGATCCTCCTCGGCAGGGAATTGAGCCCTGGTGTCCTGCGTGACAGGCAGGGATACTGACCACTATACTACAGAGGACTGAACTAACTCCACAGAGGCTGATATCCCATCATCAAGTCACCCTTTATTTACACATGCATCGTACTTGACACTGCTTCCCCCCACCTCAGAGCTAGTTCTCAAAATAAACAGAAACTCTGACACTCCTGTTTATATCTGCCAGCCAGGGCTCCCTGATTTGGCCAGATTAATAGCCCCATTCCTGGAACTCATATTCTGTGAGATCCATCTGACTGACTTTGCGCCAATCACTACAAACCTGTGGAGTTCATGTGAAATTTTATAACTGTATATCTTGGTTATCAAGTCTAGTTCAACAGTAAGCTGCAAAATGCATTCCTATATCTGTTATTAGTGACATTTGCAATTAGGTGTAACCTAATTCTTGTGCTCTCATTGATAAAGGCACTGTAAATATTGACTATCTGATTGTGCACTGCTCCTTCAGCACTGATAATGTGGCATTCTCTCAATATTGATTCTGTGACATTGCAGCACTCTGATAGTGCTGGCTGTCTTATGGTGCAGCACTCTATCCATCATGCTTTTTGATAATGCCAAAGGCCCTTTGTACTGAACCTCACACAGCATCTGATTGCAAAACACTCTGGTACAACATGGCTTCCTCAGTCCTGGCCTTTGGACAGTGTAGCCCTTCCTTGGTGTTGACCTGCTTACAGTGTCTGCTTCTTCAATATTTCCTCTCTAACAGTACAGTGCTTCCTGAGTTATAGACTAATACAATGCATACAGTGCAGAAAGAGGTCATGTAGCCAATCAAGCCCACACTGACCTTCTGAAGAACATCCCACTGAGACCCACCCCTCCTACCCTATCCCTGTAACCCCACATTTCTTATGGCTAATCCAACTCACCTTCACATCCCTGGACTCTATGGGCAATTTAGCATGGCCAATCCACTCGAACCTGCACATCTTTAGATTGTGAGATGAAACTGGAGCAGCTGAAGGAAACTCATGCAGACACAAAGAGAGTTCTGCTCCTGCAACAATGCAGGGTCCCCAAAATCCCCCGATTGACTTCGGTCTGCATGCTCATCTGGCAGAGGAGCATTCCCTCTTTAGATTGTCAGCCTGGATTGTAATGTTTGAGTCTTGGTATATGTTGGACTTAGACCTGAATTTTTTTTTTCTTGGCTTTCCCTCCACACTGAGACCAGAAACAATCTCAAAGCCTCACTCAAACATCACTGCCACTGAGGCAAAGCCCCAGCACATTACAGCACCACCAAGCAGCCATAGTGAAGGTGATGGGTGAGTCTGAGACTCTGAGTGGAAGGCATGTTTCCATGAGTGTGATTGTATTGGAGCTACAAAGTATAAACTTTGCTGTAAAATTTCCTGGCATCGCCTTCCTTTAACAAAAGTCATGGCACTCCAACTCTCAACAAAAATGAGACACTGAAAGGAGGAAGTGATTAGCTCATACATATTTATTCTTGAACTGAATCATCAGTGCACCAGGATTTGGGCCGGGGAATGCTCATGAGTCTTGTACATTCACATGGAGCCTGAATTAAAGCTTGTATCTCTAGGAGATCGGGAGGGTGTCTCTTAACAGTGAAAATTCAGACTTTCATGTTGATTTCTGCCTGCAGCAGCGATGAGGCCAGAAGCATCTTCCAAGGGCCCAGATTTCATTTCTCGAACATGGGCCTGGTTTGCAGCGTCCAGCAGTTCTGTGGCATCCAAGGGCCAACCCTGAAAACGCAGAATGGAAGATACGATTGATGCCAGCAGCCAGGACTCCCATTCATCACCAAAGAAACAATATTCAGCCCCCACTCCATCTCTCCCAGATATCTATTCTCCTCCTATACCACCTCGGATGGCCTTCTGAATAGGATATAAGCAAAATACCGCAGATGCTGGCAACAGCTATGGAAATAAGAGGGGCAGTTAACATGTCAAGACAATGATGTTTCACAACAAGGAAAAGTGCGTGAATGAAATTTGAGAGAGAGGGGCAGAAACAGAACAAAAGATCTATGATCTGATGCAGCACCAAATTCTTTAAATAACAGAAGCTCTCACGATGGAAAAGTCAAAAGATTGGTAATCTGTCAAGCAAAAACATAAACAGAAATGTCTTCATAACAGCTGTCCATTCATGAAGAAAAGTAAGTGGACAGTGAAGAAGGCTATCTAACATTACAAAGAGATCTTGATCAATTGGGTCAATGGGTTGAAGAGTGGCAGATGGAGTTTAATTTGGATAAATGTGAGGTATTGCATTTTTGTAAAACAAAAAGGGGCAAGAATTATGCAATTAAAAGTAGGGCCGTGGGTAGTGTTGGAGAACAGACAGAGCTAAGGTTTCAGGTACATAATTCTTTGAAGTTTGCATCACATATAGACAGGGTGGTTACGAAGGTGTTTAGCACACTTGTCTTCATTGCTCAGACCTTTTGAGTATAGGATTTGGGCCATTATGTTGAGGTGACACATGACATCGGTGAGGTGTCTTCTGGAGTACTGTGTCCAGTTCTGGCCTCCCTGTCGTAGAAAGGACATTTTTAAGCTGGAGAAGGTTCAGAAGTGATTTACAAGAACATTGCTGGGAATGGAAACTTTGAGTCATAAGGAGAGGTTGGATAGGTTGGGAGTTTTCCCATTGGAGTGTAGAAGGTTGAGAAGTGACAGTATAGAGGTTTATAAAATCATGAGGGGTGTAGATAAGGTGATTGACAGGTGCCTTTTCCCTTGGCTGAGGAATTTCAGGACTAGGTCGTATATTTTTAAGATGAGAGGAGTAAGATTTTAAAAAGACGTGAGGGGGGATTTTTTTTACAGAAGGTGGTTCACGTATAGAATGACCTCCCAGAGGAAGTGATGGCTGCAGGTACAGTCACAATGTTTAAAAGACATTTGGATAAGTACATGAGTAAAAAATGTTTGGATGGATATGAGCCTAGTGCAAGCAGGTGGCACTAGTTTAGTTTGGAATTATGGTCGGTATGGACTGGTTAGACTGAAGGGTCTGTTTCTGTGCCAAATTATAGACTCAATGATTCTATAAGAAAGTAGTAAGAGCAAAAATAATACCAGCAACAAAAAAGAAGCATGAAAGATGAAATGGACAGAGGTTAGAGTCTAAAATATTGACACTTAGTGTTAAGTCAAGAGGCCAAAGGGTGTCCAGTCAAAAGATGAGTTGCCATTTCTGGAGCTTGTTTTGAACTTGTGCATTGTCGCAAGTCAATGGCAGAAAGGGTAGAGTGGGACCAACGTACAGAATTGAAATGACAAGTGACAAGGAGATCGAATTCATGCCCAAATACCCTCTGCTTTGCTGGGTCCATTTCACACACTCCTGCTCTCACTCCTTCCCAGGTGAACTTTGTGGCCATCTACTCCACCAAACAACTGACAGAATGGACCATCCTCAACCATTTCCATCATTCTACCAGCATGATGCCACTGTCAAATATCTCAGTCTGTCCACCTTTGCGAATTACGAAGGGATCATTCTCTATACACAATAGGCTGATTGCTCCCCACTCACCCTCAACACCTTATTCCTTTATTTTGACCCCTTCCTTTGTAAGTGTGGGAAACATATCAAATGCCATTCAACAGTTTCCCTGCTTACTGATCAATTCCTCACGCATCCCTTCTGGTGAAACAGCAATTCACACAGTGCACCTTCCAATGTACAATCTTGCATTCACTGTTCACCAGGTACAGACTTGCTGGGCACTTCACAGTCTACTAATTGTTTACTCCACAAGCTTCCTGTCACCCTCACCGTCAATTCACAACTTCATTGCCACTTGGAAATATCTGTCCATATCTGACACCCCTCCCCGTTTCATTCATCTGGGCAGGCAGTCGTACAGTGGTAGTGTTGCTAGACCTAGTGACTCAGAACTCCAAATCAGTGTTCCGAAGACCCAGGTTTGAATCCCACCATGGTGGATGGTGAAATTTGAATTCAATAAAAATCTGGAATTAGAAAAAATGTGTTGACCTGATACCAACCATGAAACCATTGGGAATTGTCATGAAACCCATCTGGTTCACCAATATCCTTGAGGAAATGAAATCTGTTGTCTTTACTTCGACTGGCTTACACGTGACTCCAGACCCACTCTAATGTGGTTGACTCTTAACTGACCTCTCAAATGCATGTCAAATTGTTTTATAGAACTTGTACAAACTTAAACACAGGAAGGAAACCTGATATTTACAGGCACCAGAAGCAATGATGGATAAACTCAGCCCAGTTGACCATACAAAGCCCTCCTTCCAAACATCTGTGGGATAGTGGGGTAACTGGCTCAAGGATGAGTCAAGCAATAGCCCTGACATAGTCATCCTCACAGAATCATACCTTGTATACAATGCCCCAAACACCACCATCACCAACCCTGGATAGGTCCTGTCCCACTGGCAGGACAGACCCAGCAGAAATGGAAGCATAGTGGTATACGATCAGGAGGGCGTTTCCCTGGGAGTCCCAACATTGATTCAATCTGGAGGGATTTTTCCTGGGAGCCCCAACATCGATTCCAGACCCCATGAAGTTTCATGGCTTCAAATTAAACATGGGCAAGGAAATCTCCTGCTGATTGCCATGTACTATCCTCCCTCAGCTGATTAGCCAGTACTGCTCCACGTTGAACAATACATGGAGCAAGCACTGAGGATGGCAAGGGCACAAAGCTCTCCCTGTTAGTAACTCTGCTGGAGTTATCCCTGTAGTTGCATAAGGGGCAGTCCGATAATCAAAGAGGAACCAGGACAGTGAAGCTGTAGGCTGCTTCTTTAAGCCTGCCTTCAAAATTTGGACTGCTCTTTCTGCCATTGACCATTGATGTAGGTATAGACCTGTCCTTCTCTGCTAAATACCAAAAGACATTATGAAATATTCCAATTCCCTGATGCTAATTGATGGCCCATTGTCTGTGACTAATGCTTCCGGGAGACCATCTATTGCAAACAATGCTCGCAACTTTTCTATCATCATTCCCGTGTTTGACGAATGAACTCTCTACACATCCAGCCACTTTGAGTGGGATCCATAAGGACTGAGAATGTTGACCTCATGAAAGGGTCGACATGTAACTGAGTCTAGGGTTTACCCGGCCATTCTTACGAATATTGGGGAGCTGCTGGCGGTAACTTTTGACCTTTTTAGCAATCTGCGAACTTCCCCACCAACATGTTTGCATCTAATCTTGGCCATCAGACTTAACGTCATGCCAACATCTTCACTTCGGAAACCCTGGAGGACCCTGGTAGAGTTCGGCCAGTATCTGGCGGCAACCTTTGCTCGGGACAATCACTCTGCCTCCCCATCATAAATTGCCATCCTCTACTGTGTTCTGGTCTCACCAGGTACAAAAGGGTTTCAATTCTGGTTGTGATGGCCCTTTTGTTTCCCCCTTCACCACATCAGCACCAACTGTTTTAGTTTTGCCAGGATCAATATTTTTGCATCCACAGTCTGATATTATTGGCAGTGACTGGAAGGGTGTCGAGAAAGTTTGAAACCTGAATGGCCTCTTCTGTTGGCAGCACCACCAGTGATCTACCTTCAACAAGGAGGTGGCTCAAGACATCCACATTTGCTACTTGGCCTCCCGGACAATGTTCCAACTTGTAATTGCATGCACTTAGAATGAGAGCACACCACTGAATTTGATCTGAAGCTATGGGTGGCATGGCCTTGACCTCTCTGAGTAACCCAAACAAGGGTTTATCGTTTGTTATTGTTACAAACTTACATCTGTAAAGATAATAAAAGATTATCAAACCTGATATTGAATCCTGAAGCCTGTAGGGTCCCTGAAACACAGACTGGGTGGCTGCTTTGAAGAACATCTATATTCTGTCCATAAAAATGACCCTGAGTGTCCAGTTGCCTGGCACTTCAACATGCCACTGTGTTCCCTGGCCAACATCTCTGACTTGAGCTTGCTGCAGTGTTCCAACAAACCTCAGTGCAAACTGGAAGAACAGCATTGCATTTTCCGCTTAAGGACCCTGCAGGCTTTGGGACTCAATATTGAGTTTGATAATTTTAGACCTTTTCCAATGTCCTTTACCCCAGTCCCCACATCCCAGACACCGTGATCATAAGGGCTGCTTTCAATGCAGCTAACCCATTCTCATCTACTCGTTGTCTCCATTACCAGCTTTTCTCCTTCCCTGCTTCACTATCAGCCATCCCATTGTCTGTCTAACTGTCTTTCTCTCTCTCTGGGCTCTGTCTCCACTTTTCCACTCATTCCTCCACCTCACCGCCACCCCTTATCATCAGCATTAATACCATCTATTTCCAGCTACTATCAGTTCCAGAGAAGAGTCGTACCAGACTTGAAACATTAACTCTCTCTCCACGAATGTTGCCAGACCTGCTGAGTTTCTCCAGCACTTTCTGTTTTTGTGTATAGAGACTGGTCTGTGCACAATGCCCAGTGTGGTTTCAGGGTTGATTGTGTGGTTGATGGAGCTGAGAACTGTGCCTTTTGCTCAAGTGCTGTCTTATCAAGGTTCAGCTCATAAAGCCTGCACAATAGTGAAGCTGAACCATGATGACTGAATATGTGAATAGCGAGAGAGCAAACATCTTATGCTTGTGTACTATCATTCCAATAACTAAACCTCCCTGAGCATTTTACATAGCGGCTATCAGATGGAAGAGGGCACTGTCCCTATCTATGGAATATGCTGTTTAAGATTTATTAGAGCTGGTGAGAGAAAGATTCAGAGACAGAGAGAGGTAGAAGCAGATTTAGGGATTGAGTACGACAAAAGGGCACATCAGATGAAGACTTGACTGTGAATGATGGAGCAATGACCATCATAGGAACATGGGAATGAGGAGAGGGAGTAGGCCATTCAGCCCCTCGAGCCAGCTTTGCCCTTTATCATGATCATGGCTGATCTTATCCTGGTCACAACTCCACTCTGTTGCCTGTTCCCCATAGCCCTTCATCCAGCTTTCCATCAGAGACATATCTATCTATTTCTTGAATCTGTTGATTGATTCTGCCTCCATCACACTCTAGGGCAGTGAATTCCACAGATTCGTAACCCTCTGAGAGAAGCAGTTTCTCCTCATCTCAGTTTTGAACCTATCTCCTCTCACTATATATCTATGCCTTCTTTTCGAGACTGTCGCACACAGTGGAACATCTGTTCAATGTCCATCTTATCAATTGCCTTTCACATTTTATACACCTTAATCAGATCCTCCCTGCCTCGTTCTTCTGAACTCCAGTGAGTATAAGTCCAAACTATTCAACCACTCCTCGTACAACAGACCTATCATCCCTGGAATCAACCTGGTGAACCTTCTCTGAACTGCTTCCAGTGTCACTTACTTCCTCAAGTAAGGAGACCAAAACTGAACACAATATTCCAGGTATGGCCTCACTAACATCTTATATAATTGAACCAACCCTTCTTTACTCCTTTCAGCATTTCTTAAGTGCTCAGAGCTGGAGGAGTGAAGATTTCTCAGAAGGTCGAGGTTGCAGGGATGAGAAAGGCTTTGACAGGATTTGAAAACAATGTGGAATTGCTTTTTGATAATATCAAAAGAGGCAGCATGTAGTTCAAAAATGGAAAGAAACTGATGATAAACAATCCAGGAACAATTGAGCACGGTAATTGCAAAATTGAAATGTTCATTTTTTATTTTTGTTTGGAAGAGGCCAAAAACCTGACGTTGATTGATTTTAAGATAACCAGTTGTAGAGCTGGATGAACACAGCAGGCCAAGCAACATCAGAGGAGCAGGAAAGCTGACATTTCGGAGCTGGACCCTTCTTCCAGCACCTCTGATGCTGCTTGACCTGTTGTGTTCATCCAGCTCTACACCTTGTTATCTCAGATTCTCCGGCATCTACAGTTCCTACTATCATTGATTGATTTTAGGCAGGAAAGAATGTGAAGGGGCCCAATAAGTGCAGGCAGGACAGATCAACAAAAATTTATTTGATGGCAATTACTGACTTTAACATTTAAATAGTCTCTTTGTTCTCATTGAATGGCTTCCTCAGTTGTATTGTGGGTGATGTACTCACCTCCATAGCTGTGCACTTCTGCTGCATCAGGGACGAACTGGACCAACAACAGGAATCCAAGTGTCAAGAAAAGAGCTTTCTTCATTTTGGAATGAGCTTCTCAGATTCAGAATGAGATGTCTGGAATGTCAGGCTTCTTTTATGAATGATGTGGAGAGGTGCCAGTGTTGGACTGGAGTAAACAAAGTCAGAAGCTACATGACACCAGGTTAGGTTTATTTGAAATCCCAAGCTTTTGGAGCGCTTCTCCTTGTCAGGTGAAGTCCTTTTATGAACTCACAGCTATTTCTCTGGTTAATATTTGCACACACACACATGCACACACAAGCACACACACACACGCATGCGCGAATCCCCAATGGTTTAAAAGTCTCCTTAAGCATTTATCCAAATATTTCCACTTTGCACTGTTCTTCCCCATATACTTTCAATCCTCAGGTCATTGGGAAATTCAACTTATGAAAGTTGTATTGTATCTTCCTCAACTGGGCTTCCAGACAGAATATTAGTCATCAGGGTGGCTAATGGAATATTGACCCTTATTTTGAGGGTTTCAGACTATAAGAGTAAAGGAGCCTTACTGAGACTGAACAAGGTGCTGGTGAGACCACAATGGGACCACTGTGAGCAGCTTTGGTCCCGTTGTTAAACGAACAATAGCATTTCATTGGAGCCAACTGAGAGAAAGTTCACTGGGATGATCCCTGGTATGAAGGGATTGTCTTATGAGCAAAGGCCAAACAGTTTGGGACTCCACTCACTGGAGTTGAGAAGAATGAGAGGTGATCTCATTGACCATACAAGATTCTTAAGGGCTTGACAGGGTAATTGCTGAGAGGATGTTTCCCCTCATGGGAGAGCCTAGAACCAGAGGGCATAGTCTCAGAATAAAGGGGACAATTTCAGACTGAGATGAGTAGGAATTTCTTCTCTTAGAGGGTTGAGAGTCTTTGGAACTCCTCGCTGCAGAGAGTCATGGGGACAGAGTCCTTCTGCATATTTCAGGCTGAGATAGCGAGATTGTTGATCAATCAAGGAATTAATGGTTACGGGGAAAAGGCAGGAAAGAGGACATGAGAAATGTCGGATCAGTTTTGATCCTAATGAATGGTGGAGCATGCTCAAGGGGCTGAATGACCTACTCCTGTTCCTATTTCTTAAGGCCTTATGGTCTATTCCAAACCACACTGCAGAAACTAAATCCTTCTCATCTTCTTTCTGGTACTTTTTCACATGATCTTATATCTGAATCTCTATATCTGAATGTGTAATCTGCCTGCATCCCATGGTTAGAACATAGAACATAGAACAGTACAGCACAGTACAGGCCCTTCGGCCCACAATGTTATGCCGAACTTTTAACCAAAACCTAAGGTCTATCTAGCCTCCACCCCTACCTTATTCAGGCATATGCCTATCTAATGGCCACTTAAATGCCCCTAATGAGGCTGACTCCACTACCATCTCTGGCAATGCATTTCACGCCCCGACCACTCTCTGAGTAAAGAACCTGCCTCTGATGTCTCCCCTATGTCTACCTCCACTCACTTTAAAACTATGCCCCTTCATAAAAGCTACCTCCACCCTAGGAAAAAGTCTCTGGCTGCCCACTCTATCTATACCTCTGATCATATTGTACACCTCTATCAAGTCACCTCTCATCCTTTATCATTCTAAAGAGAAAAGCTCCAGTTCTCTCCATCTTTCCTTGTAAGACCTTCCCTCCATTCCAGGCAACATCCTGATAGATCTCCTCTGCACCTTTTCCAACACTTCCACATCTTTCCAGCAATGAGGCGACCCAGAACCGGACACAATACTCCAGATGTGGCCAAACCAGGGTTTTGTATAGCTGGAGCATAAGTTCACGGCTCTTGAACTCAATCCCTCTATTAATGAAAGATAACACACCGTATGCCTTCTTAACTACTCTATCCACCTGAGTGGCAGCTTTCAGGAAACTGTGGACATGAACCCCAATATTCCTCTGCTCCTCCATACTGCCAAGAATCTTTCAATTAACCCTGTATTCTGCTTTCCAGTTTATCCTTCCAAAATGAATCACCTCACCCTTTTCAGGGCTAACCTTCATCTGCCACCTCCCAGCCCAGCCCTGCATACTATCAATGTCCCTTCGTAACCTAGAACCGCACTATCCACAACTCGACCCATCTTTGTATCCTCCACGAACTTACTAATCCGCATTTCCACTCCTACATCCAAATCATTTACAAAAGTCAGAAATAGAAGAGGACCCAGAACAGATCCTTGTGGTAGTCCACTCGTACCATGAGCACCATGTTGAATATTTTCCATCCACTGCCACCCTTTGTCTTCTAAGGGTCAGTGGTTAATACTGGCAGAGGGCTTTCAGAGTTCCCCACATTGTCCTGGGTGCAGTATTTCTCACAAGAACAAGAGAAGGCCATTCGGACCCTGGAATCAGGCTTCAGTATTGAACTAGATCATGACTAAACTTAGAGCGATTTTTGCACACTATCCCCGTACTTCATGATGGGTTCAACATCAAGAAACCTATTGATGTGTTTCTTGTATTTACACAATGACTGGTCCTTCACTGCTGCCTGGGGTAGTGAATCCCAAATGGTTGATGCACTGAGTGGAGGCATTCCTCCTCATTTCAGTCACAAATGGACCAACTCTTACGGTGACTGCGTCACTTCATTCTAGACCACTCAGCACGACCCAATCCCAGACATTCTTGCTGTGTTTACCCTGTGGAACATTATAAGCGTTCCGTATCCTTCAATTGGGCCACCTCTCAATTTTCTACACCCTACATGGTCAGCAAAGTTGCACACAACATTCCCAGTTCTTTACAACTACGGCAAGACCTCTATACTTCTCTGTTCCAATTTTCTTGCAATCAATGCCAAATTGCCATCCACTGTCCTCTTTGCTTAAATGTTCATTTTCAGGGATTTCTGATCAGGATATCTACTTCCCTTTATGCATCAACACATCCCAAAATCCAGCCATTGAAAAGAAAAGCTGAGCATTTCTGTTGTTCATACCAAAATGGATTTCTTTATGACTTTACACTTCATTTTCCACCTGTCACGTTCTGACTTAGCCTGTCAAAAACCATTCAACAGCTTGCTCACAACTCATATTTCCACTTTGCTTAGTGACATCAAATAACTTGGGCATACCGTATTTGATTTCTACGTCAAAATCCTTGACATAGAACTGGGGCCCAAGCACTGATCCTGACATCATCCCACTTTTTGCAGCCTGTCAAGCTGAGCATGGCCTAGTTATTTCTGCTCTATCTTTTCTGTCTGTTAACAATTCTCAATCCATGCCAATAGTTGACTCCCAATTGCATTTTATTTACTCACCTCCTGTGTGGATCCTTACGTAAAACCTAAAAATCAAAATGCACCACATTCATTTGTCTCTGCTTTTCTATTTTGCTCATTACGTCCTTAAAACGATGCTAACAAGTTTGTGAATCACAATTTCCCTTTTTAAAATCCATGTTGTCTCTGCCTACTCTGAACATTTTATTTCCGATTTGTCCAGTTCTCACACATAGAGTATACAGCACAGAAACATTCCCTTTGGTCCAACCAGCCCATGCTGACCATAATCCTAAACTAAACTCGTCCTGCCTGCCTGCTCCTGGCCCATAGCCCTCCAAACCTTTCCTATTCATGGACCTATCCAAGTGATTTTAAATGTTGGGTGTATTGTACCCACATCCACTACTTCCTCTAGAAGTTCATTCTACATGTGAACGATGCTCTGTGTAAAAACTTTGCCCTGATGTATTTTTAAAATCTCTCTCCTCTCACCTAAAAATGTGCCCCCTAGTCTTGAAATATGAGGGATGATTAAACTGGGCAAGCAAAGGATTCACTAGAATACTGAGGAGGCCATTCCAGAATTGTGTCTGTACTGTCTTTTGAAAAGGCTATCTAGTTGCACTAATCTCCATCCTGGTCTCTCCCCATTGTACCGCATCTATTTTTTTGCCAATTACATATTGAAAATCACCCTTTTGAAATTGGCAACTGAATCTGCTATTGCTGTGGTTGCAGCCAACGTAGTATAGATGACAGCTGGCAGTGTGTATGAAAAGAAATGCTCTTTATCTTCCATCCAGGGCTATGCCATTCATCCTCAGCATGATTTGGGCAGCACCATAGCTCAGTGGGTAGCACCTCTGCCTCACAACTCTAGGGATCTGGGATCATATTCCACCCTCAAGCAACTGCGTATGCGGAGTTTGCATACTCTCTCCTCTGTCTGTGTGGGTTTCCTCCCAAAGTCCAAAGATGTGCAAATTAGGTGGATTGGCTGTGCTAAATTACCCAAAGTATCAGTGATGTATAGTTTAGGTGCATTAGCCATGGGTTGGGGGTTGTGGCTGGGTGGCTGTTCTTCATTGTAACAAAGTGTGAAGCTGGATGAACACAGTTCTTCATTGGGTTGGTGTGGACTGGTTGGACTGGATGGCCTGTTTCCACTCTGCAGGGAATCCATAATCTGTCAGTGGAATAGATAATGCAGCTATCATTTACTCATGAGTGGAACCTTGCTGCATGTGGGTAAATTGGTTGTCACATTTGCTACTTGACAGCAGTGGCAAAACATCAGCAGGGTAATCCTCAAGGCTTTTTGAGAGAGTGGGTACCATGGGACCTGGGGTACTGTATCTCCACCTCCAATTTTACTTTGATTTAACTCCTCCTTCTTTCCCTACCCTTCCTTCACTTCCATTATTGTTACAATGTCCTGGTGGGGAATACTTGTTCATTGTTTGTTTTGCTCATTATTTGGGTGATTTGTAGTGGGCTATTAAATAAATAAAAACGAAAACATCAGCCGTGTTTCAATGACTGTGAGGTTCTTTGGGATGTGCTGACATTGTGAAGAAACATTCTGGAAAGGCAAATCATTCCTTTCATCTTTTCCTTTCTCCCTCTCCCTCCCTCCTCTTTCTTCCAACTCCTTAATGCCTGCATTTAAATTTATTTCACCTCACTCCTCATTGCATCCCTGTTTCCTCTTTTTAGTTCTTTTGCAACATCTCACTGTACCCCTTTCAGCTTCCTTTGCCATTTCCCACAAAGTTAAATATTTCTGATTTAAAGCCATTATCGTTTCATTAACAATTCACCTCTCAAGCGAAACTGAGCTGTCACCAAATTCCAGACAATGAGGCACCTTTTAGCATAGTCTGAGGAATGCACTGTCCCTGAATATGAATTGGCAGATCACCAACTTTCCATGGGGAAAAGATCAAACTTGCAATTCTTGACTATTCAAGAGACATCAGTATGAATTATTAAACATTTTACATTACTGTGTGTGCAGATATACTGGGCAGAACACACCCATAAACACACATACTCACATGAGCAGACAGACAGACACAAAAACATCCTGTCTCACACACGTAGACACACACACACTCACTTTCACTTACACAGACAGATAGAAACACACAGTCTCTCACACACACACAATTCTCTCTGACACCCACTCTCTCGTGCACACACTGTCTCTCTCTCACACACGCACAGACACACATTCTCACACACACACACAAAGACACAGGCTCTCATACACACACACACTCAGCCACAAACATGCTTTAACACACACGCACACACACACGCGCGCACACACACACACACACACGCATGCACGCAGAGGCAGGACAGAGATGGCAGCACAATAATGTGCCGTTGGGAGAGTTTTGACCCACAAATCACCAACATTCAGTCGAAACCCAATGTTATCTCATGGCATAAGGACCAATGCCAGAAAGAAAACCCCTCGTTAGTACCTATCTACAGTCCTTCCGCGAACTAGTGTGGATTCCTCTATTTTGGATGCCTCTTGGAGCGTACAAGCATAGCCCTATTGATAGCACAATGTTCAGCATCATTTGTGACTCCTCAGATACTGAAGCATTCAATACTGTTCAAATGCAGCAAGATCTGGACACTATCCAGGCTTGGGCTGACAATGTGGCAATTAACATTCGCATTGCACAAATGCCAGGCAATGACCATCTCCAATAAAAGACAATCTAACCACCACCCTTGACATTCAATTGCATTACTGTCACTGAATCCCCTACTATCAACATCCTGGGGGTTACTATTGATCAGAAACTGAACTGGACTTGCCACATAAACACAGTGGCTCTAAAAGCAGGTCAGAGGCTGGGAATCCTGCAATGAGTAATTCATGGATAATAAAATGTGAGGCTGGATGAACACAGCAGGCCAAGCAACATCTTAGGAGCACAAAAGCTGACATTTCGGGCCTAGACCCTTCATCAGAGAGGGGAATGGGGAGAGGGAACTGGAATAAATAGGGAGAGAGGGGGAGGCGGACCGAAGATGGAGAGAAAAGAAGATAGGTGGAGAGGAGAGTATAGGTGGGGAGGTAGGGAGGGGATAGGTCAGTCCAGGGAAGATGGACAGGGCAAGGAGGTGGGATGAGGTTAGTAGGAGATGGGGGTGCGGCTTGGGGTGGGAGGAAGGGATGGGTGAGAGGAAGAACCGGTTAGGGAGGCAGAGACAGGTTGGACTGGTTTTGGGATGCAGTGGGTGGGGGGGAAGAGCTGGGCTGGTTGTGTGGTGCAGTGGGGGGAGGGGACGAACTAGGCTGGTTTAGGGATGCAGTGGGGGAAGGGGAGATTTTGAAACTGGTGAAGTCCACATTGATACCATATGGCTGCAGGGTTCCCAGGCGGAATATGAGTTGCTGTTCCTGCAACCTTCAGGTGGCATCGTTGTGGCACTGCAGGAGGCCCATGATGGACATGTCATCAAGAGAATGGGAGGGGGAGTGGAAATGGTTTGCGACTGGGAGGTGTAGTTGTTTATTGTGAACTGAGCGGAGGTGTTCTGCAAAGCGGTCCCCAAGCCTCCGCTTGATTTCCCCAATGTAGAGGAAGCCGCACCGGGTACAGTGGATGCAGTATACCACATTGGCAGATGTGCAGGTGAACCTCTGCTTAATGTGGAATGTCATCTTGGGGCCTGGGATAGGGGTGAGGGAGGAGGTGTGGGGACAAGTGTAGCATTTCCTGCGGTTGCAGGGGAAGGCGGATACAACGCATCATCCTCCGACACTTCCGCCATTTACAATCCGACCCCACCACCCAAGACATTTTTCCATCCCCTCCCCTGTCTGCTTTCCGGAGAGACCACTCTCTCCGTGACTCCCTTGTTCGCTCCACACTGCCCTCCAACCCCACCACACCCGGCACCTTCCCCTGCAACCGCAGGAAATGCTACACTTGTCCCCACACCTCCTCCCTCACCCCTATCCCAGGCCCCAAGATGACATTCCACATTAAGCAGAGGTTCACCTGCACATCTGCCAATGTGGTATACTGCATCCACTGTACCCGGTGCGGCTTCCTCTACATTGGGGAAATCAAGCGGAGGCTTGGGGACCGCTTTGCAGAACACCTCCGCTCAGTTCACAATAAACAACTACACCTCCCAGTCGCAAACCATTTCCACTCCCCCTCCCATTCTCTTGATGACATGTCCATCATGGGCCTCCTGCAGTGCCACAACGATGCCACCCGAAGGTTGCAGGAACAGCAACTCATATTCCGCCTGGGAACCCTGCAGCCATATGGTATCAATGTGGACTTCACCAGTTTCAAAATCTCCCCTTCCCCTACTACATCCCTAAACCAGCCCAGTTCGTCCCCTCCCCCCACTGCACCACACAACCAGCCCAGCTCTTCCCCCCCACCCACTGCATCCCAAAACCAGTCCAACCTGTCTCTGCCTCCCTAACCGGTTCTTCCTCTCACCCATCCCTTCCTCCCACCCCAAGCCGCACCCCCAGCTACCTACTAACCTCATCCCACCTCCTTGACCTGTCCGTCTTCCCTGGACTGACCTATCCCCTCCCTACCTCCCCACCTATACTCTCCTCTCCACCTATCTTCTTTTCTCTCCATCTTCGGTCCGCCTCCCCCTCTCTCCCTATTTATTCCAGTTCCCTCTCCCCATCCCCCTCTTTGATGAAGGGTCTAGGCCCAAAACGTCAGCTTTTGTGCTCCTGAGATGCTGCTTGGCCTGTTGTGTTCATCCAGCCTCACATTTTATTATCTTGGAATTCTCCAGCGTCTGCAGTTCCCATTATCTCTGATGAGTAATTCATGTCCTGACTCCCCAAAGCCAGTAGACTATCTACAAGGCACAAGTCAAGAATGTGATGGAATACTCCCCACTTGCCTGGATGGGGGCAGCTCCAACAACATTCATGAAGCTTGCCACCATCCAGGACAAAGCAGCTCCCACTATTTTGGCACCACATCCACAAGCACCCACTCCCTCCACCACCAATGCTCAGTAACAGCAGGGTGTTCTTTCTAAAGATATACAGCAGAAATTAACCAAAGATCCTCAGACAGCACCTTGCAAACCAAAGACCACTTCCATGAAGAAGGACAGGGGCAGCAGAAACATGGGAATAACGCCATCTCCAACTTCCCCACCAAGCCACTCACCATCCTGATTTGGAAATAGTTCACGGGTGAAAATCCTGGAATTCCCTCCCTTAGGGAATTGTGGGTCTACTTACAGCACATGGACTGCATCAGTTCAAAAAGGCAGCTCAATGCCACCTTCTCAAGGGGCAACTAGGGACAAGCAATAAATGCTGGACATCCAGCAAAACCCGCATCTCACAAATGAATAAAAAATATACATGCTTACTAATCATGGATGATTTAGATCTTCACATCAATTGGACAAACCACATTAGTAAGAGTAGTGTCAAAGATAAGTTCATTTCATGTATTTGGAACAGTTTTTTTAACAAAACCACCAGCTATCATGGTGTTTTGGACAAAACTGGAATTTGGAAAGCTTAATTAAAGACCACATATTAAAGGGCCATCTAGGCAAGAGTGATCATAATATGTTGGAATTACATTCAGTTTGACAAGTCAAATAGGAATGAGAATAATCTGGAAACTTAAGACTGACTCATCCGTGGACCTGGTGGCCTGTGGACTAACTTTCAAAAAAATGTAGCAGCATAAATGGTGAATGTGAGTGTGTGTAATGTTTTAAAATTCCCCAGTTTCTGGAAAGGTGCCAATAGATTGGAAACCTGCAAACGCATCATCTATGTTTGAGAAAATAGACAGAAATAAATGTAGGGAACCATAGACCAGTGATGCTAATGCCTTCCATTGAGAGAAAAAAATCCAATATTAGTGGACAGTCGTGGAACATTTGGAAATATTAATGATATCAGTCAGAACCAATATGTTTTGTGAATGGAGAAATTAAGAAGATACGTTTGATGATAAAACAGGCACATTAAATAAAGGGGATCAAGTAGATGTAGTGTATTTTGAATTCTAACGGCATTTTAGAAGGATTGACATGCTAGATTGTTGTACAAGAGAGGAGGTTAGGGTGCTGAATTGAAATATAGATAGAGAACTACCTAACTAACTGGAAACTAAGGGTCAGGATAAACGGAGCATTTTCAGGATGAAAGACTGTAATTAATGATGTGTTGCAGTGATTGGTGCTCGAGCATCAACAATTTGTAATCTATATTCATGACTTGGACAAAGGATCCAAATGCATTGGAGTTAATTTTGCTGATGATACGAAGATTTGTAAGAACGCAAGCCGCAAGAGCATAAATGAGCTAGGTGAGTGAAAAGGTGAAGTATGATGTGGTAAAATTATGATGGCAAATGAATCCTCCATATGGTTTACCCAAACAATATAGAGGTTACAACTGGGGGTGGCACGGTAGCCCCACAGCACCAGGGACCTGGGTTTAATGCTACCTTTGGGTGACTGTCTGTGTCGAGTTTGAGTGTTCTCCCTATATCTGTGTGGGTTTCCTCCCACAGTCCAAAGATGTGCAGAATAGGTAGATTAGCCATGCTAAATTGCCCATAGTGTCCAGGGATGTGTAGGTTGGATGGATTAGCCATGGGAAATGTGGGAAGGTGGGTCTGAGTGGGATGTGCTTCAGAGGGCCAGTGTGGACTCAATAAGGCAAATGGCCTGCTTCCACATTGTAAGCATTCTATGATTCTACAACTATGAAATCAAAAATTGACAACAGCTTTTGTCTTTAAGATTACCTTTATATAGCAATAAACCTTCCAAAAGAAGGATAGATGGTTTGTTAGCCATTTTCAAATTAGCAAGCTTTGACAGTGAATCGGAGATCAGAGTTGTGGCCTCAGACACTTAAAACCCACACCAATGACTTGGATGTCAGGACTGAATGTGTGGTAGTTAAATTTGAAAGTTCTACAATGGCCTTTCTAGGGTAAGCGAGTGGGGAAGAAATTGTTACATGGTGTATAATGTGGGCAAATATGGATTTGTAACATATGAACTTGAGCACTTCAGAAAAATGGATTAAAAAGTAGAATATTATTTGACCGGAAAGAATGCAGACTTCTGATTCAAAGGATGTCTTGGTAAATGATTCACAAACTGTGAGCACGCAGGTACAGGATGTAATTAGAAAGGCAAAGTTGAATGATACAGAGAACTGCTTCTATAACTGGATGGTGCCTTTGTGGGAACATAACTGGAGCATTGCATACGGTTTTAATCACCTTTCCTTCAGAAATGAAAACATTGAGTTGCAAGTGGTCCAGCAAAGCCTCATTCAACTGATTTGAGGGTGAATGAGTTAACTTCTAAGTAAAGGTTATGCAGTTTGGGCCAACACTCAGTAGAATTTAGACAAAGGAGAGATGATCTCTTTGAAACATGTGAGATCCTCAACGGTTATGATAGGATGGATGTTCAGAGGATGTCTCTTTTTGCTAGTCTAGATGCTGTGTCAATGTGGTGGACTTTGCTGACAAGGGAGTCATGGATGATGGATTAAAGGCAGGGAAGTGAATTTGAGGCCACAATAAAATGAACCATAGTCTTACTGAAAGGCACAGCAGGATGAAGTCTCCTCAGGGCCTCATCCCACTTCTGAATTATGTTTTTGCTTCGAGCATTCACAAATTCAAAATGTAGCTCAGTGCTTCGCACTGTTGCCTCACAGCACCAGGGACCTGGGTTCAATTCCACCCTAAGGCAGCTGTCTGTGTGGAGTTTACTTATTCTCCCTGGATCTGCATTGGTTTCCTCCTGCAGTCCATAGATATGCAGGTTATGTGGATTGGCCATGCTAAATTGCCCATTTTTTCTAGGGGTGAGTTAGCCATGAGGAATGCAGGGTTACGGGGATAGGTTATAGAACATAGAACATAGAACATAGAACAATACAGTGCAGCACAGGCCCTTCACCTCTCGATGTTGCACCAACCTGTGAACTAATCTAAGCCCATCCCCCTACACTATCCCATCATCATCCATATGCTTATCCAAGGACTGTTTAAATGCCCCTAATGTGGCTGAGTTAACTACTTTAGCAGGCAGGGTGTCCCACGCCCTTACCACTCTCTGTGTAAAGAACTTGCCTCTGACATCTGTCTTAGATCTATCACCCTGTCAATTTGCAGCCATGCCCCCTCGTACAAGCCAACGTCATCATCCTAGGAAAAAGATTCTCACTGTCCACCCTATCTAATCCTCTGATCATCTTGTCTGTCTCTATTAAACCCCCTCTTAGCCTTCTTCTTTCCAATGAGAACAGTCCCAAGTCCCTCAGCCTTTCCTCATAAGACCTTCACCCCAGACCAGGCAACATCCTGGTAAATCTCCTCTGCACCTTTTCCAATGCTTCCACATCCTTCCTGTAATGGGGCGACCAGAACTGTACGCATTATTCCAAATGAGGCCGCACTAGCGTTTTGTACAGTTGTAGCATGACATGACGGCTCTGGAACTCAATCCCTCTACCAATAAAACCTAACACGCCGTAAGCCTTCTTAACAGCACTATCACCCTGGGTGGCAACTTTCAGGGATCTATGAACATGGACACCAATATCCCTCTGCACATCCACACTACCAAGAATCTTTCCATTAACCATGTATTCTGCTTTCAAGTTTATCCTTCCAAAATGAATCACCTCACATTTATCTTCATTGAACTCCATTTGCCACCTTTCAGACCAATTCTGCAGTTTATCCAAGTCTTCCTGCAACCTGCAACATTCTTCCACACTATCCACCACTCCACTGCCTTTAGTGTCATCTGCAACCATCCACCTATGCCTGCGTCCAAGTCATTTATAAAAATGACAAACAGCAGTGGTCCCAAAATAGATCCTTGTGGCACACCACTAGTAACTGGACTCCAGGCAGAATATTTTTCATCAGCCACCACTCGTTGCCTTCTTACAGAAAGCCAGTTTCTAATCCAAACTGCTAAATCTCCCTCAATCCCATGCCTCCGCATTTTCTCCAATAGCCTACCATGTGGAACCTTATCAAAGGCTTTACTGAAGTCCATGTAGACCACGTCAACTGCCCGACCCTCATCGACATCATTGGTCACCTTCTCAAAAAACTCGATGAGGTTTGTGAGTCACGACTTACCCTTGGCGAATCCATGTTGACTATGTCCAATCCAGTTGTTGCTTGCTAGATGATTACAAATCCTATCTCTTGTAATTCTTTCCAAAATTTTTCCTACAACAGACGTATGGCTCACTGGACTGGTCTATAATTACCTGGGTCATCTCTACAGCCCTTCTTGAACAAGGGAACAACATTTGCAATCCTCTAGTCCTCTGGTACTAAACCTGTAGACAATGACGACTCAAAGACCAAAGCCAAAGGCTCTGCCACCTCCTCCCTAGCTTCCTAGAGAATCCTCAGAAAAATCCCATCTTGCCCAGGCGATTTATCTACCTTCACACCTTCTAGAATTGATGACACTTCCTCCTTACTAACCTCAATCCTTTCAAGTCTAACAGCCCATATCTCAGTCTTCTCCTCTACAATATTCTCCTTTTCCTGAGTGAAAACAGATGAGAAATATTCGTTTAGCACCTCTCTGATCTCCACAGGGTCCACACACAACTTCCCACTTCTGTCTTTGACTGGCCCTATTCCTACCCTAGTCATCATCTTATTCCTCACATACCTATAGAAAGCTTTAGGGTTCTCCTTTATTTTACCTGCTAATGACTGCTCATGTCCCTTCCTTGCTCTTCTTAACTTTCTCTTTAAATCCTTCCTAGCTCATCTGTAACTCTCCATCGCCTCATCTGAACCATCTTGTCTCATCGTCACATAAGCCTCCTTCTTCCGCTTAACAAGAGATACAATTTCTTTAATAAACCACGGTCCCCTTACCTCATCACTTCCTCCCTGCCTGACAGGGACATACCTATCAAGGACACGCAATATCTGTTCCTTAAACCAGCTCCACATTTCAATTGTCCACATCCCCTGCATTTTGCTACCCCATTCTATGCCTCCTAAGTCTTGCCTAATTGCATTATAATTGCCCTTCCCCCATCTATAACTCTTCCTATCCCTTTCCACCACTAAACTAAACGTAACCGAATTGTGGTCACTCTCTCCAAAGTGCTCACCTACCACTAAATCAAACACCTGGCCTGGTTCATTACCAAGTACCAGATCCAGTGTGGCCTCCTCCTTACTAACCTCAATCCTTTCAAGTCTAAAAGCCCGTATCTCAGTCTTCTCCTCTACAATATTCTCCTTTTCCTGAGTGAAAACAGATGAGAAATATTCATTTAGCACCTCTCTGATCTCCACAGGGTCCACACACAACTTCCCACTTCTGTCTCTTGTCGGCCTTCAAATTACTGTGTCAGAAAACCCTCCTACGCACATTGGACAAAAACTGATCCATCTGACGTACTAGAGTTATAGCATTTCCAGTCAATGTTGGGGAAGTTAAACTCTCCCATAATGACCACCCTGTTCCTTTTACTCCTGCCCAGAATCATCTTGCCAATCCTCTCCTCCACATCCCTGGAACTTTGCGGAGGCCTATAATAAAACTCCCAGCAGTGTGACCTCTCCTCTCCTGTTTCTGACCTCAGCCCATACCACCTCAGCAGACGAGTCCTCCTCAAAAGTTCTTTCAGCCACCATTATACTGTCCTTGACTAACAAAGCCACACCTTCCCCTCTTCTACCACCTTCCCTGATCTATATGAAAGATCTAAACCCTGGAACCTGCAACATCCATTCCTGACCCTGCTCTATCCATGTCTCCGAAATGGCCACAACATCGAAATCCCAGGTACCTATCCATGCTGCAAGCTCACCTACCTTATTCTGGATATTCCTGGCATTAAAGTAGACACACTTCAAATCAGCTTGCTGTCTGCCAGCACACTCCTGTGACAGTGAAATCCTGTCCATGTCCTCCCTACTGTCAACCTCCTGTGTACTGGAATTACACCTCAGGTTCCCATCCCCCTGCTGAGCTAGTTTAAATCCACCCGAATAGCACTAGCAAATTTCCCACCCAGGATATTAGTACCCCTCTGGTTCAAGTGGAGACCGTACTGTTTGTCGAGGCGATGGGGGTGGGTCTGGGTGGGAGATTCTTTAGAGGGTCAGTGCAGACATGACAAGCCAAATGGCGTCTTTCTGCATTGTAGGGATTCTGTGACATTCAACACAACAGTGAATTATTCAGTGAGGTGATCATTTTCCTAGCCTGGCATTTGTGGAGTGGAACGGTGGCTCAGCGGTTAGCACTGCTGTCT
The DNA here is from genome assembly GCF_030684315.1 of Stegostoma tigrinum. Taxonomy (NCBI): domain Eukaryota; kingdom Metazoa; phylum Chordata; class Chondrichthyes; order Orectolobiformes; family Stegostomatidae; genus Stegostoma; species Stegostoma tigrinum. The sequence continues at coordinate 4,879,383 of NC_081404.1, read as the reverse complement.
CACAGCACCAGGGACCTGGGTTTGATTTCAGCCTCTGGCAACTGTCTGTGTGGAGTTTATCTGTTCTCCCTGTGTCTGTGTGGGTGACTTGAGCAGGCTAGGTGGATTTGCCATGCTAAATTGCCCATAGTGTTCGGGGATGTGTAGATTAGGTGGGTTTATTCAGTGATGGGTCTGTGTGGAATGCTCAAGGGTCAGTGTGGACTTGTCAGGCCAAAGGGCCTGTTTCCATACTGTAGGGTTTCTAAGATTCCTGTTTAATGGAGGAGAGAAGGAAAGAGTATTTTTTTTCTGGTGGAGAGCTCCAGAGCTTAAAACTTCTATATGCAAAGACGTGATGGAACATTGTGAGGCAATTCAAATCTTCACTCTCAAGAGATCCAAATTGGAGGGGTACAGCAATCTCAGATTGTTGCACATTCGAGAAATACACAGAAGTTGGAGCCAATCGTGAATTTTAAAAACATGGAATGTCATGTTTTGATCATGTCGCCCATGGCCAGCACACAGATGAAAAATAAAATGGAAAGGAAGAGGGAAATAAAAACTTGAGGTTAAATTGAGGAGGTCTCAGTGCAATTTAAAATTGGCACTGAGTTCTTTGGAAAAGTTTAAAACATTTTCATAAGTCTTTGTTAGGGAAGGATATTATGGGAATGATTGGACGCAAATGGAGTTAAGATGCATCTCCACAAGATCTACCAAGCTGGCAGCGCTGTTGTGAAACACTAGATAGCTTCTTTCCCAGCGATTCTATAGATTATCTTTTGAGTTAGGGTCAGACTTGCTGGGTACATACCTTGCACTCAACTGTCCTTTCCACCACCAGGACTCTCCAATGATGTGCTTTTCACCTCCTGATGATTTCTGCATGATCCCAGCCAGATGGCTGGACTGCATAAACCCTTCTTATGAAGTCAGAAGGTGTACTCCAGTAAATAACTATACTCAGAAGGGCCAGTCATAGAGCATGAGAATAGATCCCTCGGTCCAACCAGCCCATGCCGACCACAATGCCAAACTAAACTAGTCCCACCGGCCTGCACTTGGCCGATATCCCTCCAAACATCTCTTATTCATGCATTTATCTAAATGTCTTTAAAACATTAGAACTATACCCACATCCATCACTTCAAATGGAAGTTTATACAACAGACAAAACGCTCTGTGTAACAAAATTGCCCCTTGCGTTTTTTTTTAAATCTAGGAAAAAAACACCCACCATTCACCTTATCTATGATTTTATAAACCTTTATAAAGTCACCCCTCAACCTCCTACACTCCAATGGAAAAAAAGTCCCAGCCTATCCAGCCTCTCCTTATAACTCAAACCCTCTATTCCTGGCAACATCTGGGAAATATTTTCTGACCCATCTCCAGCTTAATAATATCCTTCCAATAACAGGGTGACTAGAACTGGACACAGTACTCCACACTGGATTTAAAGTTGAATTGAGTCTCTCAATCCTATTTATCACACATACACAGAGGGATATTCAGAGTAATGCTCAAGTTGTAGAAGATGAAATAAAATCTTAACTGTGATAAAAAATAAAATTTGAACAGTTGAGAAAGAGTTCATTTGAGCCCAGTGTCTGTGCTATATCTTAAAAATAGAGATCCAATTATTCCTCAACATGTCTTCATTTTCTCCATAACCCGACCATTTTATGAAAACCAAAAGACCTGTGGATGCTGTAAATCAGGAACAAAAACAAAGTTGCTGGAAAAGCTCAGCAGGTCTGGCAACATCTGTGAAGGAGAAAACAGAGTTAACGGTTCTGAGGAAGGGTCACCGGACCCGAAACGTTAACTCTGTTTCCTCTGACGATTTTATAATTTTTAATCCAATCTATTTTCAAATTACCATTGAGGCTGCTTCCACCAGCATTTCACATCGTAGCAATTTGTTCCTTAAAAAGAAACCCTCCGCATTCTTCATCATGAGCTTTTTTCTGTTCAGATCAGGGTTCGATTCTGTTTTGAAAACCATGACTGTTCAGGCGTCCCCCAACTCCCAAAACCTCTTTGCTTCATTTGCCAATTTCCTGAAATGTACATCTTCTGTTATTTGACACTTGCTCCCTCTCCATCCTCTTTTCATCTTATTCTCCCAATCTTTCTCACCCTGCTTTATCCATTGGCCAGGTTAACCAAATATATGTCATTTCAAGCATTTGTCTTTTTAAAAATTTTTTACTTGTTTCCCTGTGAAATAGAACTTACTTGTGACCAGCTGTGATCCTATCTGCTGTGGGTCTTGAGACTCAGGGGTTAGTATCTCTGTCCTTGAGCTAGAAACTGTACATTCAAGTCAAATTCTAGTTCTTATTGGTCATAAAAGGAGAATTGATGACATGGGTCAACAGGGGTTAATAGTCAATTTTTGCATCCTTCTAACATGAACACACTATTCAGTCACAGAGAAAAAGAAGTGTGAGAACATATGAGGTGTAAAAAACTAAAAGTCCCTGTATTTCATCCTTCAGCAAAACATGAGAGATTGACAGTCACTGAAAGGACTCACTGTCTGTCTACAGGGACAGTACAAATCTTCAGTACACTACTGAGATGTGTTCAGGACCCATAACCTTTGCTGTAACCAATATCTCCAGCTATTTCATAGAATTCCTACAGTGTGGAAGCAGGCCATTCAGCAAACTGAGATCACACTGACCCTCTGAATAGTAACCCATCACCTCCCCCACCCATTCCCGTAACCCTGTGTTTCCCATGGTTAATCCACCTTATCTGCACATCCTTGGACACTACAGGCTACCTTAGCATGGCCAATACACCCTGACCTGCACATCTTTGGACTGTGCTAGGAAACCAGAGCACCCAGAAGAAACACACACAGACACGGGGAGAATGTGCAAAGTCCAGAGAGAGAGTCGCCTGAGGGTGGCATTGAACCTGGGACCCTTGAACTATGAGTCACCATGTGCTAATTCAGCCACCGTGCTGCATCCTGCATGATGTGGTTTGCAGCGAAAGGAATTCACTGAAGACTGGGACTACTGGATGAAGATGGTTACAGTTGGTGATTGGCTGGGCATCCTTGCCATCATTTTGGAGCTCTCTTCCCACTGCACCCTCCCCCACCCTCTTGTCAGTTGTTTGATTATCAACCACCACTCAAGACCGGATGGGCCGGGGTTTGTGGAACTTTCATTTGATCTGTCCAAGGTGGAAGTGCTGAACATTGCATACTCTTCTTGTTTATGACAAGAGGTTCCAACTTGCTCAAGTCGCAAGAAAAGAAGGCATGGCAGTGGTCACAGTGAGCTGTATCCATGGCAAATCGAGCCATGAAAATCCAATATAGTTTGTTTTTTCCTTTATGCCTCTTGTTGGCCAGTTACTGACATTGATCAGTCAACTAGTCACTTTTCATAATGGAGACTAAAAGCTGAAACACAGGGGGCTTCCCTTTGATACTCTCTGTTTCTTCCAAATGTTGTTAACATGGAGAAGTGCCAGTCCATCAGCCAATAGTGGGCAATGAGTTACAATCAGCAAATTTACTTGTCTTAGCTTGCTTCGATTATATGGGGCGCACACACACACACACACAAACACACACACACACACACACACACACACACACACACACACACACACACACACACACACACACACCACTTTCAATCTAATTCTTCTCATTCTTATTTTTTTTAACAAGTGAGAACAGCTTCTCCCGATTTACTTTGTATAGCCCTCTCATGATTTTGAAAACTTCTATCAGCTCTCCTCTCACACTTCTCAATCTATCCTCATCACTCAACTTTCTCATTCCTCAAACCGTTCTTGTAAATCGCATCTGCACTCTCTCTCTCCAATACATCAACATCTTTCCTATAATGTGGTACCCACATCTGTACATGATACTCCAGCTGAGATCTAATAAGTGTCTTGTACAAGTTCAACATTTTGCTTTTGCACTCTATGGCTCTATTAATAAAACTGAGGACACAGCTTTATTGAGGGGGAGGTGATGCCCTGTGGTATTATTGTGGGACTGTTAATCCTGACACCCAGATAATGTTCTGGGGACTTCGGCTTGAATTGTGCCACACCAGATGGTGGAATTTGAATTCAATTAAAAAAATCTGGAATTAAGAGTCTAAGGATGATGATGAAAAACCCTTTGCCAACAGTTGGAAAAACCTATCTGGTTCACGGATGTCCATTCAGGAAGGAAACTGTGATCCCTACGTGGTCCAGCCTACATGTGACTCCAGACCAACGGCAATATGGTTGGCTCTTAACTACCCTCTGTGCCAATAGGGTTGGACAATAAATGCTGGCCTAGCCAGCGACACCCTAATCCCATGTTCTCTGTACCTGTCCTGCCACCTTCAGCTCTTTAAATATCCCAAAGTCACGAGTGGAAGATTTTTCTTTTCTTTCCTCATTTGTGGGATATGGGCTTTGCTGTCCAGGCCAGCACTTTATTACCCATCTCTAGATGCCCCTTGAGAATGTGGTAGTGAGCTGCCTTCTTGAAACACTGCAGTCTACCCGCTGTGCATTGATCCTCAATGCCCGTAGGGAGGAATTTCCAGGATTTTGACCCAGTGACAGCAAAGGAACAGCCAATATATTTCCAAATCTGGATGGTGAGTGGCTTGGAGGAGAACTTGCAGGGGGTGGCATTCCCATGTACCTGCTGCCCTTGTCCTTCTAGATGGAAGTGGGTGTGGGAGCAACAGTTTTGAGAGCAACAGTTGTGCCAAAGTGTCCCTGTGCTGAGTATCTTTTAGGACCCTACATGATCCAATACAAGAGGCACAGAATTTTGCAGTCAATAATGCTGCACTTCCTAAAGCATGTCCACTGTGCATATTGCACAGTGTGGGAGAATGCACCTTGGGGGGAAATAGCCTACCACATCAACTCTAATTGTTATAGTGGTGGACAGCCAAGAAGATTACCTCAGAGTACAACAGGACCTCGATGAAATGGGCCAATGGGCTGAGGAGTGGCATATGGAGTTTAATTTAGATAAATGTGAGGTGCTGCATCTTGGAAAGGCACATCAGGGCAGGGCTTATACACTTAATTGTAAGATCCTGGGGAGTGTTGTTGAACAAAGTGACCTTGCAGTGCAGGTTCATAGGTCCTTGAAAGTAGAGTCACAGATAGACAGGGAACTATAACCACCATTCTTTCACTTCCACAGGGTCAAAATCCTGGAGCTCACTTCCTTACAACTTAGTGCCCAAACTTTCAGCACATGGGCTGCAGTGGGTCATGAAGGCAGCTTTGTAACAGCTTCTCATAGGCTATTAACTGTGGGTCACAAAGTGCTGTCCTTGCTAGCAGCGGTACCATGAGATCAACCAATAAATAATGAGTAGGAGAGGGCTGACGAATTGGCTATTACCTTGGAGCTACATGCTCCATAATCTGAGGATCATGTGTTGATTTTCCAGTGGTTCCAATTGGAACAAAGATGTGCAGGTGAGGTGGATTGGCCATGCTAATTTGGCCATAGTGTTCAGGATATGTAAGTTAGGTGCATTAGCCACAGGAAATACAGGGTGAAAGGCATAGGATAGGGGCAGGGGCCTGGATGTGATGCTCTGTAGACTTGTTGGGCTGAATGGCCTGTTTCCACACTGTGGGGATTCTATAAGCATCATTCATATCTGGCACTTTTCAAGCATTTTAAATATTTGCTTGCAACACAGAATTTATCAGTCACCAGATGCCATCATGTCTGTCAAATGTGGGGCCCTGGAAGGAACAAATTGCTCCAGGACAGGATCCAAAGATCTCACAAACTGTCTGTGCAGACAATGCATGGGCTGACCATTACTGAGTGCAGTTATGACCTGTCTCACTAGTTCAACAATGAAGAACAATAATTGTTGAGGGTGAAATCTAGTGTAAGGTAGGTACTCTGCTACTAAGAGAGGACAGTTTGGATTCTAGAAGGCAGTTCGCCTCTATTTGTTGATGACCACAGCATGTATTTCCTTGGGAACACTGAACAGAAACTTTTAGTGCTTCACAATCAAGGCACAGTGTTCTAATGGAACTGTATCTAGCTCACACACCACTCAAAGGAAACACAATGATGATGTTTCTCATCATACATTCATCAGGGTGAGAACATTAGACACCAACATGGAAAAGAAACACAAATTTAAACAGTATTAGAGGCGAGTGCTGATTAATTTGGCCATTGTTGGAATGGAGATGCATCAGGAACAGTTAACTGTCAATCTTGCGGGCAGCACGGTGGCTCAGTGGTTAGCACTGCAGCCTCACAGCACCAGGGACCCAGGTTCAGTTCCCACCTCGGGTGACTGTCTGTGTGGAGTTTGCACATTCTCCCCGTGACTGTGTGGGTTTCCTCTGGATGCTCCAGTTTCCTCCCACGGTCCAAAAATGGACAGGCTAGGTGGATTGGCCATGCTAAATTGCCCGTAGTGTTCAGGGGTGTGTGGGGTATGGGGGATGGGTCTGGGTGGGATTCTTCAAGGGGCGGTGTGGGCTTGTTAGGCCAAAGGGCCTGTTTCCACCTTGTAGGGAAACTAATCTAATCTAATCTTAGTTACCAGACGAGACAGGTAGGCTCTGATCAGTTAGCATAATCCCCTTCCCAGTTAAAAAGGTGCAAAATATGGATGCATTCTTTCAGCTTCCATTCAAATAGAGTCTGATGTGTTCCTGTATTTGGCTTCTGAACATGCGAATACATCATGCTACAGATTCTGCTGGAAGTGTTGGAGTGGCCTGGATTATTTAGCAAATGTTGTCTGATTGTAAAATCAGATGTAATGTCTGGCATGGTGTTTTGAAGCTTCTGAGCACAGGCCTGGTTGAGCTGGATTGTCTTGCTACCAATTTCATTAAATATAATTTAACTATAATAAAACAACGCCAAATAAAATTAGTTTATTAAGAATAGAATCCTTACAGAGTGGAAGCAAGCCTTTCAGCCTATTGAGCCCACACCAAGCCTTTGAAGAGCATCCAAGCTAGACCCAACCCCTACCCTGTAACCCCGCATTTCCCATGGTTAACTGCCTAATCTACACATCCTTAGACACTATGGGGACGATTTATCGTGGCCAATCTGCCCTAACCTGCTTCGGAGGAAACTCGTTTGGACAGGGGGAAAATGTATAAACTTCACGCAGACAGTCACTTGGGAAATCGATCCTGGATCCCTGGCATTGTGAGGCAGCTGTGCTAACCACTGAGCCACCATTCCACCCTGACAGCTCAGTGAGAGGGTGAAGCTGTGAATAGTTCAGTCTCTGCAAGGTTACCGGCCTACAACCTGACTCAGCCACTCCACCAGCCAACAACCACCCTACTCAAATACAACACTTCTAACCTACAACATTGTTCACCTGCCACCCTGTATACCAGCAAAATTACTCAGCTACCCCATTTACCATTATGTTCACCTGCCACCCTATCCATGTACCATCTACTACTCTACTCCCACAGCACCCTACCCAGCTTCCACTCTACCCACTTACCACCTGACCCAACTCTGACACTACCTAGTTGCCACCCTACCTGCCACCCTGGCCCCCTGCCCCCATCATCATGCCACCTTACTGCGCTGCCACATTACACCTCATCCATCTCACCATTGCTGTACCTCCAGGCTGACATCCTGACCCATTCAGTCCTACATGCCCTATTCCTATGTCCACGAATTCACTGAGAAACTTGGGACCTTTAAATTTGCCCACTCCTGCAGCCAGTGCCATGCACAAGGGGCATGTCTTCTGGGTGTTGATTCTCTTTGCTGTGGATTCCTAGACTGAGGGCATGTTTGTGTATCAAGGAGCAGACGTTTGACTGAGGAAATGGCATCTGGGGAAAGCCGAATCTTTTCAGTCTGATCAGCTTCGAATGTGGTGACTTCTGACTGAAAGATTTCTGCCAAAATCTCTGTTCAGCAATGAGGCTCATAATTCTCCCATTGTCCCAAAGTTTGAGATCAATCCAGGATCAAGCTAACTCCCCTGGAAGCTATCTGTTTAACAGTACCCAGCAAAATAACAAAGGTGAAGCAGCCAATCCGATAATTGGGACAGCAAGAATAGCAGGAATCAGACTGTAACCTCAGATAAATGCTAAGGAATCACTCAATGGATTGTGTGTGATCTTACAAATGGAATTTGTACCCTGACTGTTTTAAAAATGTATTAAACAGCCCAGCAGAGGAACCTGTCCTAATTGTGTGACTGGACTTAGCAATGACCTCTAAGAAGATTCACAATAATCCAACATCAGGCAGACAATCTCTGTCCAATAAATCTGCAATACTTATAGGTGCAGAAGTGCTATACAACAAAACATCACATCTATCTTATAAGTTAATAATTTTGCATTTAACCCATGAAATGGGCCATAAACAGTTCTATATCTGCATTTGAGATAACAAGGTGTAGCGCTGGATGAACATAGCAGGCCAAGCAGCATCAGAGGAGCAGGAAGGCTGACGTTTCGGGCCTAGACCCTTCTTCATTTTTTTCTGAAGAAGGGTCTAGGCCCAAAACGTCAGCCTTCCTGCTCCTCTGATGCTGCTTGGCCTGCTGTGTTCATCCAGCTCCACACCTTGTTATCTCAGATTCCCTAGCATCTGAAGTTCCGGCTATCTCTACATCTGCATTTCACATCTTTGTACTAATGGTGACTGTATCTAGCCCAACCACTCCCAAACAGGCTTGATCACTTGACTGAACCCAGTAGTGTTGTAGAACTGAGAGACGCAAGGGTTCAGGTGCATCATTCTTTGAAGTTTGCATCTCATATAGACAGAGTGGCTATGAAGGCGGTTAGCACACTTGTCTTCATTACTCAAACCTTAGCATATAGGAGTTGGGGCACTCTGTTCAGGTTGTACAGGATGTTAGTAAGGCCTATTCTGGACTACTGTGTGCAGTGTTGGTCTCCCGCTATAGGAAGGATATTATTAAGCTGGCAAGGATTCAGAAGAGATTTGCCAGGATGTTGCTGGGAATGGAGGCTGAATAGGCTGGGACTTTTCTCATTGTCGCGTAAGAGATTGAGGAGTGATCTCATAGACGTTTATTAGATCATAGATAAGGTGAATGGCATGTGCCTTTTCCCTGTGTGGGGGAGTTCAAGACTAGTTGGCATATTTTTAAAGTGAGAGCAGAAAAAATTTTAAAAAGACATGAGGGGCAATTTGTTTTTACACAGAGAGTGGTTCATGTGTGGAATGAGCTGCCGGAGGAAGTGGTGGATGCAGGTACAGTTACAATGTTTAAAAGACATTTAGATAAGTACATGAATAAGAAATGTTTGGAGGGATATGGGCCAAGCACAGGCAGATGGGACTAGTTTAGTTTGGGATTGTGGTTGGCATAGACTGGTGGGACTGAAGGGTCTGTTTCCGTGCTGTAGGGCTCTCTGACTCTATGGCTTTTTGAATGAAATGATTGTGAAACAATGGGCAGTTTCGAAGTTAGCGTTGCTCCATAGCACATCGGCTGACGACGTCAACACCCCTCATTCTGGGCTATGAAGGATAAGTCTTTGGCCAGTAAACAAACAGCAAACAACTTGTATTAGCATTCTCTGTAAGTAATCAGCTTTCATTCGTCAAAACAGGGAAGCAGAAGTCACATTTTAGCAAAATGTCCTCAGAAGACTTTTGAAGAGAGGAAACAGCCTATAAAGTTTTAACTTGGGGCGGCACGGTGGCTCAGTGGTTAGCACGGCTGCCACACAGAGCCAGGGACCCAGGTTCAATCCCACCCTCAGGCATCTGTTTGTGTGGAGTTTGCACATTCTCCACGCGCCTGCATGAATTTCCTTCAGGTACTTTGGTATGTTCTGTCCCTACTTGTCTGCTCCTCCCACCTCACTGACCAATCCTTACCACTGCCTACCCGCACTCACCTGTCACCTTCCCCATGCCCACCTCTCCTTTTTATTTATTTCAGAGCCCCCTTCTCCCTCCCCCATTTCTGAACAAGAGTCCCAACCCAAAACATCAGCCTTCCTGCTCCTCTGATGCTGCCTGGCCTGTTGTGTTCATCCACACTGTTATTAATAAGCCTGACTGTTCTTTACTGTTATCGAGAGAGTGTAGTCAAGACATAAAGAAAATGAACAGGAAACTTAGAAGTAGCTTGATTAGTCACGGGTCAAACATGAGAAGTCAGAAAGAATGTTTCCATCTCAAGGTGAAGAGCATTTATATTTAACTGAAATAGTTACAAGGAAGAGTAGTCCTGAAAGCTTTTTAGAAAAAGCTATACATAGCAATTTGAAAAGGAATTCTCCCTGAAGCATCACAGACTGAGGGGTGACCTTATAGACGTTTATAAGATCATGAGGGGCAGAGGTAAGGTGAATAGCAAAGGTCTTTTCCCCTGGGTAGAGGACTCCAAACCTAGAGGGCATCGGCTTAAGGTGAGAGGGGAAAAATTTAAAAGGAACCTAAGGTGTAACTTTTTCACACAGAGGGTGATGTGTGTATGGAATGAGCTGCCAGAGGAAGTGGTGGAGGCTGGTACATTTACAGCATTTAAAAGTCATCTGGATGGGGACATGAATAGGAAGGGTTTATAGGAATATAGGCCAAACGGGGCAAGATTAATTTATGATATCTGGTCAGCGTGGATGAGTTGAACTGAAGGGTATGTTGTATAACTCCATGATTCGAAATACTGTGTTTGAGGTATTTTAGGAATAAAATTTCAGAGATATGAAGCATACAATTGTCCATTATTCTGAAGAAGAGCATTTTTGAGTTTGCATAACTCCTTCGGGCACAGCTCTTAATGTGCTTATCTTAAATATTTGTCCCTTAGTCACAAATGCTTGAATGGAAGGCATGATTCAATGGGCAGTCGGCAAAGACACTCACTAGTCATCCAGAAATAAAATAGATAAGCAGCAGATGGAAGGGAAATGTTGCCTTGCACAAAGGAAAAAAGTTTGAATGGATCCCTGTTAGCTTTGGTTTAACAGCTTGAATAACTTAAGAGGGTTGAGAACAGAAAGACTGTCATTAGCACGATCCATCCTTTCATTTAGATTTGATGCTCGTAGCCTTTTAATCAGTTATGGGTAGTCTGTCCTTCCTATTTGTTTAATTCTTGTATCTAAACTGCCATTGGCAAGTCTTTGAAGTACTTTTAATGCCCTAAATCACTTGTACTCAAGGGAACACAATTATAACCATATATACGTTTGCCTGCCTGTTGGAGCCAGAAGCTAGTGATGGTGGAGCCTGACATGGCTGACCAGGAATCTCTCCCATTCTTACCACCTAGCATTGACATGTGCGAGAAGGATTTAGAAATTGACCCACAGTTTGGCAATTCCTTCATCCATCATGTCCTAGAGTGGGACTTGAACCCAGGGCCTCTAGCTCAAAGGCAGGAACACTGCCCGCTGCACTCTCCACCCCAGTAGAACAGCATGGCAAAGACAGGGTAAGTAGCATTCGAGCTCTTGAGCTGAGCACCAGGCTAACTGAAACCAACATTTTCTTTCCCTCTCTCCCTTACGTCTTGTTTTTGTTTCTTCATTGCCAGTGAAGATGACATCTATTGTCAGCATTGGAATCGGAGATCTTGGGCTTCAGCTGTGGCAATGTGGTAGACCCAAATTGGTCCTCCTGGCATTGACAGGAACAGTGGTAGGATCGGTGTGGTGCTCCTGACAGCAGAACTCCTGGAATTGACTGTGATATGGGGCCATTGTGAGCCCAGAGCCCATTATGGAGGCACCACCACACTCTAATGATGAATGGAGTACAAGATGGGAGGAAGATGAACTCTGGTTTCAGTTCAATCTTTCAATATTTACTGTAATTCACAATGGCACCAGAGCATGGCAACATTTTATCCTTTGGGGGTGGCATGGTGGCTCAGTGCTTAGCACTGCTGCCTCACAGCACCAGAGCTCCAGGTTCAATTTCACCTTCAGGCCACTGCCTGTGTAGAGTTTGCACATTCTCCCTGTGTCGGTGTGGATTTGCTCTGGTTTCCTCCCAGAGTCCAAAGATGTGCAGGTTGAGGTGGATTGGCCATGTTAAATTGCCCATCGTTTTCAGGGATGTATAGACTAGGTGGATTAGCTATGAGAAATGAAGGGATAGAGTAGGGGGGTGGTTGCTCTTCGGAGGGTCGGTGTGGACTGAATGGCCTGCTTCCACACTGTAAGGATTCTATGATTTTTGCTCTATTTGTTTGGTAAATACAAGTAACAATAGCTCATTCATTCAACAAAGCTTTCCAGCATTTCCTAATCCCTTTATGTTCCGAACCCACTAACTTCAGGTGCCATGCACACACACCCCAAAATCTGTTTGCTCCTCACCCAGCTATAGGCTCTCTTCATTCACAAATATTCTGATCTTTTGTCTCTGATCCAATGTGAATAGCCTCACATTTCCCGACACTGAATTTAATCTGCCACTTTTCAGGCCGCTTGGTTATAACTTTCATTGTACCTTTGAAACAACAATTTGCAGCTCTGACTTGCTTTATCTCCCTCGTAGGCAGGTCACCATGGTGATATCAGTGTCAAATAGGCTCTGTTCTATTGGGGGATAGTGTCAATGGCTAACGCTCCTGGGATGTTCAGAAAGCAGGCTACTCGTTCTATCAAGTCCCCAACCAATCTCTGAAGAGCATACCACCCAGAGCCATCCCACTCTGCTATCCCCATAACCCCACATTTCCCATGGTTAATCCACTTGACTCACACATATTATGGGAAATTTAGCCCGACCAACCCACCAAACCTGCACATCTTTGGATTGTGGGAGGAAACCCACACAGACATGGGGAGAATGTACAAACTTCGCACAGACAGTCACCCGAGGCTGGAATTGGACCCAAGTTCCTAGTATCAGAGATAATGGGAACTGCAGATGCTGGAGATTCCGAGAACAAAGTGTGGAGCTGAATGAACACAGCAGGCTGAGCAGCATCTTATGAGTACAAAAGCTGACGTTTCAGGCCTCGACCCTTTATCAGAAAAGGGTCTAGGCCCGAAACGTCAGATTTTGTGCTCCTAAGATGCTGCTCGGCCTGCTGTGTTCATCCAGCCCCACACTTTGTTATCCCAGGTTCCTCGTACTGGGAGGCAGCAGTGCTAACCACTGAGCCACTGTGCACATTAGCAGAATTTAAATTCATTTAATTAATGAATAGACAAATGAAAACTATCATCAGTAATAGTGACCATGCCAATAAACATCAAATATTGTTAACATCCATCAGGTTCACCAATGTCCTTTAGGAAGCAAATTCGCTATCCATATGATGAGGTACCATGCATAATATGGGTCCATTGTGTTGCAGGCAGCATATTAGCAGTGAATCGAGGATTGCCTAACTGACAGAAGACAGAACTGGGATAACTTTCAGGCTGGCAACCTGTAACTAGTGGAGTGACACAGGGGTCAGCGCTGGGGTCACAATTATTGACAATATATATATATTAATGACTTGGATTAGGAAAGTGAATGTCCTGTAGCCACATTTGCAACAACACAAAAATAGGTTGGAATGCAAGTGGTGAGAGTTTGCAAAGGGATACAGGCAGGTTAAGCAAAAGCTTTACAGATGGGACATAACGTGGAAAACTGTGAGGTTATGCAATTTAGCAGGAACAATAGTAGAGTTTTATGTTTTTATTATATGGAGAAATACTGCAGGAACCAACAGCACAGAAGGCTTTGGAGATCCAAGTGCTTGAATTACGAAAAGCTGGCATCTAGGTTAAGTAGGTAACAGGGAGGGCAAACAAAATTTTATTTCAAAGGGAAAGGTGTATAAAAGTCAGGAGGTTTTGCCAAAAGTATGGAACACTGTCAACAGTTTTATGCCCTTTCTCCAAGAAAAGATAGACTGGACGTTGGAGGCAGTCCAGAGAAGGTTCACTTGGCTGATCCTGGGTATGGGGGGACTGTCTTATGAGGACAGGTTGAGGAGGTTGGGCCTGTACTCACTGGGGTTTAGGAGCATGAGAGGCGACCTTATTGAAACATATAAGACTCTTAGGGGACTTGACAGGGGAGATGTGGAGAGATTGTTTCCCCTGTGGGAGAGTCTAGGACCAAAGAGTGTAATCTCAGAATAAGGGGTCGCCCATTGAACACAGAGATGGGGAGGAATTTCTTCCCTCAGAGGGCAGTGAATCTGTGGAATTCTTCACCACAGAGGGCTGTTGAGGCTGGGTCATTCAGTAGATTGAAGGCTGAGATAGATTTTTAATCAGGAAGGGAATTGAGGGTTATGGGGAAAAGGCAGGAAAGTTGAGTTGAGGATGATCAGATCAGCCATGATCTCATTGAATGGCAGAGCAGATGGACTGAATGGCCTACTTCTGCGCCTACACCTTATGGCCTTTCTCACCCTGGACTGGCATACACGTGACTTCAGACCCACATTGACTTGAGTGGCCGAACACATCATTTATAGTTCATGGGATGGGCAATAAATGGTGACCTAGTGAGTGACACCTACATCCCAGGCAAGAGTGAAGAAAAAAAATTGGGCTGGAACTCCGTTGGTTGGTTTGATAACCATTTTGTGCCATGAAAACCTAAAGCTCAAATACCGTAACTGTGCATAGATGACAGAATTTGAATTGTTGCATTACAAAATCAAGAGAGAAACAAGGTCAAATTTATCACTCTTTCAAACCCAACCCCACTATCCAAACACATTCAGGAACCCAGTGAAGGGATATTGGGAAAGCAATGTTCCATACAAGTCAAAGGGATGGAAAAGTGCGGAAGATTTTGCCGGCAACCTGTCCCAGTCAAACAACAATCTGGTTTTCCACAATGCGGCTTTTTAATGCAGTGCATGTCAATAAATGAAACTCAAGGCAAAGGCAAACAAACAGAGACTATAAAGCTCTTTCAAGTCTTCTCCAGCTTTGCCACTGTTCAGCTGCAACCGAGCTCTGTTGTTGTGCTCGCTATTGCCGTCCATGGAAGCCAGCTTTGCACTTAGATTAATGTAGCGATGTGATGGCTTTCTCAGTGGAGTTGGAGCTAGCAGTGTCAATAACCAAATCTGTTTTCAATCCACACGCTCAGCAAGGTGTTCTGGGAATGGGCCTTGCAGAGTGGCAAGATCCTTCATCAGATTCCAATCTGCCTCTCTCACACCCATTAGGCATCCTTTAGTCTGTAACAGAAATGAAAATCAGCACATCAACAAGTACAAAAAGACCAACAGCATCATTGGGATTCCGCATAATGCTGGCATTATGTCTGGGCCACGTGCACCTGGCATCAACACTTGGAACGAGCAACCCATAATAATAATAAACCACACAAAGTGCACATCAACACCGGAACCATCACAATGGACAGGATCTTAACACAATTTATACAAATACTGCACAAGACAGGCAAAAAGGAGTAGGAGCAAACTGGACAACTCTCTGGACAGATAAAAGCCATGGCATAAACAGATAAAACACATGAGGGTTCAGTGCTTCATGAGAACACTGAGTATACAGGAGGTCTTGGCAGTTCAGTAAAGAGCTGTGTTCATATAAATACTGACATACCAGGGAACTACATGAAGAAAAGTACCAAATCACGATATTAAGAAATTCACACTCCTCATCTACAAACATGCAGTCTAGGAGAGTTGCCTGTTACTGTATAACACTGGGGTACAGTACTAGTGGGGACAGGTCTGTGACTGTATAACACTGGGGTACTGTACCGGTGGGGACAGATCTGTCACTGTATAGCACTGGGGTACAGTGCCGGTGGGGACAGGTCTGTCACTGTATAACACTGGGGTACAGTACCGGAGGGGACAGGTCTGTCGCTGTATAACACTGGGGTACGGTACCGGTGGGGACAGGTCTGTCACGTATAACACTGGGGTACTGTACCGGTGGGGACAGGTCTGTCACTGTATAGCACTGGGGTACAGTACCGGTGGGGACAGGTCTGTCACTGTATAACACTGGGGTACAGTACCGGAGGGGACAGGTCTGTCGCTGTATAACACTGGTGTAAAGTAATGGTGGGGACGGGTCTGTCACTGTATAACACTGGGGTACCGTACTGGTGGGGACAGGTCTGTCACTGTATAACACTGGGGTACAGTACCGGTGGGGACAGGTCTGTCGCTGTATAACACTGGTGTACAGTACTGGTGGGGACAGGTCTGTCACTGTATAACACTGGGGTACAGTACTGGTGGGGACAGGTCTGTCACTGTATAACACTGGGGTACCGTACTGGTGGGGACAGGTCTGTCACTGTATAACACTGGGGAACAGTACCGGTGGAGACAGGTCTGTCACTGTATAACACTGGGGTACAGTACCGGTGGGGCACAGGTCTGTCACTGTATAACACTGGGGTACAGTACTGGGTGGGGACAGGTCTGTCACTGCATAACACTGGGGTACAGTACCGGTGGGGACAGGTCTGTCACTGTATAACATTGGGGTACAGTACCGGTAGGGGACAGGTCTGTCACTGTATAAGATGGGGGTACAGTACTGGTAGGGACAGGCCTGTCACTGTGTAACACTGGGGTACAGTACCGGTGGGGACAGGTCTGTCACTGTGTAACACTGGGGTACAGGACCAGTGGGGACAAGTCTGTCACTGTATCACACTGGAGTACAGTACCGGTGGGGACAGGTCTGTCACTGTATAACACTGGAGTACAGTACCGGTGGGGACAAGTCTGTCACTGTATCACACTGGAGTACAGTACCAGTGGGGACAGGTCTATCACTGTATAACACTGGAGTACAGTACCGGTGGGGACAGATCTGTCACTGTATAACACTGGTGTACAGGACCGGTGGGGACAGGTCTGTCGCTGTATAAGATGGGGGTACAGTACCGGTGAGGACAGGTCTGTCACTGTATAACATTGGGGTACAGTACCGGTGGGGATGGGTCTGTCACTGTGTAACACTGGGGTACAGTACTGTTGGAGGACAGTGTCTGTCGCTGTATAACACTGGCGTACGGTGCCGGTGGGGGAAGGGTCTGTCACCGTATAACACTGGGGTACAGTACTGGTGGGGGACAGGTCTGTCGCTGTATAACATTGGGGTACAGTACCGGTGGGGACAGGTCTGTCACTGTATAGCGCTGGGGTACAGTACCGGTGGGGACAGGTGTGTCTCTGTATAACACTGGGGTACAGTGCCAGTGGGTGCAGGTGTGTCACTATATAACACTGGGGTACAGTACTGGTGGGGACAGGTCTGTCACGGTATAACACTGGGGTACAGTACTAGTGGGGACGGGTCTGTCACTGTATAACACTGGGGTACAGTACCGGTGGGGGACAGGTCTGTCACTGTATAACACTGGGGTACAGTACTAGTGGGGACGGGTCTGTCACTGTATAACACTAGGGTGCAGTCGTGGTGGATATAAGTCTGTCACTGTGTAACACTAGGGTACACAGCTTGTGGGGCCAGGTTCGTCACTGTATAACAGTGTGGCACAGTACTGTTGTAGGCAGTTCTGCCACTTTATAAACATTAAAGCCAAGTCATTCGTCTCACAGTGACACTCTCAATCACAACCATACATTCCCCTTCTGCCTCTTGGTGTTGCAGCTTGATATATCCCCTGCCACCTTTATCCCTCCTTCTTGGCACAGTGGTAAACACACCCCTGGTTGTTCTGTGAAGCCTGTCACTGCACTAACAGCCATTCATGAGTTCATGGGATTGCAAGTCAAATCCTTTTCCTGCAGGCAGCGGGAGCAGGCCTGACTTGGGAACACTGGCTGTCTCTCAATGCTGGGTGCAGACCGCATTGTGTCACTTGCTTCTCTGCTCAGTCCATAAATTGCTCACCTCCATCTGAGTCCCATTGACAGACAGAACCAATATGATATCCCCCTGAGTAAACTGTAAGTATGCCTCCTCACAGGAGTTGTGTGTGGCCTTAACCTGCAAAAGAAAACACAGCATGGATCAAATCTCTTTCGCGCGTGAAATTGCCACCATTGCCTTGCCAAACCATCTCCCCTTCCCCCCACTGCATCCCAAAACCAGCCCAGCCTGTCTCTGCCTCGCGAACCTGTTCTTCCTCTCACCCATCCCCTCCTCCCACCCCAAGCCGCACCTCCATTTCCTACCTACTAACCCCATCCCGCCTCCTTGACCTGTCAGTCTTCCCCGGACTGACCTATCCCCTCCCTACCTCCCCACCTATACCCTCCTCTCCACCTATCTTCTCCTCTATCCATCTTCAGTCCGCCTCCCCCTCTCTCCCTATTTATTCCAGAACCCTCACCCCATCCCCATCTCTGATGAAGGGTCTAGGCCCGAAACGTCAGCTTTTGTGCTCCTCTGATGCTGCTAGGCCTGCTGTGTTCATTCAGCCTCACACTTTGTTATCTCGGATTCTCCAGCATCTGCAGTTCTCATTATCTTTCTCTACTTTCCCATTCTGACCCCATTTCATGCACGAACAGACCCCTCAGTGAGACCTGAGAGAGAGACGGGAGAGTTTCAAAGGTCAAGTCGGGGTAGGGAGGGTGGAAAGGAAGCCTGTGAAATGTAGTGGTAGTGTCTCGGGTGGTATACTGGAAGGCAAAGGCTTGTTGGAGAGGGTAAGAAGATGGTATACACCTGTTGGAGCTCTATGGAGCTGGTTACCCAAACGTTTCAGTTCACAATCCTGCTTAGGATCCCCTATCCCCAGTTTGGGATTAAGGTTAAGACTCACCTCTGCTCTACAACTGTGTAAACAAACTTCAACCAGATGGAAGATAGGGAGCAACTGAAACAATGGTCTGTCCAGCTTTAAGTTCCACAAATGTCCCACCACTTTGGATGGTGGCATTTGCGAAAATGCAGCAGATTCCTCTCGCTGGAATCAATGATCCAAGCCTGAGGGAGGGGTTAACGGTCAACTCAGTTCATCAGATAACGGACTTCATTCCTCGATAGTGCTTCGAGCAATGCTGTGTTTAATTTGCATCATCTTGTACCTGAGACTGGCCTGAGTATCTTCCTCTGTGGAACAAGTGCTTGACCCATTCTACCACTGAATTGTTCAGAGCACATTCCCGTGAGCCCACAATGAGATGGACCCCATGGCAGCATTCCAGTTTTCCAAATGGGCATCTGTGGGAGGTTGGTTAGTTCAGTTGGCTGGACTGTTGGTTTGTGATGCCAAGTGATGCCAACAGCTGCGGTTCAATTCCTCCTGGCAGGAATGGCTAAGGTTACCGCAAAGGACACCCCAAACCAACCTTTCCCCTTGACTGAGTGCCAGGCAAAGTACATCTGTAACAAGACACAATCTGATGACCTCTCCTTGACAGTCAATTGCATTACCATCACTGCATCTCTCACTATCAGCATCCTCAGGGTTACCAGATACCGAACTGGAGTCACCACATAAACACAGCAGCTATAAGTGCACTTCAAAGGCTATGAATACTGCAGCAAGTATCTCACCCCCTGACTCCCCAAAGCCTGTCCACCATCTACAAGGCACAAGTCAGGAGTGTGATGGAATACTCCCCATTTGCCTGGATAGGTACAGCTCCAACAACACTCAAGAAACTTGACTACATCCGGGACAAAGCAGCCGTTTGATTGGCACCACATCCACAAACATCCCACTCCCTTCACCACCAACACTCAGTAGCAGCAATGTGTACCATCTATAAGATGCATTGCAGAAATTGACCAAGGGTCCCTAAATACCTTCCAAACCCATGACCACGTCCATGTAGAAAGACAAGGGCAGCAGATACATGGGAACACCATCCCCTGCAGGATCCCCTCCAAACCATTCACCATCTCGACTTGGAACTATATTGCCATTACTTCAGTGTTGCCAGGTCAAAATCCTGGAATTACTTCCCTACAAGCATTGTGGGTCAACTTAGAGCACATGGACTGCAGCAGCTTAAGAAGAGAACTCAACAACACCCTCTCAAAGAGCACTGGGGACTGGCAATAAATGCTGGTCAGCCAGCGAAGGCCATATTTCATGAATAGTCAAAAAAAGATGTAGGCACAAAGCCTGTGTATATGGTTCATGATACTCCTTCAGCCGAGACACATCCTGCTCCAGGATGCTGTACTTGCTTAGTGAAGGCTGGAAGTCAGATATTTCTTGTATTTTGTGGAGGTATCACATTGCCTGCACAGCAGAAAACTGAGCAACTCTTTGCTGCAAGAATCAATTGATTCTTGCAAATAACAAAAGCACTTTGGTGATTGTTCTGTTTCAATGCAACTTCCAACAACCAGACAGTAGGATTAACAGACTTGGTCACTGGACCAGAAATGTTAACTCTGATTTCTCTCCACAGGTGCTGGGATTTTCCAGCAATTTCTGCTTTTGTTTCTGATTTCCAGCATCTGCAGTTCTTTTGGTTTTATTTGTTAGCTGGTTAAATCCCAGTCAGAGATATTAGTAAGTTACGTCCAACTTAAACTCATTAGCTCACAGAGGATTCTGTGGCATTATTAGGACAAAAAACTGGAAGATGTTGAATTGTTTGGACAGTTTCTGGAAATAAAAAGGATTGATTGCGCTCCCAGATCTTTGGAAGATAACGTGAGGCTTCGAAGCTGGTCGTTACCTAGCAACAGTTGCTAGATTTGACTTCCACTTCAAGCATCTGGAGAATCAGAAAGGAAGAAAAGAAGCAGATAGAAGCAGCGTGAGAAGTTGTAAGGTTCAAGATCATGCCCCCTCTCCTGGTTGAAATTTGGGAACCCGATCAAGCCAACACCTTGTAGTTTGACAATCGTGCAAACACAGAGAAGCAGAACTGTGACTACTTTCCAAAGGCTTGGATTCAGCATGATTTGCAATGGAATTGAATGTTTGTTTAAAAAATCTTGCAATGGTCCACAGCTGTCATCAATTCAATTTTGTCAAGCTCAACAGAGACACAGGTGATCTGGGGAAAAATATCAGCAGCAAAAAAAAGGTCCACAGACTGAGAATTCATCAATCTCTGTCCTTTGTTTTACTCTGTGAGAGAGAGTGTGTGTGTGTTTACATACATGCGTCTATGTGTGTGTCTGTTTACATATGTGCGAGTGTGAGCATGTGCATGTGTGTATCTTGTGTATGAGTATGTATGTATGTTTGTTTATGTATGTGTCTGAGTGAGTGTTTGTGTCTGTTTATGCGTGTTGCATGTGTCAGATTTTGAGTGTGTGTGTGTGTGTGTGTGTGTGTGTGTGTGATTGTGAGAGAGAGAGACTCGTGTGCCTGTGTGTGTTTGAAAGACAGTCTGAGTGTGTGCATGCTTGTGAGATTCTGAGTGCATGTCAGTGTATGTGAGAGTTTGTGTGCGTATGTGGGTGAGAGAGAGATTCTGTGTGTGTGTCTGTATGAGAGTGTATGTGTGCCTGTGTGTGAGTGTGTCTGAGAGTTTATACTTGTGTGTGTGAGATTTTGAGTGTGTGCGCGAGGGAGAATCTGGATGTGTGTGCGAGAGTGTGTGTGTGTGTGTGTGTGTGTGTGTGTCTGTGTCTGTGAGTCTATATGAGAGTGTCATGGGGTAGTTTATAAGAGGGTTAGAGTTTTAATTTGTCATTATATGCTGACAGCTCATAATTGTTTATCTACAGCCAGAACCTATTTCCTTGTAGTAAATCACAATTCTTGTAAGTAGAGTCATAGAGCTGTACAATATAGAAACTGGCCATTTGGTCCAACTCGTCCATGCTCACTAGAAATCCGAAATCAGTCTAGTCCCATTTTCCAGCATTTGGCCCACAATCACTTCTCTAGCTTCCCACAGAGTTCCAGGGTACACCTAATCAGGTCCCAGGAATGTATCCACCTTTATGTGTTTTAAGACACCCAGCACCTCCTCCCCTCCAATATGGACATTTTTCAAGATGTTGCCATTTATTTCTCCATTTTCTGTAAACCCTTCCTATTCATATACCCATCCAGATTCTTTTTTAAATGTTGGAATCGTACCAGCCTCCACCACTTCCCTTGGCAGCTCATTCCATACACACACCATCCTCTGAAAGAAAATGTTGCCCCTTCGGCCCCTTTTATAACTTTTCCCTTGCTCCTTAAACCTATGCCCCTCTAGTTTTGAACTCCCCTACCCTGGAGGAAAAGGCCTTGCCTATTTACCCTATCCATGCCCCTCATGATTTTATAAATCTCTATAAGGTCACCCCTCAGCTTCTGATGCTCCAGGGAAAATTCCTCAGCCTATTCACCCTCTCCCTGTAGCTCAGACCCTCCAACCCCAGCAACGTCCTTGTAAATCTTTTTTGAACCCTTTTGGGTTTCACAACATCTTTCCGAGAGCAGAGAGGCCAAAAGTGAACACAGTATTACAATAATGGCCTAACCAATGTCCTGTACAGCTGCAACATGGCCCTCCCAACTCCTATACTCAAGGCACTGACCAGTAAAAGCGAGCATACCAAACACCTCCTTCACTACCCTGTCGACCTGCAGCTCCACTTTCAAGGAAATATGAACGTGTACTCCAAGGTCTCTTTATTCAGCATTACTCCCCAGGCCCTTACCATTAAGTGTATAAGTCTTGCCCTGATTTACCTTTCCAAAAATGCAGTACCTCACATTTATCTAAATTAAACTCCATCTGCCACTCCTCGGCCCAATGGCCATCTGATCAAGGTCCCACTGTACACTGAGGTAACCTTCTTCACTGTCTACCACACCATCAATTTTGGTGTCATCTGCAAACTTACTAACCATACCTCTTATGTTCACAATTATTTCTATAATTGACCAAAAGCAGTGGACCCACCATCACCTGCTGGTCGCAGGCCTCCAGTCTGAAAAGCAACCCTCCATCGCCACCCTCTGTCTCCTACCTTTGAGCTAGTTCTGTATCCAAATGGCAGGTTCTCCCTGTATCCCATGAGATCTATCCTTGCTAACCAGTCTACCATGAGGAACCTTGTTGAACACCTTACTCCAGTCCACTCTGCCTTCATCAGTCCTCTTCATTATGTCTTCAAAATACTCAAATTTTTGAGACACAATTTCCTGCGCACAAAGCCATGTTGACTATCCCTAATCAGTCCTTGCCTTTTCAAATACATGTAAATCCTGTCCCTCAGGATCCCCTCCATCAACTTACCCACCGATGTCAGGCTCACCAGTCTATAGATCCCTGTGGCTTTTCCTTACCACCTTTCTTAAATAGCGGCACCACATTGGCCAACCTCCAGTCTTCTGGCACCTCACCTGTGGCTATCGATAATGCAAGGGGCCCAGCAAGCACTTCTCTAGCTTCCCACAGAGTTTTAGGGTACAACTAATGGTGCCAGGTATTTATCCACCTTTATGTGTTTTAAGACACCCAGCACCTCCTCTTCTCTCGTATGGACATTTTTCAAGACGTCGCTATTTATTTCTCCAATTTCTCTAGCTTCGAAATCCTTCTCCACCCTAAATACTGACGCAAAATACTCATTTAGTATCTCCATCATCTCCTGCAGTTCCACACATGGGTGGCCTTGCTGATCTTTAAGGGGCCCTATTCTCTCCATCGTAACCCTTTTGTCTTTCATGTATTTGTAGAATACCCAAAACCTGGTCTGTGCTTTCTATCAACCTGCGTCTTCAAGACAGAAAAATGGGGGAATTCCACGTACTTTTAGAAGCTTTAAGGGCTGTGGTAACTCTGTGAATAGTGGGGTTTGGCCGACCCCAGCGAGATGCAACTGAGTAACTTAAACATTTGCACTGATAATGTGACTAGTGGTGCAATGGAACAGTGTGTCCCTTGCCTCAGACGGGACCATATGTACCTTATACATAAATCCAGGTGGCAGTTCTTCACAAGCTGACTGTTCCACAGCATTGCTTTCATCCAATGTCAGTCCTTCACTGCCTGAGGAAGACAGAGACGCCTCTTTTCTTTCATCAGCCTTATCTCTGTTGTCTTCCACCTTGCCCTTATCAGCAACAGGAACAGCCATGTCCTAAATGGGATAAACGTAATGGTATGAAACTCAGTATTGGCAGTTTTGAAAATAAATTTCCCCTATCATTTATGACACGCAACTGGGTCAGATATATCAATGCAAGGCTTAAGATCGCTGGTCCTGCAGTCCTTGTGATGGAGTGGGCAGCGTCTCCGCCTCTGAGCTAGAAGCTCCAGTTCTGAGTCCCACTCCCAGGACATGATGGACAAGGAAGGTAGCGAATTGATAGCGAGTTAAGGATCAACTTGTGAACCCTTCCAACTGACACCAATGGCAGGTAGTAATAGTGGGAGAGATTCAGGTCCTTCATGAAGTGGGATGAGAATCGGAGCCTAAACAATCATTATCCAGATCTCGAGGGTACAATGTGTTGGTAAAAACATCTGTTGCCACAGCAACTTGACTCCCTGAGTGAGCAGTAACTTGTCTTCCTCCCTTACCAACACTCCCTGCCTTGAATTCAAAATTAGTCACATCATTACCTCTGACTTGTTCCAAAACTGATATTTCATGGCTTTAGGGCTCAGGTTGAAGAGAGGAGGGGAGTGAAGAGGAGGGGGAATCATTTCATAGAATGCCTACAGTGTGGAAGCAGGCCATTTGACCCATTGAGTCCACAACGACCATCTGAATTGCATCCTAACTAGACTCAACACCCCATCTAACCCAGGTATCCCTGGATACTACGGGCAATATACATGGTTAATCCACCCTAACCTGCACATCTTTGGACTGTGGGAGGAAACCAGAGCACCTGGAGGAAACCCACCCAGACACAGGGAGAATGTGCAAACTCCACACAGACAGTCGCCAGAGGGTGGAATCAAAACCGGGTTCTTGGCGCTGTGAAGAAGCAGTGCTAACCAATGAGCCACCGTGCCTCCTCATTAAATGGAAGGCTAGGTGGAAAATGAGGAAAGTAACAGGCACAGCCAAATGGGCCATCTCAATCTTCGTGCAAAAGAGATGCGTGAGTTGTTGGAGGTGAGGGTGGAGGGGCCGGAGGGGAGGGAGAGAAAAAGGTTGAAGAAGATGGTGTGCAATAGAGAAAAGAAATTGCATATTATGTGTGCATTTGGGAAGATCCTGGAATATTGGACAGGGGTGACAGTTAAATAACCGTAATGCCCAAGCTAAAACTCAGCCGTCATGAATTCAAATCCCACCATGGCAACAAAATCCAATCATAAAATTCAATCAACTCTCAGAGGTGATAACTATGATAACTGTCAATTGTTGTAAGAGCTCACTTGGTTCCCTTCAGGGCAGGAAATCTGCCATCTTTACCTGGTCTGGTCTACATGTGACTCCAGACCTACAGCAATATTGTTGACACTTAACTGCCTCCGAAATGGGAAAGCCAATTAGTTCAAGAAATTGGGATGGGCAGCAAATACTGGCCTCACCAGTGATGCTCACACCCTGTGTGGCAATACTCTGGCTTTAATAGGTACATTTTGACTTGTTTTTTTTTTAAAGAGAGGTTGAGACAGAGGTACCGAGTGCTTTGCTCCAAGCCAATAAAGTGAGACCTTGTTTTTTTTAAAATTTGGAACAATAGAAGCAGCCTGAAGGGGTAGGGTCAAGCTGCCACAGAACCAGAATTTTAGTTAAATTTTCAGCGGCCGTTGGGGTTTGGAAGCTGCAATACACCTTCTTCTGCTACAGCAAAAGGTCTGAGTTCTTTCTCTCTCTCAAACTTTTCTCTTGATGTTCTTTCCTCCTGGACTGGAGAACTGCATGTGAGACAATTTATTTCACCAAATGTGCCTTTGCCAAGGGTGTGTTTCTGGAATATTACTATAATGGAACAGCTAATCAGTGGTAGTCAACATGTATATTATCTTGTTAAGTATTTCAATAGAAGTTATAGTTAAGCTAATCTATTTTATTCTGTATTTTATTATGTCTGTATTTTAACTATAGTGTAAGAATAAAGCATGTTTTGCTTCAAGCCTGGTAGTGTGACCAATCAAATTGCATCCTGGGCACAACACCTTACACTTGCCTTTAAAAATAAGAAAAAGTGAGGGTCTAGGCAAACATCTTTGGAGGGTTTCAGTATTGGAGTGAGAATGTCTTGCTGCAATTATAGAGGGCTTCGGTGAGGTCACACCTTGAGTATTGTCTGCAGTTTTTGTTTCCTACCCTGAAAAAGGACGTTCTTGTTATGGAGGGAGTCCAGCAACGGTTCACCAGACTGATTCCCAGGACGGCAGGACTGACATATGAAGAAAGACTGGATCGACTGGGCTTATACTGACTGGAATTTAGAAGCATGGGCAGGGGACGGTCGATGGCATGAGGTGGGGGTGGGTCTTATAGAAGCATATAAAATCCTGATGGGACTGGACAGGCTAGATGCGGGAAGAACATTCCTGATGTTGGGCAAGTCCAGAACAAGGGGTCACAGTCTAAGAATAAGGGGTAAAGCCATTCAGGCCTGAGATGAGGAGGAATTTCTTCACTCAGAGAGTTCTGAACCTGTGGAATTCTCTCGCACTGAAAGCTGTTAAGCCAGTTCGTTAGATATCTTCAAGACACAGCAGGATGTGAAAGTGCTTTATTGGGCATCCAGATTGAGTAAAGGACCAACAAATCTGGTGTTGATCACATCCATGCCAATCTGTGTTCCTCGGATTTACAGAAATGAAGACGAGGAAGGTACCAGGGAGGACAGAGAGAAAGAGAGAGAGCATGCTAGTTTCACTAAAACCAGCAAGAACAAAGTTACGGCCTTGAATAAGGATTGAGGAGTTTATACAGAGGGAGATATTTAGGGAGGTTACAAAGGCAATGAACTCAGGGAAGGTGAGATAGAGATCGAAAGCACAAAGAATGAGAGGGCAGTCGATGCAGAGGCTAACGGTGAGAAGCAGCAAAGGAAGTGCAGTGAAAAATTTTTATTATCTAGATGACAGGACAGATGTATGATGAGAGACAGTGAGGGCGATATTCACTGGCGTTTAGAAGAATGATGGAGGGGAGATCTCATAGAAACCTAGAAAATTCTAACAAGACTAGACAGGGTAAACACAGGGGGGATGTTCCTGATGGCTGGGGAGTACAGAACACGGAGGAGGGGGGTGTGGGTGGGGAGGGTGACAATGTAGGGGTAAGGCGTAGGCCATTTAGGACTGAGATGAAGAGAGATGTCTTCACACAGAGAGTGGGGAGCCTGTGGAATTCTCTGTCACAGCAAGAGGTTGAGGCCAATGCATTGCTTTCAAGAAGGAGTTAGAGAGAGTTCGTAGGGCTACAGGTATCAAAAGTTATGGGGAGAAAGTGGGAACAGGGGACTGAGTAGGATGATCAGCTATGATCCTACTGACTAGCAGAGCAGGCTCAATGGGCTGAATGGCCTACACCTGCTCCTATTTTGTGGGTTTCTGTGTTTTGTTTACTTGGGTAAGCATAGCAAGTGAGAAATTTGAATGAGAAGTGAAAGGAGTAAGACGCTGAAAGGAGGAGTGAAAGGGTCACAGCACCACTGTGATAGTCTGGCAGGGACAAGTGGTGGGAGATATTCCAGGGGAAAGGTTACAGCACCCCTCAGCCAGGTTTCCATAAAGGCCACAATAAATTCATGGAGCAGCAAGGGTGTTCACCAGTGAATGGGCAGGCTGGATGGAGATGCACAACACAGCCTTTGATCGAATCTGCAGTCAGAGGGTGAGTTGGTCAGGAAGGAGATTGTCAACAATCAGAATAATAAAAAGAATAATGAGACACCTTACAGAAGGTTGGGACAGCATGCTGAGGTTACACAGAACGTTGGTGAGGCCTCTTCTGGAGTAACTTGTCCAGTTCTGGTTCCCTAGTTATAGGAAGGATATTAATAAATTGGAGAGGGTTCAGGAGTGATTTACTGGGATGTTGCTGGGAATTGACAGTTTGAGTAGTGAGGAGAGGCTGAGTAGGCTGGGACATTTTTCATTGGAGCATAGGAGGCTGAGGGGTGACCTCATAGAGGCTTATAAAATCATAAGGGGTGCAGATAAAGTGAATGGCGGGTGTCTTTTCCCAAGGGTACGGCATTTTTAAGGTGACAGGCAAAAGATTTAAAAAAGACATGAGGGACAATTTTGCTTACACAGAGAGTGGTTTATGTGTGGAATGAACTTCCAGAAGAAGTGGCGGATGTGGGTAGAGTTACAACATTTGGATAAGTACATGAAAAGAAATGTTTGAGGGGATACGGGCCAACTGCAGGGAGGTGGGACTAGTTTAGTTTGGGATTATGGTTGGAATGGACTCGTTGGACCAAAGGGACTGTTTCTGAGCTATATGACTCTATAATTCTACAATAGCTTCCATAAATACAGGATGGAAAGCTCAATGGGAGAGTGAGATGAGGAGGCACACTCAGGTTTGCTGAGTGCTTCACTGGCCCATCCCCATTGAAGGATGCCAGCAGGGTCAGGCAATAGATGGACCACAAGGGACTCCACATGGGATGTCTGTAAGGGAGAAGTCAACTTGAGGAGGGCCAAAGGTTTGGGAAGCGAGGACCGGGAGAGCTGAGGACTCCGAGAGGGGAGAAACAAAGGGATGCATTGAACTAGAAAAGAGTGGAATGATTGGGAAAGAGAAAAAAGAAGATTTTAAGATAGACAAAACAGTGGAAACGGAAGAGATGATGTCCCTCAAAGACCAAATGAAGAGGGAATTGTCAGAGGGAATTGTGTGATCCACATATTTGTAATGTCTTTGAATAAAAAATCATTTTCACACATTTATCCATTGTCTTCAAACCAAGATAATCCCAGGTATGCACCTCAGAGCTGCAACTGTTCTACACAATCACACTTTATGATGATGGAATGACTCCTAGTTTCTTTCAACAGTGCAAGAGTGGGGCTGGACAGAAACCAGACAGGGGTGTGTGAGTGGTTCCTTGAATTTTGATCAGCCCGATGTCTCTATCCCCCTTACCTGAGGCACTGGCTCCGGTGATGTTGGGTCGGATGTTACGGCGGGTTCACAAGGCTCTGGAGCATCCTGGGAGCCATCTTCTGACGAGCTCAAGGTATCATTCTCTGGAAGGAAAACTGAAAGTACTGGGCCTTCGCTCTGAGCTTTAGGAGGCATTTTTTCCCCAATACAAGTTTGTGGCATTTCAGGAGCTGGAGGGCTACTTGAACTCGTCACCTCATCGAATGTACTTTCCTCAGGGGAGGGCAAGGCTTCACTCAAGGCCTGGCTTTCAGGTCCTACCTCTGAGGTTATTGGACTGGCCTGTGGAAGGACCTCAGATGATGCCCGATCGTCCATCAAAGGTGAGGGTTGGGCCTCGGAATCTTCATGTACTACAGGGCTAGCCTCCACGATCTCCTCGCGAGGTGCTTGACTGTCAGAAGAAGGCAAGATGGGTGGCGAGACTTCGAGGGCATCATTTGGCATTGGAGGTACTTCTCCAGTAGATGGGGCTGGGCAAGGATTTGTGGCCAGATCTGTTGATGGATTTTGAATTGGCGAAAGATTTAATTCTTCAGTGGCTGCGCCAGGTTCCTCACCAGCGTCAACATTAACAGTGGATGAGGTTTCCAGTGATGGCGAGGCATTGGCGGCTGACACTTCTGAGTGCTTTCCATCAGTGATAGATTCATCGCCAGACCTTGCATCCAGTGTTGGTTCTAGTGGAGATGAGTCACTTTGAGGGGCTTCAAGTGGAGGAGTGTTGACCACCTTGGCAGGGGACTCTGACCTCGAATCTCCAGGCTTCTCAGCAAGTTCCAGATCAGCCAATGCTGACGTATCTTGAGGGGAGGCGAGAGGAGATTGTGCCTCGGAAGAAGGGAGATCGAGGGACTCAATCTTGCTTAACGATAAGCGTGGGAGAGGTTTCGGAGTTTCGACAGATGACGATGCAGCAGCAGGGAGGACCTCCTTGTGTGGCTCGGTCGTTTCAGGGGCTGCCTGACTCGGTGCCGTTGGTTGTGCCAGATCAGTTTCAGTGGATGATGGGGCACTAGGAGGTACTGCCTCTTCCTCTGGCAAAGCAGCGGCCGCTGGGGATTGGTCAAGGCTGATCTCTGACGAGGTTGAAAGTTGACTTGCAGGATTGACCGGTGACGAGATAATCAATGAACGCCTGTTGCTGTAACAGAGAAAGCACAGGTACGTCATGTGTTCATAGGTGATCAACAGTGTTAATAAAAGCCATCACAACCAGTTGTTAGCTCAGGAAGACGAGAGCCCAGTTTACTGTGGTACTGAGCCAGATGCATCACACAGTGAATACTCCGGGTTGATTTAGATATAGTTCTTAGGGCTAAAGGGATCAAAGGGTATGGGGAGAAAGTAGGGGCTGGGTTGGATGATCATACTGAAAGGCAGAGCAGGCTCACAGGGCTGAATGGCCTCCTCCTGCTCCTATTTTCCATGTTTCTCAGATGAGGAGGTGCTTGAGTCAGGCTCAGCTCCCCGACATGTTCGATTAGATGTGGGACAGCAGTGCTATGGGAATTCACAGCTGGAGCTAACAGCAAACACACCCACGTACGGCCTCACACTACAAACTGGCCACTCGGGTAAAGGACAAAATTCAGCCAGTGCCAGCTGGCACCATCCGGACAGAGGAGCCAAAAGGAGGTGAGAATTCAGATTCACTCAACTCATTCCTGGGATCGAGGGTGGGGGAAGGTGGTCTTATGAAGGACATTTAAGCAATTTTAGGAGGACTAACAAGGCAAGGGAGTGCACAATGAATAGTGGAGCTCTTGCAAGTACAGAGGGTCAGAGAGACCTTGGTGTTCATGTCCATAGGTTGTTGAAGGCAGCAGGACAGGTAGATAAGGTGGTTAAGGAGGCATATGGAACACAAGACGCAGGGAGGTTTTGATGGAGCTGTACATAATGTTTGTTCGGCCACAGATGGAGTATGGTGTGCAGCCCTGGTCAGCACACTTAAGGAAAACAAAGCAGTGCAGGTGTCATTGATGGTGAGAAGCTGACTCAGGACTGATGGACTCTCTTTAACTTATATCTTCCTTTTGTCTCCTTATTCTCAAATTATTCAAAATGGTGTCAAATACACATGTCAATAAAATCATTCATGTGATTGCACTGGACAGGGTGCAGAGGAGATTCAGCAGCATATTGACTGGGGAAAGCTGTCTACACAGAACCCTGACAGTGCACAAGTAGGACAAACCACTGAGCCTCTGTTACACAAAGCTATGACGGAGATCACGATAGAGTCACCCAAGAGACTCTTCGCAATGTATGGGATTTTGAACATTGTAGTCCTGAATGACGCTCTGCAGTTTAGAAATATAGTTTTATACAAGTGACACAATCACCCCATCATCCTCAAATGAATGGAGAAGCCAAAGAAGGAGTTCTTACAATTGCGACATGATACACAAAAGAATAAGGTCTTAATTTCGCCAAATTTCACTCAGAATGGGTTCAGAGTTATTGATGGGTTGGAGATGGAGCTTTTAGAATAAAACTTCCACCTTTGTCTTAGATGCTCCAGCCAAACATGCCTGAAGATGACCAGAAACAGCATAAAGAAGAAACTGAACACCATGTTCCAAATTTAATGAAACAAACAGGGAAAGATGGATGTTGACAAGCCTGGGTGAGAGTGGAAATCAGAGGCCAACAGGGAGAAGCAATTATTACAAGGGGAACAAAGAAACTGAGATCACACAGGGGTGAAACAGATCAAAGCGGGTGAGAAGGAGGAATTGTAATGCACTGATATCAGTGAACAAGAAACTCAGAGGAATGTAGAACTCATTCTCCAAAGAAAAGCAAGGAGTGAACTTTATATCTGCTCAGGAGAGGAGATGATGTGAGACCACAGAATGAGGCCAGAGCCAGATCAGGGAGATTGGTGATACATGCTGAAGTGTGAGTCTCTACGGGAGATGCTCCTCACAACATAGTGAAGGCAGATAAAGTCTTGGGCATAGCAGGAGATGCAGAACAATGAGACACCAGTGAAATATCCACTGATCGATGATATGTAATGACAGGGAATGCGGCAGCCGAGGTTCCATGACGATGCAGAGAACTGGAAAGAGGCAAAAGCCAGGTAGAAATGAAGATTGGGAAGGAAAGCAGTTTGAGGTGAAGAAGCAATGCTTGGTAGACTTAAGGGAGGGAGAACACAGAGAGACACACAAACACTGAGCTGCCATCAAAGCTCACAACAGGGGAGCATGGCATTGTTGCTGTGGCATCTTGCGCTGACTTACCTTGCCACACCCTTCACGATAAACACCTTTGTACTATGCTGCTTCTCCAGTTTGGTCATCACAGAGTACAGGCTCTGGTTCAGCTGCAAAAACACAAGGACGCACTGAGCATGAGCAGGGCAACAAGAGAGACACAGCAAGAATGTTTCTCCAGAGCTGAGGAGTGACAGCAATTGTTCCAATGAGATTTGAAATCAACATGGCATTCAATCCCAGAGACGACATCCTCCTCATCACCTTAACTCACAGAATAGAAAATAATATTCATCATTGGGTTAGACAGAAAGTAATGATCTCGTTACACTGTCCCCCACCAAACACGTCTAGCACAGGGTCAACACAGAATTATACACAGAGTAAAGCTCCCTCTACACTGTCCCCCGTCAAACACTCCCAGGACAGGGACAGCATGGGATTAGGTACAGAAAAAAGCTCCCTCTGCATCATCACCAATTGCACCTTCCAGGGCATGGAGAGCACAGGGTTAGATGCATAGTAATATTCCCTATTGATTGTCCCCCATCAAACACTTGCAGGACAGAGACAGCACAGGGTTAGATACAGAATAAAGCTCCCTCTGCAATGCCCCCATCAAACACTTCCAGGACAGGGACAGCATGGGGTTGAGTACAGAGTAATGCTGCCTCTGCACTATCCTTAATCAAATACTCCCAGGGCAAGGGCATCGCAGTGTTAGATACACAGTAATGTTTCCTCTACACTATCACCCATTAATTCTCCCAGAACAGGGCAAGTACAGGGTTAGATACAGAGTAAAGCTCCCTTTACACTGTCCCCCAACAAACACTCCCAGGACAGGCATAGGATAGAGTTAGGTACATCTTAAATACTGTCTCAACGCTGTGCTACATCAAACACTCCCACAACAGGGCAGTACGGGGTTAGATACAGAGAGGGCTTCCTCTCCACTGTCCCCTATCGAGCACTTCCTGGACATGGACAGCACGGGGTTACTTACAGAGTAATGTTCCCTCTACATTGTCCTCCCTCAGTCACTCCCAGAAAATGGACAGCAAATGGTTAGATGCAGCGTAATGTTACCTCTACAATGTCCTCCATCAAACACTCCAAGGACATGGGCAGCATAGAGTTAGATACAGAGAAATGTTCCCGCTACACTGTCACCCATCAAACACCCCCAGGACAGGGACAGTACAGAGTTAGATACATGTTAATATTGCCCCCACATTGTCCCCCATCAAACACTCCTAGGACAGGGGCAGCACAGAGTTAGGTACAGAGTAAAGCTCCCTCTACACTGCCACCAATCACAGACTCCCAGGACAGGGACAGCATGAGGTTGGATACAGAGTAAGGCTCCCGCTACACTGTCCCCCATCAGACACTCCCAGGACAGGGACAGCATGAGGTTAGATACAGAGTAAACGTCTCTATACACAGTTCCCATCAAATAATCCCACAGCAGGGACAGCAAGGTGTCAGATACAGTGTAATGCTCACTCTACACTGTCCCCCATCAAACATTTGCAGGACAGCACACCATGGGGCTAGAAACAAAGTGAAGCTCCCTCTAAACTGTCCCCCATCAAACACTCTCAGGTTAGGGACAGCACAGGGTTAGAAACAGAGTAAAGCTCCCTCTACACTGTCCCCATCAAACTCTTCCAGGGGCGGGGCAGCACAGCATTAGATACGGAGAGAGCTCTCTCTGTACTGTTCCCCATCTAACACTCCCAAGACAGGGACAGCATCGGGTTAAATAGAGTAAAGATCTCTTTACACTGTCCCCGTCAACCGCTCCCACCACAGGGGCAGTACAGGGTTAGATACAGAGTAAATCTCTCTCTACACTGTCTCTCATCAAACACTGCCAGGGACAGAGACAGCACAGGGTTCGATACGGAGTAAAGCTCTCCCTACACTGTCCCCCCCCATCAAACTCTCCCAGGGCAGGGACAGCAAGGTGTTAGATACAGGGGAAGGCTTCCTCTACACTGTCCACATCAAGCACTCCCAGGGCAGGAACAGCACGGTGTTGGCTACAGAGTAAGGCCCCCTGAAACCGTCCCCACATCAAACACTCCCAGGACGGGCACAGCATGGGGTTAGATACAGAGTTAAGGTCTTCTCATACTGTCTCCATGAAACACTCCCAGTACATGGACAGCATAGGGTTAAGAACAGAGTAGTGTTGCCTCTGAACTATCCTCAGTCAAATACTCCCAGGACAGGTGCACGACGGGGTTAGATACCCCCTTAAATATTGCCTCTACACTGTCCCACATCAAACACTCCCACGACAGGGACAGCACGGGGTTAGATACAGTGTAAAGCTCTGTCTACACTGTCCCCCATCTGTCACTCCCAGGACAGGGAGGCATGTTGGCTCAGTGGTTAGCACTGCTGCCTCACAGTGCTAGGGAGTAGGGTTCAATTTCAGCCTCAGGCAACTGTCTCTGCAGAGATTGTTCATTCTCCCTGTGTCTGTGTGGGTTTCCTCCGGGTGCTCCAGTTTCCTCCCACAGTCCAAAAATGTGCAGGTTAGGTGGATTGGCCATGGTAAATGGTCCTGTATTGTCCAGGGACATGTAGGTTGGGTGCTTTTGCCTTGGGAAATTCTGGGTTACAGGGATAGGGTTGGGGAACTGGTCTGGGTGGGATGCTCTTCAGAGGGTCGGCGTGGACTAGTTTTGCCAAATGGCCTGTTTCTCCACTGTGAGGTTTCTATGACAGGGACAGCAGGGGATTAGATACAGTCATGTTTCGGCGACACTGTTCCCCATCAAACGCTCCGAGAACTGGCAGAGTATGGGGTCAGATACAGAGTTGCACACAATGAGATTGCTGCATTTTTGGGCATTGCTTAATCTGTGCTTCCTCATGCACTTTCACAATTTTGTGTCGCTCCTATTTAAACAAGCCGCATGCTTACCTTGCTCATTTCCTGATAAAAGATATCCCGTAAGTTGGACATGTTCTGAAATATTGTCACGTAGCATCCAATGCGGCTGTCGAGAAAAAGGAATTATGATCAGCGGTTACACCATTTGAAAAGGCTCCAGGAGTGAGGGTGCCACAAAGTGGACAGAACTGCATACTTCATGTGTTGAGATATCCAGTCTAGAAATCATTCCCGTTAAATTCAATGGGGCCTCCAAAACAGACTGAGTTTGTAACTCTCCCATAATGAACTATTCCTGACCTATTTTAAACAATTCTTCTCTCTGCCCTGTTTTACAAGGGTATGTTGGAGACCTATGCTGTCTCTCTCGGTACTCAGACCAAGCAAAATAAATTTCAATTCTCTGCTTAGAGCTAGGCTGGCTCACAAGGTCGTAGCAAAAACGACGCCACTGCTTCAAGGCACACAAAGGGCAAGTCTCAGGTATTAAGACCATAAGACATAGAAGCAGAAGCAGGCCATTCAGCCCATCGAGTCTGTTCTGCCATTCAATGAGTTTGTGGCTGTGCTTTTTGAGGTTTTCCTAATCAACCTGCTCAGAGATGTTATTACATGCCTCTACAGAAGGTGGGACTTGAACCTGGGTCCCCTGGTTCAGAGGTAGGGAAACTGCCATCACAGTCCTCACACATCCACTTTCCTGCCTTTTCCCCATAACCCTGATTCCCATTCCTGATTGAAAATCAGCCTTGAATATACTGAATGACCCAGCCTCGACAGCCCTCTGTGGTAAAGAATTTCACAGATTCACTCCCCTCTGAGAGAAGAAATTCCTCCACATCTCTGTGTTCAATGGGTGACCCCTTATTCTGAGAATGTACCCTCTGGTCCCAGACTCTCCCACAAGGGGAAACAACCTCTCCACATCTCCCCTGTCACATCCCCTAAGAACCTTGTATCTTTTAATAAGGTCACATCACATTCTTCTAAACTCCAACAAGTACAGGCCTAATCTATTCAATCTCTCCTGATATGTCAGCCCCTCCATTCCTGCGATCAGCCAAGTGAACCTCCTCTGGATTTTTTAAAAAATTCATTAACTGGATGAAGGCGACACTGGCTAGGCCAGCATTTATTGCCATCCCAGAGGGCAATTAAGAGTCAACCACATTGCTGTGGATCTGAAATCACATGTCGGCCAGACCAGGTAAGGATGGCAGTTTCCTTCCCTAAAGGACATTTGTGAACCAGATGGGCTTTTCCCCACAATCAGCAATGAATTCACAGTCATCATTAGACTCTTTAATTTCAGATTTGTATTGAATTCAAATTCCACCCTTTGTCAAGACGAGTTTCAAACCCAGGTCCCCAGACTGTCACTGGGGTCTTGCAATTAACAGTCCAGTGACGCTACCACTAGGTCATTGACTCCAATGCCAGCCTAGCTGCCAGTATTGGTGTACCAGCACATCAAACATTGACCAAACCAGGAGTTAAACGTTGCATTCATGTAGTAGAAGTTAGCTTTTCATCAGCCTTGCTTCCCCTATATGTCTCTTGACCATAAACTATTCAGCGTTCCAACTCTGCAACAGTATTTACGGGGCAGTTCAGGGTCCACACATTGTAAGGAGTCCCTCTATGCATTGCCTGAGGGTGATCCGTTGATGATGTTCTTTGTAAGAAAAAGCTCCCTGGGTCCTAGGAGACCATACCTGCTCCACAGCTCAGGGAGCTCCTCACGAAGTTGAGCATTCAGTTCTTCAAACTCATTCTGGGCATTAACAAATTCCTCTTCAGCCTGAAAGATAAACAGTCGAGGATGTAACACTGCTTGACCACCCAAGCCACATCTATTATTCAGCAAAATCCCTCCATAGCATCTTCCATTACTTGCTGATGTTAATATCCCAAACAGAGTTGTTACCCTGAAATGCTGTCTGTTGTATTCTCTACAGATATTGCCTGTCCTGTTGAGTGTTCCTAACATTTGCTGTTTGATTTATAATCACTTGGTGGTACAGATCTTGAGAATTGCTGGATAAAGAAGAGACATCTGTCAATGTTTTTTGTCCTTCTGTCATCAGGACAGAATGACAAGAATACCAAATCTCAAAAGGAACAAGCCTCTTTACTGCATGCCAAGAGGTTCCTGATTGGTTGGCAAGAAGACTCTGATTGGTCAGGGTGTTGCCATGGCAAACGCACAAGGGAACAGCTGTCAGCCTGTTTTCCCAATTTATTCACAGAATATGAATTTCACTGGATAGGGTTGCATTTATTGTCGATCCCTAATTACCCCTTGAGATGGTGATGCCTTCTTGAACTGCACCAGTCTGTGTGCTGTAAGTAGGCCTACAATGACCTTAGGGATGGAATTCCAGGATTTTGACCAGTGACACTGAAGGAATGACTATATATGTCCAAGTCAGGATGGAGTGGCTTGGAGGGGAACTTGCAGAGGGCATGGTGTTCTCATGCATCTGCTGCCCTTGTCTTTCTAGATGATATTTGTATAGGAGTTGTCAGATCTGTAATGAGTTGCTGCAATGCATCTTGTAGATTTAAGTTCAAATCAGAGTCAACTCGATTGAGTTGAATTTAAACAAAAACTTGAAAGTTAACTGCTCCTGGGTGTATTCTCCATGGCAATGCTTCTACTAATAACAGTCTATTTGGCAACCAATCAGTGCCCCTTCTCATGCAGTATAAATAGCTGTTTCCTTTGAGGTTTTGCATTCTTGTGATTCTGTCCTGATGACAAGGTGAGAAACATGGAAGATGTGTCCGTTTTTGCAGCAATACTCCCAACAGTGCTCAGGTCATCCATTATGCCGGCTGTTGTCTAAGACGCAAGGGACAAAACTGACCACTGAGATTAAACTGTCGCCAAGTTACCTTTGTGATCTTTGTTTCATCTTTCTTCTTGGCACTTTGCAGAGATTCGAGGTGGTGTCGGCAGCTGTCATAATCCACCAGTTTACGCCCTCGTTTCGCAATGCGCTTCTATTGGGTCAAGAATGAAGTCAGGTTCAATATTCACTCTGTCTCCATACTAACATCCTTGGGACACACCGCAGTTGGTTCTTGTGCATTAACCTTAACAGATACACCTATTTCTCAAGGAACTATTGCATTATAACAATTGCATTTATATATCGTCCCTCACAGGATAACCATCCCCAAGCTGTATCACGAGTAAACAAAATTTGATGCTGAGTCAGATAACGAGATATTACAGTAAACTATCACAGCACTGACAAGGAGTAGGTTTTAAGGAAGGTTGTAATTAGTGGACATACGGCAGGTTTAATCTGATGTGCCACAATTATAAACTGCTATCCACCTTGCCCTCAGCTGTGAGCTTGCTGCCTCCTGATAGCTATGAATTCATTGTTCCTATAGTGACCACTGTGCCAAATAGTCATGTCAGTTGCACTGCCATGCAGTAGTAGATGGCAGACTGTACCACCTTCACTCAGTACCTACCCAATCCCTGTAACCTCATATTTCTCATGGATAATCCACCGAGCCTGCGCATCCAGGGACACTGCAGACATTTAACACAGCCAACCCACCCTAGCCTGCACATCTTTGGACTGTGGGAGGAAACCAGAGCACCTAGAGGAAACCCCACAGGCACAGGGAGAATGTGCAAACTCCACACAGAGTCACCCGAGGAAGGAATCGAACCTGGGTCCCTGGTGCCATGAGGCAGCAGTGCCAACCACTGAGCCACTATCTCACCCTCAGGCTAGGGGAGTGGGCAAGAACATGGTGACTGTAAAATAATGAAGCTAAGCATGAGGATATCCACTTTGGAGGGAGAAATAAAGGTGCAAAACATTTCTTAAACACGGAGAGATTGTACGGTATTTGTTTGCAAATGTACTCGGATATCTTTGTTCACAAGACACTGAAATCAAGCAGGCATGGGTAGCAAGTAAGTAGGAAGGAAGACAATCTATTGGCCTTTATTTCAAGAAGATTTGAGCAAAGATATGTCGCTGCAATTGTACAAGGTCGTGGTGAGACCTGACCAAGCTGGAGTATTGTGGGCACTCCTGACTGAAGGAAGGACACATTTTCCATGAAGGGAATGTGGCAGTGGTTCACCAGTGATTCCTGGAATGGTGGGACTATTGCACATGGTGAGATTGAGGAGACTGGGCCCGTATTCTGCAGCATACAGAAAAACAAGAGGCGATCTCATTGAAGCTTGCAAATTTCCGACAGGAGCTCGACAGGGAAGAAGCAGGTGAGAAGTTACCCCTTGGCTAGACGATCAAGAATCAGGGGACGCAGGGCAAGGGGCTGGCCATTTTGCAATGAGACAAGGAGGAGTTTCTTCAGTCAGAGCAAGGGGGGACTCTTTGGAATTTCCAGAGGATTAATTAAACTGCAGAGGGTTCAGAGAAGATTAACTAGGATTTGCGCGAAATGAAGGGTTTGAGATATAAAAATAGACTGGACAGACTGGGACAATTTTCACTAGAGCACAGGAGGCTGAGGGTTGACCTTTTAGAGGTTTATAAAATCATGAGGAGCATAGATAAGGTGAATGACCAGGGTCTTTTTTCCAGGGTAGGGGAGTCCAAAACGAAAGGGCATTGGTTTAAGATGAGAGGAGAAAGATTTAAAACAGATCTGAGAGGCATTTTTTTCACACAGAGGGTGGAGCGTGAGTGGAATAAGTTGCCAGAGGAAGTGGTGGAGGCTGGTACAATTACAACATTTAAAAGGCATCTACAAATAGGAAGGGTTTAGATGGATATGGGCCAAATGCTGGCAAATGGGACTTGATTAATTTCAGATATCTAGTTGGCATGGATGAGTTGGACAAAAAGGTCTGATTCCTGCTGTACGTCTCTATAACTAATGGGGCTAAAGAAAGATAAAGAAAGATGGGACACATCCTAGGATACTAAAGGCAGTAGCTACAGAAAGAGTGAGTGCACTGGTTGTAATCTGCCATGAATTCTTAGATTCTAGAAAAGTGTCGGAGATTTGGAAAACTGCCAATGTAATCTTAACTTAAAAAGGGAAGGTGACAACAATAACTGTAGGCCAGTTAGCTTAATGTCTGTTATTGGGAAATGTTAGAGACTACAATGAAAGATGCAAGAACAGATAATTTAGAAACATATTACATAATAAAAACAGAGCATGGCTTCATGGGGGGGAAATTTATTAGAATTCTTTGAGGAGATAACAAGTAGGAGAGATAAAGAGGGGGGCAGCAAGTGTAATAGATTTAAATTTCCAGAAGATGTTCGATAAGGTTACTGAATAAGATCAGAGTCTGTGGTGTTGGGGGCAATATACTGGCATGGATAGAGGACTGGCTAACTAATAGGAGACAGGGAGTTGGGACAAGGGTGGCATTTTCAGGATGGCAACCTGCAACTAGTGGAGTGCCACAGGGCTCAGTGTTGGGGACACAATTATTTACAATATCAATTAATGACTTGGATGAGGAAAGTGAATGTACTATAACCATGCTTGTGGATGACTCAAAAATAAGTGGGAAGGCAAGTGGTGACGATGATACACTGAACCTGCAGACAGATATAGACATAGAAATGCAGAAACACAGAAAATAGGAGGAGGAGGCCATTCAGTCCTTCAAGCCTGTTCTGTCATTCAATATGATCAAGGCTGATCATCCAACTCAGTCCTCCTGTTCCTGCTTCCTCCCTCACACCCTGTGGTCCCTTTAGCCTGAAGAACAATATCTAACTCCTTGTTGAAAACATTCAAAGTTTTGGCCTCAACCATCTTCTGTGGCAAACAATTTCACAAGACTCCACTCTCTGGCTGAAGACATTTCTCCTCACCTCAGTCCCAAATGGCCTTCCACTGTGTTCCCTGCTTCTGGGGTCAGGTTATGTGAGTGGGCAAAAACTTTGCAGATGAAAGGGGAAAATACGAAGTTATGTACTTTGGCTGGAAGAATAGAGGAGCTGAATATTGTTTAAATGGAGAAAGACTGTGGAAAGCTGCAGAACAGAGGAATTTGGGAATCCTCATTCATGAATCACAAAACCTAACATCCAAATTCAGCGGGTCATAGTGAAGGCAAACAGAATATTGGCCTGAATTTCAAACAGAATGGAGAATAAAAGTAGGGACATTTTGCTAAAACTATATGAGGCACTAGTCAGTCCACAGTTGGAATACAGTGAACAGTTTATGGGCCCCTTATAGAAAGAAAAACAAAATGACATTGGAGGCAGTCCAGAGAAGGTTCACTCAGCTGATCCTGGATGTGGAGGGACTGTCTTATGAGGAGAGGTTGAGTAGGTTGGGCCTGTACTCACTGGGGTTGAAAAGAATAAAGGTGATCTTATTGAAACGTACAAGATTCTTAGGGGAGTTGACAGTGTAGATGTGGAGAGGTTGTTTCCCCTTGTGGGAGAGTCTAGGGCCAGAGGGTTTAATTTCAGAATAAGGGGCCATCCATTTAAGACAGAGATGAGGAGGAATTTCTTCCCTCAAAGTGGAGTGAATCTGTGGAATTCTTTACTGCAGAGGGCTGTCGAGGGTGGGTCATTCAGGATATTTGAGGCTGAGATAGAGAGATTTTTAATCAGGAAGGTAAGCACAAGTCATGAGGAAAAGGTAGGAAAGGAGGATGATCAGATCAGCCATAATTTCATTGAATGGTGTAGCAGACTTAATGGGCTGAATGGCCTGCTTCTGCTCCTACATCTTAAAGTCTTATGAACTCCCATGGTCAGGTCCTCTTGATAAGGACTGAAATGTGTTTTTTTTGTTCTCTATGACAGCTGTTTCTTAATGCTTTCACGGTATTTGTAGGTGAAGATCTTTTTTGACTGTTCAGCTTTTTCGAAACAATGTAAATGGGAACATATTTCTGTCCCAACTTTTGACTCACCTTAAATGCTGGGAACTGGCTGAGGTATGTCTCCAATGTCCTCATGGCCTGATCCGAAAGCTTCTCTTCATAGTCAGCCCACAGAAGGTCATTATTCTGAAATTACACAAGCCTCATAAAATCTACCGTTGTCACAACAGATGCTGCTTGTCTGTCCCTTACTTTGTTGGTCTCAGTATATGTTTGTGATTCATTATCAAAGCTTGCTTGAAGCTCAAAGATGTTCATTGGTCAGTGTATTGAATACAGGAGACGAGACATCATGTTGCTACTGTACAGGACATTGGTTGGGCCACTTTTAGAATACTGTGCTTAGTTCTGGTCTCACTGCTATATGAAAGATGTTCTTAAACTTGAAAGGGTTCAGAAAAGGTTTTACAGGCATGTTGCTGGGGTTGGTGGGTTTGAGCTACAGGGAGAGGCTGAATAGGCTGGGGCTA
Organism: Stegostoma tigrinum; assembly: GCF_030684315.1. Classification (NCBI taxonomy): domain Eukaryota; kingdom Metazoa; phylum Chordata; class Chondrichthyes; order Orectolobiformes; family Stegostomatidae; genus Stegostoma; species Stegostoma tigrinum. Next base: position 4,837,005 of record NC_081404.1, on the reverse strand, counting down.
TTTTCCCTGAAGCATCAGAGGCTGAGGGGTGACCTTATAGAGGCTTATAAAATCATGAGGGGCATGGATAGAGTGAAGGCCTTTTCCCCAGGGTAGGGGAGTCCAAAACTAGAGGGGCATAGGTTAGATGTGAGTGGGGAAAGATTTAAAAGGGACCTGAGGGGCACTTTTTCACGCAGAGGATGGTGTGCGTATGGAATGAGCTGCCAGAGGAAGTTTGTTTTCATTCATTCATGGGTTGAGGACGTTGCTGGCCAGGCAGCATTTATTGTCCATCCCTAATTGCCCAGAGGGCAGTTAAGACTCAACCACATTGCTATGGGTCTGGAGTCACATACAGTTTCCTCCCCGAAGGACATTAGTGAACCTGGTGGGTTTTTATGACAATGGATTCACAGTCATCATTAGATTCTTAATTCCAGATGTTTATTGAATTCAAATTCCACCATTTGCCACAGTGGGATTCAAATCGGGTTCCCAGGGCATTATCAGGGTCTCTAGATTAACAGTCCAGCGATAAACCCACGGCCATCGCCTCCCATTAACTCCACCAACTGATGGAGGCTGGTACAATTACAACATTTAAAAGGCATCTAGATGGGTATGTGAGTAGGAAGGGGTTAGAGGGATATGGGCCAAATGTCGGTAAATAAGACTAGATCAGTTTGGGATATCTGGTCAGCATGGACAAGTTGGACTGAAGGGTCTGTTTCTGTGCTGTACAACTCCATGAGTCTTTGTTGCTATCATTTTGTACTGCTCCTGTGCATGTAACAATTCTGATTCCACCATAAATTACCACAGTTAGCCTCTTCAGAACAACATGTAGCTCAATCCCAGAAACTCAATTGACGACAGGATTTAAAGGCCTGAAGCAACTTAAAGAGCCAGACTTCACCCCTGCTGTTACTGCTCAGGGATAGAACATTTCCAATCGGTCAAATTGCTGCTAGTCTAACAGTCAATTTGTCAAAAGCAGTAATAATTTCTCTATTCTTTACTCATTCACATGATCTGGTCTCGGCCTGCAGTTTTGCCCATGAGCGATTGCTCAGAGGCAACCACGTTGCTATGGCTCTGCAGTCACATGTAGGCCAAATTTCCCTCCCTCGCTTTTCCACCTGGAGCTCAGGAAAACCACTAGTGAAAGAGTTCATCGCTCCATGTCTCTCTGTCTCTGGCCTCTGCTTACTGACAAGTTCAGTCACCATGACAACCTGCCATTCTGGTAGTGCTGGCAACCTACTCCTGCATCATCCTGGAATTCTCGGGAATTAAAGCTCAATATCCAAGGGCAAAACCCAGATCACAGGTGAAGGATGAGAGTTGCGGCAAATACCTGGCTTTTGGACAGAGTCTAAGATCTGGGGAAGGGAAACCAGCATAAAACGAGGGGCTTTATTTCTCTTGGTCTTGGAAAAGTGTGTGTCGGCACAGCATCAGACCTAATGATCTCAGAGCAAATCGGGGTGCTAGACCTCCTTCCCTCCAGCTCAGGGTTTGTGAACAATCACTCTCTACTTTCGACATATTTTGAAGTGAAAAACTGGGCAGACTCATAGGGCACCTGACAACACAGACAGAGGCCCTTTGGCCCATTGTGCCCATGCCAGTCATCAAAAATCCATTCTATTCTAATCCCATTTTCCAACATTTGGTCTGTGGCCTTGTTTGCTATAGAATTTCAAATGCTCACCTAAATTGTTTTTAAACGTCTTGAGGGTTTCTGCCTGTACCACCCTTTCTCGTCGTGAGCTCCAGATTCCTACCACCCTCCGGGTGAAAAACTCAAATCCCCCTCTCAAACTCCTGCTCCTTACCTTAAAACTGTGCCCTTGGATAGTGACCCTTCTGCTAAGGGGAAAGGTTTCTCTCTGTCCACCCCTGTCTATTCCCCTCAGAACACTGTACTCCTCAACCAGGTTGACCCCCAGCCTTCTCTGCTCTCAAGAGAACAGTCCCAGCCAATCGAGTCTCTTTTCATCACCCAATGACTCCAACCCAAGCAACATCCTGGTGAATCTCAGCTGCACCCTCTCCAGTGTAATCACATCCTTCCTCTAATGCAGTGACCAGAATTACACACTGTACTCCAGCTGTGGCCTAACTAATGCCATATATAGCTCCATCATAAGCTCCCTACTCTTCTTTCTAACACGGGTTTAAGAGCTCATACAAGTGGCATTCTTGCTAAACTGCCTGTCTGAGGAAGCACAAGTCTTTTACGTTTCAAAGCGAAAAAGCCAACACCCACTATTAGGTAGCGCCAGTGAGGTGCAGAGACTGAAACAGAAAGTGTAGGCCAACACGGGAGATTATACTCACCTCTACGATGGGAAGCAGTTCGTCCTTGCCATCCCAGTCGGACTCATAAATCTCCTGCAGGGTTAGGCAGAGTCTCTTTGAAGTGTCATGCATTGCTGGGAAAAGGGAGAATCAGAGGCTGCTCAGTTCTGGCCGCACCAGGAAATGCTGTCAAAGGAAAAGAGAGTTTGGGGAGGGGGGAGGCCAGGCCTGAAGATGGTTCATGGCACCCCTCTGGCTGTGCACTTCCATTGCAGTGCCCGGGTAAACCCAACATAATTCTTTCATTCTGTCACAGGCTAGGCCCAGCATTTCTTGCAAATCCCTAGTTGCCCCTTGAGAAGGTGGGGGTGAGGTGCCTTCTAGGCCTGCTGCAGTCCATGCGCTGTACGTACACAGGGGAGGAATTCCAGGATTTTGACCCAATGACAGTGAAGGAACGGCGATGTATTTTCAAGTCAAGCTTGGAGGGGAACATACCATCTGCTGCCCATTTCCTTCTAGATGGAAGTGGTTGTGGGTTTGGAAGGTGCTGTCTGAAGATCTTTGGTGAATTTCTGAAGTGCATCTTGTAGATGGTACACACTGCTGCTGCTGAGAGTCGGTGGTGGACGGAGTGGATGCCTGTGGATATGGTACCAATCGAGTGGGCTGCTTTGTCCTGGATGGTGTCAAGCTTCTTCAGTGTTGTTGGAGCTGCACCCATCCAGGCAAGTGGGGAGTGTTGAATATCAAGGGGCAGTAGTGAGATTGTCTCTTATTGGAGATGGTCATCGTGTGGCATATGTGTGACACAATTGTTACCTGCCACTTGTAGGCCAAACCTAGATACTGTCCAGGTCTTGCTGCTACTGTGCAACGGTAGTGGAGGGAGTAGATAGCTATGGATGTGGTGTCAATCAAGCAGGCTGCCTTATCCTGGATGGTGTCAAGCTTCTTGACTGTGAGGCTGCCCGATAATCAAGTAGCCTTTGTGGAGTTTTCTAACCAATTCAATCCCTCCTGAGGGACTGGGACAGAAAATTGAATGGCAAGGAGCCAGGGTCAATCCTGAGTGGACTGCAGATAAAGAATTCAAGTTCAAATTAGAACTAGAATTAGAATTAGCTTCATTGTCACACATACTCAGGTGAGTACAGTGAGTAGTCTATAAATCACTATGCACATTACCATGTTGGTATAGAAGTACCTAGGTACAGATTCTTAAGTACTGGGAGCTAGGATTGGGACAACTATTGGCTTTAACGGAGAGAAAGGGAGGGAAGCAGGGAAGCACAGGCCCAATTTCCATCCAACGACTCCTGTTGGGAGACAGATGTAGATTCTGAGCGGAAGAAACAATTTGATTTCGCTGTGAAGCTCCCCCTCCAACCCCACCACTACCCCAGTCCAATATTTGACAGGTATCCAAAATCTGGGCTCATATATGGAAATTATCAGTTCGCACACATCTGAAACCCAAGTATTGAGATCCCTGCTGTCGATATCGGTTGCGTCTAAGCAATTTATTGAGGCTGCCATTTTTATGGGCGGGGATTTCAAGCGTTTCGGGTCTGCCTACACCTTTTACACAAGAGGGTACAGAGTCACCAACAACCAAGGAACAGGCATGTTTTTGTACACCGAGACAGAGACTGCGGGGTCTGTTCAGCAAGGTGTTTGACTCTGTGGGGCATCACAGCAGAGCCTAATGCTGGAGAAACACAGACAGACAGGAATACAGAGAGCAGTATCATGACTTTCCCGGATATATCCCTTAATCAATGGATAGCCTGAAGTATGAAAAGAGAATGTGCCAATGTAAGGCTTGTAAAATGGTGGGGAAGAGTAATTTCCAGGGACAGGGAAGATTACATGACTGCACAGGAATAGAGAGAGCTGTCAGTGAGCTAATGAATGCTCCATACCTTTCACAGCATTCAGATAGGCTTTCAGGTCCTTATGCAGCTTGTTCCCATCGGCCTATGAGAAAAACGCAAAGTTCAGCTTCATGTTACACAGCTGTCCTCTCCTCTGGCACACAGCACGCCACCTCTGGTGGAGAAAGCTGCTCCTCTGCTTACCAAACATTTCCATCTCTGGTGCAGCAACCCTAGCCCCAGTACACAGGCACTCTGTGTCTCACCCTGTGCTGGCCCTACTCTGGGAGTGTTTGATGGGGGAACAGTGTAGAAGGAGCTTTACTCTGTGTCTCACCCTGTGCTGGCCCTGTCCCTGGGAGAGTTTGATGGGGCAACAGTGTAGAGGGAGCTTTACTCTGTGTCTCACCCTGCGCTGGTGCTGCTCTGGGAGTGTTTGATGGGGGGACAGTGTAGAGGGAGCTTTACTCTGTGTCTCACCCTGTGCTGGCCCTGTCCCTGGGAGAGTTTGATGGGGCAACAGTGTAGAGAGAGCTTTACTCTGCATCTCACCCTGTGCTGGCCCTGCTCTGGGAGAGTTTGATGGGGGAACAGTGTAGAGGGAGCTTTACTCTGTATCTAACCCTGTGCTGGTGCTGCTCTGGGAGAGTTTGATGGGGGGACAGTGTAGAGGATGCTTTACTCTGTATCTAACTCTGTGCTGGCCCTGTCCCTGGGAGAGTTTTATGGGGGACAGTGCAGAGGGAACTTTACTCTGTATCTAATCCCGAGCTGTCCCTCTCTTGGAGTGTTTAATAGAAACAATACAGAGGGAGCTTTAACCTGTATCTAACTTTGTGCTGTCCATACCTTAGGAGTGTTTGCTTGGGGGACAGTGTACAGGGACGTTTATTTTGGATGTAACCCTGTGCTCTCCCTGTTCCAGGAGTGTTTGATGGGGGGGACAGTGTAGAGAGAGCTTTATTTTCAATTTTACAGAGTGAAGGGCATTGTCTTTCATTTTAAAAGAGTACAGGGCACTCCAAGTTCAAACCATTCATTGTCTAAATATCAAACACTCGCCTCTATATCTCCCATGATATAGAATCTTTGGCCTAGGCCAAACTGCCACAGTGCAGCATCGAGTTGGAATCTCATCTCCAATGTCAGGAGGCTTGCACGGCATCTCAACCTGGCACAACTGGCAGAGTGTGACAGCAGTCGACATCAAATGATTTTGAGGCTTCTTACTATTTTTGGTGAGAGAAACAGGTGGTGGATTTTAAATGCCTTTGAGCACACAAAACTGAGGGAGAACACTAGTGGTTGTAGTCCTAATCTCTGGCCAGGATACCCAGATTCAAGACTGACCTCAGCTGTGGAAGTGTGTCACTCCATACCTCAGTGGGTGAATTAAAGCAACTGACGTCAATAAATAGGGAAACACTCTGACGCTGTGCATGGGTGAGGCAAGGGATAGTATGGTATGGCTCCCAAATATTAAGAAAGATATAAATGCCCCTGAGGGAATATAGAGGATTTACAAGAATAATTTGAGGACGGGGTGTTCTAGCTGAAAGTTGAAATGTCTGAATTTGTTCTCCTTGGATGAAAAGAGGCTAAGTGCGGAGGTGGTATTGAAGGGTCAATGTTTCCATGGATAAGCTATCCATTCAATGAGAGCTAGGATGATGTGCAAATTAACTCCATTCCCCTGTAAATACCCCATATCCCTCTGTCCCATTGGCAAACAAAAATATGACTGTATCAGCTGCAGAGTTCCAAAATGTTATTATGCTCGATAAGAAAAGGTATTTCCCAATTTGAATCCTGAAAGATTTCATTCTAAGGTTTTGAATTTGCCTTTAGTCTTAGACTCCCAAACCAATGGAAATTGTTTCTCCCATTCTACCCTACACATCTTGAAAACTTTAAGAAACATGAGGAACCTCTTAACCTTCCGAATTCCCAGCACCAAAACTCCAGTATCATGTCCACTTGTAAGTTAATCCTCGGCATGCAGTTACCACTTTAGAAAAATGCACTGCACTCCTTCCACGGCCAATATTTTCTTTCTAAAGTGGGTTACTCATAACTGCTTAAGGAAGTGGCTTATAAGATTGCCAGAAATACTGGTAAGCCTGAGTATTGAAAGCAATTTTGGTCCCAGTGAAAGAAGACATGAATAACAAAGGGGGGAAAGATAGAGTGCAAACTGACAAGGATCATAAAAACAGACTTGAATAGCTTCTATCAATATGTAAAAGAGAAACGATTGACAAGGATAAGTGTGGGCCCATTACAATTGGGAATTTATATTGGAGAGCAGGTGAATGGTGGAAAACAAAACAATTACTTTGGATCTGTCTTATAGTCGTACAGTCACGCAGCATGGAAACAGACCCTTCAGTCCAACCAGTCCATGCCAACCAGAATCCCAAACTAAACTAGTTCCACTTGCCTAAGCTTGGTCCATATCCTTCCGAACATTTCTTATTCATGTACTTATCAAAATGTCCTTTAACCATGGTAACTATACCCATATCCACCACTTCCTCAGGAAGTTCATTCCACACATGAACCACTCTCTGTGTAAAATAGTCGCCCCTCATGTCCTTTTTAAATCTTTCTCCTCCCATGCCCCATAGTCTTGAAATCCCTAACCCTGGGGAAAGTACATCTGCCATTCGCCTTATCTATACCCTTTTATAAACCTCTACAAGGTCACCCCTCAACCTCTTATGCTCCAGTGAAAAGAGTCCCAGCCTATTCAGCCTCTCCTTATAACTCAAACCCTTCATTCCCAGAAACATCCTGAAGATACATAAAATCTCCCAGGTACCAAGGGACTTGTGTAGATGAAGAGATTGTAACCCTGTTATTTAAGAAAGGAAATCAAGGAGAAGTGGAGAACTACAGACCAGTTGGATTGGAAAAGTATGAGAATGTATTATACAGGATGCAGTAACTGACCATTCAGAACGTACTAGGTCGATTTGGGAAGATTTATGTGGTTTTATGAAAGGGAAAACAGGTCTGGCAAACTTTATGGATTTTTTTTTAAAGGTGTTGCTTGTAGCATCACCAAATGAGAACCAATGGATGTGATATATTTGGATTTTCAGAACGATTTTGAGAAGGTCCCACAAGGATGTTAGAAAAAAAATGAGAACACAAGGAATTGGGAGAAATATGAGTGCAGATTAATGATTGATTTGCAAACAGAAAACAGTGGCTATGAATAAACAAGCAGTGCACAGTTAAGACAGAGATGAAGATGAATTTCTTCTCTCAGAATCTATGGGATTTGTTATTGTAGATGGCTGTCGAGGCTGAATTGTTAAGTATATTCAAGGCTGAGACAGAAAAATAATCAGGAAGGGAATGAAGGGTTATAAGGAAAAGGCAGAAAAGTGGAGTTGTGGGTTATCAGATCAGCCGTGATCTTTTTGAATGGCAAGGCAGGCTCAGTGGGTGGAATAGCCTACTTGTGCTCCAACATCTTTTGGACTTAAGTAGGCCATTCTCAGGATGGCAGGCTGTTGCTGCTGAGGCACCATAAGGCTCAGTGCTTGGTCCTCAACAACTCACTATCTATCAAAACATACGGAAAGCAATTGTAATATGTCCAAATATGCTGCTCACATCAAATTGGGTAAGAATGGAAGTTTTGAGAAGGGTTCAAAGAGGCTTGAAGTGGACTTGGGTAGGAGAGGTGAATGGCTGATATGGCAGATGGAATATCATGTAGATAAGCATGATGTTATTCACTTTGGTCTAAGAAAACCAAGGCAGAATATTTCTGAACTGGGTTGGAAAATGCAGGTGTTCATAGAGATCTGGGGCTCCTTGACCATGGCACACTAAAAGGTGGCAAACGGGTGCAGCAAACAGTTAGGATGCCAAATAACATGTTGACTCTCATTCCAAAGAGATTTCAAAGAGATTTGAAATGAAATCCTTCAGGGAATGTGGGCATCACTGGTTGGGCCCAGCATCTACTGCCCATTACTAGTTGCCCCTTGAGAAGGTGGGGGTGAGCTGCCTTCTTGAACTGCTGCAGTCCACCTGCTTCAGGTAGACTCACAATGTGCCTTAGGGAGGGAATTCCAGGACGTTGGCCCAGTGACTCTGAAGGAAAGGCAATATATTTCCAAGTCAGGATGGTGAATGGCTTGGAGGGGCATGTGCAGGGGGTGGTACTCCCATATATCTGCTGCCTTTGTCGTTCTAGATGGAAGACCTCATGGGTATGGAAGGTGTACTGTGAGGACCTTTGGTGAATTTCTATAGTGTATCTTGTGGATATTGCTGTTCCTGGACATTGATGGTGGAGGAAGTGGATTTTTGTGGATGTGGTGCCAATCGAGTGGGTTGCTTTGTCCTGTATGGTATCAAGCTTCTTTAGTGTCGTTCCGGCTGCACTCATCCAGGCAAGTGGGGAGTATTCCATCACACTCCTGGCTTGTGCCTCGTAGATGGTGGAGAGGTTTTGGGGAGTCAGGAGCTGAGTTATTTGCTGCAGTATTCCTCACCTCTGACCTGGTCTTGCAGCCACTCTGTGTGATGAGTCCAGTTTTCAATTTCCGGTCAATGATAATTCCCAGGATGTTGATAATGGAGGATTCAGTGATGGTAACACCATTGACCATTAAGATGCAATTTTCTCACTGACTTCCTTTCCAACCCTGGGACAGAATGCATCTGCTTCAAGAGGTATGCACTACCTGTTTCTCCATTGCTGCTGCCTTGGTTACATCAATGCTATTCAGCCCATGTCTGTGATTTAATGAGCGTTTTCTGAGGATGTCTGGCACGTAGCTTCTTCCCTCACTTTAAATTCTGACATAAAGTCATCAAATTCTATGCAGCAATCCGGGCAGTCTAACTTCCATACCCTGTGCTCTCCCCAGAGCCCTGCATGTATATTTCCCTTGAGTGCCCATCCAATTTTGGTTTGAAATCATTGATCTTCACCACTCTCACACCCTCGTAGGCAGTGAGTTCCAGGTCATCTGCTGTCGCTGCAAAAGCAAGCTTTTTCTCCCTGTATCTTTTCTCCAGGACTTTAAATCTATTCCCACTCATTCTGTTTCATCGGCTAATGGGAATAGATTTTCATTGCCTAGCTTACTAAAATGCGCCCCCATCCTGATTCACCTCTATCTAATCTCCCTCAACTTGCTTTGTAGCCCTATTGTCTCTAAACCTGAACTTATCAAGAAAGTCTCTCATCCTTAACAGATGATCAGGATGGAACTATTCTGATAAATGTCCTTTGTAACCATCTCAAGGACCCTTGCATCCTTCATAAGGTGTGGCGAACTGATTTGGATTTTATACTCGAGTTATGTCCTCACCAGGGTTTTACATTGGTTCGGCACTGCTTGCTGCTTTTGTAGTCAATACAATATACAAAGCAATACAGCACAGGAATGGGCCTTTCAGCCTACCAAGCCTGCACTGATCCTTATTCCTTATTTAGACCCAATACTTATTGCCCATGAGTGGTTTCTATCCCTCTGTTTGACCCTCATTCATGTGTCTATCAAGATACAGCTTAAACATTGTTAACATGCCTGCTTCCACCTTGCAGTGCATTCTAGACACCCACCACCCTCTATGTGAAAAATTTTCCCCACACTTCTCCCCTCAACTTCCCCCTCTCACCTTGAACTTATGCCTCTTGCAGTCAGTGCCTGTATTTATAAAGCCCAAGATCCCAAGCGCAGTGCTTCCCACTCTTTCGATATGACCTGCCACCTTCAAAGATCTCTGCACCCACAGCCCCAGGTCTTTCTGTCTCTCCACACTCATTAGAACTGTGCCATTAAGTCTAGTTGCCTCTTCCCATCATACAACCAAAATGTAGCAGCTCACTCTTCTCTGGATTAAACTCCATCTACCACTTGTCTGTTCATTCTGCTCCCCTGCCAATAGCCTGTTGGGATCATCTTCACTTTGTCTCAACCTCAAGTTTGGTATCACTGGGAAATATTGAAATTTTAATCTGCATTCTTTATAATGCTAGAAAGAAAACACACTTATCCAAGCACTGACTCTTAGGGAACACCATGATCTGTCATCCTAGAGTCTGGAAAATTACTATTTCTCATGACTCACTGGTTTCTGTCCCTAAGCCAGCTGTTTATCCACAGTGATGCCCCCTTTCCCATGAGCCTTGATTTCATTAGGCCCTTCTCTTTTGTATTGTGGCAAACTCTTTCTTCCAGTCCATATACAGCAACATCCACATTTCCCTTTTCTTACTTCAAACAAAAAAAATCATTTTGATAATTTGTCCTTTCACAGGATATGGGTTCCTATTTGGTGCTCATCCCTCATTGCTCTTAAGAAGGTGGTCCTGCACTATCTTACTGTACCAATGAAGTCCAACTGGTTCATCTTTTCTGCAATGTAGTGGTTTGGTACAAATGGTTTGTTTAGCCATTTCAGAGGGCACTTCAAGTGTGACTACATTGCTGTGGGCCTGGAACCACAAGGTCTGCCCTATTCCATCTGCTTTGTCTCTCCTCGCACCCTTTCCAGAAGAGTCTGGAGCGCCACCAGCCCCCGTTGTCAAATCTCCACGTCGGCCATTTTGCAGCCTGCATTGCGCAGCAAGGCGAGAGAGTTTGCTCCTGCAATGGGCTCACTGAGCCCTTTGGCGCCGTTGGCAGTTGCTGAAATTGCTGCTTGGTTCTGCGCTGCACTGTTTGTGCAAGGGTCATAGCACATGATCGTCCAAGGCCAGCCAAATCCTCGGCTAATAAGCACACTCCTGGGAACCAGAAAGCTGAGCCAACACTCGGGCAGAACTGAAACAAAAGGCTGCTTGCAAAATCATGGCTCCTGATGACAAGGAGATGAGTGCCTTTCGCTAAGGACAATGTCAGAGAGTCTGTTGGTACTGATGTTGACCTATTACTGAAGAAAATGTCAGGGTATCTTTACTGAAAAAGAATGTTAGAATCTGTTGCTATGGATGTTGACAGAGCATCTATTGCTATGGGGGATTCTCAAAGTGAGTCTGTTGCTATGGGAAATCTTGGAGAGTGTTTATTGCTGTGAGGTTTCAGTGTATCTGTTGCTGTGGAGAATATGAGAGTATAGACACATGCAGGTAGCATGGTACCTGTTGATATGGAGTCCATTAGATTGCCTGTTAAGATACATGTCATGGAACCAGTTGTTCTGCTGGAAGTTAAAATGCCTGTTGCTCAGGAGGATATGACAGTATCTTGCTAAGACCGGTAACAATCGGTATGGAGGATATGAGAGTGTCAGATGCTAAGGCAAGTGTCAGGAAATCTGTTGCTATGTAGAATATGATAGGAGCCGTTGCTAAAGCAGATGTCAGGTTACCTGTTGCTATAGACAATATGAGAATGCTAGTTGCCAGGGCAGGTGTTGGGATACATGTTGCCATGGCAGATAGGGGAATACCAGTTGCAAAAGCAGTGTTCATGAAACCTGTTGCTATGGATGCTTTGATGGTCGCCGTTGCTAAGACAGGTGTCGGGTAACCAATTGCTATGGCAGTTGTGAGAGTGTCTGTTACTCTGAAGGGTATGAGTAAATCTGTTGCTAAGGCTGTTGTCAGTATATCAGGTTGCCTGTTGCTATGGAAGATATGAGAGTGCCTGGTGCTAAGTCAGGTTTCAGGGTACATGTTGCTACAGAGTATAATGGCTGTTGCCAATGTGGGTGTCATGGTATCTGTTGCTGTGGAAGATATGAGATTGCACATTCCGAGAGCAAGTGTCAGGATAACTGTTACTATGGAGGATGTGGGAGTGCTGGATGATAAGGCAGATATCAGGCCATCTGCCATTATGACAGATAGAAGAGTGGCAGTTGCTAGCGCATGTGCCAGGGTATCTGTTGCTATGAAGGATAGGAGAGTGCCCATTGCTAAGGCAGGAGTCAGGGCTCCTGTTGCTATGGCAAGTATGAAAGCACCTGTTGCAAAGGCAAGTGTTACAGTACCTGTTGCTGTGCAGGCTGTGAGAATACCTGTTGCTATGGAAGGTATGACAGTACCTGTTGCTGAGGAGGATACATGAGCATCTGTAGCTAAGGCATGTGTCAGGGTCTATTTTCCTATGGCGGATATGAGAGTGCCTGTTGTTAAGGGGCATATGACAACATCTGTTGCTAAATCGGGGTCATTATACTACTGTGGAGGATGCGAGAGTGTCTGTCCCTAAGGCAGGTATCACGATACCTGTTGCTATGAAGAGTACTCAAGTATCTCTTGCTAAGGGAGGTGCCAGGTACCTGTTACTGTGCAGGATTGGTGAGTGTCTTTTGCTAAGACAGGTGCCAGGGTAGCTGTTGCTATGGAGGACATCAGATTGCCTATTGCTAAGAAGGATGGCACAGTACCCGTTGTTATAAGGATGGAATGGTACCTGTTGTTTGTTGAAGCTGTTTGCGCACTGCTCAAACTGTTCATCTTTTGTTTCCATGGTTTTGCCCATTTTCTGGAGAACCTGAAGGAGAAAAGTAAAGTTCGGTTCAGCACCCGCTACATTTTAGCAGCTGCACATCAGACCTGAGAGTAGGAAGGGGATGCTAAGAGAAATGTAAATAATTCTTACCCGAAATCTTTGACTGCTCTGGGATTCACATAAACCCCCCGAGTAGCAGAGGATTATGGGCTGGTCACAGCACCCTTTTTTCCAAATACTCCTATCATTGGGCACAGAGCTAGTAGTCACACTAGAGTTTGACGTGGGAGCCAAAGAATGGCTCCATCCACTCCTTTTGAATACCTCCATCCACCTATCAAAATGCCCAGTGGAGCATGTCTTGGTCCAATTAACTGCTGAGAATCGGGCATTTCCCCAAGAGCAAGGGTCATTAAAAATCAGCCATACTGTTTCTGAAGAAGATTACTTGGCTTGTCCCTTGCCATTCTGCAAAGAAGTTCAAGGCCATCAGAGGTGCCATCACTCAGGGGGTATCACTGAGTCCAGGGAATAAACGATGCCACTATTGGAAGGGCAGGAACTTCACCTGCACTCCTGATGAAAAGTGTTGGCAAGGATGCTAGAAACTGCACTGAAATTCATTGGCCTTTGTTGGATCTTGCTGTGCATAATCCAGCTGTCTTGCAAGATTTGTAGCAAGATTTGCAGGAATAGATTCATGTTGCGCTCCCACTGGCATCAGTGGACATTTGGAATTTCAACAATGACCGCCCATGATGCCAAATGTTGTTAACTCCAATGGAGCAGGACTCAGAATTAAATCAAAGATGAATGGATGGGGGGAGGAATGGGAAACAGAGGGGGCAGGAGTCAGAGATTGGGGCGGGGGATGTTGGGATACAGGGGAGGATTGAAATACGGGAGGGAGAAATAGAGGGGGGAGAGGAGGTTCGGGAGATGGAGGAGTAGAGGAAAGCAAGAGGGTGAGGGGAGGAATGGGATGGGAGGATTGGGAGACAGGGAGGGGAGGAATGGAATGGAAGGGGGGAGGGAGGGGAGGAATGGGAGAAAGGGAGGGAGTGGGGAAGATTGGGGAAAGGGAGGAAGGGGAGCAGTGGTTTGGGAGTTGGGGAGGGGAAGATTGGGAGGGGGCGTGCGAAGGATTCGAAGACAGGGAGGGGAGGAATGGGTGATGGCAGGGTGGAATAATATTTTTTAGCGCTGCACTAATTATGAAATATCCAGAAACAGACGAAATGTTTCGAAGCCAGAGGCTACAAGCAATCAGTTCAGTGATTAATATTCAGGTTGAGTATTCCTTGCGGGATGCTCCTCTCCCAGGTGTTTCCCGAGCAAGCAAACCGAGTTTCTGCTGACTGCCGAATGTTCCAAGAGGGCTGCCGTCTGGAATTGTGAGTCACACGGGGGAAGTAGAGTGCGTTTCAGTTCGAAAAGCAGAACTGGCAGCCTCAAAACTGTCAAGAGTGCAGATAGAAACTGAGCCTGAACATGCTGTTCACAGTGCTAACTCTGTTTCTAAATGCCTATGGTTTTTACTCACACAGGGCAGCCTGGGCAGACAAGGCAGGAAGGAACAGGGATGAAGGGGCTCGGACATCTTTGTATCAACAAAGACCCAACAACTTCAGAATCGGTTCTGTAACATTCCCAAGTTCATTAAGTTCACATTCAACAAAACGTCTCATTTGGCCTTGTGGAAAGTCTTCCCAGTTGCAATGTGTGACGTTTAGCAAGTGACTGGCCTCAGTCACTCTCACTGCTGAACCCTCCCAAAACAAAGATCAGACATCAGCAGCTAATTTACCTTCACAAAAATCCACTCTGACAGACAATGTTGCAAATAAAGTTCCCTTTACACTTCTCCGCTACCCCCTGCCACCCATCAAACATTCCCAGGACAGTGCAGCATGGGTTAGAAACAGGGTAAAGCTCGCTTTACACTGTTCCCATCAAACACTCTCACAACAGGGACAGCACAGGGTTAGATACAGTGTAAAACCTCATCTCATAAATCCTCCATCAACTACTTCCAGGACTAGGACAGTATGGGGTCAGATACAAAGTAAAGCTCCCTCTACACTATCCCACCTTCAAACACTCCCAGGACAGGGACAGCATGGGGTTAGATACAGAGTGAAGCTCCCTCTACACGGTCCCCATCAAACACTCCCAGGGACAGGGACAGCACGGGGTTAGATACAGAGTAAAGCTCCCTCTGCACTGTCCCCCCATTAAACACTCCCAGGACAGGGACAGCACAGGGTTAGATACAGGGCAAAGCTTCCTCGACACGGTCCCGTCAAACACTTCCAGGACAGGGACAGCACGGGGTTAGACACACATTAATATGCACTCAGTTTGCCACATTTTTGAACATGGCATAATCTACGCTTTCTTGTGCACTTTCAGAATGTTAGATTTAGACTGAAGCTGTCTTTGAGTTCACATAATTAACACGTGTCACCCACTGGATCCAAGTCAGTGTTGGATCTTAGCTGCATCTTGCTGTCAGTGTGAAGGAATGGCAACGGTTAATCCTCATCTTCTTAACTTCATCACGGACCACTGCCTTCTGTTTCTGGATCGGGGATATCAAAAGACAACACAAAAGCTTTTCCCATCTCTGTGCAGAGAAAGACGTTGCTCAGAAAGCAATGCAGGTCCCGTAAAAACTGAAGTGAGATCTTCTGTTATCACATGGAAAAGGCTGACAACCTGAAGCACTGCTCTTTCTGGGCATACACAGGTCCCCTTTGATGGATATCCTTGGAAAGCTCTCAAAGGACAGAGTTTCCACAAAATTCACAGCAACCACAGAGATAATCACTTGATTGACTATTTCAGAATGGCGTTGGTGGCGAAAGCGAAGGAAGGTTGGAAAAGTTCTCGCCTGTCGGCTGAGAAACAGCTGGGATCTTTAATAAAGCCCAGGGTGAGTTAAAGGCTTGAAAATGTTCCTCTGATCAGAGACAGTCACTGGGTCATTCATGCCACAGAAAGAAGCCATCTGGCTCATCGAGTGCAACAGGATTTTTTTTTTTGATGAGGTGATTAAACTGAATCACCTTTGGATATTATTCATATGGGCTGCCAGAGTGCATTTGATAAAATGCTTCCTGAAAAGACTGCTCGCTACAGTTGAAGCTCACGCACATGAAGACAAGGTGTTGAGCTGGCTAGAAACTTTAATGACAAGAGGCAGAGAGAAGGAAGCATCAAAACATAAAACATGAGAGCAGGAATGTAAGCACGCATCCATTAAATCTTCTCCACTATGACTGGCCATCAGCCATAGCTCCACTTCCCAAACTGACCGCTAAGATTCCACCATACATTAGGTGCCCTGTCCCGTGGAGAAGCAACAGCCTAGTGGCATTATTGCTGGATTGTTAATCCAGAGACCTACCTAATGTTCTGGTATCCTGCATTCAAATCCTGCCATTGCAAACAGTAGCATTTGATTTCGATGAAAACCTGGGATGAAGAGTCAAATGATGAATCCATTGCTGATTGCTGAGAGGGGTAAGACCCATCTGATTCACTCATACCCTTCAGGGAAGCAAGCTGTCATCCTCACCTGGTCTGGCATACATGTGACTCCAGACTCACCAGCAATGTGGCTGACTCTTAACTGCTGTCTGGCAACTAGGAATGGGCAATAAATACTGGCCTGCGCAGTGACACCAACATTTCATAACTTCTTAAAAAGTGTCAGCCAACTTCACATATATTCAAGAGTTGAGGATCTGCAACCTTATTGGACAAAGGTTGAGTGAAGATATTTCTTCTCATCGTGAACCTAAATGATCAGTCCCTGATCTTGAGACTGAAGAATAATGAATCATTACTTTAATCAGCTGTATGTGACTTGTGGTGTCCCACAAATATCTGATCTGTGTTCAAACCTCAACTCTGCACTCTATTCAGTTACAATGATGGGACAGACTGCCACATATCCCTGTTGGATCTACAGATGCTAAGTATTGATGCGAAACAAGGTGCGCTATTAAAGTTTTTCTCTTGCACACATCAAGGAACAATCACAAGAATGCCAAATCTCAAAGGGAACGATAATTTCTAGTACATGAGAAAAGGTTACTGATTAGTTGGTAATTG
This sequence comes from Stegostoma tigrinum, assembly GCF_030684315.1. Classification (NCBI taxonomy): domain Eukaryota; kingdom Metazoa; phylum Chordata; class Chondrichthyes; order Orectolobiformes; family Stegostomatidae; genus Stegostoma; species Stegostoma tigrinum. The sequence goes on along the minus strand of NC_081404.1, from coordinate 4,820,291 downwards.
GGTGTTGCCCTGAAGGAAGCATCAGGGAACCAACTTTTGATTCAAATCTGGCAAGTCTACTCTGATTGGACAAGGCACTACCATGAGCAGTATACCAGAGATGCATAAGAAAAGGGCAAATCCAAATTTGTTGACAGCACAAAGGTGGAAGGGATTTCTAGCAGTGCAAAATTGCACAGAGGTAGAGACTAAACGAATGGACAAAAAAAGTGGCAACTGAACAGCAAGAAATGAAAATGTGAGGTCAGCCATTTGGGATCTAAAAGGGATATGTGTTATTAATGGTGAAAATCTACAAAGCTTAGAGATCCTCAGAAACATTGGGGTAGGGAGGTTTACAGGTATACATAATTGAAATGTCATAAACTGATCTGGAAAATATTCAGAAAGGTTAATGGAATTTTGGCTTTTGAGGAATAGACTGCATCAACGATTTAAACCCTCGGTTAGTTTACTCTTGGAGAACAGTGCACAGTTTTGGAAACCACATTTTAAGAAGGATAGATTAATCTTGGAGGATGTGCACTGTGATTCACCAGAATGATCCCTGGGCCCCAAAATTACATTATGAGCAGAGATTACGCAGAATAGAGTTGTATTCCCTGCAATTTAGGTCAACCTTAAGGAGACACTGAGGGGAACAGGCAGGGAAAATGGAGAGAAACCACTGCTGCTCGTGACATCTAAGATGAGGAAGAATAGTTTAAACATTGGGGCTAGATGTTTCTGGAATGAAGTTCAGAATTTTTTAATGCAGAAGATGACAGAAATTTGGGACACGCTTCTGTAACAGCATTGGTACCCAGTTGGTCGTTCATTATCAAATTGTATTGATCATTTTCTGCTCACCAAATGTAAGGGATTTGGGGCAAAAAGCATTATATGGTGAGACCACTGAACAGACCTGGTATCATTGATTCAGGTTAGAGCCTCTTCCTGTTCTTATGTTCAACACGCAATGTTAATGGTGGATTAAACTCTATCTCATTGGATTCATATTAGTGTTAGATCATGGTTCCCAGATTGGACCGATATTTGTGATTGATCACATCACTCTCTCATCGGTCCAACATTAAGAATCGATCACAAATCTTTCTCATTGGTCCTAAGTTAGAAATTCACCACATCTCTCCCATATTGGACAAACATCAACAATTGATCACAACTCTCCCTCATTGATCCATTCTTCATGATTGATTATTCAGTCTTCCATTGGATCAAAATCAATGATTGATCACATCTCTCAATGGATCAATATCAGTAATTGATCACATCTCTCTCTCATTGTATCAATTTCAGTAATTTTTTTTTCACTGGTGGAACATGGGCATCTCTGGTTGGCCCAGCATTTATTGCCTGTCTCTAGTTGCCCCTTGAGAAGGTAGTGGTGAGCTGCCATCTTGAACCACTGTAGTCCACATTTGTACGTTGACCCACAATGCCCATAGGGAGGGACTACCAGGATTTTTGCCCAGCAACAGAGAAGGAACGGTGATGTATTTCCATGTCAGGATGGTGTGTGGCTTAGAGGGAAACCTGCAGGTGATGGTGTTCCCATGTATCGACTGCCCTTGTCCTTCTAGATTGTCATGGCTGCCCAGATGGAAGGTGCCTTCCAAGGAGTCTTGGTAAATTTTTGTTGTGCATCTTGTAAATGGTACACACTGCTGCTACTGAGCTTCACTGATGGAGGGAATGGATTTTTGTGGATCTGGTGCCAATCAAACGGGCTCCTTTGTCCTGGATGGTGTCAAGCTTCTTGAGTGTTGTTGGAGCTGCATCCATCCAGGCAAGTGGGGAGTATTCCATCACACTCCTGACTTCTGCCTTGTAGGTGGTGATACAGGCTTTGGGAAGTCAGGAGGTGAGTTACTTCCTGCAATATTCCTAGCCTCTGACCTGCTGCTGTAGTCACTGTATTTATATGGTGAGTCCAGTTGAGTTTCTGTTCAACAGTAACTCCCAGGATGTTGATAATGAGAGATTATGCGAGGTGATGGCTTTGTGGTATCATTGCTAAACTATTAATCTGGCAATTCAGCGAATGTTCTGGAGACTATGTGGCTGACTCTCATCTGACCTCTGAAATAACTTCATAAGCCACTCAGTTCAGCAATGAAAAAAAAACGCAGATGCTGTAAACCAGGAACAAAAACAAAGTTGCTGGAAAAGCCCAACAAGTCAGACAGCATCTGTGAAGGAACAAGCAGAGTTAATGTTCTGGGTCCAGTAACCCTTCCTCAGCACCCCAGTTCTCTGGATCAGTGCCAGTTATTGATCAGAACTCCCCCTCTCTCTCTCTCTCATTGGGTGATCGGCAACAATAGATCAGACCTGAATTTCATTAGATCAATCTAAGTGATCAACCATAACTCTCTCTCTGGTTTAATGTCAAAGATTGATGGCAATTTCCTCTCTCATTGTATCAAAGTCAGTGAATGATGACATTTCACTCATTGGATCAATTTGAGTGATTGATCACATCTCTCTCATTGAATAAATATCAGTGAATGATCACATCCCTCTCTCGTTGCTTCAAAGTCAGTGAATGATCACATATCACTCTCTCATTGGATCATTATCAGTCTTTGATCTTATTGCTGTCTCATTGTAACAATGTCTATAACTGGTGATTTCTCTCTTTCATTAAGAAAATATGTCTTTGATCACATCGCTCTATCGCTGGATCAATGTCACCAATTACTCACATCCCTTTCTCATTGGGTAAGTGTCAGTCTTTGAGTGAAATGAGTGATTGATCACATCTCCCTTTCTCATTGGGTAAGTGTCAGTCTTTGAGTGAAATGAGTGATTGATCACATCTCCCTTTCTCATTGGGTAAGTGTCAGTCTTTGAGTGAAATGAGTGATTGATCACATCTCCCTTTCTCATTGGGTAAGTGTCAGTCTTTGAGTGAAATGAGTGATTGATCACATCTCCCTTTCTCATTGGGTAAGTGTCAGTCTTTGAGTGAAATGAGTGATTGATCACATCTCCCTTTCTCATTGGGTAAGTGTCAGTCTTTGAGTGAAATGAGTGATTGATCACATCTCCCTTTCTCATTGGGTAAGTGTCAGTCTTTGATTGCGGATATTTTTCTTTGGATCAGTGTGCATGATTGATTACCCATTTCTGTTTTCAACAGATGTCAGTGATTGATCAGAACTCTCTATCTCTAATTGATTCATTGTCAGTGAGTGATCAATTCTGTATTTCCTTGGATCAATATCAGTGATTGAGCTCATCTCTCTCTCTTTCTCAATCATAGAATCAATATCTGCGATTGGTAATATCTGTCCCTCACTGAATAAATGTCAGGGATTAACTACATCTTTTTCTCATTGGATCAATTTCAGTAATTGTTCACACCTCTCTCTATCATTGGATCAATGTCAGTCATCGATTTCATCTCTCATTGGGTCAGTGGTAGTAATTGATCATTTCTCTCACATTTGGTCAATCTCAGTGATTGTTAACATATCTCCCTCTTATTAATGTTACTAATTGATCAGAGCTGTCTGTCTCATTGGATCAATGTGAGTGATCATTCTTATCTCTCTTTCTCCCTCTCTCTCTCACACACACACATTGAATGAATTTCAGTGACTGATCACATCTCTCGCTCATTGGGTAAATCTGTCTTTGATCACATATATCTCTCAATGGAACAATGTGAGTGACTAATCACCTATTTCATTTTTCAGAAGAATGTTAGCGAGTGATCACATTTCTCTCTCTCTCACATTGGGTGATCATCAGTGATTGATCACATCTATACTTCATTGGACCAGCGTCAGTGATTGACCACATCTCTCTCTCTCACTGATCGGATTAATATCAACGATTGATCACATTTCTCTCTCGCTCTCATTTTCTCAATGTTAGTGGAATGAACAGATATTTCTTGGTATCTTTGGATCAATATCAGTGATCTCTCTCTCTCTCACACACACACTCTCTCATTGCATCAAAATCAGTGAATGATCACATCTCTCTCATTGGATTAATCTTCATGATTAATCATTCAGTCATTCATTGGATCAATGTCAGTAATGATCATATCTTTGTCACTCTTTGATCCAACAATTAGGATTGATCAAAACTATCTATCCATGGATTAATGAAGGTAACTGATGACAATTCACTTTTCCATTGGCTTAATATGAATGATTGATTTGCTGTCTCTCTCCAATTAGGTTCACATTAGTAAGTGTTCCCAAATTTCTCCCATTGGACCAGTGTCAGTGAATAATCACATCTCTCTCTCTCTCTTTCATTGGATAAATGATAGTAATTGATCACATCTCACTCTCATTGGGTAAATGTCAGGCTTAGACCTATATCTTTCATTGGATCAATATGAATGATTGGCTATTTATTTCTCTCTTTAGACCAATGATAATGATGGATCAGGACTCTGTCTGTCTCTGTCTCTCTCACTGGGTCATTGCCAGTGATTGATTACGCCTATGTTTCATTGGATCAATGTCTGTGATCAATCACATCTCTGCCTCTCTCACGGGATTAATGCCAGTGATTCATCATATCTCTCCATAAGTGGATCAATTTGAGAGATTGATCACATTTCCCTGTCTCATTGTATCAATGTCAGTGAATTGATCAGATCTCTCTTTGTCACTAGATCAACGTAAGTGAATGATCACATCTGTCCCTCTGAATCAAGGTAAATGATTGACCACATCTCTCTCTCATTCGGTCAAGGTCTGTGATTCATCACATCTCTCTCCCGTTGGATCAATTGATCACATTTCTCTCATTTTGTCAATGTTAATCATGGATCCCAATTCTACCCTTCAATGCATGGAAGTTCATAATGGTTCACAATACTTTTCTGTTAGGTCAATGATCAGAATTAGTCACAAATACTCCATCACTGGGTCAAAGTTTGCAATCAATCACTTTATTGTAACTCTTGATATGAGATATGTTGATGATGGAGGAATCACTGCCTGTATCGGTCCTTTGATGGGATTGAAAGGATTCTAAAGAGGAAGCTACTATGGACATGAAGACACTTGGCAGAACTTCTCACTTTCCCTCATTTCTTGGGAAGCTTTAACTTGCAATATTCATAAGACTCCTCAGGATTATTCTTTGTGCCTCTCAACTTTGCCTTGAGAGAGGAAACAAAAGTCTTCCATGGATTGGTGTGTCCTGTGCTACCACCATGTTATTGTGTGGGTTTTTTTCCATTCCTCCTGTAAGTTGATGCCAGACCTCTCAGTCTTTCTGAGCAATACTCATGAACAATAAGTATAGGGTGATGTGGCAGCACAGCTCCTGCTCTGAGCTGCACCAGTTCCAACCTTCAGAGTACAAAGTCCTGATTGTTTTAAGAAGCAGCAAACCTTCCTAATTCTTTCTTCCTTGTATTAGGCACACGACAGGGAGCAAAGTAATTTTCCACTCTGATATGAAGCTGATTAGAAGGTTTAAAGGTTGTGTATAAGGGACTAAAGACCTCTCATTACTTTCCCCATGATGAGATGAATCACAGAAGGTTTTTTGGACTATCAACACAATTATACAAGCAGTTCCAAAGGCAAAGCTAATGGTATCTAATGGTTTCTTTTTTGAGATAATTGGAAAATCAAAGTCCTCAGTTAGTACTTGAAGCCCTTAAGCTGAGGTTGGCCAATGCACAAGGATCTACAGAGGCAAATTAGAATGTTCTGATTCAAAAATCCTTGACAAGACATTGGGATCAGAATGAATTTTCTGCTAGGCATGTGGCTATTCACAAAGCAAAGAAAGGTGATGTATACCTCAAAACAAGGAACTTTTTTTCATTCTTTCATGTGAAGTAGCTAGCCCAGCATTTATTGCCTGTCCCTAGTTGCCCCTTGGAAGTTGGTGGTGAGCTGCCTTCTTGAACTGCTGCAGTCCATTTGCTGTACATAGACCCACAATGCCCTTAGGAAAGGAATTCCAGAATTTTGACCCAGCGACAGTGCAGGAATGGCAATATATTTCCAAGTCAGGCTTGGACAGGAACTTGCAAGGGGTGGTGTTCCCATGTATCTGCTGCCCTTGTCTTTCTAGATGGAAGTGGTTGTGGGTTTGGAAGGTGCTCCCTGAGGATCTTTGGTGAATTCCTGCAGTGCATCTTGTAGACAGTACACACTGCTGCTACTGAGCGTCGGTGGTGGGATGTTTGTGGATGTGGTGCCAATCAAGCGGTTGCTTTGTCCTGGATAGGGTCAAGCTTCTTGAGTGTTGTTGGGGCTGCCCCCACCCAGGCAAAAGGGGTGTAATCGACCACACTCCTGATTTGTTCACTGTAGATGGTGGACAGGCTTTGGGGAGTCAGGAGATGATTACTTGCTGCAGGATTCCTAGTCTCTGACCTGTTGTTGTAGCCATTGCATTTATAAAGCTTCTCCAATTCAACTTCTGGTCAATGGTAATCTCAAGCATGTTAATAGTGGAGGATTCATTGATGGTAACACCATTGAATGTCAAGGGATGCTGGTTAGATTGTTATTCGAGATATTATGAATGTGACTTGCCACTTAGCAGCGTAAGGCTGGATGCTGCCCAGATCTTGCTGCATCTAGATACAGCTTGCTTCAGTATCTGAGAAATCATGTGCTGTGAATCAAGAATGAACATCCCCACTTCTGACCTTATGATGAACGAAAGTTCATTGAAGAAGCAGCTGAAGATGGTTGGGATTAGGACACTACTATGAGAAGCTTCTGCAAAAATGCCTTGGAGCTGAGATGGCTGATCCCCAACAACCACAGCCATCTCCAAGGTATGCCCCCAACCAGCAGAGAGTTTGGCCCCAAATCGCAATAATTCCAGTTTTGCCAGGGCTCCTTGATGCCACACTAGGTCAAATGCTGCCTTGATGTCAAGGGCTATCACTCTCACCTCACCTCTGGAATGCAGCTCTTTTGTCCATGTTTGAACCAAGGCTGTAATGAGATCAGGAGCCGAGTGGCCCTGGTGGAACCCAAACTGGGCGTCACTGAGCAGGTTATTGCTGAGCAGGTGCTGCTTGATAGCCCTGTTACTGACACCTTCATCACTTTACTGATGACTGAGAGTAGACTGATGGGGCGGTAATTGGCCAGGTTAGATTTACCCTGCTTCTTGTGTACAAATTTCCACATTGGCATGTAGATGCAATGTTTGTCATATTTTTGCTTGTCCTTGTTTGATGTCACTGAGTGCGGAGTTTGGGTTGGGATACACTATTCAGGCCAGGGACCATCGGTCAATTAGAAATTCAATCAAGTCTGATGCGTACATCAGCTCCATACATTAACCGCCCGGTGGGCTAATGCTCTTTGACTGGGTCCACATGATTGATGGAGTACCCTTTCACCTATTGGATCAAACATCGTGATGATCACAGCTCTCTGCACCAGCTTGAGGCTCTGTATTGATTGACAGATTGAAGATGTAATTCTTTTTCTTCGTTCATAGGATGGGGGTGCCACTGTGTGAGCCAGCTTGTATGGTTTGTCCTTAATTGTCCTTGAGGAGGTGATGGTGATCATGGATCTGAAAGGTGCTGTCTGAGGATCTTTGGTGAACTTCTGCATTGCATCTTGTAGATAGTGCACCCTGATACAACTGAGTGTCGGCAGTGAAGAGAATAGATGTTTGTGGATGTGATGCCAATCAAGCAAGCTGCCTTGTTTTGGACAGTGTCAAGGTTCTTGACTGTTGTTGGAACTGCACCCATCCAGGCAAATGGGGAGTATTCCATCGCACCCCTGACTTGTGCCTTGGAGATGGTGGGCAAGCTTTAGGGAGTCAGGAGGTGAGTTACTCAGCGCAGTATTTCCAGCTTCTGACCTGGTCTTGTAGCCATTGTATTTATGTGGCTTGTCCAGAATACTTTCTGGTCAACGGTAATCCCAGGATGTTAATAGTGGGAGTTTCAGCAATGATAATAACTTTGAATGTCAAAGGAACAATGGTTAGATTATCTCTTATTGGAGATTGTCATAGCCTGACATTTGTGTGGCGTGAATGTTACTTGCCACTTGTCAGCCTAATCCTGGATATTGTCTGGGTCTTACTGCATTTGAACATGGAGTTATGAATGGTGCTGAACATTGTGCAATCATCAGCGACCATCCCCACTTCTGACCTTATGATGGAGGGAAGGTCGTTGACGAAGCAGCTGAAGATGGTTGGGCCGAGGACACTACCCTGAGGAACTCCTGCAGAGATGTCCTGGAGCTGAAAGTCATCAACAGTGCTGTCAAGCAGCACCTGCTTCTTCCACGGCCACTCAGATCCTGACCTCATTCCAGCCTTGGTTCAAACATGGACAAAAGAGCTGAATTCCAGAGGTGAGGTGAGTGACAGCCCCATACATCAAGGCTGCATTTGACCAAGTGTGACTTCAAGAAGTCCTAGAAAAACTGGAATCAATGGGCATCAGGGGGCAAACCCTCCACTGTTGGAGTCATACCTGGCATACAGGAAGATGGTTGTGCTTGTTGGAGGAAAATCATTTCAGCTAGTGTTCAGCTAGTGATATTCACATCCTATGAAGCAAGAAAAAGATCCATATAGCTCTGCTGCTGTTGATGACCCACAGTGATACAACTGAGTAGCTTGCTAGGCCATTTCAAAGACCAGTTTAGAGTCAGCCACATTGCTGTGGATTGAGAGTCATATGTAGGTCAGACCAGATAAGGATGGCAGATTTCCTTCCCTGAAGGACGTTAGTGAGCCAAATTGGTTTTCCCCCAATCATCAACAATGGTTTTAGTGGCTCCATTAGACATCAAATTCAAGATTTTTCAATGAATTCAATTTCCACCATCTACCATGGCAGGAATCGAACCCAGATCTCCAGCACATTACCCGGGTCTCTGGATTGTCGATTTGGTAAATCGTGCTATGCCATCACCTCCTCTCAATGGAGAGATTACTTTTAGGGGAGTTTAATATAATCGCCAATTTCTTGAGGTGACAAGCAATATAAGCTGTTTTAAAATAACCCAGTGCTAATCGATCCAGTCTCTTCATACACCAGTCCTGCCTTTCCAGGAATCTGTCTGGTAAACTTTAGCCAGAACATCCTTCCTCAGATAAGGAGACCTAAACTGAACACAATACTCCAGGTGTGGTCTCACTACGACCCCTGTACAGTAGCAGCAAGACATCCCTGCTCAAATCTTCTCACTAGAGATCACCACCTGCTGCATCTGAAATGCTTACTTTCAGCGACTGGTGTGGACCACTACCTAACCTAAGGATGGTGACCATTCAGTGAAGCTGGCAGATATCATTCGGCATCTGAGGATGCTGGGCCTGAGGTTTGAATTCAATAGGTACATCAGTTGGAGAACGCTTGTACCAAATCCCATTGTTTCCAACATTCCCTGAAGACTATTCCATTCAATGCAGCCAAAAGGAGGCTTAATATCAAGAGAAATTAACAAGGTGGAGCTATTCAGAGTAAGAGTCCTGAATTGTGCTCAGGAAGCATCAAACCTTCCTAACACCACCTCCTTTTGTTAGGCACTTTAGAACCTTGATATTGAGCAAGGTAATTTTCCACTGTGATATGAAGCTAATTAGAAGGTTTAAAGGTTGGGTACAAGGACTATAGACTTCTCATTACATGAATGACAGAAGGTCTCTTGGATTGCTAACACTCCAATACAATAAAGCAGTAGGGTCCAAAAAGCAACAGCAAAGCTGGTGGTATCTTTCAAAGATGATGAGATATGCCTGTCCATCCCCAAGGGCTGGCAAAAGTATCTGAAGTCATTCTCAGTGCAAGATTGAAGTGTTCTCGTCCCCACAGTGAAATAATATGAGTCAACCTGACAGAAAAGACATAAGGATTTGTCTTTGCTAATTAGGTTGTGCAGCTCTCCAGTGGTGCAATCTTTGACCAAATAGAGGTACAAATGTTGTGCAAGGCTTGTAGCATCTCATATAAAGTAGATGAGTATTTTGCATTGCTTGGAGGTGATAATACTTTGTGGTACCTCACAGTATAAATTTAATGATGGCCATTGTGTTGATCGTTCAGCCCCCCTGGTCTGTTCCATTATTCCATGAGCTATTGGCTGATCTGTGTCTCCAATCTATATATCTGCATTAGCTCCATAGCCCTGATATATTTATCAAATGGCAATCTATTGAATTGTTTGGAAAGCTCCAATCATGCCCCAGCGTCTGGACTCTACATGGAAACGGTTCCAATCGATCCCGGATAAGACCTGATCCCCTTATCTGACAAGAATCAATCCACCTCTACCTTAAAAATATTCACTAAACTCCACCCTCGACTACCCTATGAGGCAGAGAGTTCCAAAGTTTCAAAACTTTGGTGTTCTGAGGGAGGGTCACCAGATCCGAAACGTTAACTCTGTTCTCTCCTTCACAGATGCTGCCAGACCTGCTGAGCTTTTCCAGCAACTTTGTTTTTGCTCCTGGTTTACAGCATCTGCAGTTCTTTTGGATTTGTTTTCCAAAGTTTCATAATCTTCTGACAGAGATCTATATGTACATATTAATCACGTAAAACCTTCTAGCTGATTCAAGATTTAACAGCACCTTAGCTTTGTTTTGTACATCCTCATCAATGGTGTGAACCTTTGATCTTTTACATATAAATTCTGTGTCTGATACTACCTCGGTCACTAGCACCTGAAGAAGGTGCGAGGCTTCGAAACCTTGTATTTTCAAATTAACCTCTTGGACTATAACCTGGTGTGGTGTGATTTCTGACCTTATCCTATAAGAGTGATCCCTAATTTTTAAACATCTTCCCCTAGTTCTGACACACAAGAGGAAACATCCTTCCCATGTCCACCCTGTCGAGAGCTTATAAACTTCAATCAGTAACCTCTTCCTCTTCTAAACTCCAGGAGAAACAAGCCCCAGTCTGTAATAAGACAATGCATACATTCCAGGTCTCAAGATAGTGAACCCCTTCTGAGCCGTTTCCATAATACTGACATCCTTCCTTCAATAAGGGTACGAAAACTGTACACGGATTTTGAGATGTGGTCTCAATAATGCCCTGCGTTAGAGAAGCATAACATTCTTCTTTTACATTCAATTCCTCTTGTAATAAAAGGACAGCACTCCATTGGCCTTCTCAATTACACGCTGGACCTGCAAACTAACGTTATGTAACCCTAATCTTCCTTTACCTTAGATTTCCACCATCGCTATCTGTTTAATTAAATCTCCACTTCATTCTTCCTGCCAAGTTAGGAAATTACCATTTTTTTTCTCTGAACAAGGGTCTAGGCCTCAAACATCAGGTTTCCTGCTCCTACAATGCTGCTTGACCTGCTGTGTTCATCCAGCTCTACACCTTGTTAATCCCCATTTTTCCCCACATAATATTCCAGATTTTTGCCCATTCACTTAACCTATCTGTATTGGTCTGCATCCTTGCAATGGCATGGTTACACCGTACGTTCCTCCCTACGATTGCGTCATCTGCAAATTTAGCCACATGTCTTTGGATCCCCTTGTCTCAGTCATTGATGTTGACTGGAAAATGCTGAGACCCCAGCACAGACCTCTGTGAGATTCCACTGGTTACATCTGCCATGAGACAAAGATCCATTTATTCATACTAGAATCTGAGGCTTCATGAATGTTACTTGCCACTCGTCAGCCCAAGTTTGAATCTCGTCCACATCTTGTAGCAGTTGAGTTGTGATTGTTGATAAACATTGTGCAATCAACAGCAAGCATCCCCACTTCTGACCTGATGATGGAGGGAAGGACCTTGATGAAGCAGCTGAAGATGGTTGGGCCTCGCACACTACCCTGAGGAAAACCTGCAGAGATGTTTTGGAGCTGAGATGCCTGACCTCCAACAACCACAACCATCTTGCCGTGCATTATATAGAATTCCAGTAATTGGAGATTCTTTCGCCGACTCCCATTGACTTCTATTTTACTGGGCTCTTTGTTGTCAAGTGCATCAAATCCTACATTGATGTCAAAGGAGTTTACTCTCAGCTCACTTCAGGAACTCAGCTTCTGCCCTTCACAAAATCATAGCATCCTAGAATGATACCATATAGAATGAGGCTATTTAGGCCATAGTGCCTGAGGTGGCTGTCTCAAACAGCTATCCACTCCCATGCTTTTTCCACTTATCCCTTCTAGGATTCATCCAGTTCACCTTCGCAAGTTCCATCTGCTTCTATCACCTTTTCAGACAGTCATCCTGAATCTCAACAATGCATGGGGAAAAAGAATTTTTCTCTGGTCATCTTTGCTGCTTTTTTTTCTGTTTGTCATTGGTTATAGTCACCCTTCAGCCAGTGGAAAGAGTTTCTCCTTGCTTATTGTTTCAAAAACTGCCAACAATTTTGAAGATACAGGATTGGAAGTGGTCGATTTAGCCTCAGGAGCCTGTCCCACCATTCTTTAAAATCTTGGCTGATCTGTGACTGAACCGCACTTCCCTTCATATCCTCAGGTGACAAAAGCACAGCAATCTAAGCTTGAAAGTTTACTACCCATCCTGCCTTGAATGCTGCTTGTGGAGGAGCATTCCAAATTTCAATCACAACTTTGTGGGCTGAAGAGTTGCCTAATTTCATGCCTGAAATATCAGGCTCTAATTTTCAGACTCTACCCCCTTATCCTTGATTTATCCAAACAGCAGAAGTAGTTTCTTTCTACTTACGCTACATTTCCCTGATCATCTTGAAAACTTTGATTAAATATAGAAGCCCTACAACATGGAAGCAGCCCATCGAATCTGCACTGACCCTCTAGAGGCATGCCACCCCCTATCCTGTAACCCCACATTTCCCATGGCTAACCCACTTAGCTTACACATCCCTGAACACTATGGGCAATTTCCCACAGCTATTCCACCCTAACCTACACATCTTTGGACTGTGGGAGGAAACTGAAGCAAACCTGCACAGACACAGGGAAAATACACAAAGTCAACACAGGCAGCTACCTGAGGCTGGAATCGAACCTGGTTCCCCTGGGGCTGTGAGGTAGTAGTGCTAGACACTGAACTACCACATCACCCTTTACCTTTAACTGTCCTAAAATCACCTTTAATCTTCTAAACCTAAAAGCTACAACCCTTTTTATTTTGTAATCTCTCCTTATCTCTTAATTTTTGGAGCCCAAGTATCATTCTGGTATCTGGATCCCCAAGCCTCTCTCATTCCTTCATTGTTTCTAGATTTTCACCATTTAGAGAGGATCCTGTTTGATCCTTTGTGGGTATACAACAGGTCACCTCACATTTTCCAACATTCCATTTGCCAGCTTTGCTCATTCTCATATCTGTCAATACCTTCATCTCCACTGTTAGCAATGCTGCCCATCTTTGTGTCATCAGCAAATTTGGACACGTGACTTTCTATCCCATCATCTATTTTGGGGGGTTCCAACGTGTGGACCAACATACGGGGCACATTCTCTTGTATTAACTTTGATCTGATATGCCACACACAGGATCATTTCACATGGGCCCTGCTCCTGTTTTACTGCTGGACAAATTAACAGATCATTTATAGGATTCCCACAATTAATAATTATGCCACCTCATATGAATAGGATCTGTGATCAGGAAAAAAATGAGCTGCTCCTCCAACTTCTCTCCCTGGTGCATGCTGCTGTACACACACCAGTAAACTCTACTGTTAATGGTAAGGCCCTGGGGAGTGTTGTCGAACAGTGAGACATAGGGATGCAGGTACATCGTCCCTTGAATTTGGCATCACAGGTTGACAGGGTGGTAAAGAAGGCATTTGGCACACTTGCCTTCATTGGTCAGAGCACTGAGCACGAGTTGAGATTTCATGCATAAGGCATGGGGAAGGCCACATTTGGAGCACTGTGTACAATCCTGGTCACCCTGTTGTGTGAAAGATGTTATTAAACTGGAAAGGATGCAAAAAAGATTTACAGGGATGTTGCCAAGACTGGAGGACTTGAGTTGTAAGGAGAGGCTGGATAGGCTGGGAATTTTTTTCCCTGGAGCATAAGAGGCCGAAGGGTGACCTTATTAGAGGTTTATAAAATCGAGACAGGGTGAATAACCATGGTCTTTTCCCCAGGGTAGGGGAGTCAAAAACTAGAGGGGCACAGGTTTAAAGTGAGAGGGGAAAGATTTAAAAGGGGCCTGAGGGGTAACTTTTTCACACAGAGGGTGGTGCATGTTTGGAACAAGCTGCCAGAGGAAGTGGTGGAGGCTGGTACAGTTACTGCATTTCAAAAGCATTCAGACAGGTACATGGACAGAAAATGTTCAGAGGGATATGGGCTGAACAGACGCAAATGGGACGAGCTCATTTTAGGAAACCTGGTTGACGCAGACAAGTTGGGCTGAAGGGTCTGTTTCCAGATTGCATGACTCTGACCGTAGATCCAGGAGAGAACCAGTCTGTGATTCAAGGAGCGTTTAGCAGTCTGAGGCTTGATCTCAGTCAATAATCTGATCAGTGAAGAGCCAGGGTCCGGACATAGCTCCCTGTGTTAGACACTGCACCAGCTCCAAAGCTGGCCCATTATCCCGAATCTCTGTCTCCTTCTGTTCAGCCAGTTTCCAATCAAGTCAAGAATTTGCCTTCAATTTCTATCTCTTGCTGCTCAGCAATTTCTTCACTGAGAGTTTCCAATGAATCTCTCCTTGACTCTCTCTACTCCGAGGACAGCAACTTCTCCAGCCTCTTCACAGACCTGGGACCCTTCAACCCTCTTCTTGTGGGCAGCATGGTGGCTCAGTGATTCGCGCTGCTGCTTCACAGCGCCAGGGACCCCAGATTCAATTCCAGCCTCGAGTGACCGTCTGTGTGGAGTTTCACATTCTTCCCATGCCCGTGTGGGTTTCTTCCGGGTGCTCCGGTTTCATCCCACAGTCTAAAGATGTGCAGGCTAGGTGGATTGCCTGTGCTAAATTGCCCATAGTATCCAGGGATGTGTAGGCTAGGTAGGTCACCCATGGGAAATGCAGGGTTACGGGGATAGGGTGGGGGGGGGGTGAATCTGGGTTGGATGCTCTTTGGAGAGTCAGTGCGGACTTATTGCGCTGAATGGCCTGCTTCCACACTGTAGGGGTTCTACGATTGTGCTCTCTCAGCATGGCCTTGGCATCTTCCTTAATGCGTGGTGCCCAGAATCAGTGACATCAGCTGAGCTCTAGAAACAGTTGGCATAACTTCTTGGCTCTTGTAAGCTATGTCGCTGTTAATTTTTTCTTCTTTATTCATTCACGGGTTGAGGGTGTCACTGGCTAGGCATTATTTATTGCCCATCCCTAGTTGCCCAGAGTAAACTACATTGCGGTGGGTCTGGAGTCACATGTAGGCCAGACCAGGTAAAGATGGCAGTTTCCTTCCCTAAAGGGACATTAGTAAAACAAAGTCTCCCATTTCCTTTCATTTAACAGCTTGTTCAATCTGTCGTGCTACTTTTAAAGGTTTGCATACACCACTCTCCCCCTCCTCCATTCTGCCTGTTCCTGTGCCCCTTTTAAACGCTTGCCATTCAATTCATTCTTGGCACCAAAAGGTACCAGCACACACTTCTCTCAATTCATTTTCATCTGGCATAAGTCTGCCTATCTTGCCAGCCTGTCTAAGTTCTCCCACTACCCTGCTCTTTCTTTGTTGTGCAAAAGAGGTCAGTGTCATCTGAAAATGTTGACATTTTTGTCCTCGCTGCACAGATCCAGGTTATTAACAAGCATCAAAATGAGCTGGGGTCGAAATACCAAACTCTAAACCAGTTCTTTCCATTTTCTGTCCCTTTGGTCTCCATGCTGCCCCAAGCCCTTCCTGTGTTTTAATTATACTGACAACTTAATTCTGCAAGACTTGACCAAATGCCGTTAGTAAGTCGTCCAAAGTGAAGCACCAGCTTCATCAACTTTGCCTGATTTAGCGAGGTTTTGTTGAACCTGTACTGAACCTTGCTTAGACCACACTGAGAATACACCTTGTAGTTCTGGTTGAAAGATTTAGATTAGAAGATATCAAGACACTGGAAGGGGCACAGGTATTTACAAGGACAGTGCCAAAAATGTGAAGGTTTTACATATTAGGAAAGGCTGGGTCTATTTCACATTGAACAGGAGTTGAGAGAGGAGGCCTTAAGTATGATGAAAGGTTTTGACCAAGTTAATACAGACAGAGTGCTTCCTCTCATGGGGAGGAGCAGAAGTAGAGGCCGTCAATAAGAGAGTCCCCAAGAAATCCTGCAGGGAATGTGGAAGAAACTTCTTTACCGAGAGACAGGGGAGAATGTGAGACACGGTCCCTCGCGGAGTGGCTAATTTGCATAAATATAGGTACATTAAAGGAGAAACTTGTCAGGTACAGGAGGGAGGAGGGGACGGAGACTTACAATAGTAGGGGTGGATGAGAAAAGATGGGAGGAGGCTCGAGTGGAGCAGCCTGAACTGGTTGGGCTGAATGGTCTGTTTCTGTGCTGTATGTCCTATGAAGTCTATGATTGAGCAAGGTGGCAATGAGGTCCAGAACATGCTGGTCAGGCCAGGCATCAATGAGCAGGTGATAAAGGGGTTAAGAACGCAAGAGCACGAGTAGGCCTTTCAGCCCCTCAAACCTGCTCCTCCATTTAGTATGATCACAGCTGACCTCATGTTGGCCTCAACTCCACTTTCCTGACTGCTCTCCAAAAGCATTCACCCGTTATTAATTTAAAAACCTGTCTCTCTCCTCCATAAATTTACACAGCATCCACCACACTCTGGGGAGTGAAACTCACAGATTCATGATCCTTTGAGAGAAGTAATTTCTCTTCATTTCTGTTTGAAATCTGCCACCTCTTACCTAAAACAGTGACTTCTCATTCTAGATTGCCCCACAGAGGAAACATCCTCTCTCCGTCTACTTTGGGAATCCCCTTTAGCATCTTACAGACCTCAATTAGATGTCTTAACATTCTCCTCAATTCTCGCGAGTATACGCCTAAACCTCTCAAGCTCTCTTCATAACACAAAACTCCACATCTAGTCAATCCAGTGAATCTTCTCTGAACTGCCTCCGATGCATTACTATCTCTCCCCAGGTAAGGGGACTAAAATTGTATGCCGTATTCTAGCTGTCTGCTCTACTTTTCACTCAAACATCACAATCCTCAAACTACCTGAACCCACTCCTGAAGCCAACAACATGAAGATTTTGCCTTCTTCTCAATGAGACCCTGGGCCATGATATGCTGGGCCATGAGGTTGCAGGTTGTGCTGAAGTACACTTCTGCTGCTGTTGATGGCCTGCAGCGCCTCATGGATGCCCAGTCTTGAATTGCTAGATCTGTTTGAAGTCTGCCCCATTTAGTGCAGTGATCGTGTCACAGAACTTGATGGAGGGTATTCTCAATGTGAAGGTGGGACTTCGTCTCCACGAGGACTGTGCATGGGCAGATGCATCTGCAGCCGGCAGACTGGTAAGCATGAAGTCAAGTATGTTTTTCCTTCTTGTTGGTTCCCTCACCACCTGCCGCAGACCCAGTCTAGCAGTTATGTCCTTTAGGACCCGACCATCTCAATCAGTAGTACTGCTGCTGAGCCCCTCCTGGTGGTGGACATTGAAATTCCCCACCCAGAGTACGTTCTGCACCCTTGTCACCCTCAGTGTTTTTTTTTCCAATGGCTGATCATCTATGATAGGAGAAATTCTTCTCTAGCCTCTCATTATGAATAATTTACCAATTTCCTGCTCACAGGGAACTAAACACCATAGAGAAAAGCAACTCACAGTTAAGTAACTGAGCCATCCTTCAATTAAAAGGAGACATTGCCCCACAATTCAGAAATGGTCAAAACTGACAAATATCACTCAGTTTTCGAGGTTCAGAGTTCGACTTTCAATAGTTAGACCAGGTGGAGAAAGCTTGCAGCAAATCATTTCCAACACTACCTGAAGACTATTTTGGGAACAGATGCACTGCAGAAATTCACCAAAGATCCTCAGGCAGCACCTTCCAAACCCACGACCACTACCATCCAGAAGGACAAGGACAGCAGATACATGGGAACACCACCCCCTGCAAGTTCCCCTCCAAGCCCCTCACCATCCTGACTTGGAAATATGTTGTCATTCCTTCACAGTCATTGGGTCAAAATCCTTGAATTCCCTCCCTAAAGGCATTGTGGGGCCAACCCACAGCAGGTGGACTGCAGTGGTTCAGGGAGGCAGCTCACCCCCACCTTCTCAAGGGGCACCTAGGGATGGGGGGATAAATGCTGGGCCCAGCCTGTGATGCCCACATCCCACAGGGGAGTAAATGAGAAGGGAGTTTTGCATAATTTTGGTATTCCGTTTAACACAGTCAAGAGAATTATTGGCATCAAGAGAAATTGACAAGGTGAGGTTATTCAGAGTACAAAAGTCCTGAATTGTGCTGAGGAAGCATCGATTCTTCCTAACACTCTCCTCCTTTTGTTAGGCATTTTAGAACCTTGATATTGGGCAAGGTAATTTTCCACTGTGATATGAAGCTGATTAGAAGGTTTAAAGGTTAGGTACAAGGGACTATAGACTTCTCATTACATGAATGACAGAAGCCCTTTCAGATTGCCAACAGTCCAATAAATAAAAAACAGGTGGAAGCTTTCTCTGGAGTACCTCAAGAACAGGTTGGTGGTAGAACAATCCAGCTGGATCCAACTGCTTTGCCCCACATAAGGGAGGATCAGAGATGGCTCAAGCATGGCCAGTTGGCATTTACATTCCAAGATAACAAAGTGTGAAGCTGGATGAACACAGCAGGCCAAGCAGCATCACAGGAGCACAAAAGCTGACGTTTTGGGCCTAGACCCTTCGAAGGGTCTAGGCCTGAAACATCAGCTTTTGTGCTCCTGAGATGCTGCTTGGCCTGCTGTGTTCAGCCAGCTTCACACTTTGTTATCTTGGATTCTCCAACATCTGCAGTTCCCATTATTTCTGAGGCATTTACATTCCACATAGTTTTTCATTCAGCCACTCCCCCCCCACCCCAGTTACAGTGGGGGCAAATTGACAAAAAGGCTAGACCAATTCACCAATAATGCTGATTGCCCAGAGAGATCCCAGGTAATGCCATGTCCACAAAAATCAGAACAAATCCAATCCACCATGCCGTGAATCTACTCTCAATTATTGACAAAGTCATGGGGAATGACAAACATTCATGGACAGTGGCATTTACAGACCACTCACTGATGTTCAGTCTGTGTTCCACCAGGGCCACTAGAATGCTTTACAGACTTGTAACTCATGAGGTGAGGTGAAAGTGCCAGCCCCTAACATCAAGGATGCATTTGACTGAGTGTAGCATCAAGGACCCCGAGCAAAACTGGAATCCATGGGTATCAGGGGACACATTCTCCATAGGTTGGAGTCATATCTAGCACACTGGAAGATGGTTGTGGTTGTTGGAGGTCAGTCTTCTCAGCTCCAGGACATCCCTGCTGGAGTTCTTCAGGGTTGTGCTCCAGGCCCAACCATCTCCAGCTGCATCATCATTGACCTTCCCTCCATCATAAGGTCAGAGTGGGGATGTTTGCTGATGACTGCACAATGGACAGCACCATTTGTGACTCCCCAGATGTTGAAGCAGTCCATGTTCAAATGCAGTAGGACCTGGGCAATATCCAGGGGTAGCTGTACCACACAAGTGCCAGACAATGACCATCTCCAATAAGAGGTCATCTAGCCACGACCTTTTGACAATCAACATTCTGAGGCTAACATTGACTAGAAACTCAACTGGATTCACTATGTAAACACAGGGTTGAAGTGGAAATATGACAGACTGGATTGATGTGTGACTCAGAGGGGAAATTGCAGGGGGTGGCATTGCCATTTCGCTACTGCCTTTGTCCTTCTAGATAGCAGTGATTGTTGGTTTGGTGGTTCTTGGTGAAGGAGCCTTGGTAAGATGCTACACTTGTCGATGATGCAATTGACATGGTGATGAAGGAAGTGGATGTTGAAGGTGGTGGATAGAATGCGCATCAAACACCAGCTCCTCCAAGGTCCTCTCCAAGGCACTCACCATCCTGACTTGGAAATATATTGCGGTTCCTTCATTGTCGCTGGGTCAAAATCCCGGAATTCTCTCCCAAAGGCCATTGTGGGTCTGCATACAGCACATGGACTGCAGTGGTTCAAGATGGCTGCTCACTACCACCTTGTCAAGGTGGAGCAAGTGCTGGCCCAATCAGGAACACCCTCATCCCAAGAGCGAATTAAAAATAACTACAATCCTGTGCTGCAACTTCCAAGGTTGGCAGCTCATTTTTAGGGATGCTTGTCCCTCTCATTTGCATTTGCCCACCAAGAGAGTGGTCTCAATCCAGAGCCATATCAGTGGCAGGAGAGCAGTCATGGATTGATATTGAAGCAATCGTAATGACATTAGTTTGCAAAGGAGCAAGTACAAGTGGTTTTATGATGACGCATTTAGACTTTACTACCTTGAGGTAGTTTTGACATTTGACAGGAATGGGTGTGCTCTAATTAACACGAGTCATTTGCAAAGTTACATTCACAATCACCAGTTTCCTATTTCCTGTCTCAAACATAGGAGATACCAACACCTTACGTTGTTGATCTGGAGATAGCTAACAGCCGTCAAGAGAAACTGGTTTTGCAAACAACACTGTTTGAAGCGAGGCTTTAGCATCAGCTTATTGCACATTCCACAGGAGGGATTCTACTTGTTCTGCTGCCCTCCAATTCTCCAAGGAGAGGAGGAAAAGCTAAAGTAAGTCAATCAGCACAACATCACTTCCTTCTTCTCACTGTGGAAGATTTTGGCTGCGCAGGTCACTAAGTTCTTAGATAACAAGGCATGGAGCTGGATGAACACAGCAGGCCAAGCAGCATCTTAGGAGCAGGAAAGCTGACGTTTTGGGCCGAGACCCTTCATCAGATTTTTTTTTCTGATGAAGGGTTTAGGCCTGAAACGTCAGCTTTCCTACTCCTAAGATGCTGCTTGGCCTGCTGTGTTCATCCAGCTCCATGCCTTGTTATCTCGGATTCTCCAGCATCTGCAGTTCCTATTATCTCTCACTAAGTTCTTTCTCTCACAAATCTATGCAAATTTCTGTCAATAGAATCTACCTCAGGAGAAATCCTATGTATTCCTGTGGGCCAGAAGCAACAGCAGAATTGTTGTCAACCTTGATATGTAACCTCATGGCCCAACGGACAGATCTAGCAACTCAAGACTGGGCATCCATGAGGCGCTGTGGGCCATCAATAGCAGCAGGATTGTCCTCCAGCACAATCTGTAACCTCACGGCCTGGCATATCCCCCACTCAACCATGACCACCACGCCAGGGGATCAACACTGGCTCAATACACAATGCACGAGGGCATGCCAGGAGCAGCACCAGACATGCCTAAAAATGAGATGTCAACCTGGTGAAGCCACCAATCAGGACTACTTACACACCAAACAGCAAAAGCAGCAAATGATAGACAGAGCTAAATGATCCCACAACCAATGGATCAGATCTAAGCTCTGCAGTCCTGCTACATCCAGTTTTGAATGGTGGTGAACAATTGAACAATTCACTGGAGGAGGAGGCTCCACAAATATCCCCATCCTCAATGATGGAAGAGCCCAGCACATCAGTGCAAAAGATAAGGCTGAAGCTTTCTCAGCAATCTTCAGCCAGAAGTGCTGAGTGGACGATCCATTTCAGCCTCCTTCAGTGGTCCTCAGCATCACAGCTGCCAATCTTCAGCCAATTTGATCCACTCCACATGAAACCAAGAAATGGTTGGAGACACTGGAGACTGCAAAGGCTACGGGCCCTGACAATATCCCAGCAATAGTACTGAAGACTTGTGCTCCAGAACTTGCCGCACCCCTACCCAAACTGTTCCAATACAGTTACAACGCTGACATCTGCCCAACAATGTGGAAAATTCCCCAAGTATGTCCTATATAAAAAAGCAGAACAAATCCAACCCGACCAATTCCCACCCGATCAGTCTACTTTCAATCATCAGTAAAGTAATGGAAGGTGTCAGTAATAGCGCTATCAAGCAGCACCTGCTCAGCAATAACCTGCTCAGTGACGCCCAGTTTGGGTTCCACCAGGGCCACTCGGCTCCTGATCTCATTACAGCCTTGGTTCAAACATGGACAAAAGAGCTGCATTCTAGAGGTGAGGTGAGAGTGACAGCCCTTGATATCAGGGTTGCATTCGACCAAGTGCGGCATCAAGGAGCCCGAGTAAAACTGGACTCAATGGTAATCAGGGGAGAGCTCACCATTAGTTGGAGACTTATTTCCCACATAGGACTGACTTGCAAATGTATTGCTGTCCCGTCAATGTCGCTGGGTCAAAATCCGAGAATTCCCTCCCTCATGGCTTTGTGGGTCAACCTACAGCACACGGACTGCAGTGATTCAGGAAGGCAGCTCACCACCACCTTCTCAAGGGGCAACTAGGGATGGGCAAGGAATGGTGGTCTTGACTGCAACAACTGATGAATTCATAAAAAGTCGTGATCCAGTAAACACAGAATGAGACTTAAGTAAATTCTTGATTTAATATGCTTCTC
Organism: Stegostoma tigrinum; assembly: GCF_030684315.1. Lineage (NCBI taxonomy): Eukaryota > Metazoa > Chordata > Chondrichthyes > Orectolobiformes > Stegostomatidae > Stegostoma > Stegostoma tigrinum. Next base: position 4,797,758 of record NC_081404.1, on the reverse strand, counting down.
TGTAAGGCTCTGGAAGGCTCAAATAAACACAGGTCACCTCTTTGTCGAATGATGAGTACCTTATCTGTGTAGATCAGAAACTGACAGGCACAGGTCAACTGAACAATAAATTCACTGAGAGCCCGAATGGAATGATGAAAACAGAAGGAGAAATGTCAATCACATTTGCATTCTAGTTTCTTCAAACTCAGGCTCTTGGGCCTACTTTTGAAGGCATGCAGACTCACCCTTGCCCTTGCATCTCCAAGGCAATAATGAGGGAAGTAGGGATGGTCATGAATCAAACACGGATCATTACGAGGGAAAGAAACAAAGAATTTTATTCATCTGAACTGACTGCATGTTTATAAAGCCCATGTTAATTATCTGTTAAGGAGATAATTACCTGGCAACAACATTAATTCATCTAATCAGAAAACCAAACGGTGACTGGTAACTCAGTCAAGCTTCATATCTGGGTACTCCTCTAATAGATAACTGAGCCTATTTATTAGAGAATAATCATTTCACTCAGTGAAAAACTGCAGCAATAAATTTGAGCCTGCCTATAAATAGCTCAACATCAATGAGGCATTGACAATTAACAAGTGACGCTAGTTGATCAAGCTGAAACTTTGAAAATTGCACATCATAATGCTGCACTGAAGCCAAGGTCATTACATTCGAAGATTTAAGCTGTCACATTCTTACCAGGACGCCATCTCAACCACAGGTAGGTTTGCAAAGACCTTTTGTGATATATACATAAACGACCTAGAAATTGGCGTTCAGAGAACAATTTCTAAGTTTGCAGGTGAGACTAAATTGGGAGAATTGTAAACTTTGAGGAGGACAGTGTGGAACTCCGAAAGGACATTTACAAGTCAGTGGGCAGATAGGTGAAAGATGAAGTTCAACACAGAGAAGTGTGATGTGATACATTTTTGTAGGAATGACATGGGAAGACAGTATAAAATATAATGGTACAGTAGTTAAAGCAGTGCAGGAGCAGAGGGACCTGGATGTGTATGTGTGCAAATTATTGAAGGTGGCAGGACGGGCGGAGAGAGCAGTAAATACAGCATACAGTGTCCCGTGGCCTTATTAAAGGAGATACAGAATACAAGAGCAAGGAGGGGATGATGAATTTACAAAAGACACTTATTTGACTTCACCTGCAGTATTGTCTTCAATTCTGGGCACTTCACCTGAGGACGAATATGAACATACTGGAGAGAATGCAAAAGAGGTTTGCAAAAATAGTTCCAGGAATGAGAAACTTCAGTAATGAGGACAGACTAAAGAAGATGGGACTCCTTGGAGAAGGGGTGACTAAGAGAAGATTTGATAGAGATTTTGAAAATCATCAGGGAATGGGTAGACAGGGAGAAGCTTCCTACTTGTTACATGACTGAGAGGGCACAGGTGTAAAAAGTGAGTAGCAAAAGAAGCAAGAGTGAAGTGATGAAAGTCAGCAAGTAGTTAGGGTATGCAATGCACTGCCTGGAAATGCAGTGGAGGCAGGTTCAATTGAGGCATTCAAGAGAAGCATTGGACGGTTGTTTGGGCAGAAATGGCATGCTGGAATACATGAAGGCAGGAGATTGGCACTGGGGAATATTGTTCATTGGAGAGTGGGTGCAGATACGATGGACAGAATGGCTTCCTTCTGCACCATAACTATTTTGTGATTAAGCAGTCCCATTACTTGGTGAGTGCATATGTGTGAGTGTCTGTGTGTGAGTGTGTGTGAGCATGTGCATGCGTGTGTGTGTCAGTGAATGTGAGTGTATGCGTGCGCATGTGAGTGCACGTGCGTGCATGTGTGTCTGTATGTGTGTGTATACATGACTGTGTCTGTCTGTGTGTGTCTCTGTGTCTGTGTGAGTGTGTGCATGTGTGAGTAACTGTGTGTAAGTGTCAGTTTGTGCATGAGTGGCAGTGCATGTGTGTGTCTGTGTGAATGCTGGTGTGTGTGTGTGTGTGTCTATGTGTATATGTAAGTGTATGTCTGTGCACATGTGTCTATGTGTCAGTGCGTGCATGTGACTGTGCATGTATGTGTCTGTGTGAGTGCATCTGTCTGTATGTGTAAGTGCTTGTCTATGTGAGTGTGTCTGAGCGCGCGCGCGTGTGTGTCTCTGTGTGTGTGTGTGTGTGTGTGTGTGTGTGTGTACATGTGAGTAAGTGTCAGTATATGTGTGTGTATGGGACTGCCCTCAGGCTGCCGACATCATTTGCTTGACATAACACAAACGGCTCATTCTCACTGCTGCTGTTAACTTAAAACAGGTAGTGGGTGAAACCACACTCTGTTTAACCTCTCTCAATTTTCATTTCCTTTGAATAACTGAGCAACGAGCTGCCAATTCACAGTAGCCCACTTGCCTCAATTGCCCAGAGCCAAGTCTAGCATGTGCCCACAAGCAATGATAAAAGGAAAATACTGCGGACGCTGGGAATCTGAAGTAAAATAAGAAAATGTGGGAGAAACTAGCAGCACTGCAGAGAGAGAAACAGAGTCAAACCTTTTGAGTCTAGTATGACTCTCCTTTAGAACTGAAAGGACATGAGAAATTATGTTTTCTTTTATGAGTTCAACAGTGGAACAGATGGTGAGGGTGTCCAGACCAAAAAGCTAAAGGGAGGGCTTCAGGTGGGAAAGCAGTGATAGAAATGTAAAATCATCCAAGACCCCAAACACAACTTCCAAGTGAAACAGCATTTCACTTGTTTATCTTTCAATCTAGTCTTCTGTGTTTGCTGCTCACAATATGGTCTCCTCTACACTGGGGAGAGGAAGCATAGACTGGACGATTGCTTGCATACGTTCTGTCTGCAAAAAAGACCCTGCATTTCCAGTTGCCTGCCACTTCAACACATCACCGTGATGCCTGGCCAACATCTCTGTCTCAGGTTTGCTGCAGTGCTCCAGCAAAGCTCAGTGCAAGCTGGAAGAACAACACCTCATTTTCAATTTCGGAACCCTGCAACCTTCAGAGCCTAATATCAAGTTCAACAATTTTAGGGCCTGAGCACCTTCTCCAATGTCCATATGCCAACTCCCACACACCAGGCCTTATCATCACATGGGCTGCTCCCACAAATAACCCATTGTTAGCTATTAACAGTCCCCATTAGCAGCTAATCATTCTCCCAGCCTGACCATTACCTATTCCTTTGTCTGTCCACCTGTTTTTCTCTCTCTTTGGGCTCTTTGGGATATCATTGATCAGAAACTCAACTAGACTCACTACATAAACACAGTGGCTGCAAGATCAGGTCAGAGCTAGGAATACTGCATCGAGTATCTCACCTCCTGACTCCCCAAAGCCTGTCCACCATCTGCATGGCACAAGTCAGGAGTGTGATGGAATACTCCCCATTTGCCTGGATTAGCACAGCTCCAATGACATTCAAGAAGCTTGACACCATTCACGCAAAGCAGCGCCCACTTGATTGGCACCACACCTACAAGCACCCATTCCCTCTACCACCAACGCTCAGTAGCATCTGTACCATCTACAAGATGCACTGCAGAAATTCACCAAAGATTCTCAGCCAGCACCTTCCATCTGGAAGGACAAGAACAGAAGATATATGAGAACATCATCACCTTCAAGTTCCCCTCCAAGCCACTCACCATCCTGCCTCGGAAATATATTGCTATTCCTTCAGTGTTGCTGGGTCAAAATTGGGGAATAACCTTCTGAAGGGCATTGCAGGTCAACCCACAGCAGGTGGACAGCAGAGGTTCAAGAAAGCAGCTCACCACCACCTTCTCAAGGCCACCTATGGACAGAGCTATAAATGTTGGCCAAGCACAACCCACAGAATGAAAAAAATTTAAAAACTCCATCTATCGTTTACTCCTGCCCCTCACCCAACTCATCTTCAGCAATATATACCAACATTTTCCGAGCTACAATCATTTCTAAAGAACAGTCACTGGACCCAAAACATTAACTCTGTTTCACTCTCCACAGATGTTTCACCAGCTACTTTCTGTTTTCTTTGTTGGAATGAACTTAGGCTGGGGTGGCAGAGAGTAGCTTGGCACACGTGGCACCCAGACTGCACAGGAGGGAAGTGAGCAATGCAAGCATTTGGGAGGCCCCTTTCTGAAGGTTGAAACATTCGCTCCATCAATGCATAGAAGCGAGCTGAGGCTTTGAGCCTTTTTGAATCAGCCGACTGAAGCAACATTTGTCCACCTTCCCCTCGATTTGACTGTGATACTGGCTCACTGAATCATTCCATTGGATTTGGGTGGCACGGTGGCTTAGTGGTTAGCACCGTTGCCTCACAGAGTCAGGGGCTTGAGCTTGATTCCACCTTCAGGCGACCGTCTGTATGGAGTTTGCACATTCTCCCTGTCTCTGTGTGGGTTTCCTCCCAGAGTCCACAGATGTGCAGGTTAGGGTAGATTGGCCATGCTAAAATTGTCCATTGTGAGCAGTGATGTGCAGGCTGGGTGGGTTAGCCATGGGTAAATGCAGGGTTACAGGGATAGGTGGTAGAAAGCTCTTCAGAGAGTCAATGTGGACTTGATGGGCTGAATGGCCGGGCTTCCACACTGTAGGGATTCTATGACTTACCCCCAGAGAGATGGTCATCACTTGGATTTTTGGAAGGGGGAGGGAATAGCTGGCAACTAATTCTCAGCGTTATAATGATGGCAGCTTCAGGTGGAATATTGGAGTCTGTGCTCCTGGGGAAATGTGGTCAGGATTTTCCTTTCAATGGAAAATTACAGGGTAATGTATTGGAGTAACTTGAAAGGAGCCCTGTTGCTGATGCTCTGGGCTGCTACGGACCTATTAAACTCATCCAGGATCATTTCTGTTGGGCTTATAGCTCAAAGGTGGGCTCAGTAGACGAACATCTCCCCCTCCTTCCCAACTTAATTCATTGGTTCATACAGCCATACAGCCTAGAGGAGGCCTTTTGGCCCATTGAGTTCATATTGATATAACTGCCACTAAAGTTGTGCTAATCCCAATTTCCTGTACTTGTCCCATATCCTCGAAGCTATGTTATTTCAAGTGCTCATCCAAATATTTTTTAAAAGTTGTAAGGTTTCCGGCCTCCACGACCTGCTGAGGCTGTGCATTCCAGATTCTCACACTCACTGAGTGAAACTTTTTTCCCAAATTCACTCTGAATCTCCTGCCCCTTACTCTAAAATTCTGTCCCCTTGCGATCGCCCCCTCGACCAAGGGGAATAGTTGTTTTCTATCCACCCTGTACATACCCCCTCTCAGTCTTCCCTGCTCGAAAGAAAACAATCCAAGCCTATCGAGTCTCTCCTCACAGCTCAATTTCTCCATCCCAGGCAATATCCTGGTGAGCCCCCTCTAGTGCTATCATCCCTGTCGTGTGGTGACCAGAACTGCACACAGTACTCCAGCTGTGGCCTGACCAACACTCTATACATCTCCAACATTACCTACTTGCTCTTGTACTCTATGCCACAACCGATGAAAGTAAGTGTCCCGTATGTCGTCTTAACTATCCTATTCACTTGCTCTGCTGACTTCAGGAAGCTGTGAATAACTATGCCTCTGATCTTCGAAGCTACCCAGTGTCCTGCCATTCTTTACACACTCCCACATCTTGTTTCTTCTTCCAAAGTGTATGGCCTCACACTTGTCAGAGTTAAATACCACCTGCCACTGCTCGGCCCATCTGATCAAGTCGTCTATATCTTCCTGTAACCTACAACCATCTTCGTCACTATTGAGCACTGGTGGCATCTGCAGATGAGCTTAACATACCCCCGGCCCTTTTACACACACACACACACACACACTTACATTTTCATCTGCATCAATTATATACATAAACAATAAGGGTACTGGCCCCAGGACTATTCTCAACCTTATCCTGCTGATGCTTCCAAAGCAGGGCCAACTGAATGCAGGGGCAGGGGCAATCCATAAGGAGTCCCCAGATGGCTCATGGTGCTTTGACGGTCCTGCAGGCAGCTCGCTGAACAGCTTTCATGTGCTGTGGTGCAAGGTCCCAGCTACAAGCTCCAAAAGCAATGCAGCCCCGGCAACCAACATCCGGTGGCACCAAAACGTGCAAACTGTTTCTCCTGCTCACCTCCCCGGGCTCACGTCGTCCTCCCTTAACCAGCAGAAAGCAACGTTTTGGCTTTCATTTCGTTGAGTGCAAACGACGCAAGGTTCAGCCAGCAAATTGTATCGACAGCTCTCTCAGAACTCAGTTTAAAAAAACCCTTCTTTCTCACCTTGGAGCTGCTAGTAAAAATTTCACATCTAAACATCCGCTTTGACAGCTCCGTGACCAACCACCCTGTCAGCTCTTCAGCACGAAACTAGTCAGTTTATTCCATTCTTTCTGTTTATAAAAGAAGTGATTTTTAAATAGACTTCTACGCCAGGATATGTTCTCTGCTAATGCGTGTTCTGCAAGTATCTTTCTGATCTGTGCAACCAAAGGTCACGTTACACCAAGTGCCCTTTGAACTGAGTGCGCCACCTTTCCAAAGTAACGGGGAAAGAACACAAAACCGCCAGCATAAAAGATGCACACACCTGGGCCAACATCGAAAGGCTCAAACAATCATTTCTTTGGCGCTCGTAGAAAAAGTTTTAAGCAATCGAGAGGTGAGGGCGACATGGAGGAAAAGGATTCCTTACCATTTCTTGTGCTCTCATGAACCTTTTTTGCACGTGCTTGGCGAACAGTCCGGCCCCTCCCGGTTTACTTGGAGTCTCAGCCATTGCTGTGTTCCTTCACAATGCACTGTCGCTTTGTGTCAAGTCGACAGTCCGACCTCCCCGACAACTCTCAGCTTGCCTGCCTGCCTGCCTATGAGGAAGTGAGATTTTAGAAAAAAGCTGTCATACTTTACATCCGCTTCTGATCTTAGATGATTTTTTTTTGTGGGGAGGAACTAAACTAGGTCTTGTTACTCTCTTCCAGTAGAGGAGCATTTTATACATGCTGTTGACCAAGCGGTCTACAAGTTTTTTTTTGAATCGCCAAAACGTACATTAGTTCAGCTACAGCTGGAGGATTGCGTCCAGTTCTGGGCTCCACGCTTAGTGAAAACTTTGAATGCATTGGAGAGAGCACAGAAGGGAAAGGGTTCGAGGGATGAGAAACTTCATGTTATAAAGACAGGTTTGAGCACTTGGGAGAAAGTATTCCCATTCATTAAGCTAGTGCCCATTCATTAAAGGATCAAGAATTAGAGGCAGTGGATTGAAACCAATGAGTCGAAGAAGCAGAAGGACACCTGGAAAAATCGTTTTGGTGCAAGGAATAGCCAGAGTCTAGAATGCATTGCATTGTGGTGGAAGCTCTTTAATTGTGGTTTTATATTCATATCTATGAATTTGGGTTGAAGACAGACTTGCCGAGGAAAAGGCAAGATCAAGAAGTCTTTTTGGGCCTGGGCTTCTTTATAACTTCATGATTATATATTGAGGCTAAATGCTACAATAGGTGGTATTCACAGATATACCAGGGATCTGATCTTGCTGTTGCACTATTGAAAGATTATTTCATCAATTTTATAGTCTATCTACTCTGCATGGTTCTGTCTCTTCCTCTTCACTCTGCCCACATTGTGCTATTTAGGCCCAGTGAGCAGCAGCTCAGTAACATTATCACAAAGTTGCTCCAGGGTCCTAAAGCACATGCACAGCATCCCTTCCCAGGCTTTGCCCCACTGCCTCCCCTCAACAGAAACACCAATTGCCAGCTCGAATGAGGTAGCTGAATTGCCTGTCTGTTGCAACATAGCACATGGTTTACCTCTGTTTTCCAATGCTGCCAGACCTTTGGTTTAACTCATCTGTCTTGGTAGATCACTCAGTAAAGTCTATGATAATGTGCAAGAACACTTAACAGTAAAGCTGGAGAGCTTGCTGTTTGTCTGGCTTTCATTAGATCAAGGGACCTGACCACATTTCAATTTGATTTATGGTTGTCACATGTATCTGAGTACAGTGAAAAGTTTTGTTTTGTGAGCAGTACAGGCAAATCATAACATACAAGGACATACAGATCATAGGGTGGTTAGACTGAGGCACACAAGGTTATGGCTGCACAGTGGTCCATTCAGCAGTCTAATAACAGCAGGGAAGAAGCAGTCTAATAACAGCAGGGAAGAAGCCGTTCTTGAACTTGGTGCGTGCGTTCAAGCTTCTGTATCTTCTGCCTGATGGAATTAGGTTTGATGAGATTAATACTGGGGTGGGTGGGGTTTTTGATGATGTTGGCAGCCTTTCTAATCGCAACGAGAAGTGTAAATGGAGCCCATGGATGGAAGGTTGGCTTTTGGGATGGCCTGGGCCGTGCAAACAACTTTCTGTAGTTTCTTACGATCCTGGGCAGAGGAGTTGCTGTACTGGGTCATTATGCCCCCAGTTAATATGCTTTCTGTGGTAAATGTTGGTGAGGGTACTTATGGATCTACCGATTTCCTAAGCCTCCTGAGGATGACACTGATGTGCCTTCTTGACTGCCACAGCTATGTTGCACCCCCTAAATGGGTAGCACTTACTGAAAAGTTTTACACTGACATAGCTGGAGGAATGAATGAGGACAATGGACTGTTTCTTCTCTGACATTAGCATCTGGATTGGGTGGTGGTGTTAATTCTCTGAAAAGAAAAGGTAATGCTGTTTATCCATAGGTGGCTATTCAATGTATAAAGAAACTTGTTCCATTGCAGAATTGATCATGTCTCCTGTCCCAGTGCATCAATATACAGGTCAAGTTGGGAAGCATTTGGCTTGATGTTCTCAGTCTAGCATATCTTCAAGAAGTGACCACTTTTCCAACAAAGAACATAAGGTTGGACAATGTTCTCTTTGCTAATCTGGAGTTTTACAACCACGCCTGATATTGTGACGCTCAATATTCACGTAGGATTTTGAGTTGAAGCTGTCACACATAGTCTAGCTTTTCAGATGGAAGGTCTGTTGCCTCTGGTCAAATGGTCTACACCCTCTGTGGAACAAAACAAAGAACTGCGGATTCTGGAGATCTGAAATGAAAATAGAAGTTGCTGGCAAAACTCAGCAGGTCTGGCAGCATCTGCAGGAAGAAAACAGAGTTTCGAATCCAGTGAGTCTTCATCAGAACTGTGAGAGTTGTGAGAGCATGGAATGCGTTGCCAGCAGCAGTTGTGGAAGCAAGGTCATTGGGGTCATTTAAGAGACTGCTGGACATGCATATGGTCACAGAAATTTGAGGGTGCATCCATGAGGATCAATGGTCGGCACAACATTGTGGGCTGAAGGGCCTGTTCTGTGCTGTACTGTTCTATGTTCTAGAACTGCCTCACCCGAATTGTTGAAGGACCAGTCTGTCTCCCTTGGTCCTCCAGCTCCGCCCCTCACTCACTCAGATTGTTCAAGGACCAGTCCCTCCCCATCAGATGCTCCAGGTCTACCCCCACTCCCTCGGAATGTTGAAGGACCAGTCTGTCTCTCCCCTGGTCTTCCAGCTCCACCACTCATTCACTTGGCTTGTTGAAGGAACGGTCTGTCTCCCCATGGTCCTCCAGTTCCACCCTGCACTGTCTCAGATTGTTGGAGGACCTGTCTCTGGTCCGGCCAAAAACAGGAATTGCTGGCAAATCTCAGCAGGACTGGCTCCATCTGTGGAGAGCAAACAGAATTAACATTTTGAGTCCAATGATTCTTCATCAGAGCTCTCTGTAGAATGTTCTGCTGTTCTGTTTTTGAAGGGGTAACAGAAAGGATTGATGAAGGTAATCCTGTTGATGTGGTGTATGTGGATGTCCAGAAGGCATTTGATACAGTGTCACACAACAGACTTGTGGGAAAGGTTGTAGGACATGGAACAAAAGAGATAATAGCATTATAGGCTGCAAAACTAGCTGAATGATAGGAAACAGGGAGTGATGGTCAATGGATATTTCTCAGGCTGGAGAAGGTTTACAGTGAAGATCCCCATCGGTAGATATTGGGTGCTTTTCCTGATATATGTTAATGATCAGGATCTTGGTGTGCAGGGGACAATTTCAAAGTTTGCAGAAGACACAAAACTTCAAAGAACTGTAAACTGTGAGGAGGACAGGCTGAAACTTCATTGACAAGTTATTGGATTGGGCGGATGGGTGTCAGATGAGGTTCTGTGCAGAGAAGTGTGAGGTGCTGCATTTTGTTGGGAAGAACATTGAAAGACAATACAAAATAGGGGCACAATTCTGAAGGGGTGCAGGAGCAGAGGGAGCTGGGGGTATATGTGCACAGATCATTGCCAGGACAGGGGTAGAGAGTACATACAATGTTCTCAGCTTTATTAATAGAGGCATGGAGTGCAAGAGCTGGGGAGGGATGATGTTGAATTTGTGCAAAACATTTGTTAGACTTCAGCAGGAGTATTGCATCCAGTTCTGGACACCTCACTTTAGGAAGGATGGGAATACATTGGAGAGAACACAGAAGAGATTTACAAGAATGGTTCCAGGAATGGGAAACGTCAATGATGAGGATAGATTGAATAAGTTGAGAATGTTCTCCTTGGAGAGAAGAAGGCTGAGAGGAGATCTGAGGGAAGTTTTCCAAGCCATGAATGGGCTAGACAGAAAAGGAGGAAACTTTTCCCCCTCATAAAAGAAGCAAGAACAAGACGGCAAAGGTATAAAGTGATTTGCAAAAGAAGCAAGGGTGATGTGGGGAAAAGCTCTTTCACTCAGTGCCTGGACATATGTGAAGGAAGGTTCAATTGAGGCATTTAAAAGGGTATTGGATGACTATTTATATAAAGAAATAATGTGCAAGTGTATGACAGATCAATACTAAGTCATGAGGCATATTTAACGAGCTGATGCTGTCACTATGGGCTGAATGGTCTCCTACACTGTAACAGTTCCATCATTCTGTGAAATGGAACTTTTTTTGTATAATGCTTCTTGGATTTTTTTTTACTCCCTGCTATTTGTAAAAAATAAACAAAAAGTGCTGGGGAAACTCAGATGGTTTGGCAGCATCTGTGAAGAGAAAAATGGAGTTAACAATTTGAGTCCAATGGCAATTCTGCAGAGTGGATTTTGGACTGCTCGTTTTGGAGTTCCATCAATTTTATTGAAACAGCTTAGTACTTCATTTATCTAAGAGCCCACGACGATTCTGTTGCAAATGAGCTCTAGCTCTAAATTTGCATGGCTCAGATAGTATAAACATGTGGTTAATAAATCGATCTACACACCATCCTGAAAGTTGCTATCTGCTGTTAAAGTGTGATCCCACTAGTGTCTTATTTGATCTTGAAGTGAAATATTTATGAAAATCTGCAAAGCAGTTGTCAAATACAACTTGTTTCTCATTGAACTGTTACCTGATCTAATGTCCTTTTCATACAATAGAGAGACGGTTCTCCATTTGATTTGGTGTCCAATCCTGAAGCTGTTTGAAATCATTGGGATCATACTCTCCCCATTTTCTGATTTACTGATCTGAAAAATGGAGCTGAAATTGAATTCTTCTGATGGAAAGATCAATATCAGCGAATTTTGATGCCTTGTTTGGCTGATTGTTGATAGATACTTCAGATTACTGGTTTTTGTTATGAGCTGAATGATCATTGTTACGATTTTGATCTCCCTGTCCTACCCTCATTTGTTCTTTTGTTGTATTCTTCAGTGATTAACTTTGTGGTTATAAAGATTGTTGTAATAGTGCTAAAACAGAAAGCTGTTAAAGATTCTACTATATGAAGTGCTGTTTTCAATGCAAAGGCCATTTTTCCTTTACCAATGTGGCATCATCATAGAGATGAATGACAAATTTCCTTATTCAAGATGGCTGAAAATGTCTTAAAGGCCTGTGGATAGATGCTTTCTCAAACTGGCATCAATCAAGAAGATTCAATGACTTTTTGACTATTTCAAAGATGGCTGCCACAATGTTAATTGCACTGTTTCTTTTCTTTTGCTTTAGCCTGAGGGGCAAAAGGGAAATTGGGTGAATTTGAATTAGGATTGCTTTTTGCCTCTTAAGCCTGAGACACTGAGGTATTGTTTGATTGCTTTCTTTCCCGTGTCATCCCAAACATTACTGAGGCCCAAACCCTGGCTTTCAGATTCTAGTTTTTGAAATCAAACCAGAGTAATATTCTCTAAAATGAGTTTAAAAATTGGGTTTATAATGTCACAATTTTTTTCCCAGGCTTGTTTTGAAGAGGGGATTTGAGCCATAGGTGGTGAGCTCTCTCTTCCAAGCCAATAAAGTGAACAGTTTGTGAGGCTTGTTTTCTTTTAAAAAGATACAGCAATAGAAGCAGCACAAATGGGTGGAGTCCAGCTTCCACAGAACCAGTGTTTTAATTTAGCTCTCAGTTATTTGGAGGTTTGAAGCTGATTGTGGAAACTGCTACATCTCTCTCTGTCTCTCTCTTTCTCTGCTACAGCCAAACACTGAGGTTCTTGCTATGCTGCCAGAATTGCATGCGTGACAATCTTATTTTACTGAATTTGATTTTGTCAAGGCTGTGTTATGGGTTATTACTATATTGGAGCAGATACTGCTTAGCAGTTAAATAATCGCTTAATTGGTTAAGTTTTTCAATAGTTAAAGTTAGACTAATTCTTTCTTTTGTTTGTATTTTAACTGCAGGGCAAGAATGAAGTTTGTTTTGCTTAAAGCCAAATAGTGTAACCAGTTGAATTACATCTGGAACACAGGACCGTACATTTGTCTTTTGATAAGATAGAAGTTATTGTCTAGGCTATGTCTTTGATATATTTAAAGGTCCATAACAATAAATCCAACATTCAAAATATTGGGGAATGGCTGTGTTACTGCTCACAAGCAATCAGAAAATTAAGGAAGATGGGACTGGAGAGAGATAGATTATAAATTACAAGCTTTAGTAAATTCGAAGGTAATAACAATAAATCAGTCCATGGGAGTTCCAACTTGCCGGAGGTCAGTGTGCAATAATAGCTTCAGCCTGGACTCCTGCAGACGTAGAATCGTAGAATTGTGCAATGAAGCAAGTCAGCAAGCTCAGATTTCAGCCATGTGACAGAGACAGGCACTTCACGTACCGATGGTCCATCTCAGTGGGCTAAGTAGAAGGTTAGTGAGCCAAGAGTGGAGCAAGGTGCCAAGGTATCTGTCAAAGCAGGAGCATAATGCCTCTTGATGTTTCTGTTTTGCTGAAGATGGGTGGAAGCAGTGGCCCCGTCCCATCTTCTTTGTGTCAGCTTTATCTGGAATGTTCATACAATGCGGGGGCTCAAAAGCTTCTGGAAATAAGATACAATGGTAGCTTTTACGATCAAAGCTAGTTCATTAAGCATCTTCAGGGCCAAGGTAGACAGATTTTTAATCATCAAGGAAAAAGGCAGGAAAGTGGATTTGAGGATGATCAGATCAGCCATGATCACATTGAATGGCGGAGCAGACTCAATGGGCTGAATGGCCTACTTCTGCTCTTGTGTCTTCTGCAAAGAAGACTGGAGTCTCCACCATCACTCTCCAATGGCCGGATGAGCACAGGAAGCGATGTATGGTCAAAATGCAGCCCAATGAACTCAGTCTGTCCCTGCTTTGTGCTTTCATGGAATCTGTGTTTATTCCAAACAGAACCCGCAGCCAACAGCTTGCCCAGAGGAGCTTCATGCTAACCGTCACCCCCTTCCCCATTACAAACACACCAGAAGTCTCAATGCCCTTGTGGAGTGGCCCCAGCAGCTAAGGCGTGTGCTGGAGTGGTCTGGCCCAGTTGGCTTGGTGGTGTGAACAAGGGCACTGGGTACCATTGCCACGTGGCTCAGACCTCTGCTTCTGGGCCCTTGCCTCAGCACTGCCGGGGGGCCTTAGCTGAAGGGCAGAGTACAGGACAAGGAGGGATGGTGCTCTCCAATGATCCTTGTGAGCACTTTCTGGAGAGCTCTCTCACAGCCAGTTCCTCGAAAATCAGCCAGTACAAGCCGTGCATCAAGGAGGCAGAAGCAAAATAATAAATCCCAGCCTGAGAAATATCCAGGTGCCCAATGATGGCACTGCGATAAGAGACATGGTAATTCCAGAGGGCTGGCATAAGCTAGCTCAATCAAAGGCCCAGCGTCAGCAGCTGCAACTCTCGTCAGTACATTCCTGCTACTTACAAATAAAACTGAACGTTGTCAAGCTGAGGGAAGCAGCACTGAACTTAGAATCTGTACTGTGTGGAAGCAGGCCATTTGGCCCATCGAGTCTGCACCGACCCTCTGAAGAGCATTCCACCCATTCTGACGACCTATCCCTCTAAACATCATAGCCAAGCCACTCAACATACACATCTCTGGACACTATTGGCAATTTAACACGGCCAATCCACCCTAACCTGCACATCTTTGGGCTGTAGGAGGAAACCAGTGCACCCAGAGGAAACCCACATAGGCACAGGGAAATTGCCCGAAAGTGGAATCGAACCCAGGCCCCTGGCACTGTGAGGCAGCAGTGCTAACCACTGATTGGAAGTCAGATCTCCTGTAGCCCTGCATCCCTCTCAGATCTCTGCACTTCATCGATTCTGGGCTCATGTGCACCGTCAGTTTTCACCGCCCCACCATTGGGGCTGGTGTCTTTGAGCTACTAAGGCCCTAAGCTCTGGAGTTCCCTCTCTAAACCTCTGCGCCTCAATCTCTCGCTCCTTATTCAGACTGACCCTTAAGGAACAGCTCCTTGGACAAGGTCTTACTAACATCCTGGCGAATCTCCTCTGCACTGTCTCCAGTGCAACCACATCCTTCCTACGGCATGGTGACCAGAACTGCACACGGTACTCCACCTGTGGCCTATCAAATACAGCTCCATGACAACCTCCCCACTGTTATAATCAATGCGATGTCTGATAAAGGCAACGTGAGAGAATTAATCTCCACTCGGAGAGGCAAATTTTGATCAGGCTTAGTCAGTGTGGCTTTGTCAGATGGAGGTTGTGCTAAACAGATTTGATTGAAATCTTCTAGGAGGCAACCAGGTGTGTCGATGAGGGTACTGCAGTTGATGTAATTTATATGGATTTCAGCAAAACCTTTAACAAGCTCCCACATGGGAAACTGATAAAAAAGGTAAAAGCTCGCAGGATCCAGGGTAACTTGGCAAGTTGGACCCAAAATTCGCGTAGTGCAGGAGACAGAGGGAGGTGGTAGAAGGCCATTTGTGTGACTCATGCCCAGTGTGTAGTGACATATCACAACATCTTATTGTTGATGGTCCAAAAAAAACAGATGAGAATGTGAAGGGGATGATATGTAAGTTTGTGGATGACACCAGGATTGTCTGGGTGGTTGACAATGAGGAGGGAGTTATTCGGTTACAGGAGGCTATAAATGGATTGGTCAGACGGGCAGATCTGTGGCAGATGGAATTTAACTCTTAAAAAGTGTGAGGTGATGCACTTTGGAAGAAGTAACCAGACAACAGAGTACTCAATGAACACAAGCGACGAGGAAGCCTCAGACTAACAGAGAGATCTTGGGGCATTGTTCACTGATCCCTGAAGATGGCAGAGCTGGTTAATAGGGTGGACTACAAAGGCACATGGGACACTTGCCTTTTTTAGTTATGGCATAGACTATTTGAACAGGGAGGACATATTGGAGCTGTACAGGACTTTGGTTAGAACACAGCTGGAGTACTGTGTGGTCACACCCGAGAGGAAGGATGTGATAGCACTGGAGGGGGTGCAGAGGAGTTTCACCAGGATATTGTTTGGAATGGAGCATTTCAGCAACAAAGAGAGGCTGGATAAGCTCCGCCTGTTTTCTGCCGAGAATAGCTTTTTGGTCAAAATATTCACTCTTTCCTAGTCACCTTCATTTTCTCTTCCACCCTTTTATGGGGGGCGGGGGGGACGTGGTTCCTGATAGAAGTGTGTAAAATTATGAGTGGTATGGACAGGATGAATAGAAAATAAGTATGCCCATTATTCAAAGGGTCAATAACAAGGGGGCATCATTTTAAAGTGAGAGGCTGGAGGCTTACAGGGGATTTGAGGAAAATATCCTTTCACCCAGGGGGTGATGGGGGTCTGGAATGCACTGCCTGGGAGGGTAGTTGAAGGGGAAAACCTCACAACCTTTAAAAAGTACTTGGACAAGAACCTGAAGTGTCATAATATTCAAAGTTATGGGGCCTAGTGCAGGAAAATGGGACCAGTGCAGATAGATCTGTGCAGACATGATGGGCTGAAGGGCATCTTGTGTACTGTCTGACTTTATGACACTCCATACAGCCAGATCAAGGCTGACCTATGACTTATCCCTTCACACTTTTGGATATCAGTCTCAGCTTGAAAATTAACAATCAATCTCACATCCATTGCCATTTCTGCAAGCAATTTTCAGACTTGTACCATGAGGAGACAGCCCGAAAAAAGTAATTCCAAAGGAACTGGAGTTCTAGGGTCAGATATAGTCAGATTCTGGGTACTGTGTTAGGATTCCAGGCAGAGGGGAAGATAGATTCGGCCAAGCAGATGCGGTATAGATTCCCTGGAACGTGCCCAGTCCAATGTTACAGGACACACTTCCGCATGAGAGATGGTAGCAGCTCATAGCATCATTTCATTTGCATTCAAATTTTTCCTCCTCGTGATCAAAATTAAATTACTATGTTCATTTCTTCAGGAAGTCAATTGCTTTGAGGAAGAAGCTGATGCTTGCAATAACTCCTGGTTATTTTTGATCTGAAAAAGGAAGACCAAATTGAGTTTTGATCAGAAGGAAGCATTTTGGTAAGTTATTCATGCAGCTAAATTTAGAGAGACTTATTTGCTGAGCTGAGTATCCCAGCAAATGTCTTTTCTGTATCAGTCCTCTGAGCACTCCATTCTTAACTGTCTTTGGAGAACTGTGTCGGGGCTAGTCAAGCCCACTAACCCAGAGTTGCATTATCGCCAGGGCAGGGTGCTGTCGCTCAGTCGGTGATACTTCTGCATCGGGGTCAAGCCCCAATTTAGTGTGTTAAGCACACGAGCAGCCCAGAATTGCAGGAGAGTTCTGCTGCTTAAGTGTGTCTGTGAACCTGAAGTGCCATGTGCTCCTTTGAAGGCTGAGAGAGATGGATTTCTGATTAACAAGGGAGTCAAGAGGGGAACGAACTATGTGCCCAAACGACTTGAGGGTTCCACCTACAGTAGGCACTTTCTATCAAAGATGACATGCTTGAGGGAAGGGGTTTGTTTTATGTGATTGATAAGGGTCTAGTACAGAACATAGCAACAGAGTGGGCCAGTCAGTCCATCAAGCCTATCCTGCCATTCAGTACTATCATTGCCAACTGAATATTTCAATGCCTTCCACCGGCCCCATCTCTAGAACGCTGATATCAAAAATTTATCTGCAGGAAGGCGGCCATTTGGTCCATTGTGCAATGAATAGCTTTTTGGTCAAAATATTCACTCTTTCCTAGTCACCTTCATTTTCTGTCCCACCCTTTCAAATCTTCCCATTCGAGTATTGTGTTCAGGAGGAATGAATAACACAGTATCTCCAAAAAGTAATTTTGACAACATCAGCTTACCAGCGAACAGTTCGCAGCTCAGGAATGAGATTTGGAGTGCAGCCATTGTTGAAATTGACGTAAACTGTCATAAAGGCATGTAACATTACAAATTCATCAACCACCTGAAAGTAGGCATCAGACAACAGCAGGACACTCCCTCAGCACTGACCCTCCGACAGTGCGGCACTCCCTCAGCACTGACCCACCGACAGTGCCCACTCCCTCAGCACTGACCCACCGACAGTGCCCACTCCCTCAGCACTGACCCACCGACAGTGCCCACTCCCTCAGCACTGACCCTCCGACAGTGCCCACTCCCTCAGCACTGACCCACCGACAGTGCCCACTCCCTCAGCACTGACCCTCCGACAGTGCCCACTCCCTCAGCACTGACCCTCCGACAGTGCCAACCTCCTCAGCACTGACCCTCGAACAGTGCCCACTCCCTCAGCACTGACCCTCTGAGAGTGCGGCACTCCCTCAGCACTGACGCTCCGACAGTGCGGTGATCCCTCAGCCCTGACCCTCCGACAGTGCGGCGCTGCCTCAGCACTGACCCTCTGACAGTGCCCGATCCCTCAGCACTGACCCTCGAACAGTGCCCACTCCCTCAGCACTGACTCTCCAACAGTGCGGCACTCCCTCAGCACTGACCCTCCGACAGTGCGATGATACCTCAGCCCTGACCCTCCGACAGTGCGGCGCTGCCTCAGCACTGACCCTCTGACAGTGCCCGATCCCTCAGCACTGACCCTCCGTCAGTGCCCACTCTCTCAGCACTGACCCTTCGACAGTGCCCACTCCCTCATCAATAAGCCTCCGACAGTGCCGCACTCCCTCAGCACTGACCCTCCAACAGTGCTCCCTCACCATTGACCCTGTGACAGTGCCACTCACTCAGCACTGACCCTCCGACAGTGGACCCTCAGCACAGACACTCCGACAGTGCCCACCCCCTCAGCATGGACCCTCCGACAGTGCTGCCTCAGCATTGACCCTACGGCAGTGCCACTCACTCAGCACTGACCCTCCGACAGTGTGGCACTCCCTCAGTACTGACCCTCCGACAGTGCCCACTCCCTCAGCACGGAACCTCCGACAGTGCTCCCTCAGCACTGATCCTCCGACAGTGTCCACTCCCTCAGCACTGACCCTCCGACAGTGCCCACTCCCTCAGCCCTGACCCTCCGACAGTGCCCACTCCCTCAGCACTGACCCTCCGACTGTGGTCCCTCAGCACTGACACTCCAACAGTGCCCACTCCCTCAGCACTGACCCTCCGACTGTGGTCCCTCAGCACTGACACTCCAACAGTGCCCACTCCCTCAGTACTGACCCTCCGACAGTGCCCACTCCCTCAGCACGGAACCTCCGACAGTGCTCCCTCAGCACTGATCCTCCGACAGTGTCCACTCCCTCAGCACTGACCCTCCGACAGTGCCCACTCCCTCAGCCCTGACCCTCCGACAGTGCCCACTCCCTCAGCACTGACCCTCCGACTGTGGTCCCTCAGCACTGACACTCCAACAGTGCCCACTCCCTCAGCACTGACCCTCCCACAGTGCCCACTCCCTCAGCACTGAACCTCTGACAGTGCCCACTCCCTCAGCAATGTCACTCGACATTGCAGCGCAACCTCAGCACTGACCCTCCGACAGTGGACCCTCAGCACAGACCCTCCGACAGTGCCCACCCCCTCAGCACGGACCCTCCGACAGTGCTCCCTCAGCATTGACCCTACGACAGTGCCACTCACTCAGCACTGACCCTCCGACAGTGTGGCACTCCCTCAGTACTGACCCTCCGACAGTGCCCACTCCCTCAGCACGGACCCTCCGACAGTGCTCCATCAGCACTGACCCTACGACAGTGCCACTCACTCAGCACTGACCCTCCGACAGTGTGGCACTCCCTCAGCACTGACCCTCCGACAGTGCACACTTCCTCAGCACTGAACCTCTGACAGTGCCCACTCCCTCAGCACTGACCCTCCGACAGTGTCGCACTCCCTGAGTACTGAGCCTCCAACAGTGCTCCGTCGGCACTGACCCTCCGACAGTGCGGTGATCCCTCAGCCCTGACCCTCCGACAGTGCGGCGCTGCCTCAGCACTGACCCTCTGACAGTGCCCGATCCCTCAGCACTGACCCTCCGTCAGTGCCCACTCCCTCAGCACTGACCCTTGCACAGTGCCCACTCCCTCATCAATAACCCTCCGACAGTGCCGCACTCCCTCAGCACTGACCCTCCAACAGTGCTCCCTCAGCATTGACCCTACGACAGTGCCACTCACTCAACACTGACCCTCCGACAGTGCCCACTCCCTCAGCACTGACCGTCCGACAGTGGACCCTCAGCACTGACCCTCCGACAGTACCCACCCCCTCAGCACGGACCCTCCGACAGTGCTGCCTCAGCATTGACCCTACGACCGTGCCACTCACTCAGCACTGACCCTCCGACAGTGTGGCACTCCCTCAGTACTGACCCTCCGATAGTGCCCACTCCCTCAGCATGGAACCTCCGACAGTGCTCCCTCAGCACTGACCCTCCGACAGTGCCCACTCCCTCAGCACTGACCCTCCGACAGTGCCCACTCCCTCAGCACTGACCCTTCGACAGTGCCCACTCCCTCAGCACTGACCCTCCAACAGTGGTCCATCAGCACTGACACTCCAACAGTGCCCACTCCCTCAGCACTGACCCTCCCACAGTGCCCACTCCCTCAGCACTGAACCTCTGACAGTGCCCACTCCCTCAGCAATGACACTCGACAGTGCGGCGCTCCCTCAGCACTGACCCTCCGACAGTGTGGCACTCCCTGAGTACTGAGCCTCCGACAGTGCTCCGTCGGCACTGAGCCTCCGACAGTGCCCTCTCCCTCAGCACTGACCCTCCGACAGTGCCCACTCCCTCAGCACTGACCCTCCGACAGTGCCCAATCCCTCAGCATTGACCCTCCGACAGTGCCCACTCTCTCAGCACTGACCCTCCGACAGTGCCCACTCCCTCATCACTGACCCTCCGACAGTGCCCATTCCGTCAGCACTGACCTTCGACAATTCCCACTCCCTCACCACTGACCCTCCCACAGTGCTCGCTCAGCACTGACCCTCCGACAATGCCCATTCCCTCAACACTGACTCTCCGAATTGCCCACCCCCTCAGCACTGACCCTCCGACAGCTCCCGATCCCCCAGCACTGACCCTCCGACAGTGCCACTCCCTCAGCACTGACCCTCCGACAGTGCGGCACTCCCTCAGCACTGACCCTCCGACAATGCCCGCTCCCTCAGCACTGACCCTCCGACAGTGCCCACTCCCTCAGCACTGACCCTCCGACAGTGTTCGCTCAGCACTGACCCTCCGACAATGCCCATTCTCTCAACACTGACTCTCCGAATTGCCCACTCCCTCAGCACTGACCCTCTAACAGTGCTCCCTCAGCACTGATCCTCCTACGGTGCGGTGCTCCCTGAGCACTGACCCTCCGACCGTGCGGCACTCCCTCAGCACTGACCATCCGACAGTGCCCGTTCCCTCAGCAATGACCCTCCGACAGTGCCCACTCCCTCAGCACTGACCCTCCGACAGTGCCCGCTCCCTCAGCACTGACGCTCCAACAGTGCCCACTCCCTCAACACTGACCCTCGACAGTGCAGCGCCCCCTCAGCACTGACCCTCCGACAGTGCCCGTTCCCTCAGCAATGACCCTCCGACAGTGCCCACTCCCTCAGCACTGACCCACCGACAGTGCCCGCTCCCTCAGCACTGACGCTCCAATAGTGCCCACTCCCTCAACACTGACCCTCGACAGTGCGGCACTCCCTCAGCACTGACCCTCCGACAGTGCCCGTTCCCTCAGCAATGACCCTCCGACAGTGCCCACTCCCTCAGCACTGACCCTCCGACAGTGCCCGTTCCCTCAGCAATGACCCTCCGACAGTGCCCACTCCCTCAGCACTGACCCTCCGACAGTGCCCGCTCCCTCAGCACTGACGCGCCAACAGTGCCCACTCCCTCAACACTGACCCTCGACAGTGCGGCGCCCCCTCAGCACTGACCCTCCGACAGTGCCCATTCCCTCGTCACAGACCCTCCGACAGTGCCTACTCCCTCAGCACTGACCCTCCAACAGTGATCCCTCAGCACTGACCTTCCAACAGTGCCCATTCCCTCAGCACTGATCCTCGGACAGTGCTCCCTCAGCGCTGACCCTCTGACAGTGCCCACTCACTCAGCACGGACCCTCCGACAGTGCTCCCTCAGCACGGACCCTCCGACAGTGGTCCCTCGGCACTGACCCTCTGACAGTGCCCACCCCCTCAGCACTGAACCTTTGACAGTGCTCCCTCAGCACTGACCCTGCGACAGTGCCCTCTCCCTCAGCACTGACCCTCCGACAGTGCCCACTCCCTCAGCACTGACCCTCCGACAGTGCCCATTCCCTCAGCACTGAGCCTCCGACAATGCCCACTCCCTCAGCACTGACCCTCCGACAGTGGTCCCTCAGCACTGACCCTCCGACAGTGCGGCACTCCCTCATCACTGGCCCTCCGACAGGGCCCACTCCCTCAGCACTAACCCTCGGACAGTGCCCATTCCCTCAGCACTGACCCTCCGACAGCGCCCACTCCCTCAGCACTGACCCTCCGACAATGCCCACTGCCTCATCACTGACCCTCCAACAGTGCGGCACTCCCTCAGCACTGACCCTCCTACGGTGCCGTGCTCCCTCAGCCCTGACCCTCTGACAGTGCGGCGCTCCCTTAGCACTGACACTCCGGCAGTGCAGCTCTCCCTCAGCACTGACCCTCCGACAGTGCCCACTCCATCAGCACTGACCCTCGACAGTGCGGCACTCCCTCAGCACTGACCCTCCGACAGTGCGGCACTCCCTCAGCACTGACCCTCCGACAGTGCCCACTCGGTCAGCACTTACCCTCGACAGTGCAGCTCTCCTTCAGCACTGACCCTCCGACAGTGCCCACTCCGTCAGCACTGACCCTCGACAGTGCAGCTCTCCCTCTGTACTGACACTCCGACAGTGCCCACTCCCTCAGCACTGACCCTCCGACAGTGCCCTCTCCCTCAACACTGACCCTCCGACAGTGCTCCCTCAGCACTGACCCTCTGACAGTGCCCAATCCCTCAGCACTGACCTTCCGACAGTGCCCACTCCCTCAGCACTGACCCTCTGACAGTGCCCACTCCGTCAGCACTGACCCTCGAAAGTGCAGCTTTCCCTCAGTACTGACCCTCCGACAGTGCCCACTCCGTCAGCACTGACCCTCGACAGTGCAGCTCTCCCTCAGCACTGACCCTCCGACAGTGCGGTGCTCCCTCAGCACCAACCCTCCAATACTGCCCACTCCCTCAGTACTGACCTTCCGACAGTGCCCACTCCGTCAGCACTTACCCTCCGACAGTGCCCACTCCCGAAGCACTGACACTCCGACAGTGCTCCATCAGCACTGACCCTCCGACAATGCCCAATCCCTCAACACTGACTCTCCGAATTGCCCACTCCCTCAGCACTAACCCTCCGACAGAGCGGCACTCCCTCAGCACCGATCCTGCGACAGTGCCCACTCCCGAAGCACTGACCCTCCGACAGTGCCCACTCCCTCAGCACTGACCCTCTGACAGTGCCCACTCCGTCAGCACTGACCCTCGAAAGTGCAGCTCTCCCTCAGCACTGACCCTCCGACAGTGCCCACTCCGTCAGCACTGACACTTGACAGTGCAGCTCTCCCTCAGCACTGACCCTCCGACAATGCCCACTCCCTCAGCTCTGACCCTCCGACTGTGCCCACTTCCTCAGCACTGACCATCTGACAGTGCCCAATCCCTCAGCACTGACCTTCCGACAGTGCCCACTCCCTCAGCACTGACCCTCCAACAGTGCCCACTCCCTCAGCACTGACCTTCTGACAGTGCCCGATCCCTCAGCACTGACCCTCCGACAGTGCCCACTCCCTCAGCACTGACCCTCCGACAGTGCCCACTCCGTCAGCACTTACCCTCGACAGTGCAGCTCTCCTTCAGCACTGACCCTCCGACAGTGCCCACTCCGTCAGCACTGACCCTCGACAGTGCAGCTCTCCCTCTGTACTGACCCTCCGACAGTGCCCACTCCCTCAGCACTGACCCTCCGACAGTGCCCTCTCCCACAGTGCCCAGTCCCTCAGCACTGACCCTGCGACAGTGCCCACTCCCTCAGCACTGACCCTCCAACAATGCCCACTCGCTCAACACTGACCCTCCGACAGTGGTCCCTCAGCACTGACCCTCCGACAATGCCCATTCCCTCAACACTGACTCTCCGAATTGCCCACTCCCTCAGCACTGACCCTCCGACAGAGCGGCACTCCCTCAGCACTGACCCTCCGACAGTGCCCACTCCCTCAGCACTGACCCTCCGACAGTGCCCACTCCCTCAGCACTGACCCTCTGACAGTGCCCACTCCGTCAGCACTGACCCTCGACAGTGCAGCTGTCCCTCAGCACTGACCCTCGACAGTGCAGCTCTCCCTCTGTACTGACCCTCCGACAGTGCCCACTCCCTCAGCACTGACCCTCCGACAGTGCCCACTCCCTCAGCACTGACCCTCCGACAGTGCCCACTCCCTCAGCACTGACCCTCTGACAGTGCCCACTCCGTCAGCACTGACCCTCGACAGTGCAGCTCTCCCTCAGCACTGACCCTCCGACAATGCCCACTCCCTCAGCACTGACCCTCCGACTGTGCCCACTTCCTCAGCACTGACCCTCCGACAGTGCCCACTCCGTCAGCACTGACCCTCAACAGTGCAGCTCTCCCTCTGTACTGACCCTCCGACAGTGCCCACTCCCTCAGCACTGACCCCCCAACAGTGCTCCCTCAGCACTGACCCTCCGACAGTGCCCGTTCCCTCAGCAATGACCCTCCGACAGTGCCCACTCCCTCAGCACTGACCCTCCGACAGTGCCCGCTCCCTCAGCACTGACGCGCCAACAGTGCCCACTCCCTCAACACTGACCCTCGACAGTGCGGCGCCCCCTCAGCACTGACCCTCCGACAGTGCCCATTCCCTCGTCACAGACCCTCCGACAGTGCCTACTCCCTCAGCACTGACCCTCCAACAGTGATCCCTCAGCACTGACCTTCCAACAGTGCCCATTCCCTCAGCACTGATCCTCGGACAGTGCTCCCTCAGCGCTGACCCTCTGACAGTGCCCACTCACTCAGCACGGACCCTCCGACAGTGCTCCCTCAGCACGGACCCTCCGACAGTGGTCCCTCGGCACTGACCCTCTGACAGTGCCCACCCCCTCAGCACTGAACCTTCGACAGTGCTCCCTCAGCACTGACCCTGCGACAGTGCCCTCTCCCTCAGCACTGACCCTCCGACAGTGCCCACTCCCTCAGCACTGACCCTCCGACAGTGCCCATTCCCTCAGCACTGAGCCTCCGACAATGCCCACTCCCTCAGCACTGACCCTCCGACAGTGGTCCCTCAGCACTGACCCTCCGACAGTGCGGCACTCCCTCATCACTGGCCCTCCGACAGGGCCCACTCCCTCAGCACTAACCCTCGGACAGTGCCCATTCCCTCAGCACTGACCCTCCGACAGCGCCCACTCCCTCAGCACTGACCCTCCGACAATGCCCACTGCCTCATCACTGACCCTCCAACAGTGCGGCACTCCCTCAGCACTGACCCTCCTACGGTGCCGTGCTCCCTCAGCCCTGACCCTCTGACAGTGCGGCGCTCCCTTAGCACTGACACTCCGGCAGTGCAGCTCTCCCTCAGCACTGACCCTCCGACAGTGCCCACTCCATCAGCACTGACCCTCGACAGTGCGGCACTCCCTCAGCACTGACCCTCCGACAGTGCGGCACTCCCTCAGCACTGACCCTCCGACAGTGCCCACTCGGTCAGCACTTACCCTCGACAGTGCAGCTCTCCTTCAGCACTGACCCTCCGACAGTGCCCACTCCGTCAGCACTGACCCTCGACAGTGCAGCTCTCCCTCTGTACTGACACTCCGACAGTGCCCACTCCCTCAGCACTGACCCTCCGACAGTGCCCTCTCCCTCAACACTGACCCTCCGACAGTGCTCCCTCAGCACTGACCCTCTGACAGTGCCCAATCCCTCAGCACTGACCTTCCGACAGTGCCCACTCCCTCAGCACTGACCTTCTGACAGTGCCCGATCCCTCAGCACTGACCCGCCGACAGTGCCCACTCCCTCAGCACTGACCCTCTGACAGTGCCCACTCCGTCAGCACTGACCCTCGAAAGTGCAGCTTTCCCTCAGTACTGACCCTCCGACAGTGCCCACTCCGTCAGCACTGACCCTCGACAGTGCAGCTCTCCCTCAGCACTGACCCTCCGACAGTGCGGTGCTCCCTCAGCACCAACCCTCCAATACTGCCCACTCCCTCAGTACTGACCTTCCGACAGTGCCCACTCCGTCAGCACTTACCCTCCGACAGTGCCCTCTCCCACAGTGCCCAGTCCCTCAGCACTGACCCTGCGACAGTGCCCACTCCCTCAGCACTGACCCTCCAACAATGCCCACTCGCTCAACACTGACCCTCCGACAGTGGTCCCTCAGCACTGACCCTCCGACAATGCCCATTCCCTCAACACTGACTCTCCGAATTGCCCACTCCCTCAGCACTGACCCTCCGACAGTGCCCACTCCCTCAGCACTGACCCTCCGACAGTGCCCACTCCCTCAGCACTGACCCTCTGACAGTGCCCACTCCGTCAGCACTGACCCTCGACAGTGCAGCTCTCCCTCAGCACTGACCCTCGACAGTGCAGCTCTCCCTCTGTACTGACCCTCCGACAGTGCCCACTCCCTCAGCACTGACCCTCCGACAGTGCCCACTCCCTCAGCACTGACCCTCCGACAGTGCCCACTCCCTCAGCACTGACCCTCCGACAGTGCCCACTCCGTCAGCACTGACCCTCAACAGTGCAGCTCTCCCTCTGTACTGACCCTCCGACAGTGCCCACTCCCTCAGCACTGACCCCCCAACAGTGCTCCCTCAGCACTGACCCTCCGACAGTGCCCGTTCCCTCAGCAATGACCCTCCGACAGTGCCCACTCCCTCAGCACTGACCCTCCGACAGTGCCCGCTCCCTCAGCACTGACGCGCCAACAGTGCCCACTCCCTCAACACTGACCCTCGACAGTGCGGCGCCCCCTCAGCACTGACCCTCCGACAGTGCCCATTCCCTCGTCACAGACCCTCCGACAGTGCCTACTCCCTCAGCACTGACCCTCCAACAGTGATCCCTCAGCACTGACCTTCCAACAGTGCCCATTCCCTCAGCACTGATCCTCGGACAGTGCTCCCTCAGCGCTGACCCTCTGACAGTGCCCACTCACTCAGCACGGACCCTCCGACAGTGCTCCCTCAGCACGGACCCTCCGACAGTGGTCCCTCGGCACTGACCCTCTGACAGTGCCCACCCCCTCAGCACTGAACCTTCGACAGTGCTCCCTCAGCACTGACCCTGCGACAGTGCCCTCTCCCTCAGCACTGACCCTCCGACAGTGCCCACTCCCTCAGCACTGACCCTCCGACAGTGCCCATTCCCTCAGCACTGAGCCTCCGACAATGCCCACTCCCTCAGCACTGACCCTCCGACAGTGGTCCCTCAGCACTGACCCTCCGACAGTGCGGCACTCCCTCATCACTGGCCCTCCGACAGGGCCCACTCCCTCAGCACTAACCCTCGGACAGTGCCCATTCCCTCAGCACTGACCCTCCGACAGCGCCCACTCCCTCAGCACTGACCCTCCGACAATGCCCACTGCCTCATCACTGACCCTCCAACAGTGCGGCACTCCCTCAGCACTGACCCTCCTACGGTGCCGTGCTCCCTCAGCCCTGACCCTCTGACAGTGCGGCGCTCCCTTAGCACTGACACTCCGGCAGTGCAGCTCTCCCTCAGCACTGACCCTCCGACAGTGCCCACTCCATCAGCACTGACCCTCGACAGTGCGGCACTCCCTCAGCACTGACCCTCCGACAGTGCGGCACTCCCTCAGCACTGACCCTCCGACAGTGCCCACTCGGTCAGCACTTACCCTCGACAGTGCAGCTCTCCTTCAGCACTGACCCTCCGACAGTGCCCACTCCGTCAGCACTGACCCTCGACAGTGCAGCTCTCCCTCTGTACTGACACTCCGACAGTGCCCACTCCCTCAGCACTGACCCTCCGACAGTGCCCTCTCCCTCAACACTGACCCTCCGACAGTGCTCCCTCAGCACTGACCCTCTGACAGTGCCCAATCCCTCAGCACTGACCTTCCGACAGTGCCCACTCCCTCAGCACTGACCTTCTGACAGTGCCCGATCCCTCAGCACTGACCCTCCGACAGTGCCCACTCCCTCAGCACTGACCCTCTGACAGTGCCCACTCCGTCAGCACTGACCCTCGAAAGTGCAGCTTTCCCTCAGTACTGACCCTCCGACAGTGCCCACTCCGTCAGCACTGACCCTCGACAGTGCAGCTCTCCCTCAGCACTGACCCTCCGACAGTGCGGTGCTCCCTCAGCACCAACCCTCCAATACTGCCCACTCCCTCAGTACTGACCTTCCGACAGTGCCCACTCCGTCAGCACTTACCCTCCGACAGTGCCCACTCCCGAAGCACTGACACTCCGACAGTGCTCCATCAGCACTGACCCTCCGACAATGCCCAATCCCTCAACACTGACTCTCCGAATTGCCCACTCCCTCAGCACTAACCCTCCGACAGAGCGGCACTCCCTCAGCACCGATCCTGCGACAGTGCCCACTCCCGAAGCACTGACCCTCCGACAGTGCCCACTCCCTCAGCACTGACCCTCTGACAGTGCCCACTCCGTCAGCACTGACCCTCGAAAGTGCAGCTCTCCCTCAGCACTGACCCTCCGACAGTGCCCACTCCGTCAGCACTGACACTTGACAGTGCAGCTCTCCCTCAGCACTGACCCTCCGACAATGCCCACTCCCTCAGCTCTGACCCTCCGACTGTGCCCACTTCCTCAGCACTGACCATCTGACAGTGCCCAATCCCTCAGCACTGACCTTCCGACAGTGCCCACTCCCTCAGCACTGACCCTCCAACAGTGCCCACTCCCTCAGCACTGACCTTCTGACAGTGCCCGATCCCTCAGCACTGACCCTCCGACAGTGCCCACTCCCTCAGCACTGACCCTCCGACAGTGCCCACTCCGTCAGCACTTACCCTCGACAGTGCAGCTCTCCTTCAGCACTGACCCTCCGACAGTGCCCACTCCGTCAGCACTGACCCTCGACAGTGCAGCTCTCCCTCTGTACTGACCCTCCGACAGTGCCCACTCCCTCAGCACTGACCCTCCGACAGTGCCCTCTCCCACAGTGCCCAGTCCCTCAGCACTGACCCTGCGACAGTGCCCACTCCCTCAGCACTGACCCTCCAACAATGCCCACTCGCTCAACACTGACCCTCCGACAGTGGTCCCTCAGCACTGACCCTCCGACAGTGCCCACTCCCTCAGCACTGACCCTCCGACAGTGCCCACTCCCTCAGCACTGACCCTCTGACAGTGCCCACTCCGTCAGCACTGACCCTCGACAGTGCAGCTCTCCCTCAGCACTGACCCTCGACAGTGCAGCTCTCCCTCTGTACTGACCCTCCGACAGTGCCCACTCCCTCAGCACTGACCCTCCGACAGTGCCCACTCCCTCAGCACTGACCCTCCGACAGTGCCCACTCCCTCAGCACTGACCCTCTGACAGTGCCCACTCCGTCAGCACTGACCCTCGACAGTGCAGCTCTCCCTCAGCACTGACCCTCCGACAATGCCCACTCCCTCAGCACTGACCCTCCGACTGTGCCCACTTCCTCAGCACTGACCCTCCGACAGTGCCCACTCCGTCAGCACTAACCCTCAACAGTGCAGCTCTCCCTCTGTACTGACCCTCCGACAGTGCCCACTCCCTCAGCACTGACCCTCCGACAGTGCCCTCTCCCAAAGTGCCCAGTCCCTCAGCACTGACCCTGCGACAGTGCCCACTCCCTCAGCACTGACCCTCCAACAATGCCCACTCCCTCAGCACTGACCCTCCGACAGTGGTCCCGCAGCACTGACCCTCCGACAGTGCCCACTCCTTCAGCACTGACCCTCCGACAGTGCCCACTCCCTCAGCACTTACCCTCCTACGGTGCCATGCTCCCTCAGCCCTGACCGTCTGACAGTGCCCACTCCCTCAGCACTGACCCTCCGACAGTGCCCTCTCCCTCAGCACTGACCCTCCCACAGTGCCCAGTCCCTCAGCACTGACCCTGCGACAGTGCCCACTCCCTCAGCACTGACCATCCGACAATGCCCACTCCCTCAACACTGACCCTCCGACAGTGGTCCCTCAGCACTGACCCTCCGACAGTGCCCACTCCTTCAGCACTGACCCTCCGACAGTGCTCCCTCAGCAGTGACCCTCTGACAGTGCCCAATCCCTCAGCACTGACCTTCCGACAGTGCCCACTCCCTCAACACTGACCCTCCGACAGTGCTGCCTCAGCAGTGACCCTCTGTCAGTGCCCACTCCCTCAGCACTGACCTTCCGACAGTGCCCACTCCCTCAGCACTGACCCTCCAACAGTGCCCACTCCCTCAGCACTGACCTTCTGACAGTGCCCGATCCCTCAGCACTGACCCTCCGACAGTGCCCACTCCCTCAGCACTGACCCTCCGACAGTGCCCACTCCATCAGCACTGACCCTCGACAGTGCAGCTCTCGCTCAGCACTGACCCTCTGACAGTGCGGTGCTCCCTCAGCACCAACCATCCAATACTGCCCACTCCCTCAGTACTGACCTTCCGACAGTGCCCACTCCCTCAGCACTGACCCTCCTACGGTGCGGTGCTCCCTCAGCACTGACCCTCCGACAGTGCCCACTCCCGAAGCACTGACACTCCGACAGTGCCCACTCCCTCAGCACTGACCCTCCAACAATGCCCACTCCCTCAGCACTGACCCTCCGACAATGCCCATTCCCTCAACACTGACTCTCCGAATTGCCCACTCCCTCAGCACTGACCCTACTACGGTGGGGGGCTCCCTCAGCACTGACCCTCCGACCGTGCGGCACTCCCTCAGAACTGACCCTCCGACATTGCCCGTTCCCTCAACCCTGACCCTCCGACAGTGCCCGCTCCCTCAGCACTGACACTCCGACAGTTCCCACTCACTCAGCACTGACGCTCCGACAGTGCCCACTCCCTCAGCACTGACCCTGCGACAGTGCGGCACTCCCTCAGCACTGACCCTCCGACAGTGCCCACTCCGTCACCACTGACCCACCCACAGTGCTCCCTTAGCACTGACCCTCCGACAGTGCTCCCTCAGCACTGACCCTCTGACAGTGCTCCCTCAGCACTGACCCTCCGACAATGCCCACTCCCTCAGCTCTGACCCTCCGACTGTGCCCACTTCCTCAGCACTGACCATCTGACAGTGCCCAATCCCTCAGCACTGACCTTCCGACAGTGCCCACTCCCTCAGCACTGACCCTCCAACAGTGCCCACTCCCTCAGCACTGACCTTCTGACAGTGCCCGATCCCTCAGCACTGACCCTCCGACAGTGCCCACTCCCTCAGTACTGACCCGCCGACAGTGCCCACTCCGTCAGCACTGACCTTCTGACAGTGCCCGATCCCTCAGCACTGACCCTCCGACAGTGCCCACTCCCTCAGCACTGACCCTCCGACAGTGCCCACTCCGTCAGCACTTACCCTCGACAGTGCAGCTCTCCTTCAGCACTGACCCTCCGACAGTGCCCACTCCGTCAGCACTGACCCTCCGACAGTGCCCTCTCCCACAGTGCCCAGTCCCTCAGCACTGACCCTGCGACAGTGCCCACTCCCTCAGCACTGACCCTCCAACAATGCCCACTCGCTCAACACTGACCCTCCGACAGTGGTCCCTCAGCACTGACCCTCCGACAATGCCCATTCCCTCAACACTGACTCTCCGAATTGCCCACTCCCTCAGCACTGACCCTCCGACAGAGCGGCACTCCCTCAGCACTGACCCTCCGACAGTGCCCACTCCCTCAGCACTGACCCTCTGACAGTGCCCACTCCGTCAGCACTGACCCTCGACAGTGCAGCTCTCCCTCAGCACTGACCCTCCGACAGTGCCCACTCCATCAGCACTGACCCTCGACAGTGCAGCTCTCGCTCAGCACTGACCCTCTGACAGTGCGGTGCTCCCTCAGCACCAACCATCCAATACTGCCCACTCCCTCAGTACTGACCTTCCGACAGTGCCCACTCCCTCAGCACTGACCCTCCTACGGTGCGGTGCTCCCTCAGCACTGACCCTCCGACAGTGCCCACTCCCGAAGCACTGACACTCCGACAGTGCCCACTCCCTCAGCACTGACCCTCCAACAATGCCCACTCCCTCAGCACTGACCCTCCGACAATGCCCATTCCCTCAACACTGACTCTCCGAATTGCCCACTCCCTCAGCACTGACCCTACTACGGTGGGGGGCTCCCTCAGCACTGACCCTCCGACCGTGCGGCACTCCCTCAGAACTGACCCTCCGACATTGCCCGTTCCCTCAACCCTGACCCTCCGACAGTGCCCGCTCCCTCAGCACTGACACTCCGACAGTTCCCACTCACTCAGCACTGACGCTCCGACAGTGCCCACTCCCTCAGCACTGACCCTGCGACAGTGCGGCACTCCCTCAGCACTGACCCTCCGACAGTGCCCACTCCGTCACCACTGACCCACCCACAGTGCTCCCTTAGCACTGACCCTCCGACAGTGCTCCCTCAGCACTGACCCTCTGACAGTGCTCCCTCAGCACTGACCCTCCGACAATGCCCACTCCCTCAGCTCTGACCCTCCGACTGTGCCCACTTCCTCAGCACTGACCATCTGACAGTGCCCAATCCCTCAGCACTGACCTTCCGACAGTGCCCACTCCCTCAGCACTGACCCTCCAACAGTGCCCACTCCCTCAGCACTGACCTTCTGACAGTGCCCGATCCCTCAGCACTGACCCTCCGACAGTGCCCACTCCCTCAGTACTGACCCGCCGACAGTGCCCACTCCGTCAGCACTGACCTTCTGACAGTGCCCGATCCCTCAGCACTGACCCTCCGACAGTGCCCACTCCCTCAGCACTGACCCTCCGACAGTGCCCACTCCGTCAGCACTTACCCTCGACAGTGCAGCTCTCCTTCAGCACTGACCCTCCGACAGTGCCCACTCCGTCAGCACTGACCCTCCGACAGTGCCCTCTCCCACAGTGCCCAGTCCCTCAGCACTGACCCTGCGACAGTGCCCACTCCCTCAGCACTGACCCTCCAACAATGCCCACTCGCTCAACACTGACCCTCCGACAGTGGTCCCTCAGCACTGACCCTCCGACAATGCCCATTCCCTCAACACTGACTCTCCGAATTGCCCACTCCCTCAGCACTGACCCTCCGACAGAGCGGCACTCCCTCAGCACTGACCCTCCGACAGTGCCCACTCCCTCAGCACTGACCCTCTGACAGTGCCCACTCCGTCAGCACTGACCCTCGACAGTGCAGCTCTCCCTCAGCACTGACCCTCCGACAATGCCCACTCCCTCAGCACTGACCCTCCGACTGTGCCCACTTCCTCAGCACTGACCCTCCGACAGTGCCCACTCCGTCAGCACTGACCCTCGACAGTGCAGCTCTCCCTCTGTACTGACCCTCCGACAGTGCCCACTCCCTCAGCACTGACCCTCCGACAGTGCCCACTCCCTCAGCACTGACCCTCTGACAGTGCCCACTCCGTCAGCACTGACCCTCGACAGTGCAGCTCTCCCTCAGCACTGACCCTCCGACAATGCCCACTCCCTCAGCACTGACCCTCCGACTGTGCCCACTTCCTCAGCACTGACCCTCCGACAGTGCCCACTCCGTCAGCACTGACCCTCGACAGTGCAGCTCTCCCTCTGTACTGACCCTCCGACAGTGCCCACTCCCTCAGCACTGACCCAGCGACAGTGCCCTCTCCCTCAGCACTGACCCTCCAACAATGCCCACTCCCTCAGCACTGACCCTCCGACAGTGGTCCCGCAGCACTGACCCTCCGACAGTGCCCACTCCTTCAGCACTGACCCTCCAACAATGCCCACTCCCTCAGCACTTACCCTCCTACGGTGCCGTGCTCCCTCAGCCCTGACCGTCTGACAGTGCGGCGCTCCCTCAGCACTGACACTCCGGCAGTGCAGCTCTCCCTCAGCACTGACCCTCGGACAGTGCTCACTCCATCAGCACTGACCCTCGACAGTGCAGCTCTCCCTCAGCACTGACCCTCCGACAGTGCAGTGCTCCCTCAGCACCAACCATCCAATACTGCCCACTCCCTCAGCACTGACCCTCCGACAGTGCCCACTCCCTCAGCACTGACCCTCCGACAGTGCCCTCTCCCTCAGCACTGACCCTCCCACAGTGCCCAGTCCCTCAGCACTGACCCTGCGACAGTGCCCACTCCCTCAGCACTGACCATCCGACAATGCCCACTCCCTCAACACTGACCCTCCGACAGTGGTCCCTCAGCACTGACCCTCCGACAGTGCCCACTCCTTCAGCACTGACCCTCCGACAGTGCTCCCTCAGCAGTGACCCTCTGACAGTGCCCAATCCCTCAGCACTGACCTTCCGACAGTGCCCACTCCCTCAACACTGACCCTCCGACAGTGCTGCCTCAGCAGTGACCCTCTGACAGTGCCCAATCCCTCAGCACTGACCTTCCGACAGTGCCCACTCCCTCAGCACTGACCCTCCAACAGTGCCCACTCCCTCAGCACTGACCTTCTGACAGTGCCCGATCCCTCAGCACTGACCCTCCGACAGTGCCCACTCCCTCAGCACTGACCCTCCGACAGTGCCCACTCCATCAGCACTGACCCTCGACAGTGCAGCTCTCGCTCAGCACTGACCCTCTGACAGTGCGGTGCTCCCTCAGCACCCACCATCCAATACTGCCCACTCCCTCAGCACTGACCCTCCAACAATGCCCACTCCCTCAGCACTGACCCTCCGACAATGCCCATTCCCTCAACACTGACTCTCCGAATTGCCCACTCCCTCAGCACTGACCCTACTACGGTGGGGGGCTCCCTCAGCACTGACCCTCCGACCGTGCGGCACTCCCTCAGAACTGACCCTCCGACATTGCCCGTTCCCTCAACCCTGACCCTCCGACAGTGCCCGCTCCCTCAGCACTGACACTCCGACAGTTCCCACTCACTCAGCACTGACGCTCCGACAGTGCCCACTCCGTCACCACTGACCCACCCACAGTGCTCCCTTAGCACTGACCCTCCGACAGTGCTCCCTCAGCACTGACCCTCTGTCAGTGCTCCCTCAGCAGTGACCCTCCGACAGTGCCCACTCCGTCACCACTGACCCACCCACAGTGCTCCCTTAGCACTGACACTCCGACAGTGCTCCCTCAGCACTGACCCTCTGTCAGTGCTCCCTCAGCAGTGACCCTCCGACAGTGCCCATTCCCTCAGCACTGACCCTCCGACAGTGCCCACTCCCTCAGTGCTGACCCTCTGACAGTGCGGCTCTCCGTCAGCAGTGACCCTCCGACAGTGCCCATTCCCTCAGCACTGACACTCTGGCAGTGCCCACTCCCTCAGCACTGACCCTCCGACAGTGCCCATTCCCTCAGCACTGACACTCTGACAGTGCCCATTCCCTCAGCACTGACCCTCCGACAGTGCCCACTCCCTCAGCACTGACCCTCCAACAGTGGTCCCTCAGCGCCGACCCTCTGACAGTGCCCACTCCGTCAGCACTGACCCTCCAATAGTGCTCCCTCAGCGCTGACCCTCCGACAATGCTCCCTCAGCACTGACACTCCGACAATGCCCACTCACTCAGCACTGACCCTCCAACAGTGCTCCCTCAGCGCCGACCCTCTAACAGTGCCCACTCCGTCAGCACTGACCCTCCAATCGTGCTCCCTCAGCGCTGACCCTCCGACAATGCTCCCTCAGCACTGACACTCCGACAATGCCCACTCACTCAGCACTGACCGTCCGACAGTGCTCCCGCAGCACTGACCCTCTGACAGTGCCCAATCCCTCAGCACTGACTCTCCGACAGTGCCCACTCCCTCAGCACTGACGCTCGACAGTGCAGCGGTTCCTCAGCACTGACTCACCGACAGTGAAGTACTCCCTCAGCAATGACCATCTGACAGTGCAGCACTCCCTCAGTACTGACCCTCCGACAGTGCCCACTCCCTCAGCACTGACCCTCCGACAGTGCCCTCTCCCAAAGTGCCCAGTCCCTCAGCACTGACCCTCGACAGTGCAGCTCTCCCTCAGCTCTGACCCTCTGACTGTGCCCACTTCCTCAGCACTGACCCTCCGACTGTGCCCACTCCCTCAGCACTGACCCTACTACGGTGGGGGGCTCCCTCAGCACTGACCCTCCGACTGTGCGGCACTCCCTCAGAACTGACCCTCCGACATTGCCCGTTCCCTCAACCCTGACCCTCCGACAGTGCCCGCTCCCTCAGCACTGACACTCCGACAGTTCCCACTCACTCAGCACTGACGCTCCGACAGTGCCCACTCCGTCACCACTGACCCACCCACAGTGCTCCCTTAGCACTGACCCTCCGACAGTGCCCACTCCCTCAGCACTGACCCTACTACGGTGGGGGGCTCCCTCAGCACTGACCCTCCGACTGTGCGGCACTCCCTCAGAACTGACCCTCCGACATTGCCCGTTCCCTCAACCCTGACCCTCCGACAGTGCCCGCTCCCTCAGCACTGACACTCCGACAGTTCCCACTCACTCAGCACTGACGCTCCGACAGTGCCCACTCCGTCACCACTGACCCACCCACAGTGCTCCCTTAGCACTGACCCTCCGACAGTGCTCCCTCAGCACTGACCCTCTGTCAGTGCTCCCTCAGCAGTGACCCTCCGACAGTGCCCACTCCGTCACCACTGACCCACCCACAGTGCTCCCTTAGCACTGACACTCCGACAGTGCTCCCTCAGCACTGACCCTCTGTCAGTGCTCCCTCAGCAGTGACCCTCCGACAGTGCCCATTCCCTCAGCACTGACCCTCCGACAGTGCCCACTCCCTCAGTGCTGACCCTCTGACAGTGCGGCTCTCCGTCAGCAGTGACCCTCCGACAGTGCCCATTCCCTCAGCACTGACACTCTGGCAGTGCCCACTCCCTCAGCACTGACCCTCCGACAGTGCCCACTCCCTCAGCACTGACCCTCCAACAGTGCTCCCTCAGCGCCGACCCTCTGACAGTGCCCACTCCGTCAGCACTGACCCTCCAATAGTGCTCCCTCAGCGCTGACCCTCCGACAATGCTCCCTCAGCACTGACACTCCGACAATGCCCACTCACTCAGCACAGACCCTCCAACAGTGCTCCCTCAGCGCCGACCCTCTAACAGTGCCCACTCCGTCAGCACTGACCCTCCAATCGTGCTCCCTCAGCGCTGACCCTCCGACAATGCTCCCTCAGCACTGACACTCCGACAATGCCCACTCACTCAGCACTGACCGTCCGACAGTGCTCCCGCAGCACTGACCCTCTGACAGTGCCCAATCCCTCAGCACTGACTCTCCGACAGTGCCCACTCCCTCAGCACTGACGCTCGACAGTGCAGCGGTTCCTCAGCACTGACTCACCGACAGTGAAGTACTCCCTCAGCAATGACCATCTGACAGTGCAGCACTCCCTCAGTACTGACCCTCCGACAGTGCCCACTCCCTCAGCACTGACCCTCCGACAGTGCCCTCTCCCAAAGTGCCCAGTCCCTCAGCACTGACCCTCGACAGTGCAGCTCTCCCTCAGCTCTGACCCTCTGACTGTGCCCACTTCCTCAGCACTGACCCTCCGACAGTGCCCACTCCGTCAGCACTGACCCTCGACAGTGCAGCTCTCCCTCTGTACTGACCCTCCGACAGTGCCCACTCCCTCAGCACTGACCCTCCGACAGTGCCCTCTCCCAAAGTGCCCAGTCCCTCAGCACTGACCCTGCGACAGTGCCCACTCCCTCAGCACTGACCCTCCAACAATGCCCACTCCCTCAGCACTGACCCTCCGACAGTGGTCCCGCAGCACTGACCCTCCGACAGTGCCCACTCCTTCAGCACTGACCCTCCGACAATGCCCACTCCCTCAGCACTTACCCTCCTACGGTGCCGTGCTCCCTCAGCCCTGACCGTCTGACAGTGCGGCGCTCCCTCAGCACTGACACTCCGGCAGTGCAGCTCTCCCTCAGCACTGACCCTCCGACAGTGCTCACTCCATCAGCACTGACCCTCGACAGTGCAGCTCTCCCTCAGCACTGACCCTCCGACAGTGCGGTGCTCCCTCAGCACCGACCATCCAATACTGCCCACTCCCTCAGCACTGACCCTCCGACAGTGCCCTCTCCCTCAGCACTGACCCTCTGACAGTGCCCTCTCCCTCAGCACTGACCCTCCCACAGTGCCCAGTCCCTCAGCACTGACCCTGCGACAGTGCCCACTCCCTCAGCACTGACCATCCGACAATGCCCACTCCCTCAACACTGACCCTCCGACAGTGGTCCCTCAGCACTGACCCTCCGACAGTGCTCCCTCAGCAGTGACCCTCTGACAGTGCCCAATCCCTCAGCACTGACCTTCCGACAGTGCCCACTCCCTCAACACTGACCCTCCGACAGTGCTGCCTCAGCAGTGACCCTCTGACAGTGCCCACTCCCTCAGCACTGACCCTCCAACAGTGCCCACTCCCTCAGCACTGACCTTCTGACAGTGTCCGATCCCTCAGCACTGACCCTCCGACAGTGCCCACTCCCTCAGCACTGACCCTCCGACAGTGCCCACTCCGTCAGCACTGACCCTCGACAGTGCAGCTCTCGCTCAGCACTGACCCTCTGACAGTGCGGTGCTCCCTCAGCACCAACCATCCAATACTGCCCACTCCCTCAGTACTGACCTACCGACAGTGCCCACTCCCTCAGCACTGACCCTCCTACGGTGCGGTGCTCCCTCAGCACTGACCCTCCGACAGTGCCCACTCCCTCAGCACTGACCCTCCGACAATGCCCACTCCCTCAGCACTGACCCTCCGACAATGCCCATTCCCTCAACACTGACTCTCCGAATTGCCCACTCCCTCAGCACTGACCCTACTACAGTGGGGGGCTCCCTCAGCACTGACCCTCCGACCGTGCGGCACTCCCTCAGAACTGACCCTCCGACATTGCCCGTTCCCTCAACCCTGACCCTCCGACAGTGCCCGCTCCCTCAGCACTGACAGTCCGACAGTTCCCACTCACTCAGCACTGACGCTCCGACAGTGCCCACTCCCTCAGCACTGACCCTGCGACAGTGCGGCACTCCCTCAGCACTGACCCTCCGACAGTGCCCACTCCGTCACCACTGACCCACCCACAGTGCTCCCTTAGCACTGACCCTCCGACAGTGCTCCCTCAGCACTGACCCTCTGTCAGTGCTCCCTCAGCAGTGACCCTCCGACAGTGCCCATTCCCTCAGCACTGACACTCTGGCAGTGCCCACTCCCTCAGTGCTGATCCTCTGACAGTGCGGCACTCCCTCAGCACTGACCCTCCGACAATGCCCACTCCCTCAGCACTGACCCTCCGACAGTGCCCACTCCGTCACCACTGACCCACCCACAGTGCTCCCTTAGCACTGACCCTCCGACAGTGCTCCCTCAGCACTGACCCTCTGTCAGTGCTCCCTCAGCAGTGACCCACCGACAGTGCCCACTCCCTCAGCACTGACCCTCCGACAGTGCCCTCTCCCAAAGTGCCCAGTCCCTCAGCACTGACCCTCGACAGTGCAGCTCTCCCTCAGCTCTGACCCTCTGACTGTGCCCACTTCCTCAGCACTGACCCTCCGACAGTGCCCACTCCGTCAGCACTGACCCTCGACAGTGCAGCTCTCCCTCTGTACTGACCCTCCGACAGTGCCCACTCCCTCAGCACTGACCCTCCGACAGTGCCCTCTCCCAAAGTGCCCAGTCCCTCAGCACTGACCCTGCGACAGTGCCCACTCCCTCAGCACTGACCCTCCAACAATGCCCACTCCCTCAGCACTGACCCTCCGACAGTGGTCCCGCAGCACTGACCCTCCGACAGTGCCCACTCCTTCAGCACTGACCCTCCGACAATGCCCACTCCCTCAGCACTTACCCTCCTACGGTGCCGTGCTCCCTCAGCCCTGACCGTCTGACAGTGCGGCGCTCCCTCAGCACTGACACTCCGGCAGTGCAGCTCTCCCTCAGCACTGACCCTCCGACAGTGCTCACTCCATCAGCACTG
Source organism: Stegostoma tigrinum (assembly GCF_030684315.1). Lineage (NCBI taxonomy): Eukaryota > Metazoa > Chordata > Chondrichthyes > Orectolobiformes > Stegostomatidae > Stegostoma > Stegostoma tigrinum. Next base: position 4,757,914 of record NC_081404.1, on the reverse strand, counting down.
ACCCTCGACAGTGCAGCTCTCCCTCAGCACTGACCCTCCGACAGTGCGGTGCTCCCTCAGCACCGACCATCCAATACTGCCCACTCCCTCAGCACTGACCCTCCGACAGTGCCCACTCCCTCAGCACTGACCCTCCGACAGTGCCCTCTCCCTCAGCACTGACCCTCCCACAGTGCCCAGTCCCTCAGCACTGACCCTGCGACAGTGCCCACTCCCTCAGCACTGACCATCCGACAATGCCCACTCCCTCAACACTGACCCTCCGACAGTGGTCCCTCAGCACTGACCCTCCGACAGTGCCCACTCCTTCAGCACTGACCCTCCGACAGTGCTCCCTCAGCAGTGACCCTCTGACAGTGCCCAATCCCTCAGCACTGACCTTCCGACAGTGCCCACTCCCTCAACACTGACCCTCCGACAGTGCTGCCTCAGCAGTGACCCTCTGACAGTGCCCACTCCCTCAGCACTGACCCTCCAACAGTGCCCACTCCCTCAGCACTGACCTTCTGACAGTGCCCGATCCCTCAGCACTGACCCTCCGACAGTGCCCACTCCCTCAGCACTGACCCTCCGACAGTGCCCACTCCGTCAGCACTGACCTTCGACAGTGCAGCTCTCGCTCAGCACTGACCCTCTGACAGTGCGGTGCTCCCTCAGCACCAACCATCCAATACTGCCCACTCCCTCAGTACTGACCTACCGACAGTGCCCACTCCCTCAGCACTGACCCTCCTACGGTGCGGTGCTCCCTCAGCACTGACCCTCCGACAGTGCCCACTCGCTCAGCACTGACCCTCCGACAATGCCCACTCCCTCAGCACTGACCCTCCGACAATGCCCATTCCCTCAACACTGACTCTCCGAATTGCCCACTCCCTCAGCACTGACCCTACTACGGTGGGGGGCTCCCTCAGCACTGACCCTCCGACCGTGCGGCACTCCCTCAGAACTGACCCTCCGACATTGCCCGTTCCCTCAACCCTGACCCTCCGACAGTGCCCGCTCCCTCAGCACTGACACTCCGACAGTTCCCACTCACTCAGCACTGACGCTCCGACAGTGCCCACTCCCTCAGCACTGACCCTGCGACAGTGCGGCACTCCCTCAGCACTGACCCTCCGACAGTGCCCACTCCGTCACCACTGACCCACCCACAGTGCTCCCTTAGCACTGACCCTCCGACAGTGCTCCCTCAGCACTGACCCTCTGTCAGTGCTCCCTCAGCAGTGACCCTCCGACAGTGCCCATTCCCTCAGCACTGACACTCTGGCAGTGCCCACTCCCTCAGCACTGACCCTCCGACAATGCCCACTCCCTCAGCACTGACCCTCCGACAGTGCCCACTCCGTCACCACTGACCCACCCACAGTGCTCCCTTAGCACTGACCCTCCGACAGTGCTCCCTCAGCACTGACCCTCTGTCAGTGCTCCCTCAGCAGTGACCCACCGACAGTGCCCATTCCCTCAGCACTGACACTCTGGCAGTGCCCACTCCCTCAGCACTGACCCACCGACAGTGCCCACTCCCTCAGCACTGACACTCTGACAGTGCCCATTCCCTCAGCACTGACTCTCCGACAGTGCCCACTCCCTCAGCACTGACACTCTGACAGTGCCCACTCCCTCAGCACTGACACTCTGACAGTGCCCATTCCCTCAGCACTGACCCTCCGACAGTGCCCACTCCCTCAGCACTGACCCTCCAACAGTGCTCCCTCAGCGCCGACCCTCTGACAGTGCCCACTCCCTCAGCACTGACCCTCCAATAGTGCTCCCTCAGCGCTGACCCTCCGACAATGCTCCCTCAGCACTGACACTCCGACAATGCCCACTCACTCAGCACTGACCGTCCGACAGTGCTCCCGCAGCACTGACCCTCTGACAGTGCCCATCCCCTCAGCACTGACCCTCCGATAGTGCTCCCTCAGCGCTGACCCTCCGACAATGCTCCCTCAGCACTGACACTCCGACAATGCCCACTCACTCAGCACTGACCGTCCGACAGTGCTCCCTCTGCACTGACCCTCCGACAGTGCCCGCTCCCTCAGCACTGACCCTCTGTCAGTGCTCCCTCAGCAGTGACCCTCCGACAGTGCCCAATCCCTCAGCACTGACTCTCCGACAGTGCCCACTCCCTCAGCACTGATGCTCGACAGTGCAGCGGTTCCTCAGCACTGACTCACCGACAGTAAAGTACTCCCTCAGCAATGACCATCTGACAGTGCAGCACTCCCTCAGTACTGACCCTCCGACAGTGCCCATTCCCTCAGCACTGACCCTCCGACAGTGCCCCCTTAGCGCTGAGCCTCCGACAGTGCCCACTCCCTCAACACTGACCCTCCGACAGTGCCCACTCCCTCAACACTGACCCTCCGACAGCGCCCACTCCCTCAACACTGACCCTCCGACAGCGCCCACTCCCTCAGCACTGACCCCCCAACAGTGCTCCCTCAGCGCTGACCCTCTGACAGTGCTCCCTCAGCACTGACCCTCCGACAGTGCCCACTCCCTCAGCACTGACCCTCCGACAGTGCTCCCTCAGCACTTACCCTCCGACAGTGCCCACTCCCTCAGCACTGACCCTCCGACAGTGCCCCCTTAGCACTGAGCCTCTGACAGTGCCCATTCCCTCAACACTGAACCTCCGACTGTGCTCCCTCAGCACTGACCCTCCGATAGTGGTCCCTCAGCACTGACCCTCCGACAGTGCTCCCTCTGCACTGACCCTCTGATAGTGCCCACTCCCTCAGCACTGACCCTCCGACAGTGCCCGCTCCCTCAGCACTGACCCTCCGACAGTGCTCCCTCAGCACTGACCCTCCGACAGTGCCCACTCTCTCAGCACTGACCCTCCAACTGTGCCCACTCCCTCAGCACTGACTCTCCGAAGTACCCACTCCCTCAGCACTGACCCTCCGACAATGCGGCACTCCCTCAGCACTGACCGTCCGACAGTGAGGCACTCCCCTAGCACTGACCCTCCGACAGTGCCCGTTCCCTCAGCACTGACCCTCCCACAGTGCCCACTCCCTCAGCACTGACCCTCTGACAATACCCACTCCCTCAGCACTGAGCCTCCGACAGTGCCTACTCCCTCAGCACTGACCCTCCGATAGTGCCCATTCCCTCAGCACTGACCCTCCGACAGTGCCCACTCCCTCAGCACTGACCCTCCGACAATGCCCACTCCCTCAGCACTGACCCTCCGACAGTGCCCACTCCCTCAACACTGACTCTCCGACAGTGCGGCACTCCCTCAGGACTGACCCTCCGACAGTGCTCCCTCAGCACTGACCCTCCGACAGTGCCCGGTCCCTCGCCACTGACCCACCCACAGTGCTCCCTCAGCACTGACCCTCCGACAGTGCTCCCTCAGCACTGACCCTCTGACAGTGCTCCCTCAGCATTGACCCTCCGACAGTGCCCACTCCCTCAGCGCTGACCCTCTGACAGTGCTCCCTCAGCACTGACCCTCCGACAGTGCCCACTCCCTCAGCACTGACCCTCCGACAGTGCCCACTCCCTCAGCACTGACCCTCCGACAGTGCCAACTCCCTCAGCACTGACCCTCCGACAGTGCTCCCACAGCACTGACCCTCCCACAGTGCCCACTCCCTCAGCACTGACCCTCCGACAGTGATCCCTCAGCACTGACCCTCCAACAGTGCCCACTCCCTCAGCACTGACCCTCCGACAGTGCTCCCTCAGCACTGACACTCCGACAATGCCCACTCCCTCAGCACTGACCGTCCGACAGTGCACCCGCAGCACTGACCCTCTGACAGTGCCCACTCCCTCAGCACTGACCCTCCGACATTGCCAAGTCCCTCAGCACTGACCCTCGACAGTGCGGCGCTCCCTCAGCACTGACCCTCCAACAGTGCGGCACTCCGTCAGCAGTGACCCTCCCACAGTGCCCACTCCCTCAGCCGTGACCCTCCGACAGTGCCCATTCCCTCAACACTGACTCTCCGAATTGCCCACTCCCTCAGCACTGACCCTCCGACAGAGCGGCACTCCCTCAGCACCGATCCTGCGACAGTGCCCATTCCCTCAGCACTGACCCTCCGACAGTGCCCACTCCCTCAGCACTGACCCTCTGACAGTGCCCACTCCGTCAGCACTGACCCTCGAAAGTGCAGCTCTCCCTCAGCACTGACCCTCCGACAGTGCCCACTCCGTCAGCACTGACCCTTGTCAGTGCAGCTCTCCCTCAGCACTGACCCTCCGACAATGCCCACTCCCTCAGCACTGACCCTCCGACTGTGCCCACTTCCTCAGCACTGACCCTCCGACAATTCCCACTCCCTCAGCACTGACCCTCCGACAGTGCTCCCTCAGCACTGACCCTCCGACAATGCCCACTCCCTCAACACTGACCATCCGACAGTGCTCCCTCAGCACTGACCATCTGACAGTGCCCAATCCCTCAGCACTGATCTTCCGACAGTGCCCACTCCCTCAGGGCTGACCCGCCGACAGTGCCCACTCCGTCAGCACTGACCGTCGACAGTGCAGCTCTCCCTCAGCAGTGACCCTCTGACAGTGCCCACTCCGTCAGCACTTACCCTCGACAGTGCAGCTCTCCTTCAGCACTGACACTCCGACAGTGCCCACTCCGTCAGCACTGACCCTCGACAGTGCAGCTCTCCCTCTGTACTGACCCTCCGACAGTGCCCACTCCCTCAGCACTGACCCTCCGACAGTGCCCTCTCCCACAGTGCCCAGTCCCTCAGTACTGACCCTGCGACAGTGCCCACTCCCTCAGCACTGACCCTCCAACAATGCCCACTCCCTCAACACTGACCCTCCGACAGTGGTCCCGCAGCACTGACCCTCCGACAGTGACCACTCCTTCAGCACTGACCCTCCGACAATGCCCACTCCCTCAGCACTGACCCTCCGACAGTGCTCCCTCAGCACTGACCCTCCGACAGTGGTCCCGCAGCACTGACCCTCCGACAGTGCCCACTCCTTCAGCACTGACCCTCCGACAATGCCCACTCCCTTAACACTGACCCTCCGACAGTGCTCCCTCAGCACTGACCCTCTGACAGTGCCCAATCCCTCAGCACTGACCTTCCGACAGTGCCCACTCCCTCAGCACTGACCCTCCAACAGTGCCCACTCCCTCAGCACTGACCTTCTGACAGTGCCCGATCCCTCAGCACTGACCTTCTGACAGTGCCCACTCCCTCAGCAATGACCCTCTGACAGTGCCCACTCCGTCAGCACTGACCCTCAAGTGCAGATTTCCCTCAGTACTGACCCTCCGACAGTGCCCACTCCGTCAGCACTGAACCTCGACAGTGCAGCTCTCCCTCAGCACTGACCCTCCGACAGTGCGGTGCTCCCTCAGCACCAACCCTCCAATACTGCCCACTCCCTCAGTACTGACTTTCCGACAGTGCCCACTCCGTCAGCGCTTACCCTCCGACAGTGCCCACTCCCGAAGCACTGACACTCCGACAGTGCTCCCTCAGCACTGACCCTCCGACAATGCCCATTCCCTCAACACTGACTCTCCGAATTGCCCACTCCCTCAGCACTGACCCTCCGACAGAGCGGCACTCCCTCAGCACTGACCCTCCGACAGTGCCCACTCCCTCAGCACTGACCCTCCGACAGTGCCCACTCCATCAGCACTGACCCTCTGACAGTGCCCACTCTGTCAGCACTGACCCGCGACAGTGCAGCTCTCCCTCAGCACTGACCCTCCGACAGTGCCCACTCCCTCAGCACTGACCCTCCGACAGTGCCCACTCCATCAGCACTGACCCTCTGACAGTGCCCACTCCGTCAGCACTGACCCTCGACAGTGCAGCTCTCCCTCAGCACTGACCCTCCGACAATGCCCACTCCCTCAGCACTGACCCTCCGACAGTGCCCTCTTCCTCAGCACTGACCCTCCGACAGTGCCCACTCCGTCAGCACTGACCCTCGACAGTGCAGCTCTCCCTCTGTACTGACCCTCCGACAGTGCCCACTCCCTCAGCACTGACCCACCGACAGTGCCCTCTCCCACAGTGCCCAGTCCCTCAGCACTGACCCTGCGACAGTGCCCACTCCCTCAGCACTGACCCTCCAACAATGCCCACTCCCTCAGCACTGACCCTCCGACAGTGGTCCCGCAGCACTGACCCTCCGACAGGGCCCACTCCTTCAGCACTGACCCTCCGACAATGCCCACTCCCTCAACACTGACCCTCCGACAGTGCTCCCTCAGCACTGACCCTCTGACAGTGCCCAATCCCTCAGCACTGACCTTCCGACAGTGCCCACTCCCTCAGCACTGACCCTCCAACAGTGCCCACTCCCTCAGCACTGACCTTCTGACAGTGCCCGATCCCTCAGCACTGACCCTCCGACAGTGCCCACTCCCTCAGCAATGACCCTCTGACAGTGCCCACTCCATCAGCACTGACCCGCGAAAGTGCAGCTTTCCCTCAGCACTGACCCTCCGACAGTGCCCACTCCGTCAGCACTGACCCTCGACAGTGCAGCTCTCCCTCAGCACTGACCCTCCGACAGTGTGGTGCTCCCTCAGCACCAACCATCCAATACTGCCCACTCCCTCAGTACTGACCCTCCGACAGTGCTCCCTCAGCACTGACCCTCCGACAGTGCCCACTCCCTCAGCACTGACCCTCCGACAGTGCCCACTCCCTCAGCACTGACCCTCTGACAGTGCCCACTCCGTCAGCACTGACCCTCGAAAGTGCAGCTCTCCCTCAGCACTGACCCTCCGACAGTGCCCACTCCGTCAGCACTGACCATCGACAGTGCAGCTCTCCCTCAGCACTGACCCTCCGACAATGCCCACTCCCTCAGCACTGACCCTCCGACTGTGCCCACTTCCTCAGCACTGACCCTCCGACAGTGCCCACTCCCTCAGCACTGACCCTCCGACAGTGCCCTCTCCCACAGTGCCCAGTCCCTCAGCACTGACCCTGCGACAGTGCCCACTCCCTCAGCACTGACCCTCCAACAATGCCCACTCCCTCAACACTGACCCTCTGACAGTGCCCACTCCGTCAGCACTGACCCTCGAAAGTGCAGCTTTCTCTCAGTACTGACCCTCCGACAGTGCCCACTCCGTCAGCACTGACCCTCGACAGTGCAGCTCTCCCTCAGCACTGACCCCCCTCCGACAGTGCGGTGCTCCCTCAGCACCAACCCTCCAATACTGCCCACCCCCTCAGTACTGACCTTCCGACAGTGCCCACTCCGTCAGCGCTTCCCCTCCGACAGTGCCCACTCCCGAAGCACTGACACTCCGACAGTGCTCCCTCAGCACTGACCCTCCGACAATGCCCATTCCCTCAACACTGACTCTCCGAATTGCCCACTCCCTCAGCACTGACCCTCCGACAGAGCGGCACTCCCTCAGCACTGACCCTCCGACAGTGCCCACTCCCTCAGCACTCACCCTCCGACAGTGCCCACTCCCTCAGCACTGACCCTCTGACAGTGCCCACTCCGTCAGCACTGACCCTCGAAAGTGCAGCTCTCCCTCAGCACTGACCCTCCGACAGTGCCCACTCCGTCAGCACTGACCCTCGACAGTGCAGCTCTCCCTCAGCACTGACCCTCCGACTGTGCCCACTTCCTCAGCACTGACCCTCCGACAGTGCCCAGTCCCTCAGCACTGACCCTCCAACAATGCCCACTCCCTCAGCACTGACCCTCCGACAGTGGTCCAGCAGCACTGACCCTCCGACAGTGCCCACTCCTTCAGCACTGACCCTCCGACAATGCCCACTCCCGCAACACTGACCCTCCGACAGTGCTCCCTCAGCACTGACCTTCCGACAGTACCCACTCCCTCAGCACTTACCCTCCGACAGTGCCCACTCCCTCAGCACTGACCCTCCGACAGTGCCCCCTTAGCACTGAGCCTCTGACAGTGCCCATTCCCTCAACACTGAACCTCCGACTGTGCTCCCTCAGCACTGACCCTCCGATAGTGGTCCCTCAGCACTGACCCTCCGACATTTCCCATTCCCTCAGCACTGACCCTCCGACAGTGCTCCCTCTGCACTGACCCTCTGATAGTGCCCACTCCCTCAGCACTGACCCTCCGACAGTGCCCGCTCCCTCAGCACTGACCCTCCGACAGTGCTCCCTCAGCACTGACCCTCCGACAGTGCCCACTCTCTTAGCACTGACCCTCCAACTGTGCCCACTCCCTCAGCACTGACTCTCCGAAGTACCCACTCCCTCAGCACTGACCCTCCGACAATGCGGCACTCCCTCAGCACTGACCGTCCGACAGTGAGGCACTCCCCTAGCACTGACCCTCCGACAGTGCCCGTTCCCTCAGCACTGACCCTCCCACAGTGCCCACTCCCTCAGCACTGACCCTCTGACAATACCCACTCCCTCAGCACTGAGCCTCCGACAGTGCCTACTCCCTCAGCACTGACCCTCCGATAGTGCCCATTCCCTCAGCACTGACCCTCCGACAGTGCCCACTCCCTCAGCACTGACCCTCCGACAATGCCCACTCCCTCAGCACTGACCCTCCGACAGTGCCCACTCCCTCAACACTGACTCTCCGACAGTGCGGCACTCCCTCAGGACTGACCCTCCGACAGTGCTCCCTCAGCACTGACCCTCCGACAGTGCCCGGTCCCTCGCCACTGACCCACCCACAGTGCTCCCTCAGCACTGACCCTCCGACAGTGCTCCCTCAGCACTGACCCTCTGACAGTGCTCCCTCAGCATTGACCCTCCGACAGTGCCCACTCCCTCAGCGCTGACCCTCTGACAGTGCTCCCTCAGCACTGACCCTCCGACAGTGCCCACTCCCTCAGCACTGACCCTCCGACAGTGCCCACTCCCTCAGCACTGACCCTCCGACAGTGCCCACTCCCTCAGCACTGACCCTCCGACAGTGCCAACTCCCTCAGCACTGACCCTCCGACAGTGCTCCCACAGCACTGACCCTCCCACAGTGCCCACTCCCTCAGCACTGACCCTCCGACAGTGATCCCTCAGCACTGACCCTCCAACAGTGCCCACTCCCTCAGCACTGACCCTCCGACAGTGCTCCCTCAGCACTGACACTCCGACAATGCCCACTCCCTCAGCACTGACCGTCCGACAGTGCACCCGCAGCACTGACCCTCTGACAGTGCCCACTCCCTCAGCACTGACCCTCCGACATTGCCAAGTCCCTCAGCACTGACCCTCGACAGTGCGGCGCTCCCTCAGCACTGACCCTCCAACAGTGCGGCACTCCGTCAGCAGTGACCCTCCCACAGTGCCCACTCCCTCAGCCGTGACCCTCCGACAGTGCCCATTCCCTCAGCACTGACCCTCCGACAGTGCCCACTCCCTCAGCACTGACCCTCTGACAGTGCCCACTCCGTCAGCACTGACCCTCGAAAGTGCAGCTCTCCCTCAGCACTGACCCTCCGACAGTGCCCACTCCGTCAGCACTGACCCTTGTCAGTGCAGCTCTCCCTCAGCACTGACCCTCCGACAATGCCCACTCCCTCAGCACTGACCCTCCGACTGTGCCCACTTCCTCAGCACTGACCCTCCGACAGTGCTCCCTCAGCACTGACCCTCCGACAATGCCCACTCCCTCAACACTGACCCTCCGACAGTGCTCCCTCAGCACTGACCATCTGACAGTGCCCAATCCCTCAGCACTGACCTTCCGACAGTGCCCACTCCCTCAGGGCTGACCCGCCGACAGTGCCCACTCCGTCAGCTTGACCGTCGACAGTGCAGCTCTCCCTCAGCAGTGACCCTCTGACAGTGCCCACTCCCTCAGCACTGACCCTCCGACAGTGCCCTCTCCCACAGTGCCCAGTCCCTCAGTACTGACCCTGCGACAGTGCCCACTCCCTCAGCACTGACCCTCCAACAATGCCCACTCCCTCAACACTGACCCTCCGACAGTGGTCCCGCAGCACTGACCCTCCGACAGTGACCACTCCTTCAGCACTGACCCTCCGACAATGCCCACTCCCTCAGCACTGACCCTCCGACAGTGCTCCCTCAGCACTGACCCTCCGACAGTGGTCCCGCAGCACTGACCCTCCGACAGTGCCCACTCCTTCAGCACTGACCCTCCGACAGTGCCCACTCCCTCAGCACTGACCCTCCAACAATGCCCACTCCCTCAACACTGACCCTCCGACAGTGGTCCCGCAGCACTGACCCTCCGACAGTGACCACTCCTTCAGCACTGACCCTCCGACAATGCCCACTCCCTCAGCACTGACCCTCCGACAGTGCTCCCTCAGCACTGACCCTCCGACAGTGGTCCCGCAGCACTGACCCTCCGACAGTGCCCACTCCTTCAGCACTGACCCTCCGACAATGCCCACTCCCTTAACACTGACCCTCCGACAGTGACCACTCCTTCAGCACTGACCCTCCGACAATGCCCACTCCCTCAGCACTGACCCTCCGACAGTGCTCCCTCAGCACTGACCCTCCGACAGTGGTCCCGCAGCACTGACCCTCCGACAGTGCCCACTCCTTCAGCACTGACCCTCCGACAATGCCCACTCCCTTAACACTGACCCTCCGACAGTGCTCCCTCAGCACTGACCCTCTGACAGTGCCCAATCCCTCAGCACTGACCCTCCGACAGTGCCCACTCCCTCAGCACTGACCCTCCGACAGTGCCCACTCCCTCAGCACTGACCTTCTGACAGTGCCCGATCCCTCAGCACTGACGTTCTGACAGTGCCCACTCCCTCAGCAATGACCCTCTGACAGTGCCCACTCCGTCAGCACTGACCCTCGAAAGTGCAGATTTCCCTCAGTACTGACCCTCCGACAGTGCCCACTCCGTCAGCACTGAACCTCGACAGTGCAGCTCTCCCTCAGCACTGACCCTCCGACAGTGCGGTGCTCCCTCAGCACCAACCCTCCAATACTGCCCACTCCCTCAGTACTGACTTTCCGACAGTGCCCACTCCGTCAGCGCTTACCCTCCGACAGTGCCCACTCCCGAAGCACTGACACTCCGAATTGCCCACTCCCTCAGCACTGACCCTCCGACAGAGCGGCACTCCCTCAGCACTGACCCTCCGACAGTGCCCACTCCCTCAGCACTGACCCTCCGACAGTGCCCACTCCATCAGCACTGACCCTCTGACAGTGCCCACTCTGTCAGCACTGACCCGCGACAGTGCAGCTCTCCCTCAGCACTGACCCTCCGACAGTGCCCACTCCCTCAGCACTGACCCTCCGACAGTGCCCACTCCATCAGCACTGACCCTCTGACAGTGCCCACTCCGTCAGCACTGACCCTCGACAGTGCAGCTCTCCCTCAGCACTGACCCTCCGACAATGCCCACTCCCTCAGCACTGACCCTCCGACAGTGCCCACTTCCTCAGCACTGACCCTCCGACAGTGCCCACTCCGTCAGCACTGACCCTCGACAGTGCAGCTCTCCCTCTGTACTGACCCTCCGACAGTGCCCACTCCCTCAGCACTGACCCACCGACAGTGCCCTCTCCCACAGTGCCCAGTCCCTCAGCACTGACCCTGCGACAGTGCCCACTCCCTCAGCACTGACCCTCCAACAATGCCCACTCCCTCAGCACTGACCCTCCGACAGTGGTCCCGCAGCACTGACCCTCCGACAGGGCCCACTCCTTCAGCACTGACCCTCCGACAATGCCCACTCCCTCAACACTGACCCTCCGACAGTGCTCCCTCAGCACTGACCCTCTGACAGTGCCCAATCCCTCAGCACTGACCTTCCGACAGTGCCCACTCCCTCAGCACTGACCCTCCAACAGTGCCCACTCCCTCAGCACTGACCTTCTGACAGTGCCCGATCCCTCAGCACTGACCCTCCGACAGTGCCCACTCCCTCAGCAATGACCCTCTGACAGTGCCCACTCCATCAGCACTGACCCGCGAAAGTGCAGCTTTCCCTCAGCACTGACCCTCCGACAGTGCCCACTCCGTCAGCACTGACCCTCGACAGTGCAGCTCTCCCTCAGCACTGACCCTCCGACAGTGTGGTGCTCCCTCAGCACCAACCATCCAATACTGCCCACTCCCTCAGTACTGACCCTCCGACAGTGCTCCCTCAGCACTGACCCTCCGACAGTGCCCACTCCCTCAGCACTGACCCTCCGACAGTGCCCACTCCCTCAGCACTGACCCTCTGACAGTGCCCACTCCGTCAGCACTGACCCTCGAAAGTGCAGCTCTCCCTCAGCACTGACCCTCCGACAGTGCCCACTCCGTCAGCACTGACCATCGACAGTGCAGCTCTCCCTCAGCACTGACCCTCCGACAGTGCCCACTCCCTCAGCACTGACCCTCCGACTGTGCCCACTTCCTCAGCACTGACCCTCCGACAGTGCCCACTCCCTCAGCACTGACCCTCCGACAGTGCCCTCTCCCACAGTGCCCAGCCCCTCAGCACTGACCCTGCGACAGTGCCCACTCCCTCAGCACTGACCCTCCAACAATGCCCACTCCCTCAACACTGACCCTCTGACAGTGCCCACTCCGTCAGCACTGACCCTCGAAAGTGCAGCTTTCTGTCAGTACTGACCCTCCGACAGTGCCCACTCCCTCAGCACTGACCCTCCAACAATGCCCACTCCCTCAACACTGACCCTCCGACAGTGGTCCCGCAGCACTGACCCTCCGACAGTGACCACTCCTTCAGCACTGACCCTCCGACAATGCCCACTCCCTCAGCACTGACCCTCCGACAGTGCTCCCTCAGCACTGACCCTCCGACAGTGGTCCCGCAGCACTGACCCTCCGACAGTGCCCACTCCTTCAGCACTGACCCTCCGACAATGCCCACTCCCTTAACACTGACCCTCCGACAGTGACCACTCCTTCAGCACTGACCCTCCGACAATGCCCACTCCCTCAGCACTGACCCTCCGACAGTGCTCCCTCAGCACTGACCCTCCGACAGTGGTCCCGCAGCACTGACCCTCCGACAGTGCCCACTCCTTCAGCACTGACCCTCCGACAATGCCCACTCCCTTAACACTGACCCTCCGACAGTGCTCCCTCAGCACTGACCCTCTGACAGTGCCCAATCCCTCAGCACTGACCCTCCGACAGTGCCCACTCCCTCAGCACTGACCCTCCGACAGTGCCCACTCCCTCAGCACTGACCTTCTGACAGTGCCCGATCCCTCAGCACTGACGTTCTGACAGTGCCCACTCCCTCAGCAATGACCCTCTGACAGTGCCCACTCCGTCAGCACTGACCCTCGAAAGTGCAGATTTCCCTCAGTACTGACCCTCCGACAGTGCCCACTCCGTCAGCACTGAACCTCGACAGTGCAGCTCTCCCTCAGCACTGACCCTCCGACAGTGCGGTGCTCCCTCAGCACCAACCCTCCAATACTGCCCACTCCCTCAGTACTGACTTTCCGACAGTGCCCACTCCGTCAGCGCTTACCCTCCGACAGTGCCCACTCCCGAAGCACTGACACTCCGAATTGCCCACTCCCTCAGCACTGACCCTCCGACAGAGCGGCACTCCCTCAGCACTGACCCTCCGACAGTGCCCACTCCCTCAGCACTGACCCTCCGACAGTGCCCACTCCATCAGCACTGACCCTCTGACAGTGCCCACTCTGTCAGCACTGACCCGCGACAGTGCAGCTCTCCCTCAGCACTGACCCTCCGACAGTGCCCACTCCCTCAGCACTGACCCTCCGACAGTGCCCACTCCATCAGCACTGACCCTCTGACAGTGCCCACTCCGTCAGCACTGACCCTCGACAGTGCAGCTCTCCCTCAGCACTGACCCTCCGACAATGCCCACTCCCTCAGCACTGACCCTCCGACAGTGCCCACTTCCTCAGCACTGACCCTCCGACAGTGCCCACTCCGTCAGCACTGACCCTCGACAGTGCAGCTCTCCCTCTGTACTGACCCTCCGACAGTGCCCACTCCCTCAGCACTGACCCACCGACAGTGCCCTCTCCCACAGTGCCCAGTCCCTCAGCACTGACCCTGCGACAGTGCCCACTCCCTCAGCACTGACCCTCCAACAATGCCCACTCCCTCAGCACTGACCCTCCGACAGTGGTCCCGCAGCACTGACCCTCCGACAGGGCCCACTCCTTCAGCACTGACCCTCCGACAATGCCCACTCCCTCAACACTGACCCTCCGACAGTGCTCCCTCAGCACTGACCCTCTGACAGTGCCCAATCCCTCAGCACTGACCTTCCGACAGTGCCCACTCCCTCAGCACTGACCCTCCAACAGTGCCCACTCCCTCAGCACTGACCTTCTGACAGTGCCCGATCCCTCAGCACTGACCCTCCGACAGTGCCCACTCCCTCAGCAATGACCCTCTGACAGTGCCCACTCCATCAGCACTGACCCGCGAAAGTGCAGCTTTCCCTCAGCACTGACCCTCCGACAGTGCCCACTCCGTCAGCACTGACCCTCGACAGTGCAGCTCTCCCTCAGCACTGACCCTCCGACAGTGTGGTGCTCCCTCAGCACCAACCATCCAATACTGCCCACTCCCTCAGTACTGACCCTCCGACAGTGCTCCCTCAGCACTGACCCTCCGACAGTGCCCACTCCCTCAGCACTGACCCTCCGACAGTGCCCACTCCCTCAGCACTGACCCTCTGACAGTGCCCACTCCGTCAGCACTGACCCTCGAAAGTGCAGCTCTCCCTCAGCACTGACCCTCCGACAGTGCCCACTCCGTCAGCACTGACCATCGACAGTGCAGCTCTCCCTCAGCACTGACCCTCCGACAATGCCCACTCCCTCAGCACTGACCCTCCGACTGTGCCCACTTCCTCAGCACTGACCCTCCGACAGTGCCCACTCCCTCAGCACTGACCCTCCGACAGTGCCCTCTCCCACAGTGCCCAGCCCCTCAGCACTGACCCTGCGACAGTGCCCACTCCCTCAGCACTGACCCTCCAACAATGCCCACTCCCTCAACACTGACCCTCTGACAGTGCCCACTCCGTCAGCACTGACCCTCGAAAGTGCAGCTTTCTGTCAGTACTGACCCTCCGACAGTGCCCACTCCGTCAGCACTGACCCTCGACAGTGCAGCTCTCCCTCAGCACTGACCCCCCTCCGACAGTGCGGTGCTCCCTCAGCACCAATCCTCCAATACTGCCCACTCCCTCAGTACTGACCTTCCGACAGTGCCCACTCCGTCAGCGCTTCCCCTCCGACAGTGCCCACTCCCGAAGCACTGACACTCCGACAGTGCTCCCTCAGCACTGACCCTCCGACAATGCCCATTCCCTCAACACTGACACTCCGAATTGCCCACTCCCTCAGCACTGACCCTCCGACAGAGCGGCACTCCCTCAGCACTGACCCTCCGACAGTGCCCACTCCCTCAGCACTCACCCTCCGACAGTGCCCACTCCCTCAGCACTGACCCTCTGACAGTGCCCACTCCGTCAGCACTGACCCTCGAAAGTGCAGCTCTCCCTCAGCACTGACCCTCCGACAGTGCCCACTCCGTCAGCACTGACCCTTGACAGTGCAGCTCTCCCTCAGCACTGACCCTCCGACAGTGCCCGCTCCCTCAGCACTGACTCTCCGACAATGCCCACTCCCTCAGCACTGACCCTCCGACTGTGCCCACTTCCTCAGCACTGACCCTCCGACAGTGCCCAGTCCCTCAGCACTGACCCTCCAACAATGCCCACTCCCTCAGCACTGACCCTCCGACAGTGGTCCTGCAGCACTGACCCTCCGACAGTGCCCAATCCTTCAGCACTGACCCTCCGACAATGCCCACTCCCGCAACACTGACCCTCCGACAGTGCTCCCTCAGCACTGACCTTCCGACAGTACCCACTCCCTCAGCACTGACCCTCCAACAGTGCCCACTCCCTCAGCACTGACCTTCTGACAGTGCCCGATCCCTCAGCACTGACCCTCCGACAGTGCCCACTCCCTCAGCAATGACCCTCTGACAGTGCCCACTCCGTCAGCACTGACCCTCGAAAGTGCAGCTTTCCCTCAGTACTGACCCTCCGACAGTGCCCACTCCGTCAGCACTGACCCTCTACAGTGCAGCTCTCCCTCAGCACTGACCCTCCGACAGTGCGGTGCTCCCTCATCACCAACCCTCCAATACTGCCCACTCCCTCAGCACTGACCCTCCGACAGTGCCCACTCCATCAGCACTGACCCTCTGACAGTGCCCACTCCGTCAGCACTGACCCTCGACAGTGCAGCTCTCCCTCAGCACTGACCCTCCGACAGTGCGGTGCTCCCTCAGCACCAACCCTCCAATACTGCCCACTCCCTCAGTACTGACCTTCCGACAGTGCCCACTCCGTCAGCGCTTACCCTCCGACAGTGCCCACTCCCGAAGCACTGACACTCCGACAGTGCTCGCTCAGCACTGACCCTCCGACAGTGCCCACTCCCTCAGTCCTGACCCTCCGACAGTGCCCACTCCCTCAGCACTGACCCTCTGACAGTGCCCACTCCGTCAGCACTGACCCTCGAAAGTGCAGCTCTCCCTCAGCACTGACCCTCCGACAGTGCCCACTCCGTCAGCACTGACCCGCCGACAGTGCAGCTCTCCCTCAGCACTGACCCTCAGACAATGCCCACTTCCTCAGCACTGACCCTCCGACAGTGCCCACTCCGTCAGCACTGACCCTCGACAGTGCAGCTCTCCCTCTGTACTGACCCTCCGACAGTGCCCACTCCCTCAGCACTGACCCTCCGACAGTGCCCTCTCCCACAGTGCCCAGTCCCTCAGCACTGACCCTGCGCCAGTGCCCACTCCCTCAGCACTGACCCTCCAACAATGCCCACTCCCTCAGTACTGACCTTCCGACAGTGCCCACTCCGTCAGCGCTTTCCCTCCGACAGTGCCCACTCCCGAAGCACTGACACTCCGACAGTGCTCCCTCAGCACTGACCCTCCGACAGTGCCCACTCCCTCAGCACTGACCCTCCGACAGTGCCCAATCCCTCAGCACTGACCCTCCAATACTGCCCACTCCCTCAGTCCTGACCTTCCGACAGTGCCCACTCCGTCAGCGCTTACCCTCCGACAGTGCCCACTCCCGAAGCACTGACACTCCGACAGTGCTCCCTCAGCACTGACCCTCCGACAGTGCCCACTCCCTCAGCACTGACCCTCCGACAGTGCCCAATCCCTCAGCACTGACCCTCCGACAGTGCCCACTCCCTCAGCACTGACCCTCGACAGTGCAGCTCTCCCTCAGCACTGACCCTCCGACAGTGCCCACTCCGTCAGCACTGACCCTCGACAGTGCAGCTCTCCCTCTGTACTGACCCTCCGACAGTGCCCACTCCCTCAGCACTGACCCTCCGACAGTGCCCTCTCCCACAGTGCCCAGTCCCTCAGCACTGACCCTCCGACAGTGCCCACTCCTTCAGCACTGACCTTCTGACAGTGCCCGATCCCTCAGCACTGACCCTCCGACAGTGCCCACTCCCTCAGTACTGACCCTCCGACAGTGCCCACTCCGTCAGCACTGACCCTCGACAGTGCAGCTCCCCCTCAGCACTGACCCTCCGACAGTGCGGTGATCCCTCAGCACCAACCCTCCAATACTGCCCACTCCCTCACTACTGACCTTCCGACAGTGCCCACTCCGTCAGCGCTTACCCTCCGACAGTGCCCACTACCCAAGCACTGACACTCCAACAGTGCTCCCTCAGCACTGACCCTCCAACAGTGCCCACTCCCTCAGCACTGACCCTCCGACAGTGCCCACTCCCTCAGCACTGACCCTCTGACAGTGCCCACTCTGTCAGCACTGACCCTCTGACAGTGCCCACTCCGTCAGCACTGACCCTCGAAAGTGCAGCTCTCACTCAGCACTGACCCTCCTACAGTGCCCACTTCCTCAGCACTGACCCTCCGACAGTGCCCACTCCGTCAGCACTGACCCTCGACAGTGCAGCTCTCCCTCTGTACTGACCCTCCGACAGTGCCCACTCCCTCAGCACTGACCCTCCGACAGTGCCCTCTCCCACAGTGCCCAGTCCCTCAGCACTGACCCTGCGACAGTGCCCACTCCCTCAGCACTGACCCTCGAAAGTGCAGCTTTCCCTCAGTACTGACCCTCCGACAGTGCCCACTCCGTCAGCACTGACCCTCGACAGTGCAGCTCTCCCTCAGCACTGACCCTCCGACAGTGCGGTGCTCCCTCAGCACCAACCCTCCAATACTGCCCACTCCCTCAGTACTGACCTTCCGACAGTGCCCACTCCGTCAGCGCTTACCCTCCGACAGTGCCCACTCCCTCAGTTCTGACCCTCCGACAGTGCTCCCTCAGTCCTGACCCTCCGACAGTGCCCACTCCCTCAGCACTGACCCTCCGACAGTGCCCACTCCGTCAGCACTGACCCTCGAATGTGCAGCTCTCCCTCAGCACTGACCCTCCGACAGTGCCCACTCCGCCAGCACTGACCCTCGACAGTGCAGCTCTCCCTCAGCACTGACCCTCCGACAATGCCCACTCCCTCAGCACTGTCCCTCCGACTGTGCCCACTCCGTCAGCACTGACCCTCGACAGTGCAGCTCTCCCTCTGCACTGACCCTCCGACAGTGCCCACTCCCTCAGCACTGACCCTCCGACAGTGCCCTCTCCCACAGTGCCCAGTCCCTCAGCACTGACCCTGCGACAGTGCCCACTCCCTCAGCACTGACCCTCCAACAATGCCCACTCCCTCAACACTGACCCTCCGACAGTGGCCCCGCAGCACTGACCCTCCGACAGTGCCCACTCCTTCAGCACTGACCCTCCGACAATGCCCACTCCCTCAACACTGACCCTCCGACAGTGCTCCCTCAGCACTGACCCTCTGACAGTCCCCAATCCCTCAGCACTGACCTTCCGACAGTGCCCACTCCCTCAGCACTGACCCTCCAACAGTGCCCACTCCCTCAGCACTGACCGTCTGACAGTGCCCGATCCCTCAGCACTGACCCACCGACAGTGCCCACTCCCTCAGCAATGACCCTCTGACAGTGCCCACTCCCTCAGCAATGACCCTCTGACAGTGCCCACTCCGTCAGCACTGACCCTCGACAGTGCAGCTTTCCCTCAGTACTGACCCTCCGACAGTGCGGTGCTCCCTCAGCACCAACCCTCCAATACTGCCCACTCCCTCAGTACTGACCTTCCGACAGTGCCCACTCCGTCAGCACTTACCCTCCGACAGTGCCCACTCCCGAAGCACTGACACTCCGACAGTGCTCCCTCAGCACTGGCCCTCCGACAATGCCCATTCCCTCAACACTGACTCTCCGAAATGCCCAGTCCCTCAGCACTGACCCTCCGACAGAGCGGCACTCCCTCAGCACTGACCCTCTGACAGTGCCCACTCCCTCAGCACTGACTCTCCGACAGTGCAGCTCTCCCTCAGCACTGACCCTCCGACAGTGCCCACTCCGTCAGCACTGACCCTCGACAGTGCAGCTCTCCCTCAGCACTGACCCTCCGACAGTGCCCACTCCCTCAGCACTGACCCTCCGACAGTGCCCTCTCCCACTGTGCCCAGTCCCTCAGCACTGACCCTGCGACAGTGCCCACTCCCTCAGCACTGACCCTCCAACAATGCCCACTCCCTCAACACTGACCCTCCCACAGTGCCCACTCCCTCAGCACTGACCCTCCGACAGTGCCCACTCCGTCAGCACTGACCCTCGACAGTGCAGCTCTCCCTCTGTACTGACCCTGCGACAGTGCCCACTCCCTCAGCACTGACCCTCCAACAATGGCCACTCCCTCAACACTGACCCTCCGACAGTGGTCCCGCAGCACTGACCCTCCGACAGTGCCCACTCCTTCAGCACTGACCCTCCGACAATGCCCACTCCCTCAACACTGACCCTCCGACAGTGCTCCCTCAGCACTGACCCTCCGACAGTGCGGTGCTCCCTCAGCACCAACCCTCCAATACTGCCCACTCCCTCAGCACTGACCCTCCGTTCGTGCCCACTCCCTCAGCACTGACCCTCCGACAGTGCCCACTCCGTCAGCACTGACCCTCGAAAGTGCAGCTCTCCCTCAGCACTGACCCTCCGACAGTGCCCACTCCGTCAGCACTGACCCTCGACAGTGCAGCTCTCCCTCAGCACTGACCCTCCGACAATGCCCACTCCCTCAGCACTGACCCTCCGACTGTGCCCACTCCGTCAGCACTGACCCTCGACAGTGCAGCTCTCCCTCTGTACTGACCCTCCGACAGTGCCCACTCCCTCAGCACTGACCCTCCGACAGTGCCCTCTCCCACAGTGCCCAGTCTCTCAGCACTGACCCTGCGACAGTGCCCACTCCCTCAGCACTGACCCTCCAACAATGCCCACTCCCTCAACACTGACCCTCCGACAGTGGTCCCGCAGCACTGACCCTCCGACAGTGCCCACTCCTTCAGCACTGACCCTCCGACAATGCCCACTCCCTCAACACTGACCCTCCGACAGTGCTCCCTCAGCACTGACCCTCCGACAGTGCCCACTCCCTCAGCACTGACCCTCCGACAGTGCCCACTCCCTCAGCACTGACCCTCTGACAGTGCCCACTCCGTCAGCACTGACCCTCAAAAGTGCAGCTCTCCCTCAGCACTGACACTCCGACAGTGCCCATTCCGTCAGCACTGACCCTCGACAGTGCAGCTCTCCCTCAGCACTGACCCTCCGACAATGCCCACTCCCTCAGCACTGACCCTCCGACTCTGCCCACTTCCTCAGCACTGACCCTCCGACAGTGCCCACTCCGTCAGCACTGACCCTCGACAGTGCAGCTCACCCTCTGTACTGACCCTCCGACAGTGCCCACTCCCTCAGCACTGACCCTCCGACAGTGCCCTCTCCCACAGTGCCCAGTCCCTCAGCACTGACCCTCCGACAGTGTCCACTCCCTCAGCACTGACCCTCCGACAGTCCCCACTCCTTCAGCACTGACCCTCCGACAATGCCCACTCCCTCAACACTGACCCTCCGACAGTGCTCCCTCAGCAATGACCCTCCGACAGTGCCCACTCCCTCAGCACTGACCCTCTGACAGTGCCCACTCCGTCAGCACTGACCCTCGAAAGTGCAGCTTTCCCTCAGTACTGACCCTCCGACAGTGCCCACTCCGTCAGCACTGACCCTCGACTGTGCAGCTCTCCCTCAGCACTGACCCTCCCACTGTGCGGTGCTCCCTCAGCACCAACCCTCCAATACTGCCCACTCCCTCAGTACTGACCTTCCGACAGTGCCCACTCCGTCAGCACTTACCCTCCGACAGTGCCCACTCCCGAAGCACTGACACTCTGCCAGTGCTCCCTCAGCACTGACCCTCCGACAATGCCCATTCCCTCAACACTGACTCTCCGAATTGCCCACTCCCTCAGCACTGACCCTCCGACAGAGCGGCACTCCCTCAGCACTGACCCTCCGACAGAGCCCACTCCCTCAGCACTGACCCTCCGACAGTGCCCACTCCCTCAGCACTGACCCTCTGACAGTGCCCACTCCCTCAGCACTGACCCTCCGACAGTGCCCACTCCCTCAGCACAGACCCTCCGACAGTGCCCACTCCCTCAGCACTGACCCTCCGACAGTGCCCACTCCCTCAGCACTGACCCTCCGACAGTGCCCACTCCCTCAGCACAGACCCTCCGACAGTGCCCACACCCTCAGCACTGACCCTCCGACAGTACCCACTCCCTCAGCACTGACCCTCTGACAGTGCCCACTCCCTCAGCACTGACCCTCCAACAGTGCGGCACTCCCTCAGCACTGACCCTCCGACAGTGCGGTGATCCCTCAGCCCTGACCCTCCGACAGTGCGGCGCTGCCTCAGCACTGATCCTCTGACAGTGCCCGATCCCTCAGCACTGACCCTCTGTCAGTGCCCACTCCCTCAGCACTGACCCTTCGACAGTGCCCACTCCCTCATCAATAACCCTCCGACAGTGCGGCACTCCCTCAGCACTGACCCTCCAACAGTGCTCCCTCAGCATGGACCTTACGACAGTGCCACTCACTCAGCACAGACCCTCCGACAGTGCCCACCCCCTCAGCACGGACCCTCCGACAGTGCTGCCTCAGCATTGACCCTACGATAGTGCCACTCACTCAGCACTGACACTCCGACAGTGCTCCCTCAGCACTGACCCTCCGACAGTGCCCACTCCCTCAGCACTGACCCTCCGACAGTGCCCACTCCCTCAGCACTGAACCTATGACAGTGCCCACTCCCTCAGCAATGACCCTCGACAGTGCGGCACCCCCTCATCACATACCCTCCGACAGTGCTCCCTCAGCGCTGACCCTCTGACAGTGCCCACTCCCTCAGCACTGACCCTCCGACAGTGCCCACTCCCTCAGCACAGACCCTCCGACAGTGCCCACTCCCTCAGCACTGACCCTCCGACAGTGCCCACTCCCTCAGCACAGACCCTCCGACAGTGCCCGCCCCCTCAGCACTGACCCTCCGACAGTGCCCTATCCCTCAGTACTGACCCTCCGACAGTGCCCTATCCCTTAGTACTGACCCTCCGACAGTGCCCACTCCCTCAGCACTGACCCTCCGACAGTGCCCATTCCCTCAGCACTGACCCTCCGACAGTGCCCACTCCCTCAGCACTGACCCTCCGACAGTGGTCCCTCAGCACTGACCCTCCGACAGTGCGGCACTCCCTCAGCACTGACCCTCCGACTGTGCCCACTCCCTCAGCACTGACCGTCCGACAATTCCCACTCCCTCAGCACTGACCCTCCGACAGTGCCCACTTCCTCAGCAGTGACCCTCCGACAGTGCCCTATCCCTCAGTACTGACCCTCCGACAGTGCCCTATCCCTTAGTACTGACCCTCCGACAGTGCCCACTCCCTCAGCACTGACCCTCCGACAGTGCCCATTCCCTCAGCACTGACCCTCCGACAGTGCCCACTCCCTCAGCACTGACCCTCCGACAGTGGTCCCTCAGCACTGACCCTCCGACAGTGCGGCACTCCCTCATCACTGACCCTCCGACAGTGCCCACTCCCTCAGCACTGACCCTCCGACTGTGCCCACTCCCTCAGCACTGACCGTCCGACAATTCCCACTCCCTCAGCACTGACCCTCCGACAGTGCCCACTTCCTCAGCAGTGACCCTCCGACAGTGCGGCACTTCCTCAGCACTGACCCTCCGACAGTGCGGCACTCCCTCAGCACTGACCCTCCGACAGTGCGGCACTCCCTCATCACTGACCCTCCAACAGTGCGACACTCCCTCAGCACTGACCCTCCTACGGTGCCGTGCACCCTCAGCACTGACCCTCCTATGGTGCCGTGCTCCCTCAGCCCTGACCCTCTCACAGTGCGGCGCTCCCTCAGCACTGACACTCCGGCAGTGCTCACTCCATCAGCACTGACCCTCGACAGTGCAGCTCTCCCTCAGCACTGACCCTCCGACAGTGCGGTGCTCCCTCAGCACCAACCAACCAATACTGCCCACTCCCTCAGCACTGACCCTCCGACAGTGCCCACTCCCTCAGCACTGACCCTCCGACAGTGCCCTCTCCCTCAGCACTGACCCTCCCACAGAGCCCAGTCCCTCAGCACTGACCCTGCGACAGTGCCCACTCCCTCAGCACTGACCCTCCGACAGTGGTCCCTCAGCACTGACCCTCCGACAGTGCCCACTCCTTCAGCACTGACCCTCCGACAGTGCTCCCTCAGCAGTGACCCTCTGACAGTGCCCAATCCCTCAGCACTGACCTTCCGACAGTGCCCACTCCCTCAACACTGACCCTCCGACAGTGCTGCCTCAGCAGTGACCCTCTGACAGTGCCCAATCCCTCAGCACTGACCTTCCGACAGTGCCCACTCCCTCAGCACTGACCCACCAACAGTGCCCACTCCCTCAGCACTGACCCTCCGACAGTGCCCACTCCCTCAGCACTGACCCTCCGACAGTGCCCAATCCCTCAGCACTGACCCTCCAATACTGCCCACTCCCTCAGTCCTGACCTTCCGACAGTGCCCACTCCGTCAGCGCTTACCCTCCGACAGTGCCCACTCCCGAAGCACTGACACTCCGACAGTGCTCCCTCAGCACTGACCCTCCGACAGTGCCCACTCCCTCAGCACTGACCCTCCGACAGTGCCCAATCCCTCAGCACTGACCCTCCGACAGTGCCCACTCCCTCAGCACTGACCCTCGACAGTGCAGCTCTCCCTCAGCACTGACCCTCCGACAGTGCCCACTCCGTCAGCACTGACCCTCGACAGTGCAGCTCTCCCTCTGTACTGACCCTCCGACAGTGCCCACTCCCTCAGCACTGACCCTCCGACAGTGCCCTCTCCCACAGTGCCCAGTCCCTCAGCACTGACCCTCCGACAGTGCCCACTCCTTCAGCACTGACCTTCTGACAGTGCCCGATCCCTCAGCACTGACCCTCCGACAGTGCCCACTCCCTCAGTACTGACCCTCCGACAGTGCCCACTCCGTCAGCACTGACCCTCGACAGTGCAGCTCCCCCTCAGCACTGACCCTCCGACAGTGCGGTGATCCCTCAGCACCAACCCTCCAATACTGCCCACTCCCTCACTACTGACCTTCCGACAGTGCCCACTCCGTCAGCGCTTACCCTCCGACAGTGCCCACTACCCAAGCACTGACACTCCAACAGTGCTCCCTCAGCACTGACCCTCCAACAGTGCCCACTCCCTCAGCACTGACCCTCCGACAGTGCCCACTCCCTCAGCACTGACCCTCTGACAGTGCCCACTCTGTCAGCACTGACCCTCTGACAGTGCCCACTCCGTCAGCACTGACCCTCGAAAGTGCAGCTCTCACTCAGCACTGACCCTCCTACAGTGCCCACTTCCTCAGCACTGACCCTCCGACAGTGCCCACTCCGTCAGCACTGACCCTCGACAGTGCAGCTCTCCCTCTGTACTGACCCTCCGACAGTGCCCACTCCCTCAGCACTGACCCTCCGACAGTGCCCTCTCCCACAGTGCCCAGTCCCTCAGCACTGACCCTGCGACAGTGCCCACTCCCTCAGCACTGACCCTCGAAAGTGCAGCTTTCCCTCAGTACTGACCCTCCGACAGTGCCCACTCCGTCAGCACTGACCCTCGACAGTGCAGCTCTCCCTCAGCACTGACCCTCCGACAGTGCGGTGCTCCCTCAGCACCAACCCTCCAATACTGCCCACTCCCTCAGTACTGACCTTCCGACAGTGCCCACTCCGTCAGCGCTTACCCTCCGACAGTGCCCACTCCCTCAGTTCTGACCCTCCGACAGTGCTCCCTCAGTCCTGACCCTCCGACAGTGCCCACTCCCTCAGCACTGACCCTCCGACAGTGCCCACTCCGTCAGCACTGACCCTCGAATGTGCAGCTCTCCCTCAGCACTGACCCTCCGACAGTGCCCACTCCGCCAGCACTGACCCTCGACAGTGCAGCTCTCCCTCAGCACTGACCCTCCGACAATGCCCACTCCCTCAGCACTGTCCCTCC
Organism: Stegostoma tigrinum; assembly: GCF_030684315.1. NCBI lineage: Eukaryota > Metazoa > Chordata > Chondrichthyes > Orectolobiformes > Stegostomatidae > Stegostoma > Stegostoma tigrinum. The sequence goes on along the minus strand of NC_081404.1, from coordinate 4,732,461 downwards.
GACTGTGCCCACTCCGTCAGCACTGACCCTCGACAGTGCAGCTCTCCCTCTGCACTGACCCTCCGACAGTGCCCACTCCCTCAGCACTGACCCTCCGACAGTGCCCTCTCCCACAGTGCCCAGTCCCTCAGCACTGACCCTGCGACAGTGCCCACTCCCTCAGCACTGACCCTCCAACAATGCCCACTCCCTCAACACTGACCCTCCGACAGTGGCCCCGCAGCACTGACCCTCCGACAGTGCCCACTCCTTCAGCACTGACCCTCCGACAATGCCCACTCCCTCAACACTGACCCTCCGACAGTGCTCCCTCAGCACTGACCCTCTGACAGTCCCCAATCCCTCAGCACTGACCCTCCGACAGTGCCCACTCCCTCAGCACTGACCCTCCAACAGTGCCCACTCCCTCAGCACTGACCGTCTGACAGTGCCCGATCCCTCAGCACTGACCCACCGACAGTGCCCACTCCCTCAGCAATGACCCTCTGACAGTGCCCACTCCCTCAGCAATGACCCTCTGACAGTGCCCACTCCGTCAGCACTGACCCTCGACAGTGCAGCTTTCCCTCAGTACTGACCCTCCGACAGTGCGGTGCTCCCTCAGCACCAACCCTCCAATACTGCCCACTCCCTCAGTACTGACCTTCCGACAGTGCCCACTCCGTCAGCACTTACCCTCCGACAGTGCCCACTCCCGAAGCACTGACACTCCGACAGTGCTCCCTCAGCACTGGCCCTCCGACAATGCCCATTCCCTCAACACTGACTCTCCGAAATGCCCAGTCCCTCAGCACTGACCCTCCGACAGAGCGGCACTCCCTCAGCACTGACCCTCTGACAGTGCCCACTCCCTCAGCACTGACTCTCCGACAGTGCAGCTCTCCCTCAGCACTGACCCTCCGACAGTGCCCACTCCGTCAGCACTGACCCTCGACAGTGCAGCTCTCCCTCAGCACTGACCCTCCGACAGTGCCCACTCCCTCAGCACTGACCCTCCGACAGTGCCCTCTCCCACTGTGCCCAGTCCCTCAGCACTGACCCTGCGACAGTGCCCACTCCCTCAGCACTGACCCTCCAACAATGCCCACTCCCTCAACACTGACCCTCCCACAGTGCCCACTCCCTCAGCACTGACCCTCCGACAGTGCCCACTCCGTCAGCACTGACCCTCGACAGTGCAGCTCTCCCTCTGTACTGACCCTGCGACAGTGCCCACTCCCTCAGCACTGACCCTCCAACAATGGCCACTCCCTCAACACTGACCCTCCGACAGTGGTCCCGCAGCACTGACCCTCCGACAGTGCCCACTCCTTCAGCACTGACCCTCCGACAATGCCCACTCCCTCAACACTGACCCTCCGACAGTGCTCCCTCAGCACTGACCCTCCGACAGTGCGGTGCTCCCTCAGCACCAACCCTCCAATACTGCCCACTCCCTCAGCACTGACCCTCCGTTCGTGCCCACTCCCTCAGCACTGACCCTCCGACAGTGCCCACTCCGTCAGCACTGACCCTCGAAAGTGCAGCTCTCCCTCAGCACTGACCCTCCGACAGTGCCCACTCCGTCAGCACTGACCCTCGACAGTGCAGCTCTCCCTCAGCACTGACCCTCCGACAATGCCCACTCCCTCAGCACTGACCCTCCGACTGTGCCCACTCCGTCAGCACTGACCCTCGACAGTGCAGCTCTCCCTCTGTACTGACCCTCCGACAGTGCCCACTCCCTCAGCACTGACCCTCCGACAGTGCCCTCTCCCACAGTGCCCAGTCTCTCAGCACTGACCCTGCGACAGTGCCCACTCCCTCAGCACTGACCCTCCAACAATGCCCACTCCCTCAACACTGACCCTCCGACAGTGGTCCCGCAGCACTGACCCTCCGACAGTGCCCACTCCTTCAGCACTGACCCTCCGACAATGCCCACTCCCTCAACACTGACCCTCCGACAGTGCTCCCTCAGCACTGACCCTCCGACAGTGCCCACTCCCTCAGCACTGACCCTCCGACAGTGCCCACTCCCTCAGCACTGACCCTCTGACAGTGCCCACTCCGTCAGCACTGACCCTCAAAAGTGCAGCTCTCCCTCAGCACTGACACTCCGACAGTGCCCATTCCGTCAGCACTGACCCTCGACAGTGCAGCTCTCCCTCAGCACTGACCCTCCGACAATGCCCACTCCCTCAGCACTGACCCTCCGACTCTGCCCACTTCCTCAGCACTGACCCTCCGACAGTGCCCACTCCGTCAGCACTGACCCTCGACAGTGCAGCTCACCCTCTGTACTGACCCTCCGACAGTGCCCACTCCCTCAGCACTGACCCTCCGACAGTGCCCTCTCCCACAGTGCCCAGTCCCTCAGCACTGACCCTCCGACAGTGTCCACTCCCTCAGCACTGACCCTCCGACAGTCCCCACTCCTTCAGCACTGACCCTCCGACAATGCCCACTCCCTCAACACTGACCCTCCGACAGTGCTCCCTCAGCAATGACCCTCCGACAGTGCCCACTCCCTCAGCACTGACCCTCTGACAGTGCCCACTCCGTCAGCACTGACCCTCGAAAGTGCAGCTTTCCCTCAGTACTGACCCTCCGACAGTGCCCACTCCGTCAGCACTGACCCTCGACTGTGCAGCTCTCCCTCAGCACTGACCCTCCCACTGTGCGGTGCTCCCTCAGCACCAACCCTCCAATACTGCCCACTCCCTCAGTACTGACCTTCCGACAGTGCCCACTCCGTCAGCACTTACCCTCCGACAGTGCCCACTCCCGAAGCACTGACACTCTGCCAGTGCTCCCTCAGCACTGACCCTCCGACAATGCCCATTCCCTCAACACTGACTCTCCGAATTGCCCACTCCCTCAGCACTGACCCTCCGACAGAGCGGCACTCCCTCAGCACTGACCCTCCGACAGAGCCCACTCCCTCAGCACTGACCCTCCGACAGTGCCCACTCCCTCAGCACTGACCCTCTGACAGTGCCCACTCCCTCAGCACTGACCCTCCGACAGTGCCCACTCCCTCAGCACAGACCCTCCGACAGTGCCCACTCCCTCAGCACTGACCCTCCGACAGTGCCCACTCCCTCAGCACTGACCCTCCGACAGTGCCCACTCCCTCAGCACAGACCCTCCGACAGTGCCCACACCCTCAGCACTGACCCTCCGACAGTACCCACTCCCTCAGCACTGACCCTCTGACAGTGCCCACTCCCTCAGCACTGACCCTCCAACAGTGCGGCACTCCCTCAGCACTGACCCTCCGACAGTGCGGTGATCCCTCAGCCCTGACCCTCCGACAGTGCGGCGCTGCCTCAGCACTGATCCTCTGACAGTGCCCGATCCCTCAGCACTGACCCTCTGTCAGTGCCCACTCCCTCAGCACTGACCCTTCGACAGTGCCCACTCCCTCATCAATAACCCTCCGACAGTGCGGCACTCCCTCAGCACTGACCCTCCAACAGTGCTCCCTCAGCATGGACCTTACGACAGTGCCACTCACTCAGCACAGACCCTCCGACAGTGCCCACCCCCTCAGCACGGACCCTCCGACAGTGCTGCCTCAGCATTGACCCTACGATAGTGCCACTCACTCAGCACTGACACTCCGACAGTGCTCCCTCAGCACTGACCCTCCGACAGTGCCCACTCCCTCAGCACTGACCCTCCGACAGTGCCCACTCCCTCAGCACTGAACCTATGACAGTGCCCACTCCCTCAGCAATGACCCTCGACAGTGCGGCACCCCCTCATCACATACCCTCCGACAGTGCTCCCTCAGCGCTGACCCTCTGACAGTGCCCACTCCCTCAGCACTGACCCTCCGACAGTGCCCACTCCCTCAGCACAGACCCTCCGACAGTGCCCACTCCCTCAGCACTGACCCTCCGACAGTGCCCACTCCCTCAGCACAGACCCTCCGACAGTGCCCGCCCCCTCAGCACTGACCCTCCGACAGTGCCCTATCCCTCAGTACTGACCCTCCGACAGTGCCCTATCCCTTAGTACTGACCCTCCGACAGTGCCCACTCCCTCAGCACTGACCCTCCGACAGTGCCCATTCCCTCAGCACTGACCCTCCGACAGTGCCCACTCCCTCAGCACTGACCCTCCGACAGTGGTCCCTCAGCACTGACCCTCCGACAGTGCGGCACTCCCTCAGCACTGACCCTCCGACTGTGCCCACTCCCTCAGCACTGACCGTCCGACAATTCCCACTCCCTCAGCACTGACCCTCCGACAGTGCCCACTTCCTCAGCAGTGACCCTCCGACAGTGCCCTATCCCTCAGTACTGACCCTCCGACAGTGCCCTATCCCTTAGTACTGACCCTCCGACAGTGCCCACTCCCTCAGCACTGACCCTCCGACAGTGCCCATTCCCTCAGCACTGACCCTCCGACAGTGCCCACTCCCTCAGCACTGACCCTCCGACAGTGGTCCCTCAGCACTGACCCTCCGACAGTGCGGCACTCCCTCATCACTGACCCTCCGACAGTGCCCACTCCCTCAGCACTGACCCTCCGACTGTGCCCACTCCCTCAGCACTGACCGTCCGACAATTCCCACTCCCTCAGCACTGACCCTCCGACAGTGCCCACTTCCTCAGCAGTGACCCTCCGACAGTGCGGCACTTCCTCAGCACTGACCCTCCGACAGTGCGGCACTCCCTCAGCACTGACCCTCCGACAGTGCGGCACTCCCTCATCACTGACCCTCCAACAGTGCGACACTCCCTCAGCACTGACCCTCCTACGGTGCCGTGCACCCTCAGCACTGACCCTCCTATGGTGCCGTGCTCCCTCAGCCCTGACCCTCTCACAGTGCGGCGCTCCCTCAGCACTGACACTCCGGCAGTGCTCACTCCATCAGCACTGACCCTCGACAGTGCAGCTCTCCCTCAGCACTGACCCTCCGACAGTGCGGTGCTCCCTCAGCACCAACCAACCAATACTGCCCACTCCCTCAGCACTGACCCTCCGACAGTGCCCACTCCCTCAGCACTGACCCTCCGACAGTGCCCTCTCCCTCAGCACTGACCCTCCCACAGAGCCCAGTCCCTCAGCACTGACCCTGCGACAGTGCCCACTCCCTCAGCACTGACCCTCCGACAGTGGTCCCTCAGCACTGACCCTCCGACAGTGCCCACTCCTTCAGCACTGACCCTCCGACAGTGCTCCCTCAGCAGTGACCCTCTGACAGTGCCCAATCCCTCAGCACTGACCTTCCGACAGTGCCCACTCCCTCAACACTGACCCTCCGACAGTGCTGCCTCAGCAGTGACCCTCTGACAGTGCCCAATCCCTCAGCACTGACCTTCCGACAGTGCCCACTCCCTCAGCACTGACCCACCAACAGTGCCCACTCCCTCAGCACTGACCCTCCGACAGTGCCCACTCCCTCAGCACTGACCCTCCGACAGTGCCCAATCCCTCAGCACTGACCCTCCAATACTGCCCACTCCCTCAGTCCTGACCTTCCGACAGTGCCCACTCCGTCAGCGCTTACCCTCCGACAGTGCCCACTCCCGAAGCACTGACACTCCGACAGTGCTCCCTCAGCACTGACCCTCCGACAGTGCCCACTCCCTCAGCACTGACCCTCCGACAGTGCCCAATCCCTCAGCACTGACCCTCCGACAGTGCCCACTCCCTCAGCACTGACCCTCGACAGTGCAGCTCTCCCTCAGCACTGACCCTCCGACAGTGCCCACTCCGTCAGCACTGACCCTCGACAGTGCAGCTCTCCCTCTGTACTGACCCTCCGACAGTGCCCACTCCCTCAGCACTGACCCTCCGACAGTGCCCTCTCCCACAGTGCCCAGTCCCTCAGCACTGACCCTCCGACAGTGCCCACTCCTTCAGCACTGACCTTCTGACAGTGCCCGATCCCTCAGCACTGACCCTCCGACAGTGCCCACTCCCTCAGTACTGACCCTCCGACAGTGCCCACTCCGTCAGCACTGACCCTCGACAGTGCAGCTCCCCCTCAGCACTGACCCTCCGACAGTGCGGTGATCCCTCAGCACCAACCCTCCAATACTGCCCACTCCCTCACTACTGACCTTCCGACAGTGCCCACTCCGTCAGCGCTTACCCTCCGACAGTGCCCACTACCCAAGCACTGACACTCCAACAGTGCTCCCTCAGCACTGACCCTCCAACAGTGCCCACTCCCTCAGCACTGACCCTCCGACAGTGCCCACTCCCTCAGCACTGACCCTCTGACAGTGCCCACTCTGTCAGCACTGACCCTCTGACAGTGCCCACTCCGTCAGCACTGACCCTCGAAAGTGCAGCTCTCACTCAGCACTGACCCTCCTACAGTGCCCACTTCCTCAGCACTGACCCTCCGACAGTGCCCACTCCGTCAGCACTGACCCTCGACAGTGCAGCTCTCCCTCTGTACTGACCCTCCGACAGTGCCCACTCCCTCAGCACTGACCCTCCGACAGTGCCCTCTCCCACAGTGCCCAGTCCCTCAGCACTGACCCTGCGACAGTGCCCACTCCCTCAGCACTGACCCTCGAAAGTGCAGCTTTCCCTCAGTACTGACCCTCCGACAGTGCCCACTCCGTCAGCACTGACCCTCGACAGTGCAGCTCTCCCTCAGCACTGACCCTCCGACAGTGCGGTGCTCCCTCAGCACCAACCCTCCAATACTGCCCACTCCCTCAGTACTGACCTTCCGACAGTGCCCACTCCGTCAGCGCTTACCCTCCGACAGTGCCCACTCCCTCAGTTCTGACCCTCCGACAGTGCTCCCTCAGTCCTGACCCTCCGACAGTGCCCACTCCCTCAGCACTGACCCTCCGACAGTGCCCACTCCGTCAGCACTGACCCTCGAATGTGCAGCTCTCCCTCAGCACTGACCCTCCGACAGTGCCCACTCCGCCAGCACTGACCCTCGACAGTGCAGCTCTCCCTCAGCACTGACCCTCCGACAATGCCCACTCCCTCAGCACTGTCCCTCCGACTGTGCCCACTCCGTCAGCACTGACCCTCGACAGTGCAGCTCTCCCTCTGCACTGACCCTCCGACAGTGCCCACTCCCTCAGCACTGACCCTCCGACAGTGCCCTCTCCCACAGTGCCCAGTCCCTCAGCACTGACCCTGCGACAGTGCCCACTCCCTCAGCACTGACCCTCCAACAATGCCCACTCCCTCAACACTGACCCTCCGACAGTGGCCCCGCAGCACTGACCCTCCGACAGTGCCCACTCCTTCAGCACTGACCCTCCGACAATGCCCACTCCCTCAACACTGACCCTCCGACAGTGCTCCCTCAGCACTGACCCTCTGACAGTCCCCAATCCCTCAGCACTGACCCTCCGACAGTGCCCACTCCCTCAGCACTGACCCTCCAACAGTGCCCACTCCCTCAGCACTGACCGTCTGACAGTGCCCGATCCCTCAGCACTGACCCACCGACAGTGCCCACTCCCTCAGCAATGACCCTCTGACAGTGCCCACTCCCTCAGCAATGACCCTCTGACAGTGCCCACTCCGTCAGCACTGACCCTCGACAGTGCAGCTTTCCCTCAGTACTGACCCTCCGACAGTGCGGTGCTCCCTCAGCACCAACCCTCCAATACTGCCCACTCCCTCAGTACTGACCTTCCGACAGTGCCCACTCCGTCAGCACTTACCCTCCGACAGTGCCCACTCCCGAAGCACTGACACTCCGACAGTGCTCCCTCAGCACTGGCCCTCCGACAATGCCCATTCCCTCAACACTGACTCTCCGAAATGCCCAGTCCCTCAGCACTGACCCTCCGACAGAGCGGCACTCCCTCAGCACTGACCCTCTGACAGTGCCCACTCCCTCAGCACTGACTCTCCGACAGTGCAGCTCTCCCTCAGCACTGACCCTCCGACAGTGCCCACTCCGTCAGCACTGACCCTCGACAGTGCAGCTCTCCCTCAGCACTGACCCTCCGACAGTGCCCACTCCCTCAGCACTGACCCTCCGACAGTGCCCTCTCCCACTGTGCCCAGTCCCTCAGCACTGACCCTGCGACAGTGCCCACTCCCTCAGCACTGACCCTCCAACAATGCCCACTCCCTCAACACTGACCCTCCCACAGTGCCCACTCCCTCAGCACTGACCCTCCGACAGTGCCCACTCCGTCAGCACTGACCCTCGACAGTGCAGCTCTCCCTCTGTACTGACCCTGCGACAGTGCCCACTCCCTCAGCACTGACCCTCCAACAATGGCCACTCCCTCAACACTGACCCTCCGACAGTGGTCCCGCAGCACTGACCCTCCGACAGTGCCCACTCCTTCAGCACTGACCCTCCGACAATGCCCACTCCCTCAACACTGACCCTCCGACAGTGCTCCCTCAGCACTGACCCTCCGACAGTGCGGTGCTCCCTCAGCACCAACCCTCCAATACTGCCCACTCCCTCAGCACTGACCCTCCGTTCGTGCCCACTCCCTCAGCACTGACCCTCCGACAGTGCCCACTCCGTCAGCACTGACCCTCGAAAGTGCAGCTCTCCCTCAGCACTGACCCTCCGACAGTGCCCACTCCGTCAGCACTGACCCTCGACAGTGCAGCTCTCCCTCAGCACTGACCCTCCGACAATGCCCACTCCCTCAGCACTGACCCTCCGACTGTGCCCACTCCGTCAGCACTGACCCTCGACAGTGCAGCTCTCCCTCTGTACTGACCCTCCGACAGTGCCCACTCCCTCAGCACTGACCCTCCGACAGTGCCCTCTCCCACAGTGCCCAGTCTCTCAGCACTGACCCTGCGACAGTGCCCACTCCCTCAGCACTGACCCTCCAACAATGCCCACTCCCTCAACACTGACCCTCCGACAGTGGTCCCGCAGCACTGACCCTCCGACAGTGCCCACTCCTTCAGCACTGACCCTCCGACAATGCCCACTCCCTCAACACTGACCCTCCGACAGTGCTCCCTCAGCACTGACCCTCCGACAGTGCCCACTCCCTCAGCACTGACCCTCCGACAGTGCCCACTCCCTCAGCACTGACCCTCTGACAGTGCCCACTCCGTCAGCACTGACCCTCAAAAGTGCAGCTCTCCCTCAGCACTGACACTCCGACAGTGCCCATTCCGTCAGCACTGACCCTCGACAGTGCAGCTCTCCCTCAGCACTGACCCTCCGACAATGCCCACTCCCTCAGCACTGACCCTCCGACTCTGCCCACTTCCTCAGCACTGACCCTCCGACAGTGCCCACTCCGTCAGCACTGACCCTCGACAGTGCAGCTCACCCTCTGTACTGACCCTCCGACAGTGCCCACTCCCTCAGCACTGACCCTCCGACAGTGCCCTCTCCCACAGTGCCCAGTCCCTCAGCACTGACCCTCCGACAGTGTCCACTCCCTCAGCACTGACCCTCCGACAGTCCCCACTCCTTCAGCACTGACCCTCCGACAATGCCCACTCCCTCAACACTGACCCTCCGACAGTGCTCCCTCAGCAATGACCCTCCGACAGTGCCCACTCCCTCAGCACTGACCCTCTGACAGTGCCCACTCCGTCAGCACTGACCCTCGAAAGTGCAGCTTTCCCTCAGTACTGACCCTCCGACAGTGCCCACTCCGTCAGCACTGACCCTCGACTGTGCAGCTCTCCCTCAGCACTGACCCTCCCACTGTGCGGTGCTCCCTCAGCACCAACCCTCCAATACTGCCCACTCCCTCAGTACTGACCTTCCGACAGTGCCCACTCCGTCAGCACTTACCCTCCGACAGTGCCCACTCCCGAAGCACTGACACTCTGCCAGTGCTCCCTCAGCACTGACCCTCCGACAATGCCCATTCCCTCAACACTGACTCTCCGAATTGCCCACTCCCTCAGCACTGACCCTCCGACAGAGCGGCACTCCCTCAGCACTGACCCTCCGACAGAGCCCACTCCCTCAGCACTGACCCTCCGACAGTGCCCACTCCCTCAGCACTGACCCTCTGACAGTGCCCACTCCCTCAGCACTGACCCTCCGACAGTGCCCACTCCCTCAGCACAGACCCTCCGACAGTGCCCACTCCCTCAGCACTGACCCTCCGACAGTGCCCACTCCCTCAGCACTGACCCTCCGACAGTGCCCACTCCCTCAGCACAGACCCTCCGACAGTGCCCACACCCTCAGCACTGACCCTCCGACAGTACCCACTCCCTCAGCACTGACCCTCTGACAGTGCCCACTCCCTCAGCACTGACCCTCCAACAGTGCGGCACTCCCTCAGCACTGACCCTCCGACAGTGCGGTGATCCCTCAGCCCTGACCCTCCGACAGTGCGGCGCTGCCTCAGCACTGATCCTCTGACAGTGCCCGATCCCTCAGCACTGACCCTCTGTCAGTGCCCACTCCCTCAGCACTGACCCTTCGACAGTGCCCACTCCCTCATCAATAACCCTCCGACAGTGCGGCACTCCCTCAGCACTGACCCTCCAACAGTGCTCCCTCAGCATGGACCTTACGACAGTGCCACTCACTCAGCACAGACCCTCCGACAGTGCCCACCCCCTCAGCACGGACCCTCCGACAGTGCTGCCTCAGCATTGACCCTACGATAGTGCCACTCACTCAGCACTGACACTCCGACAGTGCTCCCTCAGCACTGACCCTCCGACAGTGCCCACTCCCTCAGCACTGACCCTCCGACAGTGCCCACTCCCTCAGCACTGAACCTATGACAGTGCCCACTCCCTCAGCAATGACCCTCGACAGTGCGGCACCCCCTCATCACATACCCTCCGACAGTGCTCCCTCAGCGCTGACCCTCTGACAGTGCCCACTCCCTCAGCACTGACCCTCCGACAGTGCCCACTCCCTCAGCACAGACCCTCCGACAGTGCCCACTCCCTCAGCACTGACCCTCCGACAGTGCCCACTCCCTCAGCACAGACCCTCCGACAGTGCCCGCCCCCTCAGCACTGACCCTCCGACAGTGCCCTATCCCTCAGTACTGACCCTCCGACAGTGCCCTATCCCTTAGTACTGACCCTCCGACAGTGCCCACTCCCTCAGCACTGACCCTCCGACAGTGCCCATTCCCTCAGCACTGACCCTCCGACAGTGCCCACTCCCTCAGCACTGACCCTCCGACAGTGGTCCCTCAGCACTGACCCTCCGACAGTGCGGCACTCCCTCAGCACTGACCCTCCGACTGTGCCCACTCCCTCAGCACTGACCGTCCGACAATTCCCACTCCCTCAGCACTGACCCTCCGACAGTGCCCACTTCCTCAGCAGTGACCCTCCGACAGTGCCCTATCCCTCAGTACTGACCCTCCGACAGTGCCCTATCCCTTAGTACTGACCCTCCGACAGTGCCCACTCCCTCAGCACTGACCCTCCGACAGTGCCCATTCCCTCAGCACTGACCCTCCGACAGTGCCCACTCCCTCAGCACTGACCCTCCGACAGTGGTCCCTCAGCACTGACCCTCCGACAGTGCGGCACTCCCTCATCACTGACCCTCCGACAGTGCCCACTCCCTCAGCACTGACCCTCCGACTGTGCCCACTCCCTCAGCACTGACCGTCCGACAATTCCCACTCCCTCAGCACTGACCCTCCGACAGTGCCCACTTCCTCAGCAGTGACCCTCCGACAGTGCGGCACTTCCTCAGCACTGACCCTCCGACAGTGCGGCACTCCCTCAGCACTGACCCTCCGACAGTGCGGCACTCCCTCATCACTGACCCTCCAACAGTGCGACACTCCCTCAGCACTGACCCTCCTACGGTGCCGTGCACCCTCAGCACTGACCCTCCTATGGTGCCGTGCTCCCTCAGCCCTGACCCTCTCACAGTGCGGCGCTCCCTCAGCACTGACACTCCGGCAGTGCTCACTCCATCAGCACTGACCCTCGACAGTGCAGCTCTCCCTCAGCACTGACCCTCCGACAGTGCGGTGCTCCCTCAGCACCAACCAACCAATACTGCCCACTCCCTCAGCACTGACCCTCCGACAGTGCCCACTCCCTCAGCACTGACCCTCCGACAGTGCCCTCTCCCTCAGCACTGACCCTCCCACAGAGCCCAGTCCCTCAGCACTGACCCTGCGACAGTGCCCACTCCCTCAGCACTGACCCTCCGACAGTGGTCCCTCAGCACTGACCCTCCGACAGTGCCCACTCCTTCAGCACTGACCCTCCGACAGTGCTCCCTCAGCAGTGACCCTCTGACAGTGCCCAATCCCTCAGCACTGACCTTCCGACAGTGCCCACTCCCTCAACACTGACCCTCCGACAGTGCTGCCTCAGCAGTGACCCTCTGACAGTGCCCAATCCCTCAGCACTGACCTTCCGACAGTGCCCACTCCCTCAGCACTGACCCACCAACAGTGCCCACTCCCTCAGCACTGACCTTCTGACAGTGCCCGATCCCTTAGCACTGACCCTCCGACAGTGCCCACTCCCTCAGCACTGACCCTCCGACAGTGCCCACTCCGTCAGCACTGACCCTCGACAGTGCAGCTCTCCCTCAGCACTGACCCTCCGACAGTGCGGTGCTCCCTCAGCACCAACCATCCAATACTGCCCACTCCCTCAGTACTCACCTTCCGACAGTGCCCACTCCCTCAGCACTGACCCTCCTACGGTGCGGTGCTCCCTCAGCACTGACCCTCCGACAGTGCCCACTCCCTCAGCACTGACCCTCCGACAATGGCCACTCCCTCAGCACTGACCCTCCGACAGTGCCCACTCTCTCAGCACTGACACTCCGACAATTCCCACTCCCTCAGCACTGACCCTCCGACAGTGCTCCCTCAGCACTGACCCTCCGACAATGCCCATTCCCTCAACACTGACTCTCCGAATTGCCCACTCCCTCAGCACTGACCCTCCGACCGTGCGGCACTCTCTCAGAACTGACCCTCCGACATTGCCCGTTCCCTCAACCCTGACCCTCCGACAGTGCCCGCTCCCTCAGCACTGACACTCCGACAGTTCCCACTCACTCAGCACTGACCCTCCGACAGTGCCCGCTCCCTCAGCACTGACGCTCCGACAGTGCCCACTCCCTCAGCACTGACCCTGCGACAGTGCGGCACTCCCTCAGTACTGACCCTCCGACAGTGCTCCCACAGCACTGACCCTCTGACAGTGCCCACTCCGTCACCACTGACCCACCCACAGTGCTCCCTTAGCACTGACCCTCCGACAGTGCTCCCTCAGCACTGACCCTCTGTCAGTGCTCCCTCAGCAGTGACCCTCCGACAGTGCCCATTCCCTCAGCACTGACCCTCCGACAGTGCCCACTCCCTCAGTGCTGACCCTCTGACAGTGCGGCTCTCCGTCAGCAGTGACCCTCCGACAGTGCCCATTCCCTCAGCACTGACCCTCCGACAATGCCCACTCCCTCAGCACTGACCCTCCGACAGTGCCCACTCCCTCAGCACTGACCCTCCGACTGTGCCCACTCCCTCAGCAATGACCCTCGACAATGCGGTGCTCCCTCAGCACTGGCCCTCCGACAGTGGACTCTCAGCACAGACCGTCCGACAGTGCCCACTCCCTCAGCACTGACCCTCCGACAATGCCCACTCCCTCAGCACTGACCCTCCGACAGTGCCCATTCCCTCAGCACTGACCCTCCGACAATGTCCACTCCCTCAGCACTGACCCTCCAACAATGCCCACTCCCTCAGCACTGACCCTCCGACAGTGCTCCCTCAGCACTGACCCTCCGACAGTGCCCACTCCCTCAGCACTGACCATCCAACAGTGCGGCACTCCCTCAGCACTTACCCTCCTACGGTGCCGTGCTCCCTCAGCCCTGACCCTCTGACAGTGCGGCGCTCCCTCAGCACTGACACTCCGGCAGTGCAGCTCTCCCTCAGCACTGACCCTCCGAAAATGCCCACTCCCTCAGCACTGACCCTCCGACAGTGGTCCCTCAGCACAGACCCTCCGACAGTGCGGCACTCCCTCATCACTGGCCCTCCGACAGTGCCCACTCCCTCAGCACTAACCCTCCGACAGTCCCCATTCCGTCAGCACTGACCCTCCGACAGTGCCCACTCCCTCAACACTGACCCTCCGACAGTGCTGCCTCAGCAGTGACCCTCTGACAGTGCCCAATCCCTCAGCACTGACCTTCCGACAGTGCCCACTCCCTCAGCACTGACCCACCAACAGTGCCCACTCCCTCAGCACTGACCTTCTGACAGTGCCCGATCCCTCAGCACTGACCCTCCGACAGTGCCCACTCCGTCAGCACTGACCCTCGACAGTGCAGCTCTCCCTCAGCACTGACCCTCCGACAGTGCGGTGCTCCCTCAGCACCAACCATCCAATACTGCCCACTCCCTCAGTACTGACCTTCCGACAGTGCCCACTCCCTCAGCACTGACCCTCCTACGGTGCGGTGCTCCCTCAGCACTGACCCTCCGACAGTGCCCACTCCCTCAGCACTGACCCTCCGACAATGGCCACTCCCTCAGCACTGACCCTCCGACAGTGCCCACTCTCTCAGCACTGACACTCCGACAATGCCCACTCCCTCAGCACTGACCCTCCGACAGTGCTCCCTCAGCACTGACCCTCCGACAATGCCCATTCCCTCAACACTGACTCTCCGAATTGCCCACTCCCTCAGCACTGACCCTCCTACGGTGGGGGGCTCCCTCAGCACTGACCCTCCGACCGTGCGGCACTCTCTCAGAACTGACCCTCCGACATTGCCCGTTCCCTCAACCCTGACCCTCCGACAGTGCCCGCTCCCTCAGCACTGACACTCCGACAGTTCCCACTCACTCAGCACTGACCCTCCGACAGTGCCCGCTCCCTCAGCACTGACGCTCCGACAGTGCCCACTCCCTCAGCACTGACCCTGCAACAGTGCGGCACTCCCTCAGGACTGACCCTCCGACAGTGCTCCCTCAGCACTGACCCTCCGACAGTGCCCACTCCGTCACCACTGACCCACCCACAGTGCTCCCTTAGCACTGACCCTCCGACAGTGCTCCCTCAGCACTGACCCTCTGTCAGTGCTCCCTCAGCAGTGACCCTCCGACAGTGCCCATTCCCTCAGCACTGACCCTCCGACAGTGCCCACTCCCTCAGTGCTGATCCTCTGACAGTGCGGCTCTCCGTCAGCAGTGACCCTCCGACAGTGCCCATTCCCTCAGCACTGACCCTCCGACAATGCCCACTCCCTCAGCACTGACCCTCCGACAGTGCCCACTCCCTCAGCACTGACCCTCCGACTGTGCCCACTCCCTCAGCAATGACCCTCGACAATGCGGTGCTCCCTCAGCACTGGCCCTCCGACAGTGGACCCTCAGCACAGACCGTCCAACAGTGCCCACTCCCTCAGCACTGACCCTCCGACAATGCCCACTCCCTCAGCACTGACCCTCCGACAGTGCCCATTCCCTCAGCACTGGCCCTCCGACAATGCCCACTCCCTCAGCACTGACCCTCCGACAATGCCCACTCCCTCAGCACTGACCCTCCGACAGTGCTCCCTCAGCACTGATCCTCCGACAGTGCCCACTCCCTCAGCACTGACCATCCAACAGTGCGGCACTCCCTCAGCACTTACCCTCCTATGGTGCCGTGCTCCCTCAGCCCTGACCCTCTGACAGTGCGGCGCTCCCTCAGCACTGACACTCCGGCTGTGCAGCTCTCCCTCAGCACTGACCCTCCGACAGTGCTCACTCCATCAGCACTGACCCTCGACAGTGCAGCTCTCCCTCAGCACTGACCCTCCGACAGTGCGGTGCTCCCTCAGCACCAACCATCCAATACTGCCCACTCCCTCAGCACTGACCCTCCGACAGTGCCCACTCCCTCAGCACTGACCCTCCGACAGTGCCCTCTCCCTCAGCACTGACCCTCCCACAGTGCCCAGTCCCTCAGCACTGA
Organism: Stegostoma tigrinum; assembly: GCF_030684315.1. Classification (NCBI taxonomy): domain Eukaryota; kingdom Metazoa; phylum Chordata; class Chondrichthyes; order Orectolobiformes; family Stegostomatidae; genus Stegostoma; species Stegostoma tigrinum. The sequence continues at coordinate 4,716,612 of NC_081404.1, read as the reverse complement.
CCCTGCGACAGTGCCCACTCCCTCAGCACTGACCATCCGACAATGCCCACTCCCTCAACACTGACCCTCCGACAGTGGTCCCTCAGCACTGACCCTCCGACAGTGCCCACTCCTTCAGCACTGACCCTCCGACAGTGCTCCCTCAGCAGTGACCCTCTGACAGTGCCCAATCCCTCAGCACTGACCTTCCGACAGTGCCCACTCCCTCAACACTGACCCTCCGACAGTGCTGCCTCAGCAGTGACCCTCTGACAGTGCCCAATCCCTCAGCACTGACCTTCCGACAGTGCCCACTCCCTCAGCACTGACCCTCCAACAGTGCCCACTCCCTCAGCACTGACCTTCTGACAGTGCCCGATCCCTCAGCACTGACCCTCCGACAGTGCCCACTCCCTCAGCACTGACCCTCCGACAGTGCCCACTCCCTCAGCACTGACCCTCTGACAGTGCGGCGCTCCCTCAGCACCAACGATCCAATACTGCCCACTCCCTCAGTACTGACCTTCCGACAGTGCCCACTCCCTCAGCACTGACCCTCCTGCGGTGCGGTGCTCCCTCAGCACTGACCCTCCGACAGTGACCACTCCCGAAGCACTGACACTCCGACAGTGCCCACTCCCTCAGCACTGACCCTCCGACAATGCCCACTCCCTCAGCACTGACCCTCCGCCAATGCCCATTCCCTCAACACTGACTCTCCGAATTGCCCACTCCCTCAGCACTGACCCTACTACGGTGGGGGGCTCCCTCAGCACTGACCCTCCGACCGTGCGGCACTCCCTCAGAACTGACCCTCCGACATTGCCCGTTCCCTCAACCCTGACCCTCCGACAGTGCCCGATCCCTCAGCACTGACACTCCGACAGTTCCCACTCACTCAGCACTGACGCTCCGACAGTGCCCACTCCCTCAGCACTGACCCTGCGACAGTGCGGCACTCCGTCACCACTGACCCACCCACAGTGCTCCCTTAACACTGACCCTCCGACAGTGCTCCCTCAGCACTGACCCTCCGACAGTGCCCACTCCGTCACCACTGACCCACCCACAGTGCTCCCTCAGCACTGACCCTCTGTCAGTGCTCCCTCAGCAGTGACCCTCCGACAGTGCCCATTCCCTCAGCACTGACCCTCCGACAGTGCCCACTCCCTCAGTGCTGACCCTCTGACAGTGCGGCTCTCCGTCAGCACTGACCCTCCGACAGTGCCCACTCCCTCCGCACTGACACTCTGACAGTGCCCACTCCCTCAGCACTGACTCTCCGACAGTGCCCACTCCCTCAGCACTGACACTCCGACAGTGCCCACTCCCTCAGCACTGACCCTCCAACAGTGGTCCCTCAGCGCCGACCCTCTGACAGTGCCCATTCCCTCAGCACTGACCCTCCAATAGTGCTCCCTCAGCGCTGACCCTCCGACAATGCTCCCTCAGCACTGACACTCCGACAATGCCCACTCACTCAGCACTGACCGTCCGACAGTGCTCCCGCAGCACTGACCCTCTGACAGTGCCCATTCCCTCAGCACTGACCCTCCGATAGTGCCCACTCCCTCAGCACTGACCCTCCGATAGTGCCCACTCCCTCAGCACTGACCCTCCAACAGTGCTCCCTCAGCGCCGACCCTCTGACAGTGCCCACTCCGTCAGCACTGACCCTCCAATAGTGCTCCCTCAGCGCTGACCCTCCGACAATGCTCCCTCAGCACTGACACTCCGACAATGCCCACTCACTCAGCACTGACCCTCCAACAGTGCTCCCTCAGCGCCGACCCTCTGACAGTGCCCACTCCGTCAGCACTGACCCTCCAATAGTGCTCCCTCAGCGCTGACCCTCCGACAATGCTCCCTCAGCACTGACACTCCGACAATGCCCACTCACTCAGCACTGACCGTCCGACAGTGCTCCCGCAGCACTGACCCTCTGACAGTGCCCAATCCCTCAGCACTGACTCTCCGACAGTGCCCACTCCCTCAGCACTGACGCTCGACAGTGCAGCGGTTCCTCAGCACTGACTCACCGACAGTGAAGTACTCCCTCAGCAATGACCATCTGACAGTGCAGCACTCCCTCAGTACTGACCCTCCGACAGTGCCCATTCCCTCAGCACTGACCCTCCGACAGTGCCCCCTAAGCGCTGAGCCTCCGACAGTGCCCACTCCCTCAACACTGACCCTCCGACAGCGCCCACTCCCTCAGCACTGACCCCCCAACAGTGCTCCCTCAGCGCTGACCCTCTGACAGTGCTCCCTCAGCACTGACCCTCCGACAGTGCCCACTCCCTCAGCACTGACCCTCCGACAGTGCTTCCTCAGCACTGACCCTCCGACAGTGCCCACTCCCTCAGCACTGACCCGCCGACAGTGCCCCCTTAGCACTGAGCCTCTGACAGTGCCCATTCCCTCAACACTGAACCTCCGACTGTGCTCCCTCAGCACTGACCCTCCGACAGTGCTCCCTCTGCACTGACCCTCTGATAGTGCCCACTCCCTCAGCACTGACAGTGCCCGCTCCCTCAGCACTGACCCTCCGACAGTGCTCCCTCAGCACTGACCCTCCGACAGTGCCCACTCTCTCAGCACTGACCCTCCAACTGTGCCCACTCCCTCAGCACTGACTCTCCGAAGTACCCACTCCCTCAGCACTGACCCTCCGACAATGCGGCACTCCCTCAGCACTGACCGTCCGACAGTGAGGCACTCCCCTAGCACTGACCCTCCGACAGTGCCCGTTCCCTCAGCACTGACCCTCCCACAGTGCCCACTCCCTCAGCACTGACCCTCTGACAATACCCACTCCCTCAGCACTGAGCCTCCGACAGTGCCTACTCCCTCAGCACTGACCCTCCGATAGTGCCCATTCCCTCAGCACTGACCCTCCGACAGTGCCCACTCCCTCAGCACTGACCCTCCGACAATGCCCACTCCCTCAGCACTGACCCTCCGACAGTGCCCACTCCCTCAACACTGACTCTCCGACAGTGCCCACTCCCTCAACACTGACCCTCCGATAGTGCCCATTCCCTCAGCACTGACCCTCCGACAATGCCCACTCCCTCAGCACTGACCCTCCGACAGTGCCAACTCCCTCAGCACTGACCCTCCGACAGTGCTCCCACAGCACTGACCCTCCGACAGTGCCCACTCCCTCAACACTGACTCTCCGACAGTGCGGCACTCCCACAGGACTGACCCTCCGACAGTGCTCCCTCAGCACTGACCCTCCGACAGTGCCCGCTCCCTCGCCACTGACCCACCCACAGTGCCCCCTCAGCACTGACCCTCCGACAGTGCTCCCTCAGCACTGACCCTCTGACAGTGCTCCCTCAGCATTGACCCTCCGACAGTGCCCACTCCCTCAGCGCTGACCCTCTGACAATGCTCCCTCAGCACTGACCCTCCGACAGTGCCCACTCCCTCAGCACTGACCCTCCGACAGTGCCCACTCCCTCAGCACTGACCCTCCGACAGTGCCAACTCCCTCAGCACTGACCCTCCGACAGTGCTCCCACAGCACTGACCCTCCCACAGTGCCCACTCCCTCAGCACTGACCCTCCGACATTGATCCCTCAGCACTGACCCTCCAACAGTGCCCACTCCCTCAGCACTGACCCTCCGACAGTGCTCCCTCAGCACTGACACTCCGACAATGCCCACTCCCTCAGCACTGACCGTCCGACAGTGCACCCGCAGCACTGATCCTCTGACAGTGCCCACTCCCTCAGCACTGACCCTCCAACATTGCCAAGTCCCTCAGCACTGACCCTCGACAGTGCGGCGCTCCCTCAGCACTGACCCTCCAACAGTGTGGCGCTCCCTCAGCACTGACCCTCCAACAGTGCGGCACTCCGTCAGCAGTGACCCTCCGACAGTGCCCACTCCCTCAGCCGTGACACTCCGACAGTGACCGCTCGCTCAGCACTGACCCTCCGACAGTGCCCACTCCCTCAACACTGACCCTCCGACAGCGCCCACTCCCTCAGCACTGACCCTCCGACAGTGCCCACTCCCTCAACACTGACCCTCCGACAGCGCCCACTCCCTCAGCACTGACCCTCCGACAGCGCCCACTCCCTCAGCACTGACCCCCCAACAGTGCTCCCTCAGCGCTGACCCTCTGACAGTGCTCCCTCAGCACTGACCCTCCGACAGTGCCCACTCCCTCAGCACTGACCCTCCGACAGTGCTCCCTCAGCACTGACCCTCCGACAGTGCCCACTCCCTCAGCACTGACTCTCCGACAGTGCCCCCTTAGCGCTGAGCCTCTGACAGTGCCCATTCCCTCAACACTGAACCTCCGACTGTGCTCCCTCAGCACTGACCCTCCGACAGTGGTCCCTCAGCACTGACCCTCCGACATTTCCCACTCCCTCAGCACTGACCCTCCGACAGTGCTCCCTCTGCACTGACCCTCTGATAGTGCCCACTCCCTCAGCACTGACCCTCCGACAGTGCCCGCTCCCTCAGCACTGACCCTCCGACAGTGCTCCTTCAGCACTGACCCTCCGACAGTGCCCACTCTCTCAGCACTGACCCTCCAACTGTGCCCACTCCCTCAGCACTGACCCTCCGACAATGCGGCACTCCCTCAGCACTGACTCTCCGACAGTGAGGCACTCCCTCAGCACTGACCGTCCGACAGTGAGGCACTCCCCTAGCACTGACCCTCCGACAGTGCCCGTTCCCTCAGCACTGACCCTCCCACAGTGCCCACTCCCTCAGCACTGACCCTCCGACAATACCCACTCCCTCAGCACTGAGCCTCCGACAGTGCCTACTCCCTCAGCACTGACCCTCCGACAGTGCCCATTCTCTCAGCACTGACCCTCTGACAGTGCCCACTCCCTCAGCGCTGACCCTCTGACAGTGCTCCCTCAGCACTGACCCTCCAACAGTGCCCACTCCCTCAGCACTGACCCTCCGACAATGCCCACTCCCTCAGCACTGAGCCTCCGACAGTGCCTACTCCCTCAGCACTGACCCTCCGACAGTGCCCATTCCCTCAGCACTGACCCTCCGACAATGCCCACTCCCTCAGCACTGACCCTCCGACAGTGCTCCCACAGCACTGACCCTCCGACAGTGCCCACTCCCTCAACACTGACTCTCCGACAGTGCGGCACTCCCTCAGGACTGACCCTCCGACAGTGCTCCCTCAGCACTGACCCTCCGACAGTGCCCGCTCCCTCACCACTGACCCACCCACAGTGCTCCCTCAGCACTGACCCTCCGACAGTGCTCCCTCAGCACTGACCCTCTGACAGTGCTCCCTCAGCATTGACCCTCCGACAGTGCCCACTCCCTCAGCACTGACCCTCCGACAGTGCCCACGCCCTCAGCGGTGACACTCCGACAGTGCCCGCGCCATCAGCACTAACCCTCCGACAGTGCCTACTCCCTTAGCACTGACCCTCCGACAGTGCCCACTCCCTCAGCACTGACCGTCCGACAGTGCACCCGCAGCACTGACCCTCTGACAGTGCCCACTCCCTCAGCACTGACCCTCCGACATTGCCAAGTCCCTCAGCACTGACCCTCGACAGTGCGGCGCTCCCTCAGCACTGACCCTCCAACAGTGCGGCGCTCCCTCAGCACTGACCCTCCAACAGTGCGGCACTCCGTCAGCAGTGACCCTCCCACAGTGCCCACTCCCTCAGCACTGACCCTCCGACAGTGCCCACTCCCTCAGCCGTGACCCTCCGACAGTGCCCACTCCCTCAGCCGTGACCCTCCGACAGCGCCCACTCCCTCAGCACCGACCCTCAGACAGTGCCGCGCTCCCTCAGCACTGACCCTCCGACACTGCCCCCTCAGCACCATGTGACAATATCACTTTGGTCTTTTGTGCTGCGTTGTCTGGAGTTGGATCTGTTCCCGTGATCTTTCGCTTCTGCGGTGTGACAGGGTCACGGCTGACAAGTTCACGATGTGGTTTTTCTTTGTTTTGCTGGCAGCTCGTAGCTGCTGATCTCTCCGGCTGTATCTTGCCCCTGAGTCCTCATCGAAGGCGATATCTTTGTTGGAACTGCCGCACATGATTCCTTTCTGCTGCGGCCACTTTTGAGTACCGGAAATGTGGGTTCAGTCCCTGAGCCTGCTCTCCTCTCATGTTGCTCCCAGTTCTGCTTGCTCTTTCACCTTCTTTGGCTTCCCTTTCACTGAAACGTCACCGCTTCGTTGTTACTCATTCCCAGTTCCACTTTCGTGGAACAGAGGTCGGAGTTCGGCCACAGAATAAGCGTAAAACGTTGTAAATACTTCGCAGGTCAGTTTGCAGCTGCGGGGAACTCGGATGAACTGGCAGGGGCTGAATTCAGTGTGCGTGTCCCCATTGTCAACACCGCAGTCGCTGTTTCTGAACCAGTTGAACAAGCAGGGAGGGCCGTACATCTCTGGAGAGAGGGAAAGGGAGACAGGCTCTGTCACACACACAGTCATTAAGTCTTCCAGCCCAGACCAATCTGCCCATTTTGGCGATGCTGGCTCCTGAAAAGAGCCTTCCAATTGGTTTCCCTTCCCAGCATTTACCCCATGACCCTGTCAACATTGAATTTCATCTCCAGTTGTCTTTTTCAACGTTGATGGGTAGCATGATGGCTGGCACTGCTGCCTCACAGTCTTAGGGGTCCAGGTTCAATCCTACCCTCAGGCGATTGTCTGTATGGAGTTTGCACATTCTTCCCCATGTCTGTGCAGGTTTCCTCAGGGTGCTCTGGTCATCTCCCACGGTCTAAAGATGCCTTGGTTAGGTGGATTTGCCATGGGAAATTGCTTGTCATGTTTAAGGTTCTGCATGATTTGCTGGGTTAGTCATGGGAAAATACACAGATTGGTGGGATGCTCTTTGGAGGGTTGATGCGGACCCTATGAGCTGAGTGGCCTGCTCCTGAACTGTAGGGATTCGGATTCTGGAATTCTATGATCCTCGTGTTATTGATTTCCAGGAAGTACACCCCAAACCTTAAAAACTGTGTGTGTGTGTGTGTGTGTGTGTGTGTGTGTGTGTTGGTGTGGGGGCAGGGGAAAAAACCTTTTGACTTCCCATCTGGCTCTTTTCATCATTATATTTGATTGGGACCTCACAGACACAGACATGGATAGTAATTAACAGACAAATGGAAAGTCACCATTGGCCTATGGGATCATGAGAACTGGATTCTCATTAGATAGAGATAACTGGTGGTGGTTTAACCTGAGGGTCACCATGCAAAGGGAGAGGTTGAGAAGGAGAGTGTTTCCATGGTAACTTCAAACTTTTGGGACTATTCCGCATTGCAAACCAGCTGTCCAACCAACTCAGCTAACCAACCCTTTACAGGCATACAAACATAGATAGATACAAACCTTTTACTTATAAACAGGCAGAACTAAACACACACAAACATGGCTATATACACTTTACAGCAAAGGTGAAAAAGACCCTGATGGGTGTTGGATACAGGCCTCCGAGCAGTCGTCGGGATGTGGGGAAGAACATAAATTGGGAGATAAAGAAGGCATGTGAGAAAGGCACTATTACAGTAACCAAGGGGACTTCAATATGCAGGTCGAATGTGAAAATCAGGTTAGTCACAGATTTCAAGAGGAGGAATTTGTGGAATGTCTACAAGATTTGATTTGGCGCACCTCGTGGTAGACCCCTCTAGGGAACAGGTGATTCTGGATTTGTTGATGTGTAATGAGGCAGACTTGATGAGGGAGCTTCAGGTAAAGGAACCCCTCGGGGATAGTGACCATAATATGATAGAATTCACTGTGCAGTTTGAGAGGGAGAAGCTGAAATCAGATGTAACTATATTACAGTTGAGTAAAGGTAACTCTAAAGGCGAGAGGGAGGAGCTGGCCAGAGTTGATTGGAAGGGGGGCTGAGCAGGGAAGACGGTGGAGCGTCAATGGCAGGAATTTGTGGGGGTAATTTGGGAGGCACAGCCGAAAGTCATCCCAAGGAAATAGAAACATACCAAGGGGAGGATGAAGCAAACATGGCTGACAAGGGAATTCAGGGACAGAATAAAAGCAAAAGATAAAGCATACAATGTGGTGAAGATTAGTGCAAATCCAGGGGATTGGGAAGCTTTTAAAAACCAGCAGAGGGTAACAAAAAATGCAATAAAGTGGGAGATGAAATTTGAAAGTAAGCTAGCTAGTAAAATAAAAGTAGATTGGGAGAGTTTGTTTTTAGATAACTAAAAAGTAAGAGACAAGAGTGGACATTGGACCACTGGAAAATAAGGCTGGAGAAGTAGGAATGCGGAACAGAGAAATGGCAGAGGAACTGAATAGGTACTTTCCATCGGTTTTCACAATAGACCAGCAGCATACCAGAACTTCAGGAGAGTTGAGGGGCAGAGGTGAGTATAGTGGCCATCATTAACATAATTGAGTTTTTTTTGAAGAAGTAACAAACAGGATTGATGAAGGCAGAGTGGCAGCCGTGATGTATATGGACTTCAGGAAAGTGTTAGACAAGGTTCTTCATGGTAGACTGGTTAGCAAGGTTAGATTGCATGGGATACAGGGAGATCTAGCCATTTAGATACAGAACTGGCTTGAAGGTGATGCTTTTCAGACTGGAGGCCTGTGACCAGCAGTGCACCATAAGGATCGGTGCTGGGTCCACTGCTTTTTATCATTTATGTAAATGATTTGGATATGAACATAAGAGGTATGGTTAGTAAGTTTGCAGATGACACCAAAATTGGTGGCATAGTGGACAGTGAAGAAGGTTACCTCAGTGTACAGTGGGACCTTGATCAGATGGCCATTGGGCCGAGGAGTGGCAGATGGAGTTTAATTTAGATAAATGTGAGGTACTGCATTTTTGGAAAGGTAAATCAGGGCAAGACTTATACATTTAATGGTAAGGGCCTGGGGAGTAATGCTGAATAAAGAGACCTTGGAGTACAAGTTCATATTTCCTTGAAAGTGGAGCTGCAGGTCGACAGGGTAGTGAAGGAGGTGTTTGGTATGCTCGCTTTTACTGGTCAGTGCCTTGAGTATAGGAGTTGGGAGGGCCATGTTGCAGCTGTACAGGACATTGGTTAGGCCATTATTGTAATACTGTGTTCACATTTGGCCTCCCTGCTCTGGAAAAGATGTTGTGAAACCCAAAAGGGTTCAGAAAAGATTTACAAGGACATTGCCGGGATTGGAGGGTTTGAGCTACAGGGAGAAGCTGGATAGGCTGGGGCTATTTTCCCTGGACTGTCAGAGGCTGAGGGGTGACTTATAGAGGTTTATAAAATCATGAGGGGCATGGATAGAATGAATAGACAAGCTCTTTTGTCCATTGTAGCAGAGTTGAAATCTAGAGGGGCATAGGTTTAAGGTAAGAAGGGAATCATATAAAAGGGCCTAAGGGGCAACATTTTCATGCAGAGTGTGCTGTGTGTATGGAATGAGCTGCCTGAGGAAGTGGTACAGGAGGCTGGTACAATTACAACATATAAAAGCCATCTGGATGAGAAGAGGAATAGGAAGGATATAGAGGGATACGGGCCAAATGCTGGCAAATGGGACTAGATTAATTTAGGATATTTGGTTCGCTTGGATGAATTGGGCCAAAGGATTTGTTTCCATACTGTACACCGCTATGACTCTATGATTCTACAAAGACTCTATGACTCTAAGAAGAAGCTGCTGAGGAAGCTGAAAAGCCTGAATGTGGATTAATCACCCAGACCAGATGAACTATACCCCAGAGTTCTGAGGGAAGCAGTTGAGGAGATTGTGGAGATATTAGTGTCATCTTTCATGAGCCACTGGAGTCAGGGAGGGTCCCAGAGAACTGGAAAGTGGCTGACGTAACACCCCTGATTAAGAAGGGAGGGAGGCAGAAGACATGAAACACCAGTTAGCCTGACCTCAGCCATTGGCAAGATTGTTGAGGCCTTTGTTAAAAATTCAACTGCACGGTCAAATAGGGCTGAGTCAGCACAGCTTCACCACGGGGAAGTCTTGTCTGGCAAATCTGTTAGAATTCTTTGAGAAGATAACAAGCAGGTTAGACAAAGGAGAGCCTGTGGTTGTGATCTATTTGGATTTCCAGAATGTCTTTGACAAGGTGCTACACAGGAGGCTGTGAAATAAGATAGCAGCCTATGGCGTTCGGGGTAAGATAGAGGATTGGCTGACTGGCAGAAGGCAAAGAGTAGAGACGAAGGCATCTTTTTCTGGATGGCAACTGGTGATTAGTGGAGTTGCGCAGGAGTCAGTGTTGGGACAACAGCTACTCTCGTGATGTATTAACAATTTGGACAAAGGAACCGAGGGCATTGTTACTAAGTTAGCAGATGACATAAAGATAAGTGGAGGGACAGACAGTGTTGAGGAACTGGGGAGGCTGCAGAAGGCCTTGGACAGGGTAGGAGAATGAGCAAAGAAGTGGCAGATGGAATACAATGTGAGAAAGTATGAGGATATGCACTTTGGTAAAAGAACAGAGATGTACACTACTTTATAATTGGGGAAATGCTTCAGAAATCTGAAGCACAAAGGGACTTAGGAGACCTAATTCAGAATTCCCTTAAGGTTAACATGCAGGTTCGGTTGGCAGTTACGAAGGCACATGCAATGTTAGCAAATATTTCAAGAGGTGTAGAATACAAGAGCAGAGATGTACTGCTGAGGCTGTATGAGGCTCTGGTCAGACCATGTTTGGAATATTGTTAGCAGTTTTGGGCCCACTATCTGAGGAAGGATGTGCTGGCGTTGGAGGAGGTCCAGAGGAGGTTTCTCATAATGATCCCAGGGATGAAGGGCTTGTTGTATGAGGAACAGTTGAGGACTCCCGACCTGTATTTATTGGAGTTTAGAAGGATGCGGGGGGATCTGATTGAAACTTACAGAATACTGAAAGATCTGGAAAGAGCGGACATTGGAGAAGATGTTTCCACCAGCAGGAGAGACAAGGACCCAAGAGCACAGCCTCAGAATGAAGGGACAACCTTTGAGAACTGAGATGGGAGGAATTTCTTCAGCCAGAGGCTGGTGAATCGGTGGGACTCATTGCTACAGAGGGCTGTGGGAGCCAAGTTATTGGGCACATTTAAGATAGAGACAGGTTCTTGATTAGTGAGGGGATCAAGGGTTACGGGGATAGGGCAGGGGAATGCGGTTGAGAAACATTACAGCCACGAGCGAATGGCGGAGCAGACTGGATGGGCCAAATGGCCTAATTTGACCCCTGTATCTTACAGTCTTAACAAAGTGCATTGTGAACAACTCACCAGGGTATGGAGGAGCTGTAACCTGCCATTGGATCATTTGAATCATTACAAGTCCTTCCAGCATGAGAGTACTCAATATTTGGACTTGGATTACTGATCAGCTTTGGATCCAGAAGATTGCTGAGATGATCAACAGTCTGGCTGAAGGTGACTGCAACTGGGCAGGGTGAAACTGGAGAACAAGGGATCTGAATTTGAGACAGGGCCCAGAAATTTGCGTTTTGCCATAGTTCAATTGGAGAAGTTGGAGGATCAAGCTCACAGCTAAATGGCCTGAAGGCTAGTATCAGAGTTGATGCAGAGGCTGCTGAGGTAGCTCTGTTCGTGAAATGGGGGAGGGTTGGTGGCTGTCTCGGAATTGTATGGTATCAGGAAGTCAGTGATTCCCTGCTTCTGCCTGTTTGGTTAGCAGTATAAGCATCAAACTTCGCCAAACAGTGACTTCCCACCCTAAGATCTTGTCCCTGGCAGGTAGATTGCTCCCCCCACCACCATGTTCTCTCTCCCCCATTCTCCCTCCCACCCCAGCTCTGTTCCTGACCCCACACTGTCTGTCTCCTCCTCCTCTCTCCTAATCATCCCCAATCTCACCCACTTTCTCTCTCTCTCTCTCTTTGAAATCCTACTGTTTCTCCCTACAGTCTGTCCATTTCCATCATTCTCTTTCTTTCACTCTGTCTTGTCCCACCCCATCTTGCCCTCTGGCCCCATACTTTCTATGTCTCCCTCCTCTCCCTCATACATCTTCCCTCCCTACCTAAGCTCATTAGTGAGGCCACTTTTGGAATACTGTGTTCAGTTCTGGTCTCCCTGCTCTAAGAAAAATGTTGCGAAACTTGAAAATGTTCAGAAAAGATCCACAAGGATGTTGGCAGGGTTGGAGAGCTTGGGTTGTTTTCCTTCTAGCATCAGAGGCTGAGGGGTGACCTTTTGAGGTTTGTAAAAACATGAGCGCCATGGATAGGGTAAATAGACAAGGCCTTTCCCCAGGGTAGGGGTGTCCAAAACTAGAGGGGCATAGGTTTAAGGTGAGAGGGGAAAGATTTAAAAAGGACCTAAGGGGTAACTTTTTCATGCAGAGGGTGGTGCGTGTATGGAATGTTTTATGGCTCAGTGCAGACCCTAACATTTTCATATTTTAAAGGTGCCGTGTTCCAGATGCGATGCAACTGGTCAAACTACTAAATGTTATGCCACGCACAAGTTATTTAAACACTGCAGCTAAATTTTAAAAAAGAGTTTAGAGTAACTTAATGATTGGAAACCTTAACTGAATAACAGATACGGTAACTATTACTAATTAACTGCTCCGATAAAGGAACAACCCATAAACGAACCCTTTGGCAAAAAGGAAAATTCAGACACAGGTTCTCACATGCCGTTCTCCCATCCAGAAGGGAAAAAAAACATCAAGAGAAAAGTCAGAGTGTAGCAGCCAGAAGACATTCACTGAAGCTTCCAAATCTTTTGAGACCCCAATGGCTTCTGATGTTACTGAGTGAAACAAAAACCCAGAAATCTGAATCTGTGAGAGCTGGCCACGCTGATTCAGGCTGTTAAAAAAAACCCCACGGCCTGACAAGTTGCTCACACAAGTTATCTTCAGTAGCCATTTCTACACCTCTGCCTTATAACCTGTCTTCAAAAACGTACCAGGACAAAATAACCTTCTAAAGTGACTGCATCCTCACAAACAAGCTGCCGGAGGAAGTGGTGGAGGCTGGTACAATTACAACATTTAAAAAGCATATATGAATAGGAATGGGTTAGAGGGATATGGGCCAAATGCTGGCAAATGGAACCAGATTACTAGAATCTCTGGTTGGGACGGATGAGTTGGACCAAAGAATCTGTTTCGATACGATACATTCTATGTCTCTCTTTTCTCCCCAGATTGTCTCTCTAGCTGTCCGATTGACAGCTGTCAATTGTGTGAGGTGGGTAGATTTGCATTAACTGAATGACCAGGCTCATTGATCGATGTGTGTCGTTGACTGATGAATATCTCTCAGGCGGTTTCCCCAAATCCATAAGCCAACACCAAGCGAGCTGCTTAGGCCCAGGATCCACTCAGCCAGGAGGCCCCAAGGCTTGGGGGCATGTTGCTGAGCAACAACACTCCTGCAGTGTCGCGCCTGGAGAATGTAGGGTCAGGTTAAGGGGACCTGTTCATTACAAGCTAAACAGTGTGTGTGTGTGCGCACACATAATCCAGCAGTAAATCACCAGTGGGGTGGGTCACAGGGCATTGTGTTACGGAGCAACAGGAACGACTTTTACTGGAAATCTTAGGCCGGATTATTAGAGACTGTGGAAGTCAAACTGTTTCGGGGGATTTTCCTAGTGGTTTATAAATGCAAAGCTGCAATTGAATAGCAATTCTGTTGAATGTATAAATTGCTTTGCCTAATTACTTAATTTGGAACATTGCACTATTCTGAGAACTGCATATACAAGCTGCATCAATTGTCAGGAGTTCTCTGATCTGTACAGAGGAGGTAGAATACATTTTCTGTTGCACTTGACTGATGGGCCTTTATAACAACCAATGATAATTTCACAGGCACCATTAAAGTAACTTAGAGTCATGCAGCGTGGAAACAGACCCAACTTGCCCATGCTGACTAGGTTTCCAAAACTGAACTATTCCTATTTGCTTGTGTTTGTCCCATATCCCTCTAAACCTTCCCTATCCATGTACTTAATAACAAGGTGTAGAGCTGGATGAACACAGCAGGCCAAGCAGCATCATAGGAGCAGGAGAACTGACGTTTCAGGCCTAGACCCTTCTTCAGAAATACTTCTTCTGAAGAAGGGTCTAGGCCCGAAACGTCAGCTTTCCTGCTCCTCTGATGCTGCTTGGTCTGCTTTGTTCATCCAGCTCTACACCCTGTTATCTCAGATTCTCCAGCATCTGCAGGTCCTCCTATCTCTATCCATGTACCTGTCCAAATGTCTTTTGAATATTGTAATTGTACCCACCTCTACAACTTCCTCTGGAAGCTCATTCCATACACGCACCACCCTCTGTGTGAAAAAGTTGGCGCTTGGGATCCTTTTAATTCTCTCCCTGCTCACTTTAAACCTATACCCACTAATTTTGGATTCCCGTACCCTTAGAAAAACATATTGGCTATTCATTCTATCCTTGCCCCTCGTGATTTTATAAACCTCTATAAGATCACCCCTCAGCCTCCTGTGCACCAGGGCAAAACAGTCCCAGCTAATTCAGCTTCTCCCTCGAGTCACAGCAACATCCTTATAAATCTTTTCTGTACCATTTATAGTTTAACAACATTTTTCACACAGCAGGGAGACCAGTACCGAATGCAGTATTCCGAAAATGGCTTCACCAAAGTCTTGTACAACCACAACATGACATTCCAACTCCTGTACTCAATCCAAGAACATTTCCAGGGATGAGAAACTTCAGTGATCAGGATAGAATGAGGAAATTGAGACTGTTCTCCTTGGAGAAGGCTGAGAGGAGATTGATAGAGATTTTCAGAATCATGAGCAGGCTGGATAGAGTACACAGGGAGAAATTGTTCCCACTTGTAAAAGAAAGAAGAATGAGAGGAAATGGATTTAAAGTGATTGTTCAAAAGAAACAAGAGTGCTGTGAGAAAGGACTTTTTCTCCCAGTGAGTAAATTAATAGGATAAGCTGGTACTTTTTACCTGAGCACTTGCTGCCCAGCCTACCAATGGTCAGCCTATGGCACCAATTGCAGGGTGCCCTCTGTGCCCTTCACTCTTTCATGGGGCCTGGCTAATTCCCTGAGAGAGGGTTAGCAATGGCTGGCTCCCACTATGTGCCCACCTCCATTCAGCCCCAAGCTGTATCGGCAACCTCTGCCCACAGACTGGAGTCAGAATGTGGCCCACGCTGAGATCTTTAACCAGCGTCATTAGCACATGAAAGGAGTGGGTGAGACATCAGGGCTGGCCTCCTACTGTCCTGGCAAAACTCGCTGGCACTGAGCCACCAGCTTGCATTTTTGTTGCAGCTCTCTTCCCTGAGCTGGCAAGAGGTGTGAACTGCTTTCTCTCTGCACCAGGAATGGAAGGACTGTCTTATGAGGAGAGGTTGAGTCAGTCGGGCCTGTACTCACTGGAGTTTAGAAGAATGAGAGGCAACCTTATTGAAACGTACAAGATTCTGAGTGGATGTGACAGGGGAGATGTGGAGAGGCTGTTTCCCCTTGTGGGAGAGTCTAGGACCAGAGGGTACAATCTCAGAATAAGGGGTCACCCATTGAACACAGAGATGGGGAGGAATATCTTCTCTCAGAGAGGAGTGAATCTGTAGAATTCTTTACCACAGAGGGCTGTCGACGTTGGGTCACTCGGTATATTCGAGGCTGAGGTAGATTTTTAATCAGGAAGGGAATCAAGGGTTGTGGGGAAAAGGCAAGAAAGTGGAGTTGAGGATGATCAGATCAGCCATGATCTCATTGAATGGGCTGAATCGTCTATTTCTGCTCCTTTATCTTATGATCTTGCTAATGAGACAGCAGGGACCTGGCAGGCCGTTCCTGAACTGTTGAAAATATACAACCAGTGTGTGCTGATGCACTTTTTGTGAAAGTGAGTCCAGACCTACGACTGTGCAATGCACTGTGACACTGAGATGTTAAAAAGGTATTTGACACTCTTGCCTTCATTGCTCAGTCGTTAGAGTACAGGGGTTGGGACGCCATGTTGAGGTTGTACAGGACGTTGGTGAGGCCCCTTCTGGTGTACTGTGAGCAGTTCTGGTTGCCCAGTAATAGGAAGGATATTGTTAAGCTGGAGAGGGTTCAAGAGAGATTTACCAGGATGCTGTCGGGTTTGGAAGGTTTGAGTTGTAAAGGAAGGCTGGATAGGCCGGGACTTTTTTTTTCACTGAAGCATAAAAGGTTGAGATGTGACCTGACAGAAGTTTATAAAACAATGAGGGGTATAGATATAGTTAACTGTAGTTTTCTTTCCCCTAGAATGGGGGATTTCAAGACTAGGGAGTAGATTTTTAAGGTGAGAGGAATGCGATTTAAAGACAACATTAAGAGGCATTTTCTTTTACAGAGGCTGGTTCATGTGTTGAATGAGCTTCCTGAGGAAGTGGTGGATGTGGGTACAATTACAACATTTAAAAGACATTTGGATAAGTACATGAATAGGAAAGGTTTGGCGGGATTTGGGCCAGGAGCAGGCAGGTGGGACTAGTTTAGTTTGGGATTATACTCAGCATAGACTGGTTGGACCGAAGGGTCTGTTTCCATGCTGTATGACTCTATGACTGGGTTTCTCTTGAGAGAGAGATGAGATGAGTACTTAAAGGAACTGATGTTGCATATCTTTTATCCAATCACAGGCTGAGGGCATTGTTGGTTTGGCTAGCGTTTATTGCCTATCCCAAATTGCCTGGAAGGCAGTTTACAGTCAACCACAGAAAGTCCAGACTCGGAAAGGATGGCAGTTTCCTTCCGTAAAGGACATGAGGCAATCTCAGTTCCAGACGATTTTTTTTACCGAATCTGCCATGACAGGTTTTGAACCCAGGTCCCCAGAACATCAGCCAAGTTTTTTTGGATTAATAGTCTCATGATAGTACTGCTAGACCATTGCCTCCAGTTCTGAAGAAGGGTCATAGAATCCTCACAGTGTGGAGACAGGCCATTCGGCCCAGCAAATGCACTCTGCCGTTCTGAAGAGCATCCCACCCAGATCCATTCCCCTACCCTTTCCCTGTAACTGAGCATTTCCCATTTCTAACCCACCTAAGCTACACATCCCTAAACACTGCGGGCAATTTCCCTTGGCCAATCCACCTAACCTGCACATTTTTGGACTGTGGGAGGAAACTGGAGCACCCAGAGGAAACCCACACAGACACGGGGAGAATGTGCAAACTCCACACAGACAGTCACCCGAGAGTGGACTTGAACCCGGGTCCTTGGTGCAGTGAGGCTGCAGTGCTAACCACTGAGCCACCGTGCTGTCACTGGACCTGAAATGTTAACTCCGATTTCTGTCCGCCCATGCTGCCAGACATGCAGAGATTTTCTTCCAGTAATTTCTGTTTTGGCCTCCCTGATAGTCGCTTGGCATCCGAGGCTGGCATATCAGCACAAACATGCCATCATGATTAATGTGTGAGCAGAAGTTGGTCAGTGGCACAGCTGTGCATACCCACCCTCCCTGACCTCTTCTTTTGACCTCGTGTGATGGCATGGTGGAGCTCAGAAAGATCCCACGTAGGGCTGGCAGCTTGGTTTGAATATGCCCTGGCACTGTTCCACCCATACCTGACATGTTTGCTACATTTTCCAATGATTTATTCCTCCTGCTGTTTTTTGCTCTAGGCAGTGAAGGTGTCAAGGTAGAACATAAAAACTCAGCTGAAAGGTTGGCCTGGAATCTTCAAGTTGCGTTCAGTCCCTCACCCGCCCACAACCTCCACCTCCCCCCAAAAAAAGTAGGCTGTTCCCTGACCAAATAGTCTGGCAGCTTTTGCTGTGCCAGGCTGCCCTTCGAATGAAACTCACTTTGACTCGTAAGAAGTTTGCTGATTCACCTCCCCCTCACCCACCTCCACCCCTCACTGCTGTCTCACATCTCACCAAATATTTGCTCACATCCATTCCAGGAAACGAGCTGTTACCGACTTCTCCAAGTTGTGGCAGATTGCTTTCATCATGTCACTCAAGCAGGAAAAGAGCGAGCCAACAGGTAAAAATCATCGTTATTTTTGAGAGATTGAGTCCCTGTGCAAATCCTTAGCTCGGCATTTCCTTCCCTCTCTCCTCTGGGTTCTTTTAACTCTGTTGCTTTTACTCTTCGATGAGGTATTTGCTAGCTCCGTCTCTTGCTGTCGCTTCACCTGATTCCTTGTGATCTGCTTTTTCTCGGACAGTATGTTCCAAATTGCTCTTAGGGGACTGAATTTACATTCACAGGAGTGTGTGCTTAAAGGCCAAGTTTACTAGCTGAGTATTTGGTTCTGGGCTGCTTCCCACCCCCCGCACCTTAAATCTATGCCTCCTGCTAATTGACCTCTCCTCCAGGGGAAACAGATTTTCCCTGTCCACTCTGTAACATCGATCAAATTACCCCTCAGCCTCCTCTGTTCTGAGGAAAACAACTCTTGCCTTTCCAATTGTACCTCATCACTGCAATTTTCAAGCCCAGAAGCTGGGGATCACTGGAGGAGGCTGAGATGGATCATCCACTCGGCACTTCTGGCTGAAGATCGCTGCAAATGCTTCAGCCTTTTCTTTTACACTGTGTGATGTGCTGAGCTGTTCCATCATTGAGGATGGGGATATTTGTGGAACCTCCTCCTCCAGTGAGTTGTTCAATTTTTCACCACCGTTCACCACTGGATGTGGCCAGACTGCAGAGCTTAGATCTGATCCATTGGTTGTGGGATCATTTAGCTCTGTCCACCAATTGCTGCTTTAGCTGTTTGGTGGCTTCACCGGGTTGATGCCTCATCTCCAGGTTTCCCTGACATGCCAGGTCTGCTCCTGGCATGCCCTCCTGCACCCTCCATTGAACCAGGGTTGATCCCCTGGCTTGATGGTAATGGTTGAGTGGGGAGATACATGGGCCATGAGGTTATAGATTGTGCTGGAGTACAATTCTTCTGCTGTTGATGGCCCACAGTGCCTCATGGATGCCAGAGTTGCTAAAACTGTTCAAAAATCTGTCCCATTTAGCATGGTGATAGTGCCACACAACACGATGGAGGATATTCTCAGTATGAGGGCAGGATTTGGTCTCTGCAAAGACTGTCCAAAGGTCACTCTTACCAATACTGCCACACGTCCAATAAGCTTGCATCACAGTCGGTCAGTGCTAGCATGCTTCCCAAGGTGCCTGTCAGCAATGAGAAACTCTGACATAGTTTTGGAAGCTTGGGTGGCTGTGCGATGCCCGAATTAAACGACAACTGACTACACTAAGCATGAGTGAGATGCAAACATCACTTAGAGTTTTCTCCTCTTCCTCATGCCACAGACACAGAGCCTCACACCCAGACACAGATGCATATTCACACAGACACACAAGATACAAACGAGATGCATACACACAGATATACATTCACAAGACACATAAACGCGCACACACACAAACACAGATACACATGATATATATACACAGACAAACACACAAGATACAAGCATGAACATACAAGCATATGTACACACACAAATATGTACACATATATTTAGGATATATATCACTCACACACAGACACACACCTTGGCCAATGCCGCTGCTTTTCCATTTAAGTTATACAAAGGGATCAGGAGAAATCCAAAACAAACAGTTCCCCTATCATTTATGACTGTTTCTTTGTTTTCATTTAATTTCAGACAGCTCAGAGCCTGAGCAAGATTGTAACACAATGAACTTCAATCAAGAGACAAAAGAATCGACAGGTAAGTTGCCATCTGCCTCCTGTTCTCCAGCTGGGAGGAAGCATTTCCCGGTGAGGCGAGAGGGCACTCTCAGTCCAGCAATGGGCTGATTTTCACTTGGCCAAACCAGTGTCTTATTTGATTTATTATTGTCACAGGTACTAAGATACAGTGAAAAGTATTGTTTTGCATGCTAACAAGACAAATCCTACCCTGCTTAAGGACATTAGGGTAAGAGAAAAGAATGCAGAACATAGTGTTACACCTACGGAGAAGGTGCAGAGAAAGATCAACTCTATTATATGAGAAGTCTGTTCGTCAGTCTGACAATAATGGGGAAGAAGCTGTCCTTCAATCTGTTGGCACGTGTTTTCAAACTTTTGGATCTTTTGGCCGAAGGAAGAAAGTATGGCCGGGGTGGGAGGGGTCTTTGATTGTATGAGTTGCTTTTCTGAGGCAGCAGTAGTTGTAGACAGAGCCACTGGTTGGAAGGCCGGTCTTCAAGATGGCCTGGGCTGTACTTGCAATTCTAATTTCTTGCCGGTCATGGGCAGAGCAGCTGCCATACCGAGCTGTGATGCATCCATTTTCAGATCCCTGAAAGTTGCCACCCAGGTTGATAGTGCTGTTAAGAAAGTATATGGTGTGTTAGGTTTTATTGGTAGAGGGATTGTGTTTCGGAGCCGTGATGTCATGTTGCAACTGTGCAAAATGCTAGTGCGTCCTCACTTGGAATATTGTGTGCAGTTCTGGTCGCCCCATTACAGGAAGGATGTGGAAGCATTGGAAAAGGTGCAGAGCAGATTTACCAGGATGTTGCCTGGTCTGGAGCGAAGGTCTTATGAGGAAAGGCTGAGGGACTAATACAAGATGATCAGAGGATTAGATAGGGTGGACAGTGAGAGTCTTTTTCCAAGGATGGTGATGTCGGCTTGTACAAGGAGTCATAGCTGCAAATTGAGGGGGTGATAGATTTAAGACAGATGTCAGAGGCAGGTTCTTTACTCAGAGAGTGGTAAGGGCATGGAACACCCTGCCTGCTAAAGTAGTTAACTCAGCCACATTAGGGGCATTTGAACAGTCCTTGGATAAGCATATGGATGATGATGGGATAGCATAGGGGAATGGGCTTAGATTAGTCCACAGGTCGGCGCAACGTCAAGGGCCGAAGGGCCTGTTCTGCACTGTATTGTTCTGTGTTCTATGATCTGTCTATAAAAATTGTTGAGAGTTATTGCGGACATGCCAAATTTCAGTGGGAACAAGACAGAGACATTCTTGAACCATGGGCAACCTGGCTGCCTGCTCCACCCATCACTGCACTGACACTGAAGATTATTACAGGACACCACGCAGATGGGCAATGGGTCAAACCGGTCAAGAAGCCGAACTCATCATCCAAACAAACAGCAGAGTGGGCAGAAAGTGTTTCCAAATCAGGGGCCACTTGGACCAGAGGGAACTGTAACCTTAAATCAGGCTGCCCTACTGAATCGTAGAACTAGGTTTGAGGCCACCTTTGGAATATTGTGTTCAATTGTGGTCTCCTCTCTACAACAAAGATGTTGTCAATGGTGCAGAAAAGATTTAAAAGGATTTTGCCTCTCTGACTACAGATGCAGAAAATATGGGATCGGTTAAACGAAGTCACAGAGCAGTGTAGCAATTGGGATAAAATCAAGAAGGGGAGAGGAAGGGACTGAGAGCTTTTAACAGTCATTGTATGTTTGTGAATGCAGTTAAGGCCAGGAAAACATGGGAAATGTTAAAATTAAGAGCACTTTATCTGAATGGACAAAGCACTCCTAACAAGGTAGATGAATTAATGGCACAAATTGAGGTAAATTGGTTTGATCTATAGTGCCAACCCACAACAGTAGTTATACTAAAGACAGAGCAGTCACCAGTATCTGATGGTCTGAATGCAAGCACTTTAGTGCAAATGACCACACAGATAGTGGAGATATTGCTTGAAATGTTCCAGAATCAGTAGATTCCAGGAGTGTTCTCGTGGATTGCAAAACCACTGATGTGATCTTCCTGTCTCCCACTCTTCTTGAGCAGAAATCAAGAAACTATGGGCCATTGGGCGAAAATGCAAATGCCCATAGTTAAGGAAGAAAGAGCAGGACATTTAGAAAGGCTTAAAGCAATCAGAGACAAAACGGTTTCAGGAGAGGCAAGTCACGTTTGATCAATTTGCTAGAGTGGCACGGTAAATCAGTGGATGGCACGGTATCCTCACAGCACCAGGAACCCAGGTTTAATTGCATCATGGCTTAGTCTGGTAACTGCTCTTCCCAAGACCGCAAGAAACTACACAGAGTTGTGAACACAGGCCAGTCCATCACGAAACCAAGATAACAAAATGTGAGGCTGGATGAACACAGCAGGCCCAGCAGCATCTCAGGAGCACAAAAGCTGATGTTTCGGGCCTAGACCCTTCATCAGAGAGGGGGATGGGGTGAGGGTTCTGGAATAAATAGGGAGAGAGGGGGAGGCGACCAGTCTCCCATCCATTGACTCTCTCTACACTCAGCTGCTGCCTTGGGGAAGCAGCAAACATAATCAAAGACCCCTCCCACCCTGGTTATATTTTCTTCCACCCTCTTCCTTTGGGCAGAAGATACAAAAGTTTGAAAACACTACAAACAGATTCAAGGACAGCTCCTTCCTGCTGTTAGACTTTTGAATGGACCTCTCAAATGCTAATTTTGATCTCTCTCTGCACCTTCTCTGTGGCTATAACACTGTATCCTACATTCTGTTCGCCCTGATGCACTTTGGACGGTACGATCTGCCTGTAGACAATGCAAAACAAAACTTTTCACCATATCTCGGTATTTGACAACAATTAATCAATGTTATCCTTTTCTAACCCTCCTCCTAAAATGAAGCAATTCAGTGAGATTTCCTGCTCCATGTTTTTGAAAATGACTGCAAAATACTTTTTATTTCTGCCTCTTTCTTTCCTGTCTTGTCCTGAAATAGCAGTTGTCTGTCATTCTCCAGTTCCTCGCCCAATCTTCTTTTGGACTAACAAAGAAACATTGGCAAGTTACTCAATCCCACTGAGGAAGCAAGTCAGGATAGTTTTGTGTTCAGCCAATGCACACAGTTTCAAGCAGGCATCAGTCAAAGCAGTGTGGACTCTGGCTGTCTCTTTGCCAGATGCTGCTTAGATTCAGTCACTGATCACTCACTTTGAGCTGAAGGGTTATGGGTTTAAGCCCCTCTACGGGCAACCCCAATTATGGAGGAACCTTCTGAGCATGAGCATTATTGCCAGTGAGGGGGTTTTTGTCCAATTGCCCATCCTAGTTGCCCCTCGAGAAGGTGGGTATGAGCTTCTTGAGCCGTTGCAGTCCGTGTGCTGTAGAATCATAGAATCCCTACAGTGTGGAAACAGGCCGAACAAGCCCACACCAAACCTCAGAGCATCCCACAAAGTCCCATCCCCCTATAACCCACCTAATCTACAGCTCCCTGAACACCAAAGGCAATGTAGCCTGGCCAATCCACCCTAACCTGCACATTTTTTGACTGTGGGAGGAGGCCAGAGCACCCAGAGGAAACCCATGCAGACACGGGGAGAATATGCAAACTCCACACAGAGTCACCAGAGGCTGGGATTGAACCTGGGTCCCTGGTGCTCTCAGACAGCAGTGCTAACCACTGTGCCACCGTGCCGCCCTTGGGTAGTCCTTGGGACTTGGGGAGGGGGCGGGGTGCATTCCAGGATTTTGGCCCAGCAATACGGAAGGAACGGTGTTGAATTTCCAAGTCAGAATGGAGGGGAACTTGCCAGGGGGTGTGGTGGGGGGAGGGGTGGTTGGATGGTCTTTCCATGTATCTGCTGACCTTGCCCTTCAAGGTGGAAGTAGTTGTGGGTTTGGAAGGTGCTGTCTAAGGAGCCTTGGTGAATTTTTGCAGTGCATCTTGGAGATAGCACACACACACTGATTCCCCTGAGGGAGTGAATGTTTAATCTTCACTGAGGTCAGCTGAGTCAGCACAGACCAGGTCTGGAACACAATGGAGCCATTACTCTTTGATCCAAGCACCAACACCTCCCCCTCAAGAACTTGCTGAACGATAGCTTTAAAACAGAATGATTTCCAAATATCTGATAGTTTAGAATCAGAGGCTTCCTCTCTGAACGATTCTGGTTTGAGGAAATCTGGGAGGTTTCTAGAATTCGGCTGTTTACAGGAATTTGCTGCTGAGGTAACGACTGAGATTTTAAGCTTTGCATAACATTTAACATTGCGAACAGCCTGTTTGTTTCTCCCTTTTCTGATTAATGACAGAAGTTAACTACCTCCCTCTGTGCCAACAAGTGAAGTGAGAGATCACCAGTGAGGACAGGGCTTTTCTTCCAGACTGTTTGATTGACTCTCTGGATCATGTGTCCTTGACAAACAGGCCGTGGTGGGCTTAGACTTTTGGGTGCGGGACAGAGAAACAGTACTTACCCATGGAGCACAGAGCTCAGTCAGATTGAGTATCTTTTGGGAGTGGAGAAAATAAAAGAAACACAAACTTTTAGAACAATTTGATCATGAATGCGTCTGTGCGTGCGCGCAAGAAAGTCTGAATGTACGTGAGCGAGTGTCTGAGTGTGTATGAGAATGAATGTGTGTGTGTGTGAGAGAGAGAGAGCGAGAGAGAGAGTCTGTGTGTGTGTATGTGTATATTTGTGTGGGTCTGCTTGTGTTTGAATACGTGCCTGTGTGCGAATCTGTGCGTTGGTCACAGAATGCTGACAGGCAGTGGGACCATGGGTGGGGGGGGAGGTACTGTCACAGTGGGAGGGGCCATTTTGAGAGGTCTGGGTAAGGGTCGCAGCGGGGGGTGTGAGAGGGTGTGACTGGAGGAAGAGGCCACTGCGGAGAACAGGAGTGGCTGGAGGGGATGCTGAGGAAAGGGGATCACTGGGGACAGGAGACAGGTGGTTGGGGGAAGCGGGGGAGAGGGTGGAGAGAGAGTCACTGGGGGAAGGGAAAGGGTGGAGGTAGGGGTGGTGATGGTGGTGAAGGAGTCACGGGGAGGGAAGTCATGGTGGACAGGGGTCACAGGGAGGCCAGGGTCACTGGGGGAGGGTTTTTGAACATTCCCAAAATGCGACTTCTCTGCTTGGCTGATGAAGTTCCTGAATCTATTTTCAGATAAGCCTCCCAAAATGATTGACACCAGTTGCACCCAAATCAGTTTGGCAGAATCGTTCGTTGCCATGGAGTTGTCATTTGAAACCCATCAGGAGGAGAAAGTCCGTATCCCTAACAGCAGCTCGGTGAGTGCACTCCCCGTGCTTTGTCTGAGCAACCTAAAACAAAACTGAAATCAAACTTGGTACAAAGGATTTTGCGTCCCAAGCCCTCCTTACCCACAGGAGAACACAGATGAACTGGGTGAGCAATCAGGGTTGACAGAGGTCAATGTGCTTCACTGTCAGTAGGACAACAGGGTGTATTATTCCCAATCAAACATCCTGCCCTTTCTGTTAAGCAATGGGAAGGAGTCATAAAAGATACCTTGCTGAGTTAGTGCTCAGTTAATCCCAGTGCAGTAACAGTATCCCAGGCAGAGACTAAAGCTCCATCTGAACACACAGCTCCCAGAAACATCCCTCAAATTTCACTCCAACTGCCGCACAAACAAACCCTCCCCAACCATCTCCGCCCAACCCCCACATATCTTTGCATACACCCTCTCTGTCTACCAACACCCTCCAAAAAAACACCTATCAAATCCCCATCTTCAATACCCCACACAAATCAAACACCACCTTCACATCGTTAGCAATGAATAAACTCCAGATGTTGGAATCCGAGGTAAACAAACAGGGGAAGAACACAGTAAGCCAGGGCAGCATCTGGAGGAAAGGAGCAATTGACATTTCAGCTATTCACGGTCTTCAGTCCTGAGTCTTCAGTCAACCTCCTTGAGTTCTTGCTAAGTCTAGCTGCATTGGCAGTGCTTAGGATTGCCACAGCACATTGCAGCTGTTCACATCCAAGGACGTTTTGAAAGGACCATGTCAGGAGTATCAGCAGTAGAAGTATTCTCCACATTTTTAATCAGTCTGAACAAGCAGGTCATGCAACACCTCTGGGAGTAGGTGGGACTTGCACCTGGGCCTCTTGCCTCAGAGGAAACAAGCACTACCACTGTGCCCCCAGCTGCTGCCTCCTCATGTTCTCTGAACCACAACTCAATAGACAATAGGTGCAGGAGTAGGCCATTTGGCCCTTCGAGCCAGCACCACCATTCATTATGGTCATGGCTGATCGTCCACAATCAGTATCCTGTTCCTGCCTTATCCCCATAACCCTTGATTCCACGAACTTTAAGAGCTCTATCCATCTCTTTCTTGAAAGTATCCAGAGAGTTGGCCTCCACTGCCTTCTGGGGCAGAGCATTCCATACATCCACCACTCTCTGGGTGAAGAAGTTTCTCCTCAACTCTGTTCTAAATGGCCTACCCCTTATTTTTAAACTGTGTCCTGTGGTTCTGGACTCACCCATCAGCGGAAACATGCTTCCTGCCTCCAGAGTGCCCAATCCTCTAATAATCTTTTACGTCTCAATCAGATCCCCTCTCATCCTTCTAAACTCAAGTGTATACAAGCCCAGTCGCTCCAATCTTTCAACATATGATAGTCCCGCCATTCCAGGAATTGACCTCGTGAACCTACGCTGCACTCCCTCAATAGCAAGAATGTCCTTCCTCAAATTTGGAGACCAAAACTGCACACAATACTCCAGATGCCGTCTCACCAGGGCCCTGTACAGCTGCAGAAGGACCTCTTTGCTCCTATACTCAATTCCTCTTGTTATGAAGGCCAGCATGCTATTAGCTTTCTTCACTGCCTGCTGTACCTGCATGCTTGCTTTCATTGACTGATGTACAAGAACACCTAGATCTTGTTGTACTTCCCCTTTACGTAACTTGACTCCATTTAGATAGTAATCTGCCTTCCTGTTCTTGCCACCAAAGTGTATAACCACACATTTATCCACATTAAACTGCATCTGCCATGCATCCGTCCACTCTCCTAGCCTGTCCAAGTCACCCTGTATTCTAATAACATCCTCCTCACATTTCACACTGCCATCCAGCTTTGTGTCATCAGCAAATTTGCTAATATTACTTTTAATGCCTTCATGTATATCATTAATGTATATTGTAAATAGCTGCAGTCCCAGCACCGAACATTGTGGTACCCCACTGGTCACTGCCTGCCATTCCGAAAGGGATCCGTTTATCACTACTCTTTGCTTCCTGTCAGCCAGCCAATTTTCAATCCAACTCAGTATTTTGCCCCGAATACCATGTGCCCTAATTTTGCTCACTAATCTCCTATGTGGGACTTTATCAAAGGCTTTCTGAATGTCCAGGTATACTACATCCACTGGCTCTCCCTTGTCCATCTTCATAGTTACATCCTCAAAAAATTCCAGAGGATTAGTCAAGCACGATTTCCCCTTCGTAAATCCATGCTGACTCTGACCTATCCTGTGACTGCTATCATTTGTAATTACATCTTTTATAATTGACTCCAGCATCTTTCCCACCACTGACATCAGGCTAACTGATCTATAATTCCCTATTTTCTCCCTCCCTCATTTCTTTAAAAGTGGGACAACATTAGCCACCCTTCAATCCGCAGGAACTGATCCTGAATCTATAGAACATTGGAAAATAATTACCAACGCGTCCACGATTTCTAGAGCCACCTCCTTAAGTACACTGGGATGCAGACCATCAGGTCCCGGGGACTTATCGGCCTTCAGTCCTAACAGTCTATCCAACACCATTTCCTGCCTAATATAAATTCCCTTCAGTTCATCCATTACCCTCGGTCCTTCAGCCACTACTGCATCTGGGAGATTCCTTGTGTCTTCCCAAGTGAAGACAGATCCAAAGTACCTATTCAACTCTTCTGCCATTTCCTTGTTCCTCATAATAAATTCACCCGTTTCTGACTTCAAGGGCCCAATTTTAGTCGTAACCATTTTTTTTTCTTTTCACATACCTAAAAAAGCTTTTACTATCCTCCTTTATATTTTTGGCCAGTTTGCCTTCGTATCTCATTTTTTCTCCGTGTGTTGCCTTTTTAGTTATCCTCTGTTGCTCTTCAAAAGTTTCCTAGTCCTCTGGCTTCCCGCTCATCTTTGCCATGTTATACTTCTCTTTTATCTTTATACAGTCCTTAACTTCCCTCGTCAGCCACAGCCACCCCTTCCTCCCTTAAGGATCTTTCTCCCTCTTTGGAATGAACTGATCCTGCACCTTCTGCATTATATCCAGAAATACCTGCCATTGTTGTTCCACTGTCATCCCTGCTACGGTATTGAACCATTGAACTTTGGCTAGCTCTTCCCTCATAGCTCCATAGTTCCCGTTGTTTAACTGCAATACTGACACTTCCAATTCTCCCTTCTCCCTCTCAAACTGCAGATTAAAACTTATCATATTATGGTCACTACCTCCTAATAGCTCCTTTACTTTGAGGTCCCTGATCAAATCCAGTTCCTGATCAAATCAACTCCCTTGCTTGGGGTTCAGTACTATCCTGATTCTCCCAGTCTACCCGCATGTTGAAATCCCCCATAACAACTGTAGTAATACCTTTGTGACAGGCCAATTTCAACTCGTGATTCAACTTTCACCCTACATCTAGACTACTGTTTGGGGGCCTGTAGATAACTCCCATTAGGGAGTTTCTACCCTTAGAATTTCTCAGCTCTATCCATACTGACTCTACATCTCCTGATTCTATGTCCCCCCTGCAAGGGACTGAATATCATTCCTCACTAACAGGGCCACCCACCCCCTCTGCCTGTCAGTCTGTCCTTTCGATAGTACGTATAGCCTTGAATATTCATTTCCCAGGCCCTGTCCACTTGAAGCCACGTTTCAGTTATCCCCACAACATCATACCGACTCATGGCATAATCAAGTAGATCGGAGACAATAAGGACTGCAGATGCTGAAAGCCAGAGTCTACAGATGTAAGGCTAGAAAAGTACAGCAGGTCAGACAGCATCTGAGGAAGAAAGTCAATGTTTTCGTCCCAAAACCCTTCCTCAGGACTCAAGTAGATTATTGCATTCTGATTGGCTCAGGCATGTCATTAATCAAGGGTTAAGAGGTACATGATCAATCTCTAATTGGTTCTTCAGGGTGAGGGACATTGACTGATGTCACCACCCACTGTCTCCTGATTGGCTCCAATTATCCATAGACCCAGAGGTTGAAGGAACTGCAGATGCTGGAGAATCTGAGATAACACGACGTGGAGCTGGATGAACACAGCAGGACAAGCAGCGTCCGAGGAGCAGGAAGGCTGACATTTAAGGCCTACGTCGCGCCTCCTCCTCGGCGGTACCCCCGGCGATGTATTTCTCCATTGGCTGCGTGACCTCAATTACAAAATGTGACTTCTATTTATTGTCCTGGGAGTGTTTAGTGGGGTCACTAAAATGTCAAGCTTTTCATCGGGCGAGCAATGAATAAGGCTGGAGTCTCTGCTGCCTCACATCTCAGTGACTGGTCTTTCTTGTCCCTTACAGACTCGATTTAGCTTTCGGAAGCTCTGGGCCTTTACCGGGCCTGGCTTTCTGATGAGCATTGCATATCTGGATCCAGGAAACATTGAATCCGACCTTCAGTCTGGGGCTATAGCAGGATTTAAGGTATGTCCTTTGTTCTTTTGGGAAAGTTCCCCCATTGTGTCAACAGTTTTCACTTGTTTAAAATTCTGCACACAAAAATAGTCTGACAGAGTCAGAGTCACAGAAGCAAACCCTACAGTCCAACTCGTCCATGCCCACCAAGTTTCCTAAACTGAACTAGTCCCATTTGCCTGTGTTTGGCCCATATCCCTCTTAAGCTCTTCCCCTTCATGTACCCATCAAAATGTCTTTAAATTTTGTATTTGCACCAGCCTCTACCACTTCCTCTGGCAGTTGGTTCCATGAACACATCCCCCTCTGAGAAAAAGTTGCCCCTCAGGTCCCTTTTAAATCTTTCCCCTCTCACCTTAAACCTATGTCCCTCTAGTTTTGGTCTCCCCTACCCTAGGGAGAAGACCTTTGCAGTTCACCTTATTTATGGCCCTCATGATTTTATAAACCTCTGTAAGGCCACCGCTGAGCCTCCTATGCTCCAAGGTAAAAAGTCCCAGCCTACCCAGCCTCTCCTAACTAAAACCTTCCAGTTTCAGTAACATCCTTTTAAATCTTTTTTGCACCCTTTCCAGTTTAACAACATCCTTCCTATAGCAGGGCGGCCAGTATTGTACGCAATAGTCCAATTACGGCCTTACTAATGACGCGTACAGCCATAATACAACATCCCAACTCCTGTACTCAGTGCTTTGACTGATGAAGGCAAGTGTGACCACCCTGTCTACCTGTGACGCCACTTTTAAGGAACTATGTGCCTGCACCCCTAGGTCTCTGTTCTACAACACTTCCCAGGACCCTACCTTTAACTGTGTAATTCGTGCCCTGGTTTGTCTTCCTAAAATGCAACAACACCTCAAATTTATCTAAATTAAACTCCATCTGCCACTCCTCAGCCCATTGGCGCAGTTGATCAAGACCCCACTGTACTCTCGGATAACCTTCTTCACTGTCCACTCTACCACCAATTTCAGAGTCACCTGCAAACCTACCAACCACGTCTCCTATATTCCCATTCATATGTAAATGATGATAACAGTGGACCTAGCACCCATCCTCGCAGCACATTGCTGGCCACAGGCCTCCAGTCTGAATTAAAAATCCTGTAAAACCACCCTCTGCCTCCTACCGCCAAATCAATTTTGTATCCAATTGGCTAGCTCTCCCTGGATCCCATGTGATCTAACCTTTCCAGGCTGCCATGCAGAACCTTGATGAAGGCCTTGCTAAAGGCCATGTTGACAACGTCTACCAATCTGCATTCATCTATCTTCTTGGTCACCTCTTCAAACAACTCAAGTTAGAGAGACACGATTTCCCATGCACCATGCCATGCTGTGTCCCTAGTCAGTCCTTGCCTTTTCAAACGCATGTAAATCCTGTCCCTTAGAATCCCCTCCAACAACTTGCCCATCACTGAGGTCAGGCTCACTGTTCTGTAGTTCCTTTGCTTTTCCTGCCAGTCTTAAATAATGGAACAACATTAGCCACCCTCCGTTTTCTGGCTGTTTACCTGTGGCTGTTGATGATACAAAAATCTCTGCTAGGGGCCTCACAATGTCTTCCCTAGCTTCCCACAGTGTCCTGGGATACACTTGCTCAGATCCCTGGGATTTATTAACCATTATACATTTTAAAATCTTCAGCACCTGCTCTTCTGTAGCGTGGACTCTTTTCATGACATCACTACTTATTTCCGAGTTCCCTGGCTTCCATGTCCTTCTCCATGGTAAATACTGATGTGAAATATTCTTTTAGGATCTCACCCATCTCCTATGGTTCCACACAGAGATGGCCTCATTGATCTTTAAGAGGCCCTATTCTCTCCCTAGTTACTGTTTTACCCCCTTATTATACTTGTAAACTCTTTTGGGATTCTCCTTGACCTTATCTGAGAAAGCTGTTTTATGTCCCCTTTCTGCCCTCCTGATTTCCCCCTTTATGTGTACTCCTACACCCCCCTACACTCCTCCAGGGAATCACTTGATCCCAACGGCCTATACCTGACATATGTCTCCATCTTTTTCTTGACCAGAACCTCAATAGCTCTCATCATCCATTGTTCCTTACTCCTGCCAGCATTGCCCTTCACATGAAGAGGAACATACTGGCCCTGAACAAAAACAAAGTTACTGGATTAGCTCAGCAGGTCTGGCAGCATCTGTGAAGGAAGAGAGAGAGTTAACATTTCGGGTCTGTTGACCCAAAACATTAAATCTGTTTTTTCCTTCACAGATGCTGCCAAACCTGCTGAGCTAATCCAGCAACTTTGTTTTTGTTCCTGATTTACAGCATCCACAGTTCTTTTGGTTTTTATTTATACTGCCCCTGAACTCATTATCTCACTTTTGAAAGACTTCCACTTGCCAGATGTCCTTTTTACCTGCGTACAGCCACTCCCAATCAACTTTAGAAAGTTCCTACCAAATACCATCAATTGGCCTTGCCCCAATTTTAACTTGTGGATCGGACTTACCCTTTTCCATAACCATTTTACAACTAATAGAATTATGATCACTAATCCAAAATTGCTCCCCCTCAACACCTCAGTCACTTGCCCTGCCTTATTTCCCAAGAGGAGCTCATGTTTTGCCCCTTCTCTAGTAGGGCCTTCTATACATTGATTGAAAACGTTTTCTTGAACAGACTGAAGCAATTCCTCTCCGTCCAAGCCCTTAACATTATGGCAGTCCCCGTGTATGCTTGGAAAGTTAAACCCCCTACTATTACACCCCTATTGTTATTACAACTATCTGCTATTTCCCTACATATTTGCTCCACAGTTTCCTGCCTACTGTTGGGGGGAGTGGCCTACAATACAGTCCAATCAAGTGATCACCCCCTTATTATTTCTGAGTTCCACCCATATAGCTTTGCTGGATGATCCCCCAGGAATATTCTCTCCAAGTAGTGCAATGATGTTTTCCCTCAAAAACACCACACCACCCCCCCTCCTCTCTTGCCTTCCTTTCTATCATTCACGTAGCATCTTGTTATGACCAGGCCTAACCCCCTTCAAATATATTAAGGAGACAGTACAGACCCTGACTTTTTCTTATCTAAAAACAAATGTAAGGTGCTGAGTTCCAAGTGTAATTTGATTGGTTACACTTCTTGGCTTTTAGCAAACAGACTTTATTCTTACACTGCAGTTAAAATACAAACAACAAAAGGAGGAAGGATTGGTCTAGTTTTAACTCTATTAGGAAACTTAACAGAATAATAGATTATTTAACTACTAAACAGTAACTTTTCCAATATAGTAACATCCGATAAACACACCCATGGTAAAGGCAAATTCAGTAAATTTCATGCAGTTCTCACAGCAGAGACAACTCCAGCTTTTAGCTGTAACAGAGAGAGGAGTAACAGCTTCAAAACCCCAACAACTGCTGAAAGTTTAACTAAAAATTCTGGTTCTGTGGGAACCTGACTCCACCCCTTCATGCTGCTTCAACTGTTCCAACTTTAAGAAAAACACCAAAGGCCTCACAAGCTGTTCACTTTATTGTATGGAACAGACTACTGGGTACCTCTGTCTCAACTTCTCCACACAAAAAACCCCTTAAAATCTGTAGTATCATCACAGTCTGTACTTCAGAACATTGAGCTGCCAGTCTTATTCCTCCCTTGGCTAGGTTCCTGTAATACCTATGATATCCCAGTCCCATGTTCTCATCAATGCTGAGTTTCTGCCTGACCTGCCAGGCCTCTCACATTGAAATAAACACAGTTTAATTCATCAGTTTTCCCTTGTTCTCTCCCATGCTCTTGCCTGCCTTGACTGTTGAACTTGCTGTCTTTTAACTTGTGCACCAGCCTCAACCTTCTCTTTTGTCTCAATATTGCTTAGGGTCCCACCCTCCTGCCAGATAAGTTTAAAGCCTCCTGAATAGCTCCAGAAAATCTCCCACCCAGGACATTGGTCCCCCTCTAGTTGAGGTGCAACCCATCCCTCTTGTACAGGTCACTTCTGCCCCCCAAGAGATCCCAGTGATCCAAAAATCTGAATCCCTGCCCCCTGCACCAGCTCCTCAGCCACACATACACCTGCCATATCCTCCTACTCGTACTCGCACGAGGCACTGGGTGTAATGCAGAGATCACTACCGTTAACGTACTGCTTTTTAACCTCTCGTATAACTCCCTATGTTCACTCTGCAGGACCTTATCCTTTTGTCTACCTCGGTCACTGGTACCAATGTGCACAGCAACCCCCAGCTGCTCACGCTCCACTTTGAGAAATCACTACAACTGCTCCAAGATGTCCTTGACCCTGGCACCCAGGAGGCAACATGCCATCCCAGAGTGTCACTCGCAGCCACAGAAACACCTATCTGTGCCCCTGACGAGAGAGTCCCTGATCACAATTGCTCACATGGACTTTGCCAAGCCCTGCTTTACAACAGAGCCAGTCAGAGTGCCACAGGCCTGGCTGCTGTTATACTCCCATGAGAGGCAGTTCCTCCCCCTCTTTTCCCCCCTGCCCCAAACAGTATCCAAAAGGGTATACCTGTTTGAGAGGGGGGATAACCACAGGAGACTCCTGCATGACCTACCTCCCTCTCCTGGCTGTACCTGT
This sequence comes from Stegostoma tigrinum, assembly GCF_030684315.1. Classification (NCBI taxonomy): domain Eukaryota; kingdom Metazoa; phylum Chordata; class Chondrichthyes; order Orectolobiformes; family Stegostomatidae; genus Stegostoma; species Stegostoma tigrinum. Next base: position 4,682,704 of record NC_081404.1, on the reverse strand, counting down.
GGTGTGACCACTTCCCCATCACATTCTCTGCTCCCTGTATGCTCCTCAGTGTTTCCAACTGCCACTCCAACCAAACAATGCAGTCTGAGAGGAACTGCAGCCAGATACACTTCCTGTAGACACAGTCATCCAGGACAGTCAACTGTTCCCTGATCTCCCAACCCTGGCAGGAGGAGCAGACGACATCTTTGCCCCTTTAACTGCTAGCAGACATTGGGAAGAGAAAAAGTCTCACCTTATTCTTACCTTGTTGCTGCTCACTGTCTTCAGAAAAGCCTGGTATTCAGCTAGGCCCACCCTTACATCTAACCAGCAGCACCTCCACCACAAAGCAGCCACCTGCAAAAATGGCCAGAACAAGACATAGCAATGCTTCCTTCCCACACTTGCCCAAACTCTCATGCTTAGCTCAAGTCCCAGCATTTACACTCTCTTGCCAGTCACTGCCTATGCTGGGAGCACCATAGGCCTTGCTTTTATAGTATAAGGCCTGCAAGAACCAGATCTAACCAATTTACATTATTAGCCTCATTAGATGAAGGTAGGAGGCTGGGTCTGGGTGGGATGCTCTTCAGAGGGTTGGTGTGGACTCGATGCCTGCTTCCACATTCTGGGGATTCTATGATTAAGTTGCCGCAGCACTAGGGGAGCTTGTTTAAACTTTCCTTAGACCTGAAAGAAAAGAAAACACAACTTTTAAAGTCTCCCCTTCCCTTATGCGTGGTTTTAGATTTTAAGAATACATAACATTAAGATTCATACTCTTGAACTCCCAACATTTACATACACTTGCTGGTCACACTCCTATGGGGATTCCATGCTGCAACCCTGAGTACGAGTCACTGTCTGACAAAGCCTTTGGAGCAGGTTAGACGTTAGCAGCTAAGACTCCCTATTGCTGGCAATGCTTTGCTGCCCCAGAATGTGTTTGAAGTAAGTTACTGTTTGATTTAGTGAAGGCCATGCTCTGTCACTCTGCGGATCATACAGCAATGTGTTAATCAACACCAAGAAAAGGCAAGATTGTATGTTGGCTCAGTCGTTAGCACTGCTGCCTCGTAGTGCCAGCAATCTGTGTTTGATTGCAGCCTCAGGCAGCTGCCTATGCAGAGTTTAATATTGCACTTTAATAGTTGCATTAAAGCTTACTTTACCCTTTCTTCCAAACTCCCATGTGAGCACTAATTTGCTGCTGACTTGGTCCCTGCCTTACTCAGGCCACACTTCCCTTACTGACCAAGCCTAAAACCCAGGTATTACCCATGGGGTCAAAAAACAGAAATTGCTGGAAAAGCTCAGCAAGTCTGGCAGCTTCTGTGAAGGAGAAACGAGACGAAGAGTCACCAGACCTGAAACATTAACTCTGATTCCTCTTCACAGGTGCTGCCAGACTTGCTGAGCTTTTCCAGCAACTTCTGTTTTTCTCTCTGATTTATAGCATCTGCAGTTCTTTCGCCTTTTGTCACCCATGGGGATAGCAAACCAGCTCCAGGGTCAGGTCCACTGAGGAAGAGAGCATTTGTCTACATCACAATCACCTTTGAAAGGGAATGTTTGGTGGTGGTGAATGACAACAGAGATTAAAAATATGTTTGGGCATGCTGGATTTTTTTAATGGAGTTTTATGACAATATTATGAGAAATTTGTCTTGTCTTTGATCTTCCATTCTTAATTCAGATCATTTGGGTCTTGCTGTTGGCCACCATTCTGGGTCTCGTGTTACAGAGGCTGTCAGCCAGGTTAGGAGTTGTAACTGGCATGCAGTTGGCCGAAGTGTGTCGCAGGCAGTATCCCAAGGTATGTGCCAAATTTCCAAATGTCTCCGTCGAAAAATGTCGCAAACATAGGGCTGAGTGGAATGATTTTCCCAGCTTCTGACCCTGGGGAGAGTCATGATGAAAAGTGTCTCACTTCTTCGTAGTTGCACTCTCTGCTACATTGCTGGAAGGTGTCGGAGTTTCTCCATGTGGGAGATTAGAACATCATGGCTGAATTGTTAGCTCGCACTAGCTCTTGTTCCCCAATTATCAGACTCTTGTCAGCACCTATTACCAAATGTATTGCATGCCCAGATCTCCGACCAAGGAGTCCTTGAGCAACTAGTCAGTCCTCTGGACAGGTCTTGGAGCTTCCCGCAGTACAGATAGTGTCGGGGATGATTTACAAGGTGCAAACCTCATATTTAGGGTGACACAGTGGATCAGTGGCTAGCACTGCTGCCTCACAATGTGAAGGACCTGAGTTCAATTTCAGCCTCAGGTGACTGTCTGTGTACAGTTTGTGCATTCTCGGTTTCTTGTAGGAGCTCCAGTTTCCTCCCACAGTCCAAAGATGTGCAGGTTAGGGTGAATTGGTCACACTAAATTGACCATGGGATATGTAGGCTAGGTGGGTTAGCCATGGGAAATGTGGGGTTACAGGGATAGGGTAAGGGGAGGGTCTGGATGGGATGCTCTTTGGAGGTATGGATTCGATGGGCTGAATGACCTGCTTCCATACTATAGGATTCTACGATCGAAGAAGTATTTAGAGGTGCACTGGTGATGCCAAAACATACAAGATTATGGGCGAAGCGCTGGAAAATTTGATTAGAATAGCTACAGGGATGGGGTGAGTCAGTGTGGATTTGATGGCCTGAATGGCCTGCTTCTGCACTGTGGAGGGTTCCACGTCCGTATTGCAAGGCGACAACACATGGAGCATGCAGCATGATCAGAGAGGTGCACTGCATGGAAAGAATCCTCAGGAAGTCCAATGGCCAGGGATTTTCTGTTCTAGTCAATAAAGAGCACTTAAGCTAGACTATCTCTGCAGCTCAACACTAGCAGTCCAACATCTCATCCAGTCTCCAGCTGTTAATTTCCATAACCCTCCCAGTTTCCCATCTGCCATGCTTCTCTCCAATCTCCGCTCCATCATTTCTGGCCTCCGAGAGTGGGTAAAACCTCGTGCTGATTCATTCTGATTGCTGTCACTGTCAAACTGCCCCCCTCCCACCAGGAGACCCCTGGGTGGAGGTTTCATAAATTGAGACAGATCAGTGGAAGTGATCAACCTATAACATGAGAAAGATGTCCGTGTACCCCTGATGTGCTTCCCTAAACCAGCACACGCTCAACCAGTACCCTCTGCATTTAGGAATTGTTCTGACCCAGGAAGGAGATCATCAGAATTCTCAAAAGTAACTGCTTTTCATCTCGTTTTGTGTTACCAAATGCATTTACAAGGGGATTAAAAAAGCCTACGCTGGCACTGACCATTCGTAAACTCAAACTCTCAGCAAAGGTTTCTCAGGGAGACTATGAGATTGCAGAAATACAACCTGTATTGAGGTCAGTGATAATGGGAACTGCAGATGCTGGAGAATCCAAGATAACAAAGTGTGGAGCTGGATGAACACAGCAGGCCAAGCAGCATCTCAGGAGCACAAAAGCTGACATTTCAGGCCAAGACCGGGCTCTCTGATGAAGGGTCTAGGCCCGAAACGTCAGCTTTTGTGCTCCTGAGATGCTGCTTGGCCTGCTGTGTTCATCCAGCTCCACACTTTGTTATCCTGTGTTGAGGTCTGCTCAGTCCCCACGTTGAGCACTGTGTCCAGTTCAGTGTCAGTCCCACATTGAGCACTGCATCCAGTTCAGTGTCAGACCCCACATTGAGCACTGTGTCCAGTTCAGTGTCAGCCCCCACGTTGAGCACTGTGTCCAGTTCAGTGCCAGTCCCCACATTGAGCACTGTGTCCGGTTCAGTGTCAGTCTCCACGTTGAGCACTGTGTCCAGTTCAGTGTCAGTCTCCACGTTGAACACTGTGTCCGGTTCAGTGTCAGTCCCCATGTTGAGCACTGTGTCCAGTTCAGCGTCAGTCCCCACGTTGAGCACTGTGTCCAGTTCAGTGTCAGTCTCCACGTTGAACACTGTGTCCAGTTCAGTGTCAGTCCCACAGTGAGCACTGTGTCCGGTTCAGTGTCAGTCCCCACGTTGAGCACTGTGTCCGGTTCAGTGTCAGTCCCCACGTTGAGCACTGTGTCCAGGTGAGTGTCAGTCCCACATTGAGCTCTGTGTCCAGTTCAGTGTCAGTCTCCACGTTGAGCACTGTGTCCGGTTCAGTGTCAGTCCCCACGTTGAGCACTGTGTCCGGTTCAGTGTCAGTCCCCACGTTGAGCACTGTGAGCTCAGCCTGACCTGCTTGTTAATTGCTATAACAAATTTTGAGCATGTTCTCTATTTATGTGTTGAAGGATTCCATCATATTTCTGAAGACCATACTGGACTTGTATATCAATAACCCTACAGTGTCCATGTGCTCATTTTAGATTGCTGACTTATTTATCAATGTACCACTCAGGCCAACTACAAACTTCCACCTTGCAGCTCCATATAGTGACCTAGCACCATTGAGTTAATCAATATTCATCCACCTAATGAACTCAGCCACTTACACAGTTAGGTTCAGTTTAAAAGACAATATGTGCCTAAATGTATGTTATTTAAAACCCCTGCCCTATATCTATTGTGGAAAAAAATGCCTTGGAATTGCTTGCAATTTGATTCACTGTTTGTTCATGTAAGCCTGAGGCCTATCATTATAGTATTTTTCCAACTTTATGTTTCCGTTACCTGGCATTATCACAGTTGATTGACAGTTCTAAGAGGTTATTAAGGGATTAGCTATCTTTGATGTGGGGCTCTAAATAAGAATGTTTGTTTTTATAAGGAGTTAAATGATCAAAAGAATTAAAATGTATTGAATGTACTTTTATCAATTAGTGTTTTTCTCATATGGCAAAGTCAATAAATGATAGTTACAACTTTATCTTATTTCAGCGAAGCATAGATCTTGAGGTCTTCCCATTGTGGATACTGGGTGAGTTGGCATGGAGGATGCAAGGGCAAAGGATGGCATGGGTTGGCATGCAATGGTACTAATTTTAGCTTAGGGGCTATAAGGAGCTATGGGATGAATAAGAGGTCTGTGCTGGCATCAGTACGAGGGACCAAAGGGGTGGGTGGGGCACGAGTTGGCATGAATGGGGCAGAAGAATGGATGGTGGAGGGTTGGGGGTGAGGGGAGCTCAAGGACAAGGGTGAGGGGGCCTATTTGCTTTTCTTACCCCGGACCATCCCAGAGCACTGAGGTGAGCCTTTAAACCAACCTGCCATGGCATCCTGTGCCCTTGGTGGCTGCCTCCACACTCTTCCTGGGACTGGACCATTCACTGTCCTTTCTCCTGAGTGAAGATCTCATGAGCCAATCCTCACAACTGAAGATCTCCTTAGCCCCGTGCCCACGCCACCCGCAATGAACAAACTGGTAAGTCAAAGCTGTTCGTCACAAGGGGCTTGCACTGAGTCAGAAAAGTTCCCAACTTTCCATGGCCTATCTGAGTATGAGCACATTGACAAGAGAATAGGTTTTAAACTAAAAATTGTCATCCCTTAAATAACAGTCAGATGTCGCAAGTTGGAGAAACGAGGCTTGGAGCCTCTCTTGAATGGATGTATTAAGAGGGGCTGAATGGCCTTCCTCATTTGTAATTATCCTGTGATACATGAGAATGACATGATTATAATTTCCTGAGGATGTATTCATTGAGTTCACTTTATCAACTGGATCAAATAACTAATGTTTACTACATTACGAATATTGCAGTTCCCTCGAATTGTTTTGTGGTTGATGGTGGAGCTGGCAATCATTGGCTCGGACATGCAGGAAGTGATTGGATCAGCCATAGCTATTAACCTGCTGTCTATTGGAAGGTAAAGCATAAATCCATTGTGTTCCTTCTGGAGATGATTTATTTCTGACTGTCACAGTCTGGTTGTTTGATCTTACCATTCCCAGGCCCTATGCTCATTTTTAACTTCATTATGGCCCAGAAAATATTGTGAGTGGCTTCCATATCCTGCACATTCACTGAAAAGCTATAGATTCATGAAAACCTATTGCGCAGAAGGAGGCTATTCAACCCCTCCAGTCCATGCTAGCCAACCAGTTTACCATCGGTTCGCAATAAACAACTGCACCTCCCAGTCGCAAACCATTTCCACTCCCCCTCCCATTCTTTAGATGACGTGTCCATCATGGGCCTCCTGCAGTGCCACAATGATGCCACCCGAAGGTTGCAGGAACAGCAGCTCATATTCCGCTTGGGAACCCTGCAGCCCAATGGTATCAATGTGGACTTCACCAGCTTCAAAATCTCCCCTTCCCCCACTGCATCCCAAAACCAGCCCAGCTCTTCCCCTCCCCCCACTGCATCCCAAAACCAGTCCAACCTGTCTCTGCCTCCCTAACCTGTTCTTCCTCTCACCCATCCCTTCCTCCCACCCCAAGCCGCACCTCCATCTCCTACCTACTAACCTCATCCCACCTCCTTGACCTGTCCGTCTTCCCTGGACTGACCTATCCCCTCCCTACCTCCCCAACTATACTCACTCCACCTATCTTCTTTTCCCTCCATCTTCGGTCCGCCTCCCCCTCTCTCCCTATTTATTCCAGTTCCCTCACCCCATCCCCCTCTCTGATGAAGGGTCTAGGCCCGAAACGTCAGCTTTTGTGCTCCTGAGATGCTGCTTGGCCTGCTGTGTTCATCCAGCTTCACACTTTATTATCTACCATCCAACCTCATCCCACATTCCGGCTGTTGGTTGATACCTGTAGGGTTTGCTACTTCAAGGCGCATATCTAAATCATTTTTGAAAGGTTCTGAGGTTTCTTCCTCTTGCACACTGCCAGACAGTAAGTTCCAGAACCCCACCACCCTTTGGGTGAAAACATTTCCCCATAATTCCGAAATTGATGTCTTCCTGGCTATGGGCACCACAACCAAAGGGAACAGGTCCTTCCTCATCTCTCTATCGCAGGTCCCTTATTAGTTTCCCCTCAGTCCCAGTGGAAACAGTTTCAGCCTGTCCAATCTTTACTCATAACTAAAATTCTCCAGCCCCGGCAGCATCTTGGTAAACCTCCTCTGCGCCCTCTCTCGTGCGGTCTCAACTTTCTGACAGTGCGGTGACCAGAACCGCACACTATTATCCTGCAATTTAATTAGTGTGTGTTTTATTTTTGCAGTTCCTGCATAGCCTCCTAGCTCTTAAACATGGGCCGAAAGGGGCCTCAAGTCTTCTTGCCCTCTCTATCTCCCTGTCCAGCCACCTTCATTGATCTGCGGGACTTGTAATCAAGGTCTCTGCTTTTTATTTCATTCATTTACAGGATGAGGGTGTGACTGGGTAGGGTAACATTTATTGCCCTTCCATAATTGCCCAGAGGGCAGTTAAGAGTCACCCACATTGCTGTGGGTCTGGAGTCACATGTAGGCCAGACCGGGAAAGGATGGCTGTTTCCTTCCCTAAAGGACATTAGTGAACCAGAAGGGATTTTCTGATAATCTTGGGACTCTTTATTCAAATTCACTCCTGTGACCAGATTTGAACCTGTGTCCACTGAACGTTCTACTGTACACCAGTGACACCAAACGTAGACTAGGTGACTGTTTTGCAGAGCATCTTCACCTGGCTCGTAACGGCCAGCTTAACTTCCCGGTCGCCACCCATTCGAACTCTCCGTCTCACTCCCCTTCCGACATGTCTGTCCTCGGCCTCCTCCAGTATCACAGCGATTCAGAGCAACAATTTGAGGAATACCACGTTATCTTCCACCTGGGCCCCCTACAGCCTGGAGGACTCAACATTGAGTTCTCCAATTTCAAATAACCTTCATATCCTTTCCAGCCCCAGCTCCTCCCTTCCATTCCACCTACCCATCCTCCCTTCCAGCCACCAACTGGATTCATCCCTGCCATCAACCAACAAAGTTGTCCCGACTACCGGTGTTCACCATCACCTCTATTCCACTACCCCCCCGCCACCTCTCTTTATCTGCAGCTCCCCCCTACCCCCACACCCAGTCCTGAAGAAGAGTAATACCCGAAATGTTGACTTCGCCTTTCCTCCAGATGCTCCCTGGCCTGCTGTGTTCTTCCGGCCTCCTGTTGGTCTTCCACAGAACATTAGCTAGGTCTCTGGATTAACAGCCCAGCAGTAATACCACTAGGCCATCACTGCCCCTACTCTCCCCAGTAATAGACTTAAACCAGCAATAGACTGTTCCCCAGTGTTTTGCCCTCTCACAATGTCAACTTCTCACCTCATACAAATTCACTCCAGTCATCAATCTGTTCTGGTAATAAACTGCTTCCCTGAATAGACCCTGAAAGGTAAAGAAAGACTTGCATTGATATAGAGCCTCTCATGAATGCAGATATCTTAAAGCACTGTGGAGCCAATGAAATACTCCTCTTTTTTTGAATGGAAGCCACTGTTGCAATGTAGGAATTAGCAGCAGCCACTTACTCAGCAAATTCTTACAAGTGGCAATAATCAGTTTTACGTTGGTGACTCAGGAATATCAGCTGGCAAGGATACCCCTGCTCCTTAAAATTGTGCCATGTGGTCTTTCACATCCACAGAAGAGGGCAGAAGCAGCCTCAGTTTGACATTGTATCCAAAAGACAAAAAGCCCTGACTGTGCAGTACTCCCTCAGCACTGCATTGGAGTGTGAGCCGAGGCTTTATCTTGGGATTTGGACTTGAAACAAGAAGTGACTGAGCCACAGTTGACACCAATCTCTCCCAGTAACAGTGTCTCCAGCCAAACACTCTCCCAATGTGAACACAGAGTCCCTCTCATAGTCATACAATCTGCTCAGTGATGTGTTCTCTGATGGTTCTTTGCTCTCATCGGTAATAACCTTCTGCAGTGATAGGCCCTACTGCAGTAATGTTTTCCCCAGTGATAGGGCCTCCCTCAGACGGAGATGCTCTCCTCTGGCAGCCTGTCTCCATGTGGTGTTCGTGACAGTTGCTGCCTTGTGGTCTGCTTGTCCCCTCATGAGCCATGAGGGGATGCTGTCAATCATCCAGGCTGTGATGCCTCCTGAAAGAGGCAATGCTGCTCTCTCATTGGCTCTCCAGGTCACTGAGAAACCCCCTGGCGCCTCAGTTGAGATTCAGCCCACACTTGCCTTCCATTATCAAGCTTCCCAGCTTCCCACCTCTTTGTTTTCCATTTGTCCACAGGATATGTATGTCGCTGGCTAGGCCCAGCATTTATTGCCCATCCATAACTTCCCAGAGAGCAGTTAAAAGAGTCAACCACATTGCTGTGGGTCTGGAGCCACATGTAGGCCAGACCAGCTAAGGATGGCCGTTTCCTTCCCCAAAGGACATGAGTGAGCAAAAACAATTGACTGTGATTGCATGGTCGTCATTAGGCCAGCATTTTATTTCCAGTTTTTACTGAATTCAGATTTCACTATCTGTCATTGTGGGATCCAAGCCAGTATCCCCAGTACATTAGCTTGTGGCTCTAGATTACTAGCCGACTACACCACCGCCTTTCCTCTGTTATCAGCAAAGTCTCCCGTCTCTCCCCACCTGATCTGCCTTCCTGTGCGCTTGGCCAACATTCAAGCCCTGAAGAGCCTGAACCCGCAATCTTCAATCAAAAACCCATTCAAGGCATACAGTTCACTGGTGACATGGTAAAGAGGCCTAAACCTGAAACTAGGATTGTTATTAAAGGCGTCAGGAGATATTTACAGCTTAGCAGATCTGGCTGCCAGGTGGCAGATGATGTTCAATGTGGACAACTGTTGCTTGGAAAAAAATAAGAGAAAGACGTATTTGATTCTTTTCATCAGGACTGAATGGCAAGAATGCCAAATCCCAAATGTTGCCGCAATGTATGTTGCATGATGGGAGCATGCTGATTGGTTGGCAGCTGGTTACTGACTGGTAGAGGCATTGACTTGGAATTTACCTGCCAGCCATCAACACCCTCTTCTCATAAAGTGTAAATTGTGATTTGGTATTCTTGTGATTCTGTCCTGACGAGCACAAGACTTCAAGTTTTCACAATGCATCTCTTGTTTTCTCAGTGCACAGATCTATACAACCCAGCAACTGTTGCAGATGCTTTTTGAGAGGAGCTACAAGGGTTGAGAGTATCTGCTTGGGAGTGGGTGAACTGAGAGAGCAGGGAAAGAATTTCATTCTACACCATACTGCCTGTAGTTTTGGGTGGTAAACTGCAATGACTAGCTCTGGGGTGAAAGATTCGAGGTTGGAGTGGCACAGTTGCCCAGTGTAGGCATTGAACGCAAGGAAGAGAACAGCAGAGGGATATCTCACCATAGTACCCAGATAGCACTAGAAAAGGGTAACAGGAGCAAGAGTGAAGAGGTGACAACATATTTCTACAGAACGATGCTTGGGCCACAATTTGAGTGATGTGTGCAATTTTGAGCATTCACTTATAAAATGGACAGGAAATTCATCCAGAGTAAACAAGACTAACTCCCACAGCATGATACCAAGGGTTCTACAGAGAGAACTGAGATCTCAGTTCACTCCCCCTTATCCAAGTTTGGTGAGGAAAGTGAAGATAGCATCGTGATTTGTCGGAGAATCCAATCAACTGGTAGTAAAGCAGAGACGTCTCCGAAGAGACTCACTGAAGTTTCATTTTAAATCCTAACGGATTGGGATAAAATGAATATTTGCTCTGGCTGGAGTGTGTGTGATGAGGAGTCACTTTATGTAAAGGTTTATAGAAAGCTAGAAAGGGTCATGAAGAAGGCGTTTGGTATGCTTGCCTTTATTGGTCAGCGTGTTGAGTGTAGACGTTGGGAGGGTCATGTTGTGGCTATACAGGACATTGGTTAGGACACTTTTGGAATACTGCGTTCAATTCCTGGGCTCCCTGCTATAGGAAGGATGTTGTTAAACTTGAAAGGGCACAGGGAAGATTTATAAGGATGTTGCCAGGGTTGGAGGGTTTGAGCTACAGGGAGAACCTGAATAGGCTGGGGATATTTTTATTGGAGTATCAGAGGCTGAGGGGGTGACCTTATGAGGTTTATAAAATCATGAGGGGCTTGGATAGGGTGAGTAGCCAAGGTCTCTTCCCCAGGGTAGGGGAATCCACAACTAGAGAGCACAGGTTTAAGGTGAGAGGGAAAAGATATAAAAGGGACCTGAGGGGTAACTTTTTCACACAGAGGGTGGTGTTTGTATGGAATGAGCTGCCAGAGGAAGTGGTGGAAGCCAGTACGATTCCGATATTTAAAAGGCATCTGGATGAGTATATGAATGGGAAAAGTTTAGAGGGATGTGGGCCAAATGCTGGCAAATGGGACTAGATTAGTTTAGGATATCTAGTTGGCATGGATGAGTTGGACTGAAGGGTCCGTTTCCATGCTGTACGTCTCTATGACTCTGTGACTGTAGAAGTCTTTGGGCAGAAGATTGTTGCGACACTTCCTACATTGCATTTCCAAAGTATTTCATTGGCTGAAAAGTGCTTTGAACTATCTTGAAGTCTTGAAAGGCATAATCTCCACGGGGTTCGTTGTCTTTGTGTATGGACTTTTTCAGCTGAAAATTGATCATTATTAGACGGTGAATTCAATCTGGCAAAGGGCTGGCACATACACAATGGGCCAAATAGCCTCTTTGCAAACTGTGAATGTATCTGGTTCTGTCACGTTATCACTGCATTGCTTTTATCAATTGTCCACAATGAACAAGCACCATAAGGACTGTGCTGATGTCTTTGGCAAGTAGCTTTTCGCAAATGGTGTTCCGTCAGCTTTTGCAGTGTCGAGATTCAGGCTAGTATCCTGTCGGACAGTGTACAGTCGCAGACAAGGTCCAAATCCGCACAGCATTCTACTGCCCATGGACTGCAGCGGTTCCAGATGGCAACTCACTGCCACCTTCTCAAGAGGCAGCTAGGAACGGGCACTAAATACAGAGACGCCCGCACCCATGACTGGATTTTTAAAAAATGCCTGCCAAATTGTTTCTCTAACCACATCTTCTTTATTGTTTAGGATTCCCCTGTGGGGAGGAGTGCTAATCACAATTATAGACACCTTCTTCTTCCTCTTCTTGGATAAGTATGGTAAGATCAGTGTAATGTGGAGACTTTTGCCAACGAGTATTCTCCCTCAAAAACTCCCTTGCTAACTTTTTGTCATTATTTCACTTCCAATTATCTTGACCTGTCCAGTGCTCTTTGTCGTGAGCACAGGGAGGTGATGGCCTAGTGGTATCATTGCTAGCCTGTTAATCCAAATGATCCGTGGACCCAGGTTCAAATCCTGCCTTGGTGGGATTCCAATTTATATTGAATTGAATTCATAAAAAGCTTGGAATTCAGAGCCTAGTCATTCATGGTCATCATTAGATCATTGAATTCAATAAAAACCTGGAATTCAAAAGTGATGACATCAATTGATCGTCAGGAAAAACCGATCTAGTTCACTAATGTCCTTTAGGTAAGGAAATCTGTTACCCTTACCTGGCCTGGCCTACATGTACCTCGGGATCCACAGCATGCGGTTGACTCTTAACTGCCCCCTGAGTAATTAGGGATGGGCATAAAAGTTGCTGGCCTAGCCGTGAATGAATAAAACAATTGTTGAATGTTTACTGAGTTTGAGGATAGTTTTGCTTTGAGTTGCCCATTCACATGTTAGCCTTGACATGATGGCCAGGCTGTTTCCAATCCTCAGGGATTGCAGGGTCATCATCAGTTGCATGTTGATTGCGGGTGTGCACCGGCCTCTACATTTGACTGGGTGGCCCTTCACACAGTCCATAATCATAGAATCCCTCCACTGTGGAAGCAGGCCACTCAGCCCATCCCGAACCACTGATCCTAGGCTCTCCCCTATCCCTGTAATCCTGCATTTTCCATCGCTAATCCACCAAGCCTGCACATCCCTGGACACCATGGGCAATTTAGCATGGCCAATCCACCCTAACCTGCACATCTTTGGACTATAGGAGGAAACCAGAGCACCCGGAGGAATCCCATGTAGACACAGGGAGAATGTGCAAACTCCACAGTCGTCCACGGGTGGAATCGAACCTGGCTCCGTGGCGCTGTGAGGCAGCAGTGCTAACCGCTGAGTCATTGTACACCACTATTCCTGACTGGAAATTTGGTCCTTTCTCTTTCCTATCCCACCTGGAGGCCATAACAATATAAGTAACAGGGACTGCTTTTACAGACGTCATTTACTTTATCAGCTATGCTCATAGGATCATAAGTGGCAAGTAACATTCATGCCACACAAGTGCCAGGTAATCGCCATCTCCAACAAGAGAGAATCTAACCAGCACCCCTTGACGTTCAATGATACTGCCGTTGCTGAATCCCTCACTATCAACATCCTGGGTGTAACCATTGACCAGAAACATTTTTTAATTCATTCATAGGATGAGGGCATTGTTAGCTAGGCCAGCATTTCTTGCAATCCCAGAGGGAAATTAAGAGGCAACCACAATGCTGTGGGTCTGGAGTCACATGTAAGCCAGACCAGGTAAGGATGGCAGTTTCCTTCCCTGAAGGACATTAGTGAACCAGATGGGTTTCGCCAACAATTGACAATCATTAGATTCTCGATTCCAGATATTTATTGAATTCAAATTCTTCCATCATCCGTGGTGGGATTTGAATCCAGGTCCCCAGAATGTTATCTGGATTTCTTGATAACAGTTTAGTGATAGATAGTACTGCCAGGCCTTAACTAAACCAATACTGAAACTGAACAGAACTGGACATGCCATGTAAATTGTGGTTACAAGAACAGGCCAGAGGCTAGGAATACTGTGGTGAGTAACTCACCTCCTGATGAAATATTCCCCACCTGCCTGGATGTGTGCAGCTTTAACAACACCCAAGAAGCTTGACACCATCCAGGACCATTAGACACTAAGACGGAAGAGCAGAAGTAGGCCATTCAGTCCATCGAGCTAGCTCTGCCATTCGATGAGGTCTGATAATACCCAACTCCTGTTTGATCAATAAGGGAATCATGTTCTGGGGATAAAGCAGGAAATTGGAGTTGAGGATGGTGTGAATGAAAAAGGGGAATGGAAGAGAGGATGGAACAAGGGAGTGAGGAGAAAGGGAGTGAGTAGTGGGGTGAGGGTGTAAGAGAGAGAGAGAGAGATGGTGGATTGAGGGGGAAGAAAAAGAAAAGATGGAGTGAGGGATCATGCAAGGAGGAGGGATCTTGGAGTGGCTATGCTGGATGGGTGAGGCATCTGCGAAGATACACTTGAGAAGACCACAATCTGGTGCTTGATTTTCGTCCCAGGTTAAGAACCCAGCTCATTAGGAGGTCCTGACCATGACATTGTTTTAAAAGGCAGATTCCCCCCTTATTTGGAGCCAGTAGTGAGACCAGTGTCTGACTTGTAATCCTGGGCACTGCCACCACTGGCACCAACTAGCTCTGGTATGTACTGCTCGAACAACAGCCGTCTCTTTGAAAATAAGGAGACGTGGATAAGAATGAGTTCAATGGACGCTAGCAACTTCAACACATGGTGAAACACAGTGTACCAGAGAGAGAGGTGTCCTCATCCCCACTGTGCAAGTGAGCACATTTCGATTTTCTGTTTTGGACTATTGACTGGAACAATGGAAATTGGACATAGCTATGTATCTATAAGTACCAGGACAGTTTTCTCTTTGCAGTTTAACAGTCAGATGAGATTGTGCATTATGCACAAGATTATGTTGCTTTTCAGAGCAGTGAGGTGAACGCAGGCAAGAGGGTCTAGTTTAGTTTGGGAATGAATCTGTGACTCTATACTCTACAAGACAAACTGGCCCATTCAACCAGCCTGCTAAGCCTGTAACTGGGGCTGCTGTTCTGGAATATGAATGTAGACGGGAACAGCATTTACTCAGTCAGTGGTGTTTCCAGGACATTTATCCCACTCCACTTCACTGCCCATCAGAGGGGACTCTGATCCACGTAGCCTGGAAGAGTTCCTGCCTTTCCTCAGATACGTTGCTTCAGGAGGCACATGAGGAAACTTGCCTTTATTAAACAAGACATTGAATACAAGAGCTGGGAGATCATGTGAGTGCTGTATATTACTTTAGTTGAACCACAGCTGCATTTCTGGTTCCCACACTATAGGGAGGAAATGATTGCACTGGAGGTGGCAGAGGAGATTCATCAGAATTTTGCCTGAACTGGAGTAATTCAGCAATGAAGAGAGACTGGAGAGGCTATGGTTGTTTTCCTTAGATTAGAGAAGGCCAAGGAGGGATCTGACTGACATGCAGACGGTTCTGGGGGATAGAGATGGTGAGAAGCGTTACCTCTTAGTAGAGGAGTCAATGACCAGGGGCACAGTTTGAAGGTAAGGAGCAGAAGGGTTAGAGGGGATTTGGAAAACTGTTGTTTTATTTTCACCCAGAAGAGTGTCTGAATTACATTCTGAGCAGAAAACTTCCTGTCCACTGAACAATGAGGTCCTTGGTGATTAATGAAGGACTGACTATGGGCCTTATCATTCTGGAGCTGAGCTGACTAGAAAGCAGATCACCCCACAAACTGGTTAACCAGGCCTGGTTGGAGGGAGAGTTCCCTGCCGTAGGCCAAGGGAACTGAGAACAAGACAGGGATGGTCATTAACAGTTACTGCCCTGCCCTGTCTCCCACCCCTTAGCCCCTTCCCCGAGACCACCGCCCCACCCACCCCCCTCTCCAATGCCCCCTGACCCCCGAAAGAACATCCCAAACAACATGGACCTTTCCCAGTGGTGATCCTTCCTCCTGGGAGTTCTGAGAGGGCTGCACGTTTCCCTCCCTGAAGTTCCAGGCAAAGAAATGGGCAGAGGGAGAGAATGAGATGTGCAGAGGCAGGGGGAGCAAAAGAGAGGGGCAGAGGGAGTGAAAGAGAGCCTTGATTGAACTCTAGAATGTACTCTGTCCTGATTGTGGTGTAACACCAACTGCTTTCCTCTCCAGGTTTAAGAAAACTGGAGGCTTTGTTTGCGTTCTTCATTGCAGTTATGGCCGTGACTTTTGGATATGAGGTAACAGCGGATGAATTCGCTCACTTTGTTGTAGTTTAAACCACAGGGCCCAACGGGTGCTTCATTACTTCGACTGGGTGTTGATTTGCTTTTTGTTTTCAATGAATGTTTTACGTGACATTTCTGAATCTTCCTGAACTGTATTTGCTTGGGTAAGATGGCAGAGGTGCCTGAATTTGCCAAGTTCACAAGGATAGTGGGCAAGCCCCTATCACACGCAAGCACACCTGCCCAGTTCCATGCTTTAGGCCATGTGCCTGCTGAGAACCCAGTGCCATGCGAGCTGAGATTTAATGTTGGAGGAAATTAATATTGAAGCTCTGACTAAAACAGGAATAACTTGGAACTGATGAAAGCAAGTCAGGGTAATATAGAAACATCAAAACATTTTCAATCGGAGCAGGAGCGGGCCATTTGGCCCTTTGAGCCTGCCCCATCATTCAATATGATCAGGCCTGATCATCGAACTCAGTCCCCTGTTCCCACTTTCTCCCCCGTACCCTTTGATCCCTTTATCCCTAAGAACTATATCTAACTCCTTCTTGAAAACATTCACTGTTTTGGCTTCAATCACCTTTTGTGGCAGAGAATTCCACAGGTTCCCCACTGTCTGGGTGAAGATATTTCTCCTCATCTCAGCCCTAAATGGCCTACCCCATAGCTTTAGATTGTGACCCTCTGCTTCTGGTCTCCCTGGTCATCAGGAATATCCTTCCTGTGTTTACCCTGCCCAGTTCTGTTCAGATTTTATAGGCACCTGTGAGATTCCCTCTCATTCTTCTAAACTCCAGTGAATACAATCCTAACTGATCCAGTCTCTCTTCCAACATCAGCCCTGCCATCCCAGGAATCAGTCTGGTAAACCTTCACTGTACTCCCTCCATTTGCAGAACATCCTTCCTCAGATAAGGAGACCAAAACTGTCCACAGTACTCCAGGTGTGGTCTCACCGAGGTTCTGCACAATTACAGCAAGCCATCCCTGCTCCTGTACTTGAATCCTCTCACTATGAAGGGCAACATCCCATTTACCTCCTTCACCTCCTGCTGCCCCTGCAGGCTTACCTTCAGTGACCGGTGTACAGTAACATTCAATAAACTGCTCCAGAACTTAATGGCTAAAATGAAGGTTGAGTCACATAATGGATAACCTAATTGGACTAAACAAGTGATACAGTCAATACAACTCCTTCCTTGTCGAATGTTTGTCTCGGAATACTTCAATGGACACCAAAACACACAAGCCCTTGATTGGCACCACATCCACAAACATCCCACTCCCTCCACCACCGATGCTCAGTAGCTGCAGTGTGTACCATCTACAAGATGCACTGCAGAAATTCACCAAAGACCCTCAGACAGCACCTTCCAAACCCATAACCACCTCCATCTAGACGGACAAGGGCAGCAGATACATGGGAACACCACCCCCCCTCCAAGCCACTTTCCATCCTGACCTGGAAATATATCTCTGTTCTGTCACTGTTGCTGGGTCAAAATCCTGGCATTTCCTCCCTGAGGCCATTGTGGGTCAACACACAGCACACACATAAACTGCAGTGGTTCAAGTAGGCCGCTCACCCCTACCACCTCAAGGGGCAACTGGGGATGGGCAATATTTACTGGCCCAGCCAGCGATGCCCACATTCTGATAATATTTATTCTATATGCCAGGTATCCAGTTAGAGTCAAACCCACCCTGCAGCTAAATACCTCTGGATTTGGAAGTTTGCCATACCTTACTCATGTAACAGAATGTGAGGAAAGCGTTTTTCACCCAGACGATGGTGGGAATGTGGAACTCACTGCCTGTAAGAGTGGGAGAGGCAGAAACCATCATTGCATTGGAGAAGTAATTAGATGTTCACTTGCGATGCCAAGGCTATGGGCCACATGATGGACAATGGGATTAGAATAGTGAGGGGGGTGTCTTTGACCAGCACGGGCCAAAGGGCCTTTTTTCTGTGCCATCAATCTCTCTAACTCTCTACTGTGTTTCTCTGCCCCCGCAGTATGTGACTGTAAAACCGGACCAAGTACAGCTGTTGAAGGGGATGTTTGTACCCATGTGTCAAGGCTGTGGAACCAGGGAGTTGCAGCAGGCGGTTGGCACTGTCGGAGCTGTAATCATGCCTCACAATATCTATTTGTACTCTGCCTTGGTCAGGGTGAGTGTTCCTACTACAGCAAGAGAATATGGAGCAACATTTAAATCTGGGTCCACCAGAAACTGTGGGGAAAAATAACATGGTCACATTAGTGACCAAGGTTAGGAACTAAATACTCCAGGGTATTTTATTATTTTGCAAAGGCAAATATCACAGAAACTGAATGGGGTCAGAGAGACCTGATAACAAAGGACAGTGGTGAAGTAAAATCTAGGCCAAGGAGAATATGAGGTAGAAATCTGCAATAAGTTAGGGTTGCTTTGAACTCTCATCATCAGGAAATTTCTGGGAAAGAGTGATCATAATATTTTGTAGTTTCACTTTCCAACTTGTGATAAAAGTGATATACTTAGGAAGGTAGATTGGAAACATAGATTAAAAGGGTCACATAGGAGATACATGTTAAGGAAGATTTTGTGTTTTTTAATGAATGTACATTGGGAAATAAAATTCTGTGGGAAAACTGACTGATCTGTGCCTCATGAAAAAAGATTTGAGATAGTATTAGATTTAAAGAAGAGGCTCATTACTTTAGAGATAGTAGGAACTGCGGATGCTGGAGAATTTGCGATAACATGGTGTAGAGCTGGATGAACACAGGAGGGCAAGCAGCATCAGAGGAGCAGGAAAGCTGACGTTTCGTGCCTGGATGTCAGTGTTCCTGCTCCTTCTGATGTTGCTTGGCCTGCTGTGTTCATCCAGCTCTGGACCTTGTTATCTCAGGCTCATTACTTTGCTCAGGAGACTAGTAAGTCTCAGGATGATGACAGTTTGAAAACTGTGAAAGAATGTCTAAGACATTAATGAAGAGGGAGCAAATAGAATGAGAGCAATTAATTATGAGTAAATAAGCCATAAATGCCAAAACAGATTGTAAGAGCTTATATAAGCATGCAAAAAGGAGGGGAGCAACTGGAATAAACTCCAATTATTGAGAAGGCAAACTGGTGTATTTCTCGAAGAGGTCGGTACAGAATTTGATGCAGTGTATTTTGTTCCAACGCTTGCAAATCAGTTCAATCTCAATTAGCATGGGACGGTGGTCCAGAATTCACTCCTCAAACAGAAACAGATTAACGTGTTATTCATTTTTGTTTGCTGGGAGTGGGGGCGTGGAATCCTGCTGTGCACGCTTGCTGCTGCTTGCTGACAGCACATTGAACTTGAAGGCAGACCTCCCAAAGAGGTTTCTGACTGAAGTAATTGTGCGATACAGAGTGAGGTGGGGAGAGATGGCGAGGTGGCCGGTTAGGGAAGGCAGCGATATTGAGGGGTCACTGAGCAATAACGTTCTGTCTCTCTCGCCCACAGTCCAGACAAGTGAACCGAGCTGATAAGAATGAGGTGAAGGAGGCGAATCGCTACTATTTAATCGAAGCCTGCATGGCTCTGTTGCTGTCATTCATCATCAATGTCTTTGTGGTCTCAGTGTTCGCTGAGGCTTTCTATAATAAGACCAATGCACAAGTGGTGAGTGTCAGATGTAACACACGCTGTCAGGGACACATGGTGCTCGTAAGTGGTGCAGCCCCTCCAGCAAGCTGGCACAATAGTTTCTTTGGAAATGTGGTAGATTGCCTATAACCTTGAATTTGGTACATTCCAGTCCCAGACTTTCATTGCCAGTTTCTCCAGGCAGAAGCCTGTATCCCATCAAACAAGACCATTTGCTTTATTTATCGATTATAATTACATTTGGAAGATACATGGGAGCAATGTACACTGTATGACAAGTTACTACTAGTGATGCTGTCATTGAAGAATAAGGAAATGGGTGAGCTGAGCAATTGGTTTTGATTTGATTTATTATTGTCCCATGTACCGGTATACAGTGAAAATTATTGTTGTGCAGAAACAGAGTAGTAAAGAAAGTGTTTGGTACACTTGCCTTTATTGGTCAGTGCATTGAGTATAGGAATTGGGAGGTCATGTTGTGGCTGTACAGGACATTGGTTAGGGCCACTTTTGGAATACTGCGTTCAGTCCCGGTCTCCCTGCTATAGGAAGGATGTTGTAAAAGTTGAAAGGGTTCAGAAAGGATTTACAAGGATGTTGCCACTGTTTGACCTATAGGGAGAAGTTGAATAGGCTTGGTTTATTTCACTTAGAGTGTCGAAGAGTGGGGGTGACCTTCTAGAGATTTTTCAAATCATGAGAGGCATGGATAGGGTGAATAGCAAAGGTCCTTGCCCAAGGGTAAGGGAGTCCACAACTAGAGGGCCATAGGTTTATGGTGAGAGGGGAAAGATATATAAGGGGCCTAAGGGATAACTTTTTTCACACAGAGGGTGGTGTGTGTATGGAATGAGCTGCCAGAGGAAGTGGTGGAGGCTGGTACAGTTACAACATTTAAAAGGCATCTGGATGGGTACATGAATAGGAAGGGTTTAGAGGGATATGGGCTAAATGCTGGCAAATGGGATGAGATTAATTTATGATATCTGATTTGAATGGACAAGTTGGACCAAAGGGTCTATTTCTGTGCTGTGTAACTCTATGACTGTAAGCCATACCTTACGTAAGTACATCAGGGTAATCGAACAGAAAGTAGAATATTGTGTTTCAGCTACAGAGAAGATGCCGAGAAAGATCAACTGTAATATATGAGAAGCCCATTCAAGTCTGATAATGTTTACAGAGGATGAAATGAGCTTGCCAGAGCACCTGAGGGAGTTCTTTGTACAGTTGTGAATGGGAACACAATAAAACATAGCAAGATAATAGTCACAAAGAAAGTATTGGCAGGAAAGAATGCCAAGTCCCCAGGATCAGATGTTTTCCATCCCAGGATTTTTACAGAATGTGGGTGACAAAATTTTGAACCCCCACTTCCAATTTTCTAAGGTTCTCTCAATTCAAGAACTGCTTCGTTTGATTAGAAAAATGCACACATCACTCCACTATTTATTAAAGTTGAGACTGTCATGACTGAGGCTGGAGGAGTACACTATCATTCCAATCCCGCTCCCATATAGGTACAATGTAAAATATAAATAGGTTTTCCAGTTACCAAGGTGACCAATTAAGTACCTCATCTATATCATGTTTATACAGTAAAGATCTATCAACCAGTTTTCTTAAATGCATGATTATTGGTTTATTATTAAAATAAAGCTTATTCAATAAAGATACAATCATTGATTAATATTCATAGTCAGAAAAGTAGAATTATAAATGTTTGTCACACACACGCGCACACACACACACACGCACACACACACACACACACACACACACACACACACACACTTGCTCTCTCGCTGTGTTTCGGGAAAGAGGAACAAAAACAGATTTCTCTGCAGACCATAAGGTGCAGAAGCAGATTTAGACCCATCAGCCCATCGAAACTGCTCTACCATTTGATCATGGTCAATATGCTTCTGAAAGATAGATTTTGAAAATGGGTTATTCTTGAAGGTAAAAGGTTAAAGCACAGACTGTTCGAGAGCTTGCTTCTCTGATGTTCTGCCAGTAACCACATATGGTTATCTTTGAAATCTTGACAACACCATTTGCTCTGGAATCATGGGATCTCCTTTCAATCACTATTTCAAAAAAAAACAAATAGGTTTCACCTTGAACTCAACAACAGGGCTCTTCTGTTCAGAACTGGGAGTGATTCTTAACAGGCTTTTCTCTGGCTCAGCTTGTCTTTAGCAGGCTTTGGTCCAACTGAACTAAATAAGACAAGAATATCTTCAAGCCAGGCACTGTTCAAGCTGCCCCATCGGGGTATGCAGAAAAGCAAGCAGTTATCACCCATCATGTGATTTCCCTGAAGTGTTTTTCTTTAAAAATAAATCTCCAATGACTATGGTGAACTTTCAATGACCTATTTTAAAGAAGCTATTTCAGGTCTGTCCACAAATAAATCCATTTTCCACAATCCTTCAAAACTTAAATATAACACATCTTTGATAAGAACGAGAAACCAGGGAATTTTCAATGGGATAATGGAATTCATGGGTGGTGTAACTGATCACATGACTCTGACATCAGTAAGAGAGAACCCTGAATATTCCTTGACTTTCAGCGTTCTCTTGGCTTGTTGCTCCTACTTATCACCTTGAAATGAACACAGTGTACTCTACCCAATTCCTTATTAGATACTTTACAGCTGTGAATCTTCTCTCAAGTAGCTGTTCCCAGTCTACTTTAACCAGATCCAGCTTTATTTTAATAAAATCTGACTTCTCCCAATTTAAAACACATTTTTATGCAGACCGTCTTTTTCCCATTCTGTAACAAACTTAAATTGTGTGGTGTTCTGGTTGCTATTGCTAAAATGCTCCTCTATTGTCACCTCAAACATCTATCCAACTTTGTTCCCCAGAATTAGGTGCAGCACTGTACCATCCCTTACTGGACAATCTACATCTTGATAGAGAAATCTCTCCTGGATACATTTAATCCCAATTAATGTTGGAGACATTGAAATCCTCGAATATAATTACCGTATTATTACACATCTCAGTAAATTCTTTACATATCCACTCCTCTATTTCCCATTGACTGGGGGCCCATAATATGCTCCCAGTGATGTGACTGCCTGCTCTTCATTCCTCAGCCCAACCCACAAAGTCTTATTTGGAGATCCTTCCAAGATATTGCCCTTCCTCATTGCAGTAAAAGTCTTCTGAATTAATAATGCAACAGCACCACCTCTTTCTCACCCTTCCCTGTCCTGCCTGATCCTGAGTTGTAAGTCCTGACCCTTGCTTAACCATGTCTGTGGTGGCAACAATATCACAATTCCACGTGTAAGTCTACTCCCTTAACCCAGCTGTCTTACCTTGAATACCCCCACCATTAACGTAGAGGCCATCCAGCCTTGCCGTACTCCCCTGAATCTCAACGTGATGAAGCGATTGAAGATGGTTGAGTTCAGGAAACTATCCTGCAGAGATGTCCTGCAACTGAGATGGGTGACCTCAAACAGCCATAACCATCTTGCTATGTGTCAAATCTGACTCCAAACAGTGGAGGGTTTTCCTTCTGATTCCCATTGATTCCAGTTATGTAAGGGCTCCTTGATGCCACACTCCGTCAAATGTGACCTAGATGTCCATAGGAGAGCAGAATTAGGCCATTCGGCCTATCAAGACTGATCTGCCTTTTGATCGTGGTAGATACGTTTCTCAACCGCATTCAGTTGTTTTCTGCCTGCAACCCTTGATCCCCTTACCAGTCAAGGCCTATCCATATCTCTGCCTTAAATACACTCATAGACTCCACTGCCTTCTGCAGCAATGACTTCCACAGATTCACCACGCTCTGGCTGAAGAAATTCCTCCTTGTCTCAGTTCTAAAGGGTTGTCCCTTCACTCTGACACTGTGTCCTCGGGTCCTAGTCTGTCGTACTGGTGGAAACGTCATCTCCACGTTCACTCTATCTCCAAACCTGTCACTATGCTTTTAGTTTCTATCAGATGTTGCCAGGGGCTGTTCATCTCACCTCTTGAATTCAGCTCTTATGTCCATGTTTGAACCAAAGCCAGAAAAAGGCCAGGAGCTGAGTGACCCTAATGGAACCTAAACTGGGTGTCACTGAGCAGGTTATTTTGAAGCCAGTGCTGCTCTGAAAGCTGTGTTGATGACACCCTTCATCACCTAGAGCTTGCTGATGTCGTCAAATAATTAGAGCAAAATCTTTCAGGAGTGAAATTAGGAAACGTTCTCTCATGAAAAGAGTGGTGAATGTTTGAAATAGCATTGATTGGTAGTGTGGCTACAGAGTGCTTGGATTGCTGAATGAAAAGACTACACAGTTTAGAAGTGAATCTGACACCATTTCTTTTCTTTCATAGCACGAAGTGTGCGCCAATAGCAGTAGTCCGCATTCTGGCCTCTTCCCAAGCAATAACAACACTCTCAGTGTCGACATCTATAAAGGGGTAAGTGTAATTGGATACAAAATTGACTTGACACTAAGAGACAGAGGGTGATGGTGGAGGGCTGCTCTTCAGACTGGAGGCCTGTGACCAGTAGCATTCCACAGGGATCGGTACTGGGTCCACTTTTGTTTGTCATTTATATAAATGATTGAGATGAGAATGTAGAAGGCATGGTTGGTAAGTTGACAATGACACCAACATTGGAGGTATAGTCAACAATGAAGAAGGTTCTCTAAGATTACAACGAGATCTTGATCAATTGGGTAATTGGGCTGAGGAGGGGCAGATGGAGTTTAGTTTGGGTAAATGTGAGGTATTGCATTTCTGTAAAACAAGCAAGGACGGCACTTATCCAATTAATGGTAGGGCCCTGGATAGTGTTGTAGAACAGAGAGACCTCAGGGTTCGGGCACATAATCCTTTGAAGTTTGCATCACAGGTAGACAGAGGGGGTTAAGAAGGTGTTTAACACACTTATTGCTCAGACCTTTGAGAATAGGAGTTGGGACATCACGTTGAGGTTGTCCAGGACATTGGTGAGGTCTCTTCTGGAGCACTGTGAGCAATTCTGGTCTCCCAGTTATAGAAAGGATATCATTAAATTGGAGAGGGTTCAGAAAAGATTTACCAGAATTTTGCCAGGAATGGAGGGTTTGAGTTATAAAAATAGGCTGGGACATTTTTCTCTAGAGCGTAGGAGGTTGAATGGTGACTTTATAGAGATTTATAAAATCATGAGAGGTATAGATAAGGTGAATAGCAAAATCTTTTCACTGAAGTGGGGAAGTTCAAAAGTAGGGGGCGTAATTTTAAGGTGAGAGGAGAAAAATTTAAAAAGGACATGAGGGTCAAATTTCTTTTACACAGAGAGTGGTTTGTGTGTGGAATGAACTGCCAGAGGAAGTTGTTATGGACCAGACCAGACTCCCTCAAAATATTTTAAGAAGGTAGCCTCCCCCTTAACTTTTTCTTATTTTAAAGGTAAATGTAAAATGGGTGTTCCCGATGTGATGTGACAGGTCAACCTACTTGACATTAAGCGAAACACAATCTATTTAAACACAATAGTTAAAATACAAACAAAAGAAAGATGAATTTAAAGTAACTTAATTACTGGAAAACTTAACCGAATACTAGTTCCAGAACCTATTACTAATTAACTGTTTCAATACAGTAAAATGCCATAAACCCAAAAAGGTAAATTTGGGCTCAGATTCTTACATGCGGTTTTCCAAACCAGGAGGAAACAACATCGAGAGATTTCAGAGAAAGTAGCAGCTCAGAATCATTAACTGAAGCTTCCAACTCTTCTGAGATAGCTTCAGACTGTTAAGGCTAAAAACAAAAGGAAGCCTGGTCTGTGAGAGCTGACCACTCTCTTTTTCAAGGTTTTCAAAAAAACAATCTGAAGGCCTCCTAAGCTATTTATGTATGCTGTTTCCAGTAGCCAGTCCTCTGCCTTTGTAACCTCTCTTCGAAAAAGCCCAGGACAAAATAACTTTTTTTTAAAGTAACAGCATTGTCATAAAGTGGTAGATGTGGGCACAGTTACAATATTTGAAAGACATTTGGATAAGCACGTGAGTAGGGAAGGTTTTGAAGGGGTAAGGGCCAAGTACAGACTAGTCGGGCTTGTTTACTTAAGGAACATGGCCAGCATGAACTGGGTTGGACCAAAGGGTCTGTTTCCATGCTGTATGACTCTATGATTCTTTGCCTGTGTGAAAGCCTTTGCAATTCTTTGTGAGTTTCTATGGGTGTTCCCAACTTTTCACAGACCTCGATAAGTCTTTGACTGATCTGTTATAATGGAGGTGGCAACAGAGTATTTAGAAAATCATAACATGATAAGAAAGAGTCAAAGCATATTAGTAAAAGAGAAGCCATGCTTGGAAAATCCATTCAAGTATTTCGAGGGCACAGCTAGCTAGAAGTGATCCGGTGGATCATCAGAAACTGCTCACTAAGGAATCAGACAATATCAGAGCTCACGAGATAATGTATTAACAGAGCTTGTAGATTGGGTAACAGCCTGAAAACAGAGAGTGAGAATAAAATCGGCCATTTTCAAGTTGTAACTAGGATCTAAACTCCATTGAGTACAGACCCGGAGTCCTCATATGACAGGCCCTTCATCCCTGGGATCATTCTTGTAAACCTCCTCTGAACCCCCTCCAATGCCAGCACATCCTGCCTTAGATACAGGGCCCAAAACTGCTGACAACATTCCAAATGCAATCTGACCAGAGCCTTATACAGCCTCAGCAGTACATCCCTGTTCTCTAGCACTCTCAAAATAACTGCACCTACCATGTCAGAGTGGGGGTCCTGAGAACCAGGCAATGACCAGCTGCAACAAAAGAGAATCTAACCTTCTCCCTTGGACATTCAGCAGTATTAACATAATCAAACCTCCCCACTATCATTATACTGGGGGTTAGAATTGACTAGAAACTGAAATGGACCAGGCATGTAAATAATATGGCTGCCAAAGCAATTTAGAGGCAATGTATTCAATGATGATTAACTCCCTTCCCGATGCCCCAAAGCCTGTCCACCATCTACAAAGCACAAGTCAGGAGTGTGATGGAATATTCCCCACTTGCCTGGATGGGTGCAGCTCCAACAACACTCAAGAAGCTTGACACCATCCAGGACAAAGCAGCTCCCGCTTGAGTGGCACCATATCCACAAGCATTTACTCCCTCCACCACTGGTGTTCAGTCACAGCAGTGTGTACCATCTACAGGATGCACTGCAGAAATTCACCAAAGATCCTTCCAAACCCACGACCACTTATATCTCCAAGGACGAGTGCAGCAGGTACACAGGAACACCACCCCCTGCAAGTTCCCCTCCAAGTCACTCACCAGCCTGACTTGGAAATATATCGCCGTTCCTTCAGTGTCACTGGGTCACAATCCTCCCTCAGGGCATTGTGGCTCTACCTTTAGCATGTGGACTGCAGCAGATGGAGAAGGCAGCTCAACATCACCTTCTCAAGACCTTCAGCCCACCAAGTCTGCACCAGCACATGATGATACTTTTATTTCCTAAAGGGAATTAGTGAACTACATGGGTTTTTCCCCAACAATTAATTGGTCATCATTAGACTCTTAATTTCAGATGTTTTAATTGTTGAATTCAAATTCCACCATCTGCTGTGGCGGTTTTTGAACCCATCATCTCCCCATCGTTTATTCGTTGGGTATCATTTATACCTCAGCTATTCCCTTTGCCTCCACAAGAAGATCTCATTTTTGATCCATCCTTTTACTGTTGCTGTGTTTATAAAATAGCTTCGGGTTCCTTTTAATGTTCGGCACAAATGTATTCTTACCCTTTCTTTACTGCTCTTATTCCATTCTTAAGTCTCTTCTGTACACACCCTACTCAGTTTGTTCTTCTATTGCGTTATGAACCTGACACGTCTCATCAGCCTCATTTTCCTGTTTCATTTCAATCTGTGCATTTTCAAAATCTGCACAGCTTTACCTGTGCCTGACTTTCCTTACCAGCTTTCAAGAACATGTCCACCCTGGACCTCAGTTACTTTCTCTTCACTGGTCTCAAATCACTCATTTTCTTGTTGGTTTTTTGTTCTAATCCACCTGAGTCGGCTCCATTTTCAGATCAGATCACTGAAGGTTGCTCGCCCCAGTTTGGTATTTTCACATTCGGCCAGCCGTTATACTTTTCTCTAACTATTCTTGGCCTAATGATATTCTGGTCACTGTTCCTTGAACTGTCTCCTGCTGAAGTATACTCCACACAGAGGGTGGTGCTTATATGGAATGGGCTGCTGGAGAAAGTGGTTGAGGCGGGTACAATAGCAACATTTAAAAAACATTTGGATAGGTACATGGATGGGAAGGGTTTTGAGGGATATATGGACCAAATGTGGGCAGTTGGAACTAGCTGAGCGGGTACCATGGTCAGCATGGACCAGTTTGGGCCGAAGGGCCTGTTTCCATGCTGTATTAATCTATGACTCCAATTTTCCCACTTCTTCCCGACAACTTAGGAAATTAGGAACAGGAGCAGGCCATTCAGCCCCTCGAGCCTGTTCTAGTATTCAATGTGGTCATTTCCGATACGTTGCTGAACTCCATAGACATGCCTTTGACCCATATCCCTTAATACCTTTTGCTTAATGCTAAAAACGCTCTCTCAGATTTAAAGCTAACAACTGATTCAGCATCCACTGCCTTTTGTGGGCGAGTTTAAAACCTCTACTGCCCGCTGTATGTCGAAGTGCTTCCTACCATCTCTCTTGAACAGTCTGGCCCTAATTCTCAGACTCTGCCGCTTAGTTCTAGAACCCCAGACCAGTGGAAACAGTTTATCTTTATCTGTCCTGTCAGTATCTTGAAGGTTTGAATCTTCACCTTGTAAGGTCTAAAGAACCAGATCTAACAATTGGGCTGGAAACATCAAACTCCTACAGTGTGGGGGCAGGCCATTCAGCCCATCAAGCCTCCACCAACCATCTGAAGAGCATCTCACCTAGACCCACCCCCGACTCTATCTCTATATTTCCCCATGGCTAACCTACCTAGCCTGCACACCATTGAACTATGAGAGGAAAAACCACACAGATACAGGGAGAACATGCAAACTCCACAGTCATCTAAAGGTGGAATTGAACCCAGGACCCCGGCGCTGTGAGGCAGCAGTGCTAACCACCGAGCCACCGTGATTAAGTGCATGTTTCAAGTATAACCTGAAATAGAGGCAGACTCCTGTGGTTACTCAGAAAGGAAAACAAAGCACTGGAGGAACTCAGCAGGGCCTGTGCAGAGAGAAACAGAGTTCTGAGGAAGGGTCACTGGACTCAAAACATAAACTCAGTTTCTCTCTCCACAGGCGGCACGGTGGCTCAGCGGTTAGCACTGCAGCCTCACAGCGCCAGGGACCCAGGTTCAATTCCAGCCTCGGGCGACTGTCTGTGCAGAGTTTGCACATTCTCCCCGTGTCTGCGTGGGTTTCCTCCGGGTGCTCCGGTTTCCTCCCACAGTCCAAAGGTGTGCAGGCTCGGTGGATCAGCCATGCTAAATTGCCTGTAGTGTTCAGGGGTGTGTGGGTTATAGGGGGATGGGTCTGGGTGGGATGCTTCAAGGGGTGGTGTGGACTTGTTGGGCCGAAGGGCCTGTTTCCACACTGTAGGGAATCTAATCTAATCTTAAAAAAAAACAGGTGCTGCCAGACCTCCTGAGGTTCTCCAGCTCTCTTTCATGTATTACTTCCCCTCTTTATATGTAAACTGCCCTTATTCCAGTCTATATTAAGACACTTGAAGAACCTCATTATCTCTGCTCTGTAGTTGTAGCATTTTTAGTAATTTGATTGCAAATGTGATCCTCTATCTCTCTCCACTCTTTGGTGGCATTTACTATATACTCTATACATTGTCTGGGTTTTTCTCGGTAGAGATAGTCTTCACTGGGTTACACAAGTGTTTTGAGTCTTGGCTGGTCTTAAAAAATGTGATTTACAAATCTTCACATGTTGTACTGAGCCTTATTATACTTTATAACTTTTTAAAAGTCCACGCAGATGACCTTATTAAGATAACTTTTTATGGGTACAAATGGGGTGACCAGTGGAGTGTCGCTCGCTCAGAGACAGTTAGACATCAACTGTATTGATGTGAGCACGAGAGTCACATATAGGACAATCCAAGTCAGAAAAGCAGATTTTCTTCTGTAAAGAACATTAAAAACAGTTGATAATAAAATGTGAGGCTGGATGAACACAGCAGGCCAAGCAGCATCTCAGGAGCACAAAAGCTGATGTTTCGGGCCTAGACCCTTCATCAGAGAGGGGGATGGGGAGAGGGAACTGGAATAAATAGGGAGAGAGGGGGAGGCGGACCGAAGATGGAGGGAAAAGAAGATAGGTGGAGAGGAGAGTATAGGTGGGGAGGTAGGGAGGGGATAGGTCAGTCCAGGGAATACGGACAGGTCAAGGAGGTGGGATGAGGTTAGTAGGTAGGAAATGGAGGTGTGGCTTGAGGTGGGAGGAAGGGATGGGTGAGAGGAAGAACAGGTTAGGGAGGCAGAGACAGGCTGGACTGGTTTTGGGATGCAGTGGGTGGAGGGGAAGAGCTGGGCTGGTTGTGTGGTGCAGTGGGGGGAGGGGACGAACTGGACTGGTTTAGGGATGCAGTTGGGGAAGGGGAGATTTTGAAACTGGTGAAGTCCACATTGATACCATTAGGCTGCAGCGTTCCCAGGCGGAATATGAGTTGCTGTTCCTGCAACCTTCGGGTGGCATCATTGTGGCACTGCAGGAGGCCCATGATGGATATGTCATCTAAAGAATGGGAGGGGGAGTGGAAATGGTTTGCGACTGGGAGGTGCAGTTGTTTGTTGCGAACTGAGCGGAGGTGTTCTGCAAAGCGGTCTCCAAGCCTCCGCTTGGTTTCCCCAATGTAGAGGAAGCCACACCGGGTACAGTGGATGCAGTATACCACATTGGCAGATGTGCAGGTGAACCTCTGCTTAATGTGGAATGTCATCTTGGGGCCTGGGATAGGGGTGAGGGAGGAGGTGTGGGGGCAAGTGTAGCATTTTCTGCAGTTGCAGGGGAAAACAGTTGGATTTTTAACAAAAGCCCAAGAACTTCATGCCAACATTTTATTTCAAGGTTTTTCTTTGAACCAAATTCAAATTCTCAACCGATCATGGGTGAGATTCGATCTCCCATTCTCCGGACTCATAACTAGCATACAATTACACCCACTTACCACCAGAAAGTACTTTGATTTCAGTCAGTGGTAATTGACAGCATTCACACTCAGCAACCTGTCTGTTGTCTTTCCCTCAGGGCGTTGTGTTGGGCTGTTACTTTGGTCCTGCTGCTCTCTACATCTGGGCCATTGGCATCCTAGCTGCAGGCCAGAGTTCGACCATGTCGGGGACATATACTGGACAATTTGTCATGGAGGTAATCCTTGCTTTACGACCTTCTTTGTGCTCTGCTAGTCTTTAAAGCGCAAGGGAAGCAATTCTAGTGCTGGAGCAAATGTAGAGAAGAGCCATGCAATTGACTCCTGTTTCAGGGATCTGGATTACATGGAGAGATTGAGGCTGCTCAACCAGCAAAGCAGGAGACTCAAAGAAACAAGACATTAAACAGGATAGAGCAATGGAGCCTTACTAACAAGGAAAAGGCCCTTCGGCCCATTGTGCCCACATCATGCCCACATTAGTCGCCACAATTTAATATATTCCAGTCCCAATTTCCAACACTTGGCCAATAGCCTTGTTTGCTATGGCATTTCAAATGCTCATCTAAATCGTTCCGAAATGTCTTGAGGGTTTCCGTCCCCACAGCCCTTTCTGGCAGTGAGCTCCAGATTCCCACTACCCTCCAGTGAAAAACTGTTTCCTCAAATCCCCCTCTCAACCTCCTGCTCCTTGCCTTAAAACTGTGCCCCTGAATATTGACCCTTCTGCTGAGGGGAAAGGTTTCTGAAGTTGTGGACTTGCTCACCGAGCCTGTGTGTTTGATTACAGACGTTTCGTCACCGTGCTGGGTAACACCGTCAGTGCACCTCTGGTGAAGTGTTGGTGTTCTGTCCCATTTGTTATTTATATGCCTCGGTTTGCTGGGGTGGTTGGAGTCACTTCCAGTTCGGTTTTTCAGTGGTTTGTACACAGGGTCTAACTCAATCTGTTTGTTGATGGAGTTTGGTTGCTCTCTATCTATCCTGTCTGTTCCCCTCAGAACTTTGTACCCCTCAACCAGGTTGTCCCCTGAGCCTTCTCTGTTCTCAGGAGAACAACCCCAGCCAATCGAGCCCCTCTTTATCGCTGAATCAGTCCAGCCCATGCAATATCCTGATGTGTCTCCTCTGCACACCGTCCAGTACAGTCACATTCTTCCTGTAGTGTGGTGGCCAGAACTGCACACTGGACACCAGCTCTGGTATAACTAACATTATATACAGCCCCATCATAACCTCCCTGCTCTTGTAAATAAAAGCCAAAAGAACTGCGGATGCTGTGAATCAGGAACAAAAACAAAGTTGCTGGAAAAACTCAGCGGGTCTGGTAGCATCTGTGAAGGAAAAAGGAGAGTTAACGTTTTGGGTCCGGTGACCCTTCCTCAAAACGTTAACTGTTTTTTCCATCACAGATGCAGCCAGACCTGCTGAGTTTTTCCAGAAACTTTGAATACAAGATCAGGGAGAAAAAAAAACAATGTCTCAACTAATAAAGGTAAGTACGCCATATGCCTTCTTAACCACCTCATCTACCTGTCCTGCTGCTTTCAACAACCTACGGACATGAACTCCAAGGTCCCTCTGATCCTCAGTACTTCCTACAGCCCTGCCATTCAATGTGTTCTCGCTTTGTTAGGTAGGACAACACTGGAGTATTGCTTCAATGTGCATCACAGCTGTGGGACCATTATAGTCATACAGCATAGGAATAGACCCCTCGGTCCAACCAGTCCATGCCAACCATAATCCCAAACTAAACTAGTCTCACCTGCCTGTACTTGGCCCATATCCCTCCAAACTTTCCCTATCACGAACTTAGCCAAATGTCTTTTAAATGTTGTAACTGTAGTCATCCACCACTTCCTCTGAAAGTTCATTCCACACACAGACCACTCTGTTTAAAAGAAAAGAGTTGCCCCTCATGTCTTTTATAAACTTCTCTCCTCTCACTTTAAAAATATGCGCCCTAGCCTTGAACTTCCTCGCCCTAGGGAAAAGATACCAGCCATTTACCTAATCGATACCCATCATAACTTTATAAAACTCTAGAAGGTCACTCCTCAGTCTACTATGCTCCAGTGAAAAAGCTCCCAACCTATCCAGCCTCTCCTTTTCCCTCAAACCTTCCACTCCCAGCAACTTGCTGGTAAATCTCTTCTGAACTCTCTCCACCTTAGTAATATGCTTCCCGTAACAGGATGAGCAGAACTAAGGTTCAAACCAGTTAAAAGACACATTTTGCAGTAAGTAGGATGGAAAGCCACTGCATAAGGCCAAAGTAAGAAGGTAAAATCATTTAGGACTCAACCTGGATCCTGTGATGTCATTTTCTGAGCTGATGCACTCAAAGAGGCCAGTAGTGTGTGGTTCTCCTGCACACGTTCACAAAACATGGATGGCCAGTCACACCTTAGAGATGAAAGAGTGATCAGAAATTCTGACCAGTCCCAATGTGAAGTGAATCTGCCTTTCGTTTCTCCAATGCTGACCTGTATTCCTGGTTTAATTTGAGATTGTACTTTGTACTTTGTTTCTTCCTGTGTTAAGAATACTGACTTTAATTTCGCCTTAAGATAACAAGGTGTAGAGTTGGATGAACACAGCAGGCCAGGCAGCATCTTAGGAGCGCAAAAGCTGACGTTTCGGGCCTAGGCTCTTCATCAGAAAAGGGGGATGGGGAGAGGGTTCTGAAATAAATAGGGAGAGAGGGGGAGGCGGACCGAAGATGGATAGAGGAGAAGATAGGTGGAGAGGAGACAGACAGGTCAAAGAGGCAGGTCTAGAGCCAGTAAAGGTGAGTGTAGGTGGGGAAGTAGGGAGGGGATAGGTCAGTCCGGGGAAGATGGACAGGTCAAGGGGGCGGGACGAGGTTAGTAGTTAGGAGATGGGGGTGTGGCTTGAGGTGGGAGGAGGGGATAGGTGAGAGGAAGAACAGGTTAGAGAGGCGGGGATGAGCTGTGCTGGTTTTGGGATGCGGTAGGGGGAGGGAAGATTTTGAAGCTTGTGAAATCCACATTGATACCATTGGGCTGTAGGGTTCCCAAGCGGAATATGAGTTGCTGTTCCTGCAACCTTCGGGTGGCATCATTGTGGCACTGCAGGATGCCCATGATGGACATGTCATCTAAGGAATGGGAGGGGGAGTTGAAATGGCTCGTGACTGGGAGGTGCAGTTGTTTATTGCAAACCAAATGTAGGTGTTCTGCAAAGCGGTCCCCAAGCCTCCGCTTGGTTTCCCCAATGTAGAGGAAGCCACAATGGGCACAGCGGATGCAGTACACCACATTGTGCAGGTGAACATCTGTTTGATGTGGAAAGTCTTCTTGGGGCCTGGGATGTGTGAGGGAGGAGGTGTGGGGGCAAGTGTAGCACTTCCTGTGGTTGCAGGGGAAGGTGCCAGGGGTGGGGGGTTTGGAGGAGAGTGTGGAGTGGACAAGGGAGTCATGGAGAGAGTGGTCTCTCCGGAAAGCAGACAGGGGTGGGGATGGAAAAATGTCTTGGGTGGTGGGGTCCGATTGCAGATGGCAGAAGTGTCGGAGGATGATGCGTTGGATCCAGAGGTTGGTGGGGTGGTATGTGAGGACGAGGGTGATTCTCTTTTGGCGGTTTTTGTGGGAACAGGGTGTGAGGGAAGAGTTGAGGGGAAATGCGGGATTCACGGTCAATGGTGTTCTCGACCACTGCGAGGAGAAAGTTGCGGTCCTTGAAAAACGAGGACATCTGGGATGTACGGAAGTGGAATGCCTCATCCTGGGAGAAGATGTGGCTGAGGCAAAGGAGTTGGGAATAGGGGATGGAATTTTTGCAGGAAGGTAGGTGGGAGGAGGTGTATTCTCGGTAGCTGTGGAAGTCGGTGGGTTTGAAATGGATATCGGTTTCTGGGTGGTTGCCTGAGATGGAGACAGAGAGGTCCAGGAAGGGGAGGGATGTGTTGGAGATGGTCCAGGTGAACTTGAGTTTGGGGTGGAAGGTGTTGGTGAAGTGGATGAACTGTTCTAGCTCCTCTTGGGAGCACAAAGCGGCGCTGATATAGTCATCAATGTAACGGAGGAAGAGGTGGGATTTAGAGCCCGTGTAGCTATGGTTCGCCTCACGTCCCTCAAGGAAAGCTCCTGCCCTTTCGGGGCTTTTGGTGGCAGTTTATCACCACACGACAGGAAACTCTCGCAGTGGGCCAGACATCAGGAATAGTCATCCAACTGATCCAACTCTCACTCGAGCAGCTTGCACACAAAGCTTGTCTCTGACACCTCAGAAATCCCAGTTTCTAGCAATTGGCCCATTGCCTTTGTATGCCTTGGCATTGCAATTGCACATTGAAATTTTTCTTCAATGTGATGAGAGTTTCTTCCTCCCCCACCCTTTGAGACAGTCAGTTCCAGATTGCCACCACCCTCTGAGTAAAATAGGTTTTCCCCACATTCCCTCAAAACATCCTTCCCCTTGCCTTCAATTTGTGGCTCCTGTTCAACGATCTCTCCAGCAAGGGGTAAAGCACCTTCCTGAGCACCCAATCTCTGTTGATGGGAAACATCCTGGTAAATCTCCTGTGCCCCACACCAGGCAACATCCAGATAAATCCCCTCTGCTCCAGACCAGGCAACATCCTGGTAAATCCCCTCTGCTCCAGACCAGGCAACATCTTGGTAAATCTCCTCTGCTCCACGCCAGGCAACATCCTGGTAAATCTCCTCTGCTCCAGACCAGGCAACATCCTGGTAAATCTCCCTCTGCACCTTCTCCAGTGCAGTTTCATCCCTCCTATGATGTGGATTCCAGAACTACACACAACACTCCAACTGCGCCCTCACCAACATTTTGGATGATTCCAGCACAATCTTCCTGCTCTTGCACCGTCGGCCTTGACCTTCTCAAGGGCTACAAGGGACGGGCAATAAACGCTGGCCCAATCCATGACAGCCACATCCCATGAAGGAATTTTTAAGAAGAGACCATCTGAGGTGTTGTCTTTTGGATGAGACATGAAACTAAGGTGCCCTCTATCCTCTTGGATGGATCGATTCGTAGTATTATTTTGAAGAAGGGCGGGGGCTTATCGCCTGCTCTCCTGGAAATTATTATCCTTCAACTCAGTCCACACAATCCATTTGTTTGGTCATGGTCACATTGATGGTTGTAGGCACATTGGCTGTTGCTCTTCCTATGTTAGTAGAGTTACTAAACCTCAATAGTGCATAAGTTGAGCAATTGCGCAGGGGTATGGAACAGTTTCATTTCCACAACATTAAGTGTCCCTACTATGCAGCTCATAGAGTCATCGCGTTTTTGTTTCCAAGGAGTGTTAGGGACAGGCAAGTAACAATGGCCAGCTAGCAAAGTGGCCATCCTGTGAAATTATTTTTGAAAGCTCCTTTAGTAATTTCCAGATCCTACGGATTAAGAAATTAGCACCTTGAGGAGGCCCTGTCTGTTTTTTTTTAATGACCCGTAGGCACTGAAACTAGGGAAAGATCAAAGTGTCTTCTTTGGTTTCTCTTTCGCAGGGTTTCTTGAACCTCAAGTGGTCTCGTTTCACGCGTGTGGTCTTCACACGGACAATTGCGATTACCCCCACATTATTGGTGGCTGTTTTCCAAACTGTGGACACATTGACAGGAATGAATGACTTGCTGAATGTTCTGATGAGTTTGCAGGTAAGGAGCTGTTTTTGCCTTTAAGAGACTTGACCTTTAAGACCTGGAGGTGCTGTGTGTACACAGCGTTGGGACTCCGCATGCCCAGCAGTCTGACTAGAGTGTGCAGGCTGTGCGAACACAAATCGGTCACCCTTTTGTCAGGAGAAACAGAAACGGCTGGAAATGTTCAACAGTTCTGGCAACATCTGTGGAAAGAAATCAGAGTTAACCCTACCTCAGATGTGATGGCAGTTCAGAAAATGTCAGTTGATGTGCAGAAGATGGGGGGTTGTGTAGGGAGTGAACGATAAGTGAGGATCGAGCCTAAAGAGATGGAAGAAGAGTTGGACAGACAAGGAAGTGGATAACAATCTGGTTGGGAGGGTGAATAGCTGTTCATGGGGACAGTTCGTGGCTAGCAATAGGTGATGTGTAATAGCAGACCATGTGATAACAAGACCTGGTGTGTGGGGTAGGGGTAAGGACATGGGAGAAGGTCCCTCAAATGCTAAAGTTGTTGAACTTGGAGTCCAGAGGGCTGTAGTGTTCCCCAGTGGAAAATGAGGTGCTGCTCCTGCAGCTTGCACTGAGCTGTGCTGGAGCACTGCAGTAAGCCTGAGGCAGAGATGTTGGCCAGGGAACAGGGTGGTGTGTTGAAATGGCAGGCAACGGAAGCTTGAGGTCTTTTGTCTTGTGCCCTGTTGTAATGTTTGTTTTATAACTTGCAATCTACTTGGCTTCTTAAATAAATCAGACCACGGAGTTAACCAGCGCCTGATGTCTCATTGACTATTAGACCAATATCAATGACATGACAGTTTGAACAGTAGTTCATACATAGCAAAGCAATTTTGTTTGGACATTTCGCATCTGCAAACATTGTGCTGTATCTCTATGCCAATAAATAGGCAGTTTGGATCGCCAATCATAGCAGCCCAGAGTAGACAATAACATCTCTAGCTCCTGGCAGGTGTTGTGGTGATCTAGAGCTCCAAGTGAATGTTCTGGGGATATGATGGAATTCAAGTCCCACCATAGCAGGCACTCAAGAATCTTGACCCCATCCAGGACAAAGCAGCCCCCGTTTGATTGGCACCACATCCACAAACATCCCACTCCCTCCACCACCGACACTCAGTAACAGCAGTGTGTACCATCTACAAGATGCACTGCAGAAATTCACCAAAGATCCTCAGGCACCACCTTCCAAACCCACAACCACTTCCATCTAGAAGGACAAGGGCAGCAGATACATGGGAACACCACCCCCTGGAAGTTCCCCTCCAAGCCACTCACCATCCTGACTTGGAAATATATCACTGTTCCTTCAGTGTCACTGGGTCAAAATCCTGCCGTTCCCTCCTAAGGGCATCGTGGGTCAACCTACAGCACATGGACTGCAACAGTTCAAGAAGGCAGCTCATTCCCACCTTCTCAAGGGCGCAGTGACACCATAGTTGGCACTGCTGCCTCACAGCAGCAGGGATGTGTGTTGGATTCCACTCTCTGGTGACTGTCTGTATGGAGTTCACACACATGCTCCCCCTGTCTTTGTGGGTTTCCTCAGGGTGGTCCAGTTTCCCCCCACAGTCCAAAGATGTGCAGGTTAGAGTGGATTGATCATGCTAAATTACCCCATAGAGTCCAGGGATGTGCAGGCTAAGTGGATTAGCCATGGGGAATGCAGGGTTACAGGGATAGAATAGGGGGTGGGCCTGGGCAGGATGATCTTTGGAGGGCTGGAGTGACTTGATGGGCTGAATGGCCTGCTTCCACTCCATAGGAAACAAGGGATGGGTAATAAATGCTGGCCCAGCTAGCGACGCCCATGTTCCACAAGTGAATTAAAAAAAGAATTGGTGGTCTTGTAACAACTGTCAATCATTGTAAAAGCCCACCTGGTTCCTTCAGAGAAGGAAATCTGCCATCCTTACCTGGTCTGGTCTACATGTGACTCCAGGTCCACAGCGACCTGACTGGTCATTTTCTGTTTACATGGGGAGAGGTGGGGGCTAGGTGGTATTGTCAGCATAGATCAAGACATGGAGAGCAGCAGATCAATACTACCTCAGAGATAGTAAGACCTGCCGATGCTGCAGTCAGAGATAACACAGTGTTGAGCTGGAGGAACACAGCGGGCCGGGCAGCAAGAGAGCAGCAGGAAAGGTGACATTTCGGGTCGGGACCCACATTTCTGATGAAGGGTCCCACCTGAAACGTCAACTTTCCTGCACCTCTGATGTTGCCTGGCCCGCTGTGTTCCTCCAGCTCTACACCGTGTTATCTAGATCAATACTAACCCTGGCTGCATATTTGCACATGCACAGAGCTCCCCTGTTATCCTCACCAGCACTGTTACCTTCAGGGAGCTAAAATTCCTCGCACGATACATTCACAGCTCCCAGGCAGGCAGCCTGGAATGTCACACTTTCCAGCCCTCATGCCTCTCCCCAGTAAGCCTGCTTTCCCTAGGCTGGGCAGACATGCCCCCTCCCCGAGTCAGTGCCTTTGTAGGGACTCTATTTCCCCTCCTGCCCCCTTGATCATCCTCCATTGCTGTGTATTAAGTTCCATGAAGACAGGGGAGACTGAAGCATTAAACAGCTAGAGCTTTACGATGGAGGTGTTCGGTCTATAGGCAGCAAAGTTAGACTGAGCCTGTTTCCTGCCCAAAAACGGCCAATGGCATCTTTGTCATGTCACGTGATCTCACTCCTTTAAGTGACAGTCTGCCATGCTTTTGCAAATGCACAACAGCGCGCAAATTGAAGTTCCCAAAACGCAATATCGATCATTGCTGAAATAGACAATTCGCTCCAAAGTCCAGTCAGGATAGAACCTCGCCTGCAGGCCGGGTGCAAAAAGAAGAGGATGTATGGTCCGCTCGCAAAATCACGGCATTCTACTGGCGCCGAAGGGGGCCATTCAGCCCATCATGCCCTGCACTGGTTCTCTCCCTTAATCCCAATCCCTGTGCACCATATCCATCCAGCGCCCCTCCTGAAGGCCTCAACTTGCCACATTCTTGCCCAATACGTGACCAGGAAGGGGAACGTGATTCTGGTGAGCCGGCCCCTTCATGAGCCCATGTGACGTGTAAAAAAACAAAAGGGCTAGATGCCACGCTCCCCGGCAAGACACTTGACCCGCCTTCAGCGTTCCGAATCGTAAAGTCTCACCTCGCTGCCGGCAACCCGCCCTCTCGCGCGATTCCAACCCCTTTCCCACCTTGTTCCCTGCAAGCCCACCCCATTCCTCATCCCCAACCTTCACCTCCACCCCTGGGAGCCTCCGTCCACTATTACCCCTGTCAAAATCCCAGAGAAGGTTACAAACTGGTTTCGGGAAGTTCATTTTACCGGAGATAAAACAAGTAACAGGATGCTTCATGGAACCATACAGTACAGAATAGGTCCTTCAGCCTACCTGGAGTCTGGACTGCCAAAAATATATTTCGAGAGCTCAATGCAAGCATCAAGAGAGTGAATAAAGTAGTTAAAAGAGGATGGTGATGTTAAGCATCCCATTTTTCAGTCATTCTGAATTGTCCTCGTACATGACCATGACTCAGGGCTACAGAATGGGTCAGCGTGAATTTCCTGGTGATTTTGCTGCCATTTTGATTTGTTTGCATGGTGCCCGCAACTTCTCGTCCACCAGCCCCTGCACTCCCCCAGCCCCCTCAGTTCAGGGAGAATTACCCTCTATCTTTGTGCTTCAGAGGAAGAAAAGCTCGACGCTGAATTGATACTCACTCACAAAGGTGCAGCTAAGTCCTCTCCTCCCACTATGCCACTTTCTCACTTTGTTTGCCTGTTTCCTTTAGAAATAAGCAATCATTTCCTGCTCTCGCCCTTCATGCCAACTTGTTCATGGAACGTGGGCATCACTGGCAAGGCCGACATTTGTGTCCACCCCAACTTGCCCTGGTGCAGTGGTGAGCAGCCTTCATGACACTTTTCTCCTTCTGAGGATATCCTCCATTATAATGCCAGGGGTGGCTCAGTGGGTAGCACTGCTGCCCCACAGCGCCAGGGACATGGGTTCGTTTCCACCCTCGGACAGCTGTCTGTGTGGAGTTTGCGCATTCTCCTCATGTTTGAGTCGGTTTGCTCCGGTTTCCTCCCACAGCCCAGAGATGTGCAGGCTTGATGGATTAGCCATGGCGAATGCAGGGACAGGGGAGCGATGCGGTTGGGTCCAGGTGCGAAGCCCTTTAGAGGGTCAGTGTGGACTCAATAGGCCAATGGCCTGCTTCCACACTGTACAGATTTCATGTTGACCCTTCTTCAGCTGAGAACAGCCTGTTGCCTTCAAGGGGAATTGCCACATCTCGCTCTCTTGTGACCTTAAGTTCTATGTCCATGCCCTTGTATCCAATGAATGCAACAATATATAGCATCATCAAAAAACAAAGAACTGGACGTGCTGTAAATCTAAAACAAGAACAGCAAGTTCTAAAGAAACTCAGCAGGTCTGGCAGCATTTGTGGAGAGTGAAACAAAGTTAGCATGTCGAGTCTGGTATCACTCTTCTTCTGACAGGAGCTGGGGAAAGGTGATATTTACACTGAAGACAATGGGTGGATGGGAAAGGACTAAGTGGTGAAGTGGATATAGAGCCCAAGGGCCCACAACACCACTCAACAATGTGGAAAATCGCCCAGCTCTGTCCTACACATAAAAAGCAGGACAAATCCAATTCAGCTAATAACCAGCCCATCAGTCTATTTAGTTAAATCATTTATTGTCATATGTATCCAATGTAAAAATAGAGTGAAAATTTCGCTGAACATATATGGCGCCATTCACACTAACTTAGAATAAGATAGGAAGGAAAAAGACAACAAAAGAGAGCCCAACTTTCCTTTCCATGGCTGCAGTCCAGTTCCGGGCTTTCCAGCCTTCACTATATCTCCATCAGAGTCCCCCTCTCACAGCCACTGTCTGACTGTCCCCCTCTCACCGTCACTGCCTCACTGTCCACCTCTCACAGTCCACCTCTCACAGTCCACCTCTCACCATCCCTCTCTCACCGTCACTGCCTCACTGTCCCCCTCTCACTGTCACTGCCTCACTGTCACTGTCAACCTGTCCCCTTCTCACTGTCACTGTCCCACCGTCCCCCTCTCACAGCCACTGTCCGACTGTCCCCCTCTCACTGTCACTGTCTCACCGTCACTGTCTCACTGACCCCCTCTCACTGTCACTGTCCCACTGTCCCCCTCTCACTGTCACTGTCCCACCGTCCCCCTCTCACAGCCACTGTCCGACCATCCCCCTCTCACAGCTACTGTCCGACTGTCCCTCTCTCACCGTCACTGCCTCACTGACCCCCTCTCACCGTCACTGCCTCACTGTCCCCCTCTCACAGCCACTGTCCGACTGTCCCCCTCTCACCGTCACTGCCTCACCACCCACCTCTCAGTCCACCTCTCACCGTCCCTCTCTCACCGTCCCTCTCTCACCGTCCCTCTCTCACCGTCACTGCCTCACCGTCACTGCCTCACCGTCCCCCTCTCACTGTCACTGCCTCACTGTCACTGTCAACCTGTCCCCTTCTCACTGTCACTGTCCCACCGTCCCCCCTCTCACAGCCACTGTCCGACTGTCCCCCTCTCACTGTCACTGTCTCACCGTCACTGTCTCACTGACCCCCTCTCACTGTCACTGTCCCACTGTCCCCCTCTCACTGTCACTGTCCCACCGTCCCCCTCTCACAGCCACTGTCCGACCATCCCCCTCTCACAGCTACTGTCCGACTGTCCCTCTCTCACCGTCACTGCCTCACTGACCCCCTCTCACCGTCACTGCCTCACTGTCCCCCTCTCACAGCCACTGTCCGACTGTCCCCCTCTCACCGTCACTGCCTCACCACCCACCTCTCAGTCCACCTCTCACCGTCCCTCTCTCACCGTCCCTCTCTCACCGTCCCTCTCTCACCGTCACTGCCTCACCGTCACTGCCTCACCGTCCCCCTCTCACCGTCACTGCCTCACTGTCCACCTCTCACCGTCCCTCTCTCACCGTCCCTCTCTCACCGTCACTGCCTCACTGTCCCCCTCTCACCGTCACTGCCTCACTGTCCCCCTCTCACAGCTACTGTCCGACTGTCCCTCTCTCACCGTCACTGCCTCACTGACCCCCTCTCACCGTCACTGCCTCACTGTCCCCCTCTCACAGCCACTGTCCGACTGTCCCCCTCTCACCGTCACTGCCTCACCACCCACCTCTCAGTCCACCTCTCACCGTCCCTCTCTCACCGTCCCTCTCTCACCGTCCCTCTCTCACCGTCACTGCCTCACCGTCACTGCCTCACCGTCCCCATCTCACCGTCACTGCCTCGCCGCCCCCTCTCACCGTCACTGCCTCACTGTCCACCTCTCACCGTCCCTCTCTCACCGTCCCTCTCTCACCGTCACTGCCTCACCGTCCCCCTCTCACCGTCACTGCCTCACTGTCCACCTCTCACCGTCCCTCTCTCACCGTCCCTCTCTCACCGTCACTGCCTCGCTGTCCCCCTCTCACTGTCACTGCCTCACTGTCCCCCTCTCACAGCCACTGTCCGACTGTCCCCCTCTCACCGTCACTGCCTCACTGTCCCCCTCTCACAGCTACTGTCCGACTGTCCCTCTCTCACCGTCACTGCCTCACTGACCCCCTCTCACCGTCACTGCCTCACTGTCCCCCTCTCACAGCCACTGTCCGACTGTCCCCCTCTCACCGTCACTGCCTCACCACCCACCTCTCAGTCCACCTCTCACCGTCCCTCTCTCACCGTCCCTCTCTCACCGTCCCTCTCTCACCGTCACTGCCTCACCGTCACTGCCTCACCGTCCCCGTCTCACCGTCACTGCCTCGCCGCCCCCTCTCACCGTCACTGCCTCACTGTCCACCTCTCACCGTCCCTCTCTCACCGTCCCTCTCTCACCGTCACTGCCTCACCGTCCCCCTCTCACAGCCACTGTCCAACTTT
The DNA here is from genome assembly GCF_030684315.1 of Stegostoma tigrinum. Lineage (NCBI taxonomy): Eukaryota > Metazoa > Chordata > Chondrichthyes > Orectolobiformes > Stegostomatidae > Stegostoma > Stegostoma tigrinum. The sequence continues at coordinate 4,639,391 of NC_081404.1, read as the reverse complement.
CCCCCTCTCACTGTCACTGCCTCACCGTCCACCTCTCACAGTCCACCTCTCACCATCCACCTCTCACCGTCCCTCTCTCACCATCATTGCCTCACCGTCACTATCTCACAGACACTGTCCCACCATCCCCCTCTCACTGTCACTGCCTCACCGTCCCCCTCTCACTGTCACTGCCTCACTGTCCCCCTCTCACTGTCACTGCCTCACCGTCCCCCTCTCACTGTCACTGCCTCACTGTCCCCCTCTCACTGTCACTGCCTCACCGTCCCCCTCTCACTGTCACTGCCTCACTGTCCCCCTCTCACTGTCACTGCCTCACTGTCCCCCTCTCACTGTCACTGCCTCACCGTCCCCCTCTCACTGTCACTGCCTCACTGTCCCCCTCTCACTGTCACTGCCTCACTGTCCCCCTCTCACTGTCACTGTCTCACCATCACTGCCTCACCGTCCCCCTCTCACCGTCACTGCCTCACCATCCCCCTCTCACCATCACTGCCTCACCGTCCCCCTCTCACAGTCACTGCCTCACCATCCCCCTCTCACCATCACTGCCTCACCGTCACTGCCTCACCGTCCCCCTCTCACAGTCACTGCCTCACCGTCCCCCTCTCCCCGTCACTGCCTCACCGTCCCCCTCTCACCGTCACTGCCTCACCGTCTTCCTCTCACTGTCACTGCCTCACCATCCCCCTCTCACCGTCACTGCCTCACCGTCCCCCTCTCACCGTCCCCCTCTCACCATCCCCCTCTCACCGTCCCCCTCTCACCGTCACTGCCTCACCATCCCCCTCTCACCATCCCCCTCTCACCGTCCCCACTCTCACCGTCACTGCCTCACCGTCCCCCTCTCACCATCACTGCCTCACCGTCCCCCTCTCACCGTCACTGCCTCACTGTCCCCACCTCACCGTCACTGCCTCCACATCCCCCTCGCACTGTCACTGCCTCACCGTCCCCACTGTCACCGTCACTGCCTCACCGCCCCCCCCCCCTCACCGTCACTGCCTCACCGTCACTGTAGCACTTTCCCCCTCTCACCGTCACTGTTTCACCGGCCTCCTCTCACTGTCACTGCCTCAACGGCCCCCTCTCACTGTCACTGTCTCACCATCACTGCCTCACCGTCCCCCTCTCCCCGTCACTGCCTCACCGTCCCCCTCTCACCGTCACTGCCTCACCGTCTTCCTCTCACTGTCACTGCCTCACCATCCCCCTCTCACCGTCACTGCCTCACCGTCCCCCTCTCACCGTCCCCCTCTCACCATCCCCCTCTCACCGTCCCCCTCTCACCGTCACTGCCTCACCATCCCCCTCTCACCATCCCCCTCTCACCGTCCCCACTCTCACCGTCACTGCCTCACCGTCCCCCTCTCACCATCACTGCCTCACCGTCCCCCTCTCACCGTCACTGCCTCACTGTCCCCACCTCACCGTCACTGCCTCCACATCCCCCTCGCACTGTCACTGCCTCACCGTCCCCACTGTCACCGTCACTGCCTCACCGCCCCCCCCCCCCCTCACCGTCACTGCCTCACCGTCACTGTAGCACTTTCCCCCTCTCACCGTCACTGTTTCACCGGCCTCCTCTCACTGTCACTGCCTCAACGGCCCCCTCTCACTGTCACTGTCTCACCATCACTGCCTCACCGTCCCCCTCTCACCATCACTGCCTCACCGTCTTCCTCTCACTGTCACTACCTCACCGTCCTCCTCTCACCATCCCCCCTCACCATCACTGCCTCACCATCTCCTCTCACCGTCCCCCTCTCACCGTGCCCCTTTCACTGTGCCCCTCTCACCGTCACTGCCTCACGTCCCGCTCTCACCGTCACTGCCTCACTGTCCCCCTCTCAACATCACTGGCTCACCGTCTTCCTCTCACCGTCACAGCCTCACCGTCTTCCTCTCACTGTCACTGCCTCATTGTCCCCCTCTCACCGTCACTGCCTCATTGTCCCCCTCTCACCGTCACTGCCTCACCGTTCCCCTCTCACCGTCACTGCCTCAAGGTCCTCCTCTCCCCGTCACTGCCTCACCGTCTTCCTCTCACCATCCCCCTCTCACCGTCACTGCCTCACCATCTCCTCTCACCATCCCCCTCTCACCATCCCCCTCTCACCGTCCCCCCTCACCATCCCCCTCTCACCCTGCCCCTCTCACCGTCACTGCCTCACCGTCCCCCTCTCACCGTCACTGCCTCACCGTCCCCCTCTCACCGTCACTGCCTCACCGTCTTCCTCTCACTGTCACTGCCTCACCGTCTTCCTCTCACCATCCCCCTCTCACCGTCCCCCTCTCACCGTCCCCCTCTCACCGTCCCCCTCTCACCATCCCCCTTTCACCGTCCCCCTCTCACCGTCCCCCTCTCACCATCCCCCTCTCACCGTCACTGCCTCACCCTCCTCCTCTCACCCTCACTGCCTCATCGTCCCCACCTCACCGTCACTGCCTCATCGTCCCCACCTCACCGTCACTGCCTCACCGTCCCCACCTCAACGTCACTGCCTCCCCATCCCCCTCGCACCATCACTGCCTCACCATTCCCACCTCACCGTCACTGCCTCACATTCCCCCTCTTGACTGTCACTGCCTCACTGTCCCCCTCCCACGGTCCCCCTCTGACCGTCACTGCCTCCCCATCCCCCTCTCACCGTCACTGCCTCACCGTCCCCACTCTCTCTGCCACTGCCTCACCGTCCCCCTCTCACCGTCACTGCCTCACAGTCCCCCTCTCACCGTCACTGCCTCACCGTCCCCACCTCACCGTGACTGCCTCCCCATCCCCCTCGCACCGTCACTGCCTCACCGTCCCCACTGTCACCGTCACTGCCTCACCGCCCCCCCTCACCGTCACTGCCTCACAGTCCCCCTCTCACCATCACTGCCTCACCGTCCCCACTGTCACCGTCACTGCCTCACCGCCCCCCCTCACCGTCACTGCCTCACCGCTCCCTCTCACCGTCACTGTAGCACTTTCCCCCTCTCACCGTCACTGTCTCACCATCTCCTCTCACCGTCCCCCTCTCACCGTCCCCCTCTCACCATCCCCCTCTCACCGTCCCCCTCTCACCGTGCCCCTCTCACCGTGCCCCTTTCACTGTGCCCCTCGCACCGTCACTGCCTCACCGTCCCGCTGTCACCGTCACTGCCTCATTGTCCCCCTCTCACCGTCACAGCCTCACTGTCCCCCTCTCACCGTCACTGCCTCACTGTCCCCCTCTCACCGTCACTGCCTCACTGTCCCCCTCTCACCGTCACTGCCTCACTGTCCCTCTCTCACCGTCACTGCCTCACTGTCCCCCTCTCATTGTCACTGTCTCACTGTCCCCCTCTCACAGTCACTGCCTCACCATCCCCCTCTCACCATCACTGCCCCTGCCTCACTCTCACTGCCTCACTGGCCTGATCTCGCCGGCCCACTCTTGATCTACTGCTGTTGCTCCGATCCACACTCGATCCGCCATCGCTGCAGGACACATCCTGCTTTTTCAGCTCCTGCCCCATGGTTCCCGGTCGCAACCTCCCTCCTTCCAGACTCTTCAGGTTGGTGGTTATAACAGGTGGGCGGTGCGGGGGGAGGGTTCTTGAGGATGTAATTACTACAGAGGGAGAGAGAAGAAGGGAGGAAAAAAAAAGGAAGGACAAAGAAAGAAAGAGAACTAGCGAGTACAAGAGAGCTCTGAATGGAGCATCATTTCCTGCAGCCATCTTGCCACAATCCTGCTCTCGATCATCAGTAAAGTGATGGAAGGTGTCAGTAACAGCGCTATCAAGCAGCACCTGCTCAGCAATAACCTGCTCAGTGACTCCCAGTTTGGGTTCCACCAGGGCCACTCAGCTCCTGACCTCATTACAGCCTTGGTTCAAACATGGACAAAAGAGCTGCATTCTAGAGGTGAGGTGAGAGTGATAGCCCTTGACATCAAGGCTGTATTCGACCGAGTGTGGCATCAAGGAGCCCTGGCAAATCTGGAATCAGTGGGTATCAGGGCGCAAACTCTCTGCTGAGTGGAGTCATACCTGACACATAGGAAGATGGTGTGGTTGTGGGAGGCCAGTCATCGCAGCTCCAGGACATCTCTGGAGGAGTTCCTCAGGGTAGTGTCCTCGGCTGAACCATCTTCAGCTGCTTCATCAATGACCTTCCCTCCATCATAAGGTCAGAAGTGGGGATGGTCGCTGATGATTGCACAATGTTCAGCTTCATTCGAGAATCCTCAGATACATGTTCAAAGCATGTATTTGAGATTTGGACAATATTCCAGGCTTAGACAGACAAGTGGCAAGTAACATTTATACCCCACGTATGCCAAACAATGGCCATTTCCAATTAAAGACAAGCTAACCATCCGCACTTGTTATTCAATGATATTACAATCACCGAATCCCCCACTATCAAGATCCTGGGGGCTTACTGACTAGAAACTGAACTGGACTTGTCATATATCCAGAGATCAGAGGCTAGGAATCCTGCAGCAAATAATTCATGTCCTGATGCCCCAAAGCCTGTCCGCCATCTACAAGTAAGGGGTGCGGTGGAATATGCCCCATTTGCCTGGATGGTGGCAGCTCCAACAACACTCAAGAGGTTTGACCCCATCCAGGTCAAAGCAGCCCAATGGATTGGTACCACATCCACAAACATCCCACTCCCTCCACCACCAACACTCAGTAACAGCAGTGTGTACCATCTACAGGATGCACTGCAGAAACTCACCAAAGATCCTCAGGCAGCACCTTCCAAACCCACAACCACTTCCATCTAGAAGGACAAGGGCAGCAGATACAGGGGAACACCACCCCCTGCAAGTTCCCCTCCAAACCACTCACAATCCTGACTTGGAAATATATCGCTGTTCCTTCAGTGTCACTGGGTCAGAATCCTGGAATTGCCTTCCTCAAGGCATTGAGAGTCCACCTGCAGCAGGTGGAGTGCAGTGGTTCATGAAGGCAGCTCGCTACCACCTTCTCAGGGTGGCAACTAGGGACGGGCAGTAAATGCTGGGCCCAGCCAGTAACACCCATTTCCCATAAATGAATACAATAAGCCTCTGATCTCTGAAATGGTGCTGCAAACAGTGTTGGCAATCTGTGATCAGACTCGATTGAATTGAGTTGTTAGGTGGTAGATAACTCAAAATGCAAAGTTTGGAATTGCAATAAAATCCTTTGAAAGAACCAGAAAATCCCTGCCTGTCGTTTCCTGCACTGGGTGGTGTCACCTCAGTCAAAAGAGTTCAGAACCTGCAGTGAAACATTTTCAACAAAGTAGATTTTTGCATCAACACCCTGTGCTCCTTTTCTGAGTAAAAACAATTTAGACTCAACTGAGAGCCAACAAGTTGTTGTGACGTGGAGTTTGTGTGATGATTGTGTGGAAGACACTCCTCGCAAAGCTGGTCAAGGATGAGTTGCCTCATTTCAAAGGGACTGAATGCACTGCTGGTTGGAAATGTTGTTTCTGACCCATACTGAGTTGCTCAAACTCTCTATAGGACGCAAGGATTCCTGGTTGACACGAGAACTGATCACTAGTTTTATCTATTGTAAAGTAATACATATGTTAGCTCTCATAATGTACCAATGAGATGTGGGTCATGTAATACTGAGTAATTCAAGGATTTTTTTTTTATTCTTGCATCTGATATTTACATACATTACACTCGCAGGTACTTGCCTGTCTGGACTCAAGCTGGGCAGCTCAGCGCTACTAGAGCATGACATTTCAGCATGTCATGCTCCAAATGGACAGAGCTCAGAAAAATAGAGACTGAGAGCTTTCTATGACTCGGTCACCTGACTTGATAAAGTGATAACCACATGAGCATGACCCTTTAGTATCTATTGGATGGCTGCAGTGAGACAGATCGCCACACCAATATGATAGTGTGGTCCGAATGGATCAATCTTGCAGAAAATTGATCACTTTTTGAGATCAGCGAATGGCTTCTGTCAAAGCCCTCTTTGGAAGGCTGTGTAAAGTCCATTGGTAATTCAGTAATGATCATGATAGGGTAATGTTGTGCAAAAAAAAGGACCAAGACTTGCATTTTGAAAGCGCTTTTCGCCACCACTAACATCTCAAAGCGCAGCCAAATAGCGCACAGCAAGCTCCCACAAATACCAGTGTGTTATCGGCTCTTGTGACGTTCATTGAAGGAGGAGTATTGATGAGGACACCTCAGGGGGAGGGGTGCTGCTGTGCACCCCCGCCCCCCCACTTGCTCATCAATGACTCCATGGCCATGGCTTCCATTGCACCCACCTGGCACAGCAGGCGGACCTCAAATTATAGAAACCGAAAGAACTGAGGGATGCTGTGAATCAGGAACAAAAACAAAGTTGCTGGAAAAGCTCAGCAGGTCTGGCAGCATCTGTGAAGTTATAAACAGACTTAACATTCCGGGTCTGGTGACTTTTCCTCAAAATTGGACCTCAATTTACCACCTGCCCAGAAGGATGCATCTCCATTAGTGTGGCATTCCATCAGTACTGCACTGGATGCCAGTCTATATCCTTCTGCTAACATCTCATTGTGGGATTTGAAGCCCAGATGAGAGTGATACCCACTGAAATACAGCTGTGCAACATTGGTCACGCTAATATTCCCGCATAGTGCAGAATTCGGAACCTGCCGTCATTTTGAAACAGCTAATCGACAAGCTTTGTGCTCATTAAATGAGATGGGAAGCAGGCAGGAAAGTGGAGTTGAGACCAGGATAAGATTAGCCACGATCGTGTTAAATGGAAGAGTGGGCTGAAAGGGCTGAATAGCCTACTCCCGCTCCTCATTCCTTAAAGAGCTGAGGGCCTGCTCTGCTTCTCTTTTTGAAAGCTGCCACTCCACTCCCAGCCATTGGACAGTCTGAGAGCTGTGCCAGGCATGAACAGGGAGCACAAAGGCCAAAGGAAAGACCTGCCAGTGGAGCCATGGCAGCATATTGCACCAGCTGGTGAAAATGGCAGCATTTGACTCCATTTTCTTCCTCATTTTGAGCCTGAAGCAAGAAGCACGATGAAGTTGCCATTAAATTCAAAGCTGTGAGCAACATAACTCACATTCCACTCTGCATCTCAGCACACTCCCAAGATTCGGACCCAGCTTGCTGTCTCACTGTTCAGGCAGCACTACAGATTGAGTGCCTCTCCCTTTGGGTCAGCTGTACCTGTACAGGTCTTTCTTGTTGAGGGTTGGAAAGTTGCCACAGGCTAAGACTCACCGATCAGTCAGAGACGTTTGTACTGTCCCTCCTCGCTGGGGTAGCACACTGCATATCAAGCCCCACTATTCAGGGAATCATTACAGAAGTTCCACCTTTTCAAAAGTACACAGGATTCCCCCATTTTCCTGCCTTTTAGATGCAGTCTGGCAGAAAGCATAGGCCAGATTTCTGTGCTTTACTATTTTTTACAAGTTATATATTTATTAAAACCCCTTCATAAACTCTGCCTTTGCACACACACACATGCACACATGCGAATACACACATGCATGGGCACACATACACACTCACGCATAAACACACACAGAGATACATACACATAAATACACACACAGTCTCACACACACTCATACACACACACAATCTCACACTCATACACTCATGCACACAGTCTCAGACACACACACACGCACACACACAGTCTCACACACAGTCTCACACACACTCATACACACAGACACACACACAGTCTCAGACACTCATACATACACACACACTCTCTCTCTCACACATGCACACTTACACACACTCACTCACACACACACACAAGCACAAATGCACACAGTCTCTTTTTCCCTCTCTCTCACTCATACACATACACACAGACACACACGAATACACACACAGTTTGTCTCACATGCACAAGGGAAAAACATAGATGTTATGAGGAATGGGAAAAGGTGGGAATGCAGTTCAGTAGTTCCTGTTTACAGGGGTTCCGAAGATATCATTCTTACAATTCCTGTGCTGGTCAGAATGCTGCTTCTTGGTCTACCTTCTCCAGATGCTTCCACTGGTTTGTAAGAGGCACAGGATCGCTGGCTCAGACTTATAAAAAGGTATGTGATTTATTAAAAATCACAGCTTACAGCAACTGCTGGAGGAATAATAATAAACCAGTTTTCTTCAGGCTTGAAGTGGCTTTTACTGCAGAGAGCAGTGAGAGCTCCTAAACTGGTAGAGATCTGAAGGCTTCACTTTGTCCGTAGCTGTTCCCCAATCTGAGAACCAATCGTGTAGTTGTTGTCAGACAGAAAGTATCTGTCATCGATAACTGGTCACAGGTCCACAGACCAGTCAGCTCCTTACTGACAGCTGAATGCCCTTGGCTAAGATAACAAGGTGTAGAGATGGATGAACACAGCAGACCAAGCAGCATCAGAGGAGCAGGAAAGTTGATGTTTCGGGCCTAGACCCTTCTTCAGAAATACTTCTGAAGAAGGGTCTAGGCCCGAAACGTCAGCTTTCCTGCTCCTTTGATGCTGCTTGGTCTGCTGTGTTCATCCAGCTCTACACCTTGTTATCTCAGATTCTGCAGCATCTGCAGTTCCTACTATCTCTGAATGCCCTTGGCTCCAACTTGTCTGCAAACTGTGCTTATAGTTGGAACTGGCAGCTGTGTAAACCGTGCTTACAACGGATACTCAATTTCAAATGCATACAGCAATCCTTCATTTGAAAAGAGTTCTGTTCTCATTTCAGTCCGCAGTTTAAAACAAAAAGGCGGTCTGTAGGGATTCTGTATTCCTTCTGCTTGTATGTGTATAATTCCGGTTTATTCAAACCTTCAGAACCAGTTCTAACTGACGATATTTCAACTCTTTGCAGCTGCCTTTTGCATTGATCCCGATATTGACGTTTACAAGCATGGACTCAGTCATGCATACCTTCGCTAATGGTCTGTAAGTAATCTGAAATCAACTCACCCCAACCCCCCCCTCCACCCTTTCCAGCCTCATCTTCCCCTGGAGCATCGGAGGCTGAGGGGTGAAATTATAGAGCTTTATAAAATTGTGAGGGGCATGGATAGGGTGAATAGACGAGGTCCATTTTTGTCCCTGGGTAGGGGAGCCCAAAATGAGAAGGCATAGGTCAGAAGGGAAAGATTTAAAAGGGTCCAAAGGGGCAACTTCCTCACATGCATATATAGAGCAAGCTGCCAGAGAAAGTGGCAGACGCCCGTACTGTTACAACATTTAAAAGACACCTTGATGGGCACATGGATAGGAAGCATTCAGAGGATATGAACCAAAAGGGGGAGGCGATGGCCTAGTGGCATTATCGCTGGACTGTCAATCCAGAGACCCAGATAATGTCCCAGGACCTGAGGCCTTATCCCACCACAGCAGATGGTGGAATTTCAATTCAATAAAAATCTAAAATGAAAAGCTTAATGATGACCATGAATCCATTGTCAATTGTCAGGAAAAACCCATCTGGTTCATTACTGTCCTTCAGGAAAGGAACCTGCCATCCTTACCGGGTCTGGCTGACATTTGACTCCAGACCCACAGCAATGTGGTTGACTCTTAACTGCCCTTTTGGCAATTAAGAATGGGCAATAAATGCTGCCTAGCCTCTCATCCGATGAGTGAATTTAAAAACAAAAGGAGCAAGATTAATTTCGGATATCTGGTTGGCATGGACAAGTTGAAACAAAGGATCTGCTTCCATACTGTGTGATGCTAAGAGTGTGCTTCACTTGGGGCTCACTGAAAGATGGCCACCTGGCTCCAATGCACTCAACTCCAGAGTGAAGCATTGTTGGGGGTTGTCGGGGGTGGGGGAGGGGGGGGGGGAGGAACAAATGAACGAGTGAGAAGTTGCCGAGTTAGCAGGATAAAAAACAAGCTCCGTCCCAGCACTCTCCAGTGTCAGAGTGGAACAGCAAACAGAATTTATTCAATACCCATAAGCAGCAGGCAGGGTAGATTGGCAAAACTGGACTTTTTCCATCTCCAATCTTAGCCACTGTACTGAGTGGGAAGGGTGGGGGGCGGTGGAATGACACTATGCATACCTCATGGCAAGGGGAGAAGTTGAGGATAGTGATTCCACGGTAACCTCAGGAATTGAACCCACACTATTGGCATCATTCTGTATTATGAGACAGACCAGTATGTGCCATTCAGGAGTTTGACTGTGTTTTACTTCAGAGATTTTCAAATCTTCAGCTCTCCGCACGTTTCCCTTGGCATGCTTGCAAACGAGAGGGATCCGAAAGGGTTACGGGCCTTCATCTTGAGCATCTTCTGATCGGCCATTTTACAGACACCAGAATCATAAATGGCTGCCATTTGAGGCTTGATGTCTTTCAGGCCATTGCTGAAGGTGCTGACCCTTTGGAAACAATTTGTTTCTGAGTGGGAGAAACCTTTCATTTCTGACATGCATTTGTACCCGCAAAAAATCGAAAACACAACGCGTCGCATTGCACAAACTGCGCAGAAACCTGGAGGCTGCATGTGGAATGTAGGAGGCTACGCTGAGAGGGCATGTACCTAGATGCTTCTCAACACTGTTGCATCATCAGTTTTGTTGCGTGGCACATTTTGCATCGATGTCAGGGATTTTCATTGCTCCCCTCTAGGCAGCCACGGGCGCGCCCACCTACAGGCTGCTCCGCTTACACTGCGGAGCCATGGGGTGCTGCCACAGGACCGGGCGAAATGGTGGCACCACATGGCAATGCCAGCCAGGAGCTCACAAGGCCATCAGTTTGTTTCTCAGATGCACGTTGGATGGCCATCCCGATGCCAGTGTGTGATCTCAGTGCTTCACAGTCATGCAGCGATATACGGGCAATGTCACGCACTCCCTCCCTCCACACCCAACCCGGACACACAGGCAAAAACATCACCCCTCCATGTGAGGCACCAGGTGGGATGCTATGTATAAACCCTTAATTGAGGGCATTGGGTAATGTTTTGAAGAGAAATGGTGTCCGGAGCTATGGGAAAAAGACAGGAGATTGGCACCAGGGTATAGATTCAATGCTAGTACAATGCCTTGAATGTCCTCCCACTAAACTGTGATAATTGAGTGCACTTTCGTGGCTAACACCCTCTCAACTGTTTTTCTGTCCCAACAGAATATGGAAGATCATCGGAGGATTTATCATTCTGATCATCTGCTGCATTAACATCTATTTTGTGATCGATTACGTGAGGAGTCTCCACATGGTCGTGTTTTATGCTGTGGCAGCAATCATAGCGGTCGCCTACCTGTCGTTTGTATGTTACTTGGTAAGTTCGCCATTGTTCCTTCTGCAAGCAGTCCCCAGTTCGAACATGAGCCGCATACTCTCTGCAGTTGGCGATTTGAATGAAATGCCCTTTTTCGAGATTGTGCCAACTGACGATCTTAACAGAAGGACGCTGCGTGCGTTTAGAATTAGAATGAGAATTTGGTTTTCCTGTCACGTGTACTCAAGTACAGCGGTACAGTGAAAAGTGTACAATGTCACGACTCATGGTGCCATCTTGGCTGCAAAGGAACCTAGGTGCCAAATCCTAGGTATAAAGAAAAATAAAGAAATAAAGTTAAACATTCAACATTCCGGTCCTTAGTCAATGTGTTTGGGAATGGAATGAATGTTTCAAAGGGACATGGCTGCTCAGCAAAATATTAAACAATGGAAAGTGGGTCCTGAGGAACCTAAAAAGTCTCTTTGAGTTCAAGACTCAGGCCTGAACCACACTCGGTTGATATTAGAGGTGGGGCGGGGGGGGATGGTGGCAGGGGTCAGAACTACATGAATCCAAAGTGATCCCGAGGAGATAAAACTAATCCTGTCAGGGGCTGTGGAAGGAGTGGGATCAATCAGCTCCATGTCCTTTTCTCCCTCCATATTCTCTCAAAGCCAGCTCAGAGAGCTCGCCCCCCCCCGTCCCAGTTCCACCCTTATCTCTCTCCTCATAACCCACAATGGCTTCTCTTCCTGTTCCCATTCCCTTGGATAATCCCTCAAGGATCGATCTTCGTTCGCCTCCTATTTCTCATCTTCATGGTTCCCCTCAGGGACATCATCCTCAGGCACAGTGTTCATTTTCACATGGACACTATCCACCCCCAGCTCTATCTCTCCACCACCTCCCTCTCTCAATGTCTCGCTTCCCTGTCCCTCACCCCCACTCCCATCCTCTCTGTCCCTCCCCTTTCTCCCTCTTGTTCTCTCCCTCTGACTCTCTCTCCCCCCTCCCTCCCCTCCCTCTCACTCCCCCTCTCTCTCTCCCCCCACTCCCTCTCCCCTCTCTCTTGCCACCTCTCTCTCTCCCTCTTTCTTACTCTCTCCCTCCCACTCTCTCTATCTCCACCCCCCATCTCTCTCTCTCCCTCTCTTTCTCTCTTGAGTTCTCTCTGTCTATCTCAGCCATCTTTCTCTTCTGTTCCATCCTTCCCACGCTCCCCTCCACGCTCCCGCCTCTTTCTGCCTCTCTCTCCCTCTCCCTCTTTCCCCCTCCCTCTCTATCTCTCCTCTCCCTCTCCATCCCTCTCTCGCCCCCCTGTTCTCCACACCCCCTTTCTGCCTGTCTGCCCATCTCCCTCTCCCCCCACCTCTCCAACTCTATCTCTCTTCCTATTTCCCTCTCCCTCTCTTCGTCTCCCTCTCCCTCCCTCTTCATCGTTCCCTCTCTCTCTCTCCCCCACACCACTGCCTCCCTCTCTCTCCCTCCGTCTCTCTCTCCCTGACCCTCTATCTCTCCCTCCCTCTATCTCTGTCTCCTCCTCTTGCTCCCTCCTCCTTTTCCTTCTCACCCCCCGCTTTCACTCTCTGTCTCTCTCCCTCTCACTGTCCCTCACTCTGTCTTTCCCTCACTTTCTCTCTCCCCCTCTCCCTCCCTCTCCCTGTCCCCCACTCTCCCCCCTCTCTTCCTCTCTCTCTCTCTCTTCCATTCTCCCTTCCTCCCTGTCCCCCTCTTCTTCCCTCTCCCTCCCTTTCTGTCTTCACCCCTTCACACTCTTCCTCTTCATTTCTCTCCATCTCCGTTTCTCATCTTCTCTCCCTCTCCCTCCCTGTCCATTTCTCACATTCGTCTCTCGTCCTCTCTCCCTCTCCCTCCCTCTATCTTTCTTCTTCCTCGCTCCCTTTTTCTCCCTCCCTCCACCTCTCTCGCCCTCCCCCTCTATCTCGGCCCCTCACCCGCTCACCCCCCCTTCTCTCTCTCTCGCCCTCGCCCTCTCCCTCCCTCTCCCTCTACTCCACTCGCTCTCTCTCTCTCCCCCTCTTTCTCTTCCTCTCTCTCTTCCTCTCTCTCTCCCTCCCTTCCTCTCTCTCTTCCTTTCCTTCCCTCTCCCTCCATCTTGCTCTCTTTCCATTCCCTACCTCTCTATCTCTCCATCTCTGTCTCCCTCTCCATTTCTTCCTGTCCCACCCTCTCTCTCCCCTCCTCTCTCTCCCTCTCTCTCCTCTCTATCTCTCTCTCTCCATCCACCTCCCTCTTTCTCCCTCCCTCCCTCTCTGTCCCACACCCCTGCCTCCCACTCTCTCTCTCTCCCTCGCCTCCCTTCTCCTGTTCCTCTCCCTCTCTTTCGCAAGTCCTGTATCCCTGTCTCGCCCCTCTTTCTCTCAGTCTCTCCCTCTCCATCCCTCTCTCTCCCTTTTTTTCTGTCTCTCTCCCGCCTTCTCTCTCTACCTCTCTCTCCCCCCAACTCTTGCCTTCTACCCCTTCCCCATTTCTCTCTCTCTTTCACTCTGTCCCACCCCACTTCTCCTGCCCCTCTCCCTCTCTTTTGCAAGTCCTGTCTCCCTATCTCACCCTCTTTCTCTCCCTCTCTCCCTCTCCCTCCCTCTCTTTCTCTCTCTGCTTCTCTTTCTCTCCTACCCTCCCTCTCTTGCTCCCTCTCTCTCTCTCCCTCTCCCATCCACTCTCCCTCTCCTTCCCTCCCTCTCCCTCTCTCTCCCTCCACGGGTGCTGAATTCCCAGCCTACTGATCCAAAATCCCGTACTGGCTGATCAGGAACTCAGGGATCAATGTTGTGCGGAGAGATGCCATTGTTTTCATTCCCTGCTGCAATCTCCATTCCTGAGCTCCTGACTCCATCCGTCTCGGTGGTGACAGTCCAACAGTGAACCAGTCTGTGCACAACCTCAGGGTCACTGTTTGACCCTGAGATGTGTTTCTGTCAGACAGTCCATCGAAAGCGTTTCAGATCACGTCCTGTGGTCAGTCCCACATCCTGTATCTCAGTCTACCTGCTGCTGTAGCTCCCAGCCCTGCCTACGGCCCCTCAGCATTCGGCTATTCCTGCACTCCCCAGGCTGCTCTCCCACTCTGGACCCACCAGAAACTGCAAAGGTTCTGAAGCTGTGGGATACAGATATTTGGGAGCCCTCATTCAGGAATTGCTAAAAACTAGCATTTACGTTCAGCGGGTCATAGGGAAGGTAAATGGAACGCTGGCCTTTATTCCAAAGGGAATGAAGTATAAAAGTTGGGAGGTTTTGCGAAAACTGTACACGGCACTAGCCAGCGCACAGCTGGAATACCGTGAGCAGCTTTAGGCCCCAAATCGAAGGAAAGATAGACTGTCATTGGAGGCAGTCTGGGGAAGGTTCACTCAGCTGGTCCTGGGTATGGAGGGAGTATCCTATAAGGAGAGGTGAGTAGGTCGGGCCAGTGCTCACTGGGGTTTAGAGAAATGAGAGGAGGCCTTATTAAAAGATACAAGGTTCTTAGGGGATGTGACAGGGGAGATGTGGAGAGGCTGTTTCCCCTTGTGGGAGAGTCTCGGACCAGAGGGTACAATCTCAGAATAAGGGGTCGCCCATTGAACTCAGAGCTGGGGAAGAATTTCTTCTCTCAGAGGGGAGTGAATCTGTGGAATTCTTTACCGCAGAGGGCTGTCAAGGCTGGGTCATTCAGTATATTCAAGGCTGAGAGAGACAGATGTTTAATCAGGAAGGGAGTTGAGGTTTCATGGGGCAAGGCAGAAAAGTGGGGTTGAAGATGATCAGATTAGCCCTGACATCATTGAATGGTGGAGCAGACATAGTGGGCTGAATGGCCTCCTTCTCCTCCTGTGTCTTATTATCCTAACCCAGCTATCTGTTTCTAAACACGTTCCATTCTGTTCTGACCCCTGTGCACCGTGACTTACACTGGCTCAAATTGTTGTCAATAATAATAAAAGGGATATTGGAGTTAGCGTTACTGCTACTCATAAGATTTCATACTTTATGATTGACTGAACTGTTTGGTAGGATCGACTCGTAGAGGAGGTGATACAGCGAAGGCCTACGCAGTTGACGCTCGAGATGAGAGGGTTGTCCATTAATGAGAGGCAGAATAAATTGGGTCAATATTCTCTGGAGTTCAGCAGAATGAATGGGGATTTCATTGAGACACAATCGATTCTGAAGGGGTCAACAATGAGAGGTTGTTGCCCCAGGCTGGGGAATCCAGGTTGGTTGGTTGTGGGGGAGGGGGTGGTGGGCTGGTCTGTGGCGAACAGCCTGAGGATAAGGGAATGATCATTTCGGACTGAGATGAGGAGACATTGAGGGGGCTGAAGGGTGACCGGACCTGAAACATTAACTCTTTTTTTCACCTCCACAGATACTGCCAGACCTGCTGAGCTTTTCCAGCAACTTTGTTTTTGTTCTTGAGGGGGCTGAATTGGTAGAATTCTTTATCCCAGACGTTGGTGGATCACTGTATCTTTGAGCACATTTAAGACAGAGACAGAGCGCTCTCTGGCCTCTTGGGGATTCAGGGGACTAGGGGACCGTGAGGAAACCTGAAGTGAATACCGAGATCATGTTGTATAGTGCAGCAAGCTTGATGGGCTGAATGGCCTACGGCTCCTAGTCTTATTGACATGTGACTGTCCTAATGAGCTCATTTTTAAATCGTTATCTGTTGGATGTTCTTATAAGCTGGGGATATCTATCCTTCTGGTTAGCTCACTTCTCACTACCACCATGTCAAGGTCAACAGGTAATGGGCAATAAATGCTGCCCCAGCCATCCCATGCAGAGATGTCATAGAGTCATCGAGATATATAACACAGAAACAGACCCTTCAGTCCAATATGTCCATGCCGACCAGATATCCTAAATTAATCTGGTTCCATTTGCCAGCATTTGGCCCATATCCCTCTAAACCCTTCCTATTCATGAACCCAGCCAGATGCCTTTTAAATGCTGTAACTATACCAGCCCCCACCCACTTCCTCTGGCAGCTCATTCCATACACGCACCACCCTCTGTGTGAAAAAGTTACCCCTCAGGTCCCTTTTAAACCTTTCCCTTCCCACCTTAAACCTATGCTCCTCTAGTTTTGGAGTCCCCCACCCCAGGGGAAAAAAGGACCTTGCCTATTTACCCTATCCATGCCCCTCATAATTTTATAAACCTCTATAAGGTCACCCCTCAGCCTCTGATACTCCAGGGAAAATAGCCCCAGCCTATTCAGCCTCTCCCTGTAGCTCAAACCCTCCAACTCTGCAAACATCCTTGTAAATCTTTTCTGAACCCTTTCAAGTTTCACAACAACCTTCCTACAGCAGGGAGTCCAGAATTCAAAGCAGTATTCCAAAAGTGTCCGAACCAATGTCCTGTACAGCTGCAACATGACCTTCCAAATCCTACACTCAATGCACTGACCCATAAAGGAAAGTGTACCAAAAGCTTTCCGCACGATCTCATCTACCTGTGACCACTGTCATTGAACTATGAACCTGCATCCCAGGGTCTCTCTTTATTCAGTGTTGCTGGTATGTCCAATATTACACTCAACAATAGCTGCTACATGATAGGAGAACACAAACAAACTGTTCAGAGGGCCATCAATTGTCTCCATGACAACCCGGGCCCTCTGCTCAATGCTGTGCCCTGTACAATCCGTATGGATGTGTATCCCACCAATGGCCAGTTGGAAACTGACAGCGCAGAAGGTCTGGCACAGCCTTTGGTCTCAGGTTTGGGGAAGAAAGAGTCAAAGGATAGATCCTGGGAGACCAAGGTGTTTGTGGGTGGCATGGTAGCTCAGTGATTAGCACTGCTGCCTTACAGTACCCAGGACTTGGGTTCATTTCCACCCTTGAACGCCTGTCTGCGTGTGTTTCCTCTGCATGCTCTGCTTTCCAAAGATGTGTAGATTCAGTGGATTGGCCATGGTAAGTTTCCCCCTGTGTCCAGGGAGGTGGTGGCTAGATGGCTTAGCCGTGGGAAATGCAGTGTTATGGGGATAGTATCAAGGGGTGGGTCTGTGTGGGATGTTCTTCAGAGGATTGGTGTGGACTTGATGAGCCAAATGTCTTGCTTACAGAAGGTAGAAGCAGAACACAAGCACAATGTTCAGTGAGTGTACCATTGGAATATCTCAGGTAGTTACTGGCAGTCCCAGCTACCCTGAACTTTACTCCTTAAGAAGGCTGAAGCACAGTGTTGAAACTCCAGGACCAGGAAAGTGGGCTTTCATTATGAACCCTCAGGCTGCTTTGACTCTGTTTTAGTGTAGGAGCTGAAGGTGGTGTTGTGGTCATGTCACTGGGCTTGCAGCTCTGGAAGCAGAGGGGCATGCTGGGTTCAAATCCCGGTCCAGTCTGTGTTTCCCCTGAATTATTTTATCCACTGCTCTGAGGTTCAGGTGTGACAGCAACCTCTGCATGTGAAAGTCAATTTAAGATTGCACGCTGTACAGCTCAGAGAGACAAGCTTCTGAGAAAACCAATGAGTACTTTGTGTTGCTCCTTTGTTTCAGATAGCCAACGGGGATAAACTGGGAAACTGCAGGCCATGTAAGCCTTATGTCAGTGGTGGAGAAATTATTGGAGAAGGTTCTGAGGGACAGGATTTATTTGGAAAAATATGGACTTATTATCAACAAGCAGCATGGCTTTATGTGGAGGATGTCATAGAACATAGACTATAGAACAGCACAGTACAGGCCCTTCAGCCCACGATGTTGTGCCGACCTATTATCCTACTAAGATCAATCTACCCTGCATACCCTACATTTTACTATCCTCCATGTGCCTATCCGAGAGTCGTTTAAAAGTCCCTAAAGTATCTGACTCCACTACCACTGCCAGCAGTGCATTCCACAGACCCACCACTCTCTGTGTGAAGAACTTACCTCTGACATCTCCCCTACACCTTCTTCCAATCACCTTAAAATTATGCCCCCTTGTAATAGCCATTTCCGCCCTGAGAAACAGTCTCTGACTAGCCACTCTATCTATGTCTCTCATCGTCTTGTACACCTCTATCAAGTCACCTCTCATCCTTCTTTGCTCCAATAAGAAAAGTTCTAGCTCCCTCAACCTTTCCTTGTAAGACCTGCCTGCCAGCCCAGGCAGCATCCTGGTAAATCTCCTCTGCACCTTCTCTAAAGCTTCCACATCCTTCCTCTAATGAGATGACCAGAACTGAACACAATATTCCGAGTGTAGTCTAACCAGAGTTTTATAGAGCTGCACATATCATAAATTTCATTGAGATTTTTGAGGAAGTGACAAAGATGATTGATTAGGGCAGAGCAGTGGATGCTGTCTACATGGACTTCAGCAAGCCCTTTGACAAGGTCCCTCATGACGGGCTATTATGAATATGAAGTCACATGGGATCCACAGTGAGCTAATAAGATGGATACAGAATGGGCTTGGTCATGGAAGACAGAGAGTAGCTGTGGAGGGGTGTTTTCCTGACTGAAGATCTGTGACCAGTGGTGTTCCACTGGGATCACTGTTGGAACCCTCCCATATATAAATAATTTGGAGGAGAATGTATGCGGGATGATTATTGAATTTGTAGACAACGCAAAGATTGGGGGAGCTGCAGATAGTAAGGGGGATTTGCCAATGTATACAGCAGGATTCAGTCAGGCTGGAGATTTGGGCAGAGAAATGGCAGATGGAATTTAATCCGGACAAATGTGAGGTGATGAATAGTGGAAGGTCCAATGCAGGAGGGAAGTATACAGTGTATGGCAGAATCCCTGGCAATATCGACATACAGAGGGATCCAGGCATACAGGTCCACAGTTCCCTGAAAGTGGCAATACATATTGATAAGGTGGTCAAGAAGGCATATAGCATGCATCAGCCGGGGCATTGAATATAAAGGCTGGCTAATCATGTTGCAGCTGTATTGTTAGTTTAACTTTTTAAAATTCATTCACAGGACGAGGTCATTGCTGGCCAGGCAGCATTTATTGCCCATCCCATTGGCCAGGCCATATTTAGAATATTGCGTGCAGTTCTGGTTGCCTCACCACTAGAAGGATGTAGAGGCTTTGGCGAGGGCACAGAAACGGTTGCCCGGGAGGTTGCCTGGTTTGAAAGGCATTAGTAATGAGGAGAGCTTGGGCCAACTTGGTTTGTTTTCACTTGAATGTAGGAAGCTGAGGGGCGACCTCGTAGAAGTTAACAAACTCTGAATTGCAAGGATAGAATGAATAGTCGGACTCTTTTTCCCAAGGTAGAAATGTCAATTACTGCAGCACACAGGTTTAAGGTAAAACAGGGTAAGTTTAAAGGAGATGTGAGAGGCAGGTTTTATTACGCAGAGCGTGAGTGCCTGAAATGACCTGCCAGAGGAGTGGTGGAGACAGATACATCTTGCTAGATATACCAACTGGCGGGGAATAGAGGGATACGGACCGCAGAGAGGCAAAATGTTCTTAGTTCATGTGTCAGCACAGGCTTGGTGGGCCGAAGGTAACCCTGTGCTGTACTTTGTTATTCTTGAAGGGTCTCTGGACCCAAAACATTGACTCTTCAAGAATAACAAAGTACAGCACAGGGTTACCTTCAATTCATTGACTCTATTTCTCTCTGCACAAATGTTGAGTTTCTCCAGCACTTTCTCTGTGCTGTTTCAGATCTCCAGCATCTGCAGGATTTCATGTTGATTTGATTGGTCTGTGTGAGAGCTTATCCCCCACTTTCAAACGCCTTGCAAGTAACATGAACCCATTTCGCAACCCAATGTTACAGAATTCTCATCTTCAAGATAGGTTTTAGGAGCAAACAAAAAGCCATGAAGGAACCAAAGAAATCAGAAATAAAAACAGAAATTGCTGAGAAACCTCTTCAGGTCTGGCAGCATCTGTGCAGACAATTCAGAGTTAGTTCTGATTAACACAACAACATAACCACATAAGAACAGGAGCAGGAGTAGGCCATTTTGCCCATCAATACTACTCTGCCATTCAATAAGATCTTTTCATGGACTTAACTCCACTTACCCATCTGCTCACCATAACCCTTAATTCCTTTGCTGTCCAAAACTCTATTGTTGTCTTAAAAACATTCAATGAGGAAGCCTCAACTGCTTCACTGGGCAGGGAATTCCACGAATTCACATCCCGTTGGGTGAATAAGTTCCTCCTCAGCTCAGTCCTAAATCTGTTCCCCTTAGTTCTAGTTTTACCCACCAGTGGAAATAGCCTCCCTGCTTCTTTCCTATGTTCCCCTCATGACTTTATATGTTTTGATAAGATTCCCCCCACTTTGTTCCTCTAAATTCCAATGAGCATAGTCTCAGTATACTCAATCTTCTTATTAGCCAACCCTCTCAACTCCAGAATGAACCCCATGAATCTCCTCTGCACACCTCCCCATCTCTGTGGCCAACCCACCTAACCTACACATCTTTGGACTGTGGGAGGAAACCGGAGCACCCGGAGGAAACCCACGCAGACATGGGGAGAATGTGCAAACTCCACACAGACAGTTGCCTGAGGGTGGAATTGAACCCAGGTCCCTAGTGCTGTGAGGCAGCAGTGCCCTCCCCAGCCTCCTTATTTTTAAACTCAATCCCTCTCGCAATGAAGGACATTATTCCATTTGCCTTTTTAATTACCTGCAAACCAACATTTTGTAATCCATACACAAGGACACCCAGGTCTCTCTGCACAGCAGCATGCAGCAATTTTTCACCATTTCAATACTGGTCCATTTTGCTGTTATTCTGACCAAAATGGATGACACTGGACTCCAAACACTGTCGGTTTCTGTCCTCACGCATGCTGACAGACCTGCTGAGTTTCTCCAGCAATTTCTGTTCCGGCTTTATGCAGCTGTTTGTTTTGTATGCCACTGATTTAAGAGGCAGCTATCGCTCTCTTCTGATGGTGTGTGAAACTGGAGCTGTTCCTTACATACACAGGGACCTGGGAATGCTTTATTTTGTTCACTCGTTCAACTGCCTTGATGGCTGGTTTGCTATACCAAACCCCCTCAAAATATATTCAGAAGATAGCCTAGACCCTAACTTTCTCTTACTTTCAAGGTAAGTGTAGGGTTTCGCATTCCAGATGCAATTCGATTAGTCAAGCTACTCGACGTTAAGCAAAACACACTTCATTTTTGCACCACAGTTAAAATACAGACATAATAAAAATAAAAGAATTGGCTTAACTGCAACTATAAATGCTTAACAAAATAATAGATATATTAACCACTACTAATTAACTGTTCCAATATAGTAACATCCCATAAACACACCCTTGGAAAAGGCAAGTTCAGTAAAATAGGTTGAGTCACAGGCAGTTCTCCAGTCCAGGAGGAAAAAAAATCAAGAGAAATTCTGAGAGAAAGAGAGAGAGAGAGAGTAGCAGGGAGCGATAGACTGCAGCTTCCAAACCCAGCAATTGCTGCTGAGAAGCTAAAATGAAAAATCCTGGTTCCATGGGGAGCTTGACCCCACTCCTTCGGGCTGCTTCTACTGTTCCAACTTTTAAGAACATGCCCAAGGCCTCACAATCTGTTTACTTTATTGGTGCCTCTGTCTTAAAACCTCTCTTCAAAAAAAAGGACAAAATACACCTCTAAAAGCTGTAGTATCAGCACACTATGCAGAGTAATGCTAGCAGTGGATGTTCAATTGGGATCAGGAATATAGGGGATATGGCGGGAGCAGGTGACTGAATTGGATAATCAGTCATGATCCTATTGAATGGCACAGCAGGCTCAAGTGACCTATTCCTGCTTGCAATTCTGTGGCACATAGATTAAACGTAGCACCAGTCATCTCTGCCTCTGATGAGAGAGTAGCTTGTGGTCCTCTGAGAATTTGATTTGATTCAATTTGATTTATTATTGTCACAGATATCAAGATAGAGTGAGAAGTATTGTTTTGTGTGCTATCCAGTCAAATCCTACCTTACATAAGTACATCAAGGTAATAGAACAGAATGCAGAACATAATGTTACAGCTACAGAGAAGGTGCAGAGAAAAGTCGACTCAAATATATGAGAGGTCTGTTCACAAGTCTGATAATGAGGAAGAAGCTGTTCTTGAATCTGTGGGCACGTGTTTTCAAACTTTTGTGCTTTCTGCCCAATGCAAGAGGGTGGGAGAGAGTATGAGCAGGGTGGGAGAGTCTTTGATTATGTTGGCTGCTTTCCCAAGGCAGCAGGAAGTGCAGATGGAATCAATCTAAGGAAGGTTGGTTTGTGTGATGGACTGGGATGTGTTCACCACTCTCTGTGGTTTCTTGTGGTCTTGGGAAGAGCAGTTACCACACCAAGGCATGATGCATCCAGATAGGAGGCTTTCTAAGATGCATCTATAAAAATTGGTGAGCATCTGTGTGGACCTGCCCAATCTCCTTAGCCTCCTGACAAAGTCGAGACATCAGTGTGCTTTTGTTGATATGGATGGACCATGATAAATCATTGGCGATATTTATTTCTAGGAACTTGAAGCTCTCAACCACCTTTACCTCCTCACTATTGGTGAGATTTGTTTTCCCCTTTTTCAGTCTTTGACTAACCCCCTCACTTGCCTCTTGTTTTTGACCATGTTTCTAGGTGTGGTTTTGTTTGGTAGCGATGGGTGTCCAGACCTTAGCCTGTGGGCGTGCAAGTCAGTGCCAGCAAGATGACGATCTTGCAAGGTCAGAAGCACATGTTCTGTCGGATAGTAGATCTACGCTCAGCAGACAGTAGCACCTTCCATTGAAGACTGTATCGAGAGGAGTTGCGTGAAGTGTTTATCTTGCTGACAGAACCATTTCCAAATGGGTGTGAGTCAACATATTTGCTGCAAATAAATGATTGTCACGAATCACAATGAGGAGTTGTATTGATACCCGATTCAGAAGACGATGATGATGAGATTTGATTTTAACGACAAGCAAAAGTCATAATTTCCACTTGACTTCTATCTGACCACTGGAACTGAAGATACAATCATTGGATCAGGGGTGAAACCAGTGCCACCCTGTTATGATGGCAGTGATGCCCGTGGGCAGTGCTAGTGACGTTGAATTTCTGAGGTGTTTTATCTGGGCTCAGCTGTGTTATTGGAGGCTAACCTGCCTCCTGCTGGACCCAAGTCAGAAATATGTTAAAATATTTAATGAATTGATCCCTTTCACAGCAGACTGAAAGGGGCATTCTGGGAAATTCAAGGTGGTAGGGAGTCACCCGACTGTCAGGCTGCTGAAGGGTGGCGAGCATGTGTGTTCACACAGAGAGACCCTGGACCATGTAAATGTCAGTGAGCTTCTCAGCATCACTCAGAATGGTTTCAGCTTCCAGCTCCCAGACCAAACCACCACAACATGGCCGAGAACCTTCTCTGTCTGATGTAAATTCTCAACTTGTTTTTTTCCTTACCAGAAAAAGAATGTTTTTTGGAGGTAGGAGACAATGTAAGACAGGACGAAGCAAGAGAGAAAGAGAGAAATAGGAGAACGCGAGAGAGAGAGAGGAGGAGGCAAGAGGGAGAGACAGGAGGAGGCGAGAGACAGAAACAAAAGGAGGCGAGAGGGGGAGAGAGAGACAGGAGGAGGCAAGAGAGAGAGACAGGAGGGGGTGAGAGAGAGAAATAGGAGAACGCAAGAGGGAGAGAGGAGGAGGCAAGAGGGAGAGACAGGAGGAGGCGAGAGACAGAAATGCGAGGAGGTGAGGGGGGAGAGAGACAAGAGGAGGTGAGAGAGAGAGAGACAGGAGGAGGTAAGATGGAGGCAGAAGATAGACAGGACGAAGCAAGAGAGAGAGAGACAGGGCCAGGCGACCTTTCTCGGAGGTAGAGACCACTGTACCACAAGAGCCCTTGCTACTCCAGTGTATTGTGGCTGTGCCACAAAGAATCCCATTGGTACCCCTTCACTGGTTCTGGAGGCCCATTGGTGCTGGGCCTGTGCTCAGTCAATGGAGCCTGTTTGTCTCACCCAGTTTCTGCACTCCCTTCCAGCCCCGCCCCTCCGCTGTGATCGTTGGTGCATTGAGGGAGAAGGGAGGTTTCTGCCTGTGCATTGTCACGTGGTATAATTCTTTCAATGTTTGCCGTTGTATTTCAAAATGATCCTTAATTATCATAAACTGTAGATTTTCAAAACTAAATAAATGAATTTTAACTGAAGCCTAGCTGTGCATTATTTTTTCCTCAGCCCTGCATCTCTCCTGAATATGTTGACATTGCTGGCTAACTGTTCCACATGCCCTGCAGTGACTTCAATGCTCAATGGAGATTCCAACTTCCCTGTAAACTCTGACTCCCTAGAACCAGCCACCCCCACACCAAACCCTCAGCCCCAGTATCTGACAAATCACTACCTATTGTAGTCATGTTCGCTGTAGCTTCAAACCGCTCTGTCCCTGGCTCCCTTTAGGGGGCGGCACGGTGGCTCAGTGGTTAGCAGTACAGCCTCACAGCACCAGGGACCCAGGTTCGATTCCAGCCTCGGGTGACTGTCTGTGTGGAGTTTGCACATTCTCCCCGTGTGTGCGTGGGTTTCCTCCGGGTGCTCCGGTTTCCTCCCACAGTCCAAAGATGTGCAGGCTAGGTGGATCAGCCATGCTAAATTGCCCATAGTGTTCAGGGGTGTGTGGGTTATAGGGGATGGGGATGGGGATGGGTCTGGGTGGGATTCTTCAAGGGGCAGTGTGGACTTGCTGGGCCGAAGGGCCTGTTTCCACACTGTAGGGAATCGAATTAAATCGAATCTAATCTAAACACTCCTTTGCGTCTAAACACTCCTTTGCGTCATGTCAGAAAACTCTGTGTTCCCCTTTGCCTCAGGACTGTTCCCAATCTCTATGAGACAACAGTACATCGAGTCACACAGCATGGAAACAGACCCTTCGGTCTAACCAGCCCATGCTGACCATAATCCCAAACTAAACCAGTCTCACCTGCCTGCGTTTGACCCATGTCCCTCCAAACCTTTCCTATTCATGTACTTACCTAAATGTCTTTTAAATGTTGTAACTGTACCCACATCCACCACGGCCTCTGGAAGTTCATTCCACACACAAACAACTCTCTGTGTAAAAAAACTGACCCTCATGTCTGTTTTAAATCTCTTTCCTCCCATCTTAAAATTATGCCCCCTAGTCTTGAACTCCCCCACCCCAGGGAAAGCACCTGCTATTCACCGTATCTACACCCCTCATGATTTTATAAATCTACATTCCAGTGAAAAAAGTCTCAGCCTATCCAGCCTCACCTTATAACCCAAACCCTTCCATACCTGGCAACATCCTGGTAAATCTTTTCTGACCCTGCTCCAATTTAATAATATTCTTTCTTTAACAAGGCAACCAGAACTATTCCGGAAGAGGCCTCAGCAATGTTCTGTACAACCTCATCATAACGTCCCAACTCTGATACTCAAAGGACTGAGCAATGAAGGCGAGCGTGTCAAATGCATTTTTGACCACCCTGTCTATACATGACACAACCTTCAAAGCATTATGTACCTGAACCATGTTCTACAGCACTACCGAAGGCCCTACTTTTAATTGTGTAATAATTATAGACACAGACAAGGGCACAGTGGAGGACACTTCGAGCTTGATAAAACTGAATTATTGTCTTAAGTAGGAAATGGTACATGCCTTTAACTACTGGAGATGTCTCGGCCATTGTCCCTTCTTACCCTGGGTTCTGTTACGAAATATTACTGCCCAGGAGAGTAAGCAACTGGCCAGACTGGAACTCTTCTCTGCATCGTCACCATACCTCCTGGCGCAGAGAATTTCTTCACAGTTGTTCATCTTGGAGTTACTGCTAAAATCATGAGATACCTTGGCTGCTTTTGAGATAGTTCAGACTTGCCAAGCTGACACTCCGAATTCCTTATTTGGAATTGCTTGAGGAACTTGCCTAATACCACATGGTTTAACCATATATAGCTAGCAATTGTCAAATTCCTTTGGTTTCTGCAAATCCTTCTGTGTTTTATGGTTTACATCGTAACCGTGCCCCTGATTGGTCTTCACTGCAGTTGGAATGTTATTCTGTTCATTCTTCTTGTCTGCAGCTGGAACTTGGTCCCGGTAACATATTTACATTAGAACCAGTTATTTGGTAAGTGCTTTTTACATTGTATTCTGTCTAGCTTGCAGTTAACTTGCTCCCGTCCACTGTAAAGTCTCATATCTTTGGCCTTATCCAACAGGATCCCTCACTCCCTGCTGTACCTGTTGCATAGGAAGACAGCTGCTTGAGAAGGTCTATGAGTCACAAGCCCCTTTTCGCCGGTCAGCTGATCTTGTCATTTCTACTCTCCTCTTCCAATGTCCTTCCAAACACTTTCACTTTGAATGCTAAATTCTACCATGCTATGATCACTGTTTCCTAGGGGGTTATTTACTCTGAGATCATTTATTAAACCTGCCGGATCACACGTCATCAGATCCCAAATAGCCTGATCCCTTGTGGATCCACAATATATCATTCTGGGACAAAAACAGAAGTTGCTGGAGAACAGAACGAGGAAGGGTCACCGGACCCGAAACATTAACTCTGATTTCTCTTCACAGATGCTGCCAGACCTGCTGAGCTTCTCCAGCAACTTCTGCTTTTGCTTCTGACTTACAGCATCTGCAGTTCTTTCGGTTTTTATGTTGCTCTGGGAAGCAGTCTTGAATACACTCTATAAATTTGTCCTCATGGTTTTCTCTGCCAATCGGCTTGTCCCAATCTACTTGAAGATAAAAGTCACCCATGATTAATGTAATGCCTTTGTTATATAACCTTTATTATCTCCTGATTTATTCGCTGTCCCTCTGTGTAGCTACTGTTAGGTAGCTTATAGAAAACTCCTACCAGTGTCTACTTCCCCTTTGTTATTTCTTACCTCACCATATGCATTCCGCATCCCCCAAGTCAAGATTATTTCTTGCAGTCATCCTTAATCCATCTTTACTAACAATGCTACCCCACCACCCTCCCTCTCAGAAGCTCACATACTCTGAAATAATTGGTTCCCAGCTTTGGTCTCTTTGTAACTATAAGATCGTACCCATTAGAGTGGGTATTTAAATTATCAATTTGTCTATCTTGTTCCTAATGGTGTTCCTGTGAAGTATTAATTCCCCTCCTGACCCTGCTTGCTTCAGTTTTTCTCTGCATGCTTGGTGCCTTCCTGTCCTGTCAAACTACCATGTCCTTGCGGCTACAGAGACGCTCTGAAACCTTTCTCCCCTCTAATTAGTTTAAAGCCCTCTATACCCTTTAGTTATGCAATTCCCTAGGGCACTAGTCCCAGCATTATTCGAGTGAAACCTGTCCAAGCCGAATAGCTCCCTCCTACCGGCACAAGTGCCCAATGAACTGAAACCCATTCCAGCCGCACCAATCACGCATTGACCTCCTTGACTTTAATTATTTAATGCCAGTTTTCCTAAAACTAACTCAGTCCCACCTGCCTGCCCCTGGCCCATGTCTCTCCAAACCTTTCCTGTTCATGTACTTATCCAAATGCCTTTTAAACATTGTAACTGTCCCCACATCCACCACTTCCTCTGGAGGTTCATTCCACACATGAACCACTTTCTGTGTTAAAAAAAATCGCCCTTGTGTCTTTTTTTTAAATCTGTCTCCTCTCACCTTACAAATATGCCTTCAGTCTTGAAACCCCTCACCCTCGGGAAAATACTCCTGCCATTCGCCTTATCTATACCCCTTAATACTTTGTAACCCTTTATTGACTGAGAGATTGTTGCCCTTACCCCATGCCACTAAGCACTCAATATCTTTCCTGCACTCTGTCCCGCCATTGTTTGAGGTCTGACCTACAACGGTAGCATCATCAGCAAAACTTGCAATCGGAGTTAGGGTGGAATTTGGCCACGCTGTTGTGAGTATAGAAGGAGCACAGTAGCTAGCGAAGTAAGCAGCTGTTGAGGATTATGGTGGAGGAGGTGTTGTCGCCGATCCTCCTGCTTGCGGCTCAGGAAGTCGAGGATCCATTTACAGAGCAGGGGAGCTGACACCTCGGGACTGCAGTTTAGAGATGAGTGTGTTTGTAGTTATGGTCTTGAAGACAGAGCTGTAGCAAATAAGTCAGAGCCTGATGTAGGTATCCTTATTATCTAGTTGCTCCAGGGATGAGCATAGGGCCAGAGACATGGCATCTGCTGTGGAACTGTTGTGACAGTAGGCCTATTGCAAGGGATCAAGGCAGGCCGGGAGGCTGGAGTTGATATGAGCCATGACTAACCTCTCAAAGTACCTGATAATTACAGAGGTCAGAGCCACCAGGCAGTAGTCATTAAGGCAAGGTGCCCATGACTTTTCTTTGGCATCCTTCATGGGATGCGGATGCGACTGGCAAGGCCAATATTTACTGTCTGCTCCTAACTACCCCTTGAACTGAGTGGCTTGTCCATTTCAGAGGGTGGTTAAGAGTCACCCACATTGGCTGTGGGTCTGGAATCGCATGTTGTCCCAGACCAGATTAAGGATGGCAGATTTCCTTCAACGACGGACATTAGTGAATCAGATGGGTTCTTTTTGTGACAATCTTTGATGGTTTTAGAGTCACTGTTGCTGAGACCAGATGCAGTGATTTGAGCCCATGCCTCCCAGAGTGAATCACTGGATCATTCGTCCAGTGATATGAACCTTGTACCATCGGCTCCTCCCATTAATTCCTGAGGGAATCGAATGAAGATGAAGATCTCAGGTAAATACTGGCATGTATCCAATCTCCAAAGGTGCAGAAATCAGTCATTTCTAAAATGCATTCACAACTTGTGAGCAGCATGGCACTTAGCACCCATCGAAATGCCCTATGTTGGTGACATTAGGCACTTTCTTGAGCTGCTATGGGGCTCCTTGTTACTTTTGTACAATAGATGCAAAATACTGTGGGTGCGAGAAATTTAAAATTAAAACAGGATGGGCAGACTCAACAGCTTCTGTGGAGAGAGAGCGAGAAATGGAGGGTAGAATCTGAGTGGTCTGGATGACGTGAGCTATGGCGAGCTGCATGGCAGAATTGGACAGGAAATCTGGCCAGGCCGACCTCAAAGGTGGGAGCCTCTCGCTCCATTTTTTGACAAGCAGCTTGGGGAGTTTCTCACTGGGCAGCAGGGCGATGTTAATTAAGCGGGATAATTGCTCGTTAAATGCCTTGTAAACAGCCCAACTCATCTTATTAATATCTTATCTTATCAATCCCACCAAACTAGCATCTGTAATTCTGACCACGGAAACCAGAGCGGGTACCTGGCAAATTCACCCTCACCACCTGCTCCAAGTGTCCTCCATGTTGGACACACAGAGACACACACACACACACACACACACTCCACATCCATGGACATCGGCACCTCAGAATATAGGAGTTGGGAGGGTCATGTTGCGGCTGTACAGGGCATTGGTTAGGGCCACTTTTGGAATACTGCATGCAATTCTGGTCTCCCTGCTGTAGGAAGGATGTTGTGAAACTTGAAAGCGTTCAGAAAAGATTTACAAGGATGTTGCCAGGGTTCAAAGGTTTGAGCTGCAGGGAGAAGCTAAATAGGCTGGTACTATTTTGCATGAAGTGTTGGAGGCTGAGGGGTGACCTTACAGAGGCTTGTAAAATCGTGAGGGGCATGGATAGGGTGAATAGACAAGGTCTTTTCCCCAGGATAGGGGAGTCCAAAACTAGAGGGGCATAGGTTTAAGGTGAGAGGGGAAAGATTTAAAAGCGACCTGAGGGGCAACTGTTTCACACAGAGGGTGGTGCGTGTATGGAATGAGCTGCCAGAGGAAGTGGTGGAGGCTGGTACAGTTACAGCATTTAAAGGGCATCTGGGTATATGGATAGGAAGGGTTTAGAGGGATTTGGGCCAAATGCTGGCAAATGGAACTAGATTTATTTAGGATATTTGGTTGGCACAGAATAGTTGGACTGAAGGGTTTGCTTCCATGCTGTACATCTCTATGACTCTATGATTCTGCATAAGGTTAAAACTGAGGATTACACTAGCAACTGCTTCGACATGAGACAAGAATTACATTCACTTAAGGACAAGCAAAAAACAGAAATCTGATTGTTCTCGAAATAAAGTGTGGTTCTAAAACATGGCCATTAAACTAGGAATTTTCTGAAGAAGGGGTCTAGACCCAAAATGTCAACCTTCCTGCTCCTCTGATGCTGCTTGGCCTGCTGTGTTCAGGTTGTCTTGAAATGAAGGGCTGCTGATACTGATAACACCAGTAGGTGTCAATGTTGTATACATTTTGCTGAAGTTATTGCAGTTCTTGCTATCACTAAAATCAAAACTTGTACACTGGCCGCGTTCCTCACTCAGAGCCTGGTAATCTGGGTTCAGGTCCCACCTCCTTCTGAGCTGTTCAACAGTATTGTTGCTTAAGTTAATTAGTACGAAAAAAGTCTTGAATTTCTTAATCTATTGCAATATTTAGCAAATGAGTTTTGATAGTGACGTTGAAGGAAATTTCTCAAACATTTGAGGGCAGGCATGTGCGTCATAAAATAAACTGCACTGAGGAGAGTACTTTGAATTTATATAGTGCCACTTAACAGATGCTCCAATGCACTTTGCAGGCAATTGTTTATTTTTGGAGTGGGGGCACATCTAATGTGTCCTGTTGGTGAACTCAGCGAACAGAGCAAAGAGCTCACACAGGCCACATGAGATGACAAGCAGCCCAGAACAGAAAACCTACTCTTTATGGTGTGTCAGTTCCCCTTTTCTTGACAGGGTCTCATTTTCCCATTTCATTTGAAAGGCAGTACTCCCTCAGATAAATGCGATCAGCAGGGTGAGGACAAATCCTCCCACAGGCCAGGAAACCTCCACGGTGCCATTTTATCTCTCTTTCAGATGAGCAACTCCACGGGCGGGCAAGCACAAACAATCCCGACCATTCTGCCTGCCTTTCTGCTTGTCCTTGCTTCCCTCAGGTGTACCGGAGGGAACTACAGGCTGAAAGTCAGCCAAGTTACAATCAGAACCATCCTTGGCAACACCTCCTGGCGTGGGACTCGAATCTAAATCTCCTGGTATCAAGGTAGGAGCACTACCTTACTGTGCAGCAAGACACTCCTAAATGATGTTGCGACCGTGCAGAAATGCTGGGCCCATCAGGAATAAGCTGAATTCTGTGATAAATAATCCGATACATGAAGCATGTTGGGACCAGGAGGAGCCAAGGCGCTGCCCCATCTATTCCTGTCAGGGAAGGAGTGCTCTGGGAGGCCTGCCTAAATTTGGGGCCTAAATATTTGCCACAGGTTTTGTTCTTCTCTGACAAATATCATTGCTTAAGTCACATGAAAAGGCTCAACAGAGTAGATTGTTGAGCTTTGTGACTCCTAAATGACTGGCTGAGGCCTACATTCCCTTTTTGCTGTAGTGCAGTCCAAGGGGCCTATAGCTATCAGTCGCTGAATGGCTCCTTTAAATCCGTGGTACAATGGGTCACACTGGATGCATTTCGTTTGCAGGCTGGGCTGAAAATTGTACATGGGAGGAGATGGGAGTGTTCAGACACGAGTGAGCAGGAGTTATGGAGTGTAAGAACCCGCTCCTTCTTTGACAGTGTGCTCATGAAGCAGACCTGTGAGAAAAACACCCAATAAATCAAATAGACACAGTTGTCATAGGAACAAGGAAGGAGGCAGCTGGATCTCTGTTCGGCTGCTAATCCTTTGATCCTTACTGGCATGAACCCACTGCACGAGTGTAGAGCTGGATGCAAATAAATTCACCTGGAGACTGTGCATGAGGCAGGGGATCAGTCTTCAGATCCTTGGACAGTGCGTCTGTGCAAAACAGATTACAAAGCTTCCAAGTTCAGCTCAATACTCTATTGTCAGCAATCCCACTCAGCGACTTGGATCTCCACCCCTCCAAAGCCTTGTGGCAGTTTCCAGTGGTTCGTGCTGCTGCTTCAGCTCACTGTAATTTGAAATATCTGTGTTACGCTTAGATTTGCATGAAAGAAGGTCACAGATGCAGAATCCATGTCTGTTTGTTTTCTCATTCACTTGTTGGATATGGGTGTCACAGGCTGGGCACAGCCGTTATCTCCCGTCCCTAATTGCCCCCTTGAGAAGGTGGGGGTGAGCTGCCTCCTTGAACCGCTACAGTCCATGTGCTATGGGTTGACCCACGATGCCCTTAGGGAGGGAATTCCAGGATTGTGACCCAGTGACAGTGAAGGAACGGAGATATATTTGCAAGTCAGAATGGTGAGGGGCTTGGAGGGGAATTTGCAGGGGGTGGTGTTCCCATGTATCTGCTGTCCTTGTCCTTCTAGATGGAAGTGGTTGTGGGTTTGGAAGGTGCTGTCTGAGGATCTTTGGTGAATTTCTGCAGTGCATCTTGTAGATGGTACACACTGCTGCTACTGAGTGTCGGTGGTGGAGGGAGTTGGATGTTTGTGGATGTGGTGCCAATCAAGCAGGAGCTGCTTTGTCCTGGATGGTGTCAAGCTTCTTGGAGCGACATCCATCCAGGGCAGTTGGGGAGTATTCCATCACACTCCTGACTTGTGCCTTGTAGATGGTGGACGGTCTTTGGGGTGTCAGGAGGTGAGTCACATGCTGCAGGATTCCTAACCTCTTCCTACCCACTTTGATGATCACTGATGTCAATTCATGTCAGATCTCAAACAGGAGGCACTGTTTCCTTCTGAATTATAAGCATTTTTGATTACTGAAGCATATTCATGGGAAGGCGATGGCCTAGTGGCATTATTGCTGGACTGTTAATCCAGAGACCCAGATAACATTCTGCAGACCTGAGTTCGAATCCCACCATGGCAGATGGTGGAATTGGAATCCAATAAATATCTGGAATTAAGAATCTAATGGTGACCGTGAATCGTTGTTGATTGTTGGAAAAACCCATCTGGTTCACTCATGGCCCTTAGGGAAGGAAGCTGCCATCCTTACCTGGTCTGGCCTACATGTGACTCCAGGCCCACAGCAATGTGGTTGACTCTGTGGTGCCCTCTGGGCATTTAGAAATGGGCAATAAATGCTGCCTGGCCAGCAATGCCCTCATCCCATAAATGAATAAAGGAGTAAATTCAGAAGCAAGTCTGTTGCAGCTCAGACTTGAACCTGGATCACCTGGTTCAGGGGAAAGAACGCTACCACTTCCACAAGAGCCCTGCTGCTTCAATCCACGCCATTGGCTTTCCAGCTATTCCTGTGATTACTTGACCACTTCTCTTTGCTTTGCCGCTGGGCACTGTTAAAAGGAGTTTTCTGCTCATTCTATTTATTTAAGTTGCTCCAAATTTCTCATCGTCATCTCTCCAAGTTCTGACTGTCTGTGGGATGCGGCTGCCATTTTATGTCTCATTCACAAAGCCTTGAGACTGGCTCAGTGACTGTTTGATTTATTGTCACGTGTAATTATAACAAATACAATGAAACATGTTTAGTGTTGCCATTCTCCTGCGCCATCTTAGTTAGGTGGTCTTTAGAACAGCCCCCACTTCTGGATCAGCCTTAGGCCTAGATCTGGCCTCCTCCACACTGATGCTTTGAGTCCTCAGTGCTAAACCATCTTGCCGTCACCAACATTGCTGATACCATGAGCTGATGCTAGGCCAACTTCACTGATGCAGCTTCCGTTGGTACAGCAGTGTCCTGCACTGGGATCAACTCATCACCGCCTCTGCTGTCAAGCTCCTGGGCCTGGCCGCAGGCCTGGAGCCTGGGTTCCGCTGCTGGCCTGGGGGTGGGATTAAGCCTGAGGCCTGCTGCTCACTGACTGGGAGACCTTGGTTTGGGATGGTGCCGTGTCTGCTTGGTCCTGGTGTTGCTGCCACCATCGCTGGATGGCATCTCCTTTGTCATTTATTTGGCCTTGCTGGTACCAATGCCTGCGCCTCCATCTTAGACCGCCATTCCACACAGGGCCCACACTTGCCGATGTCGCTGAAACCAGGAATAAAAGGTAAAGGCAAAAGACTTTAAAGAAGAAAAGGCAAAAGTAAAAAGAAAAGTATAAGAAAAGCAGATGGAAATTGACAATCCCCAGGCTTAGTAGCCCGTATGCTGCTACTGCACTGCCACCAGCGTGAAATATTAGTTCCAAGCTTTGGGGTGTTAGGAGAGGTGCATGCTTACCCCTCATCTTAAAACAGATAATTTGCTCATTATCGCATTGCTGGCTGTGAGAGCTTGGTGTGCGCTGATTGGCTGCTTGTGTCTTCTGCCCTGACAACAGCGACTGCATTTCGAAAGGCCTCCATTGGCTGCTGGGCAGTCTGGGGTGGTCCCGGGTTTGCATATGAAAATGCAAGTCTTGCCTTTACCCCATTCAACGTTGGGTGCACCTCAAGAAAAGTCCCCTTCTTGGGGTGGCTGTTGCTATGTGAGAAAGCACTTGCATTTTTGTAGCACCTGGTACAGCCGCCTGATGCCTCAAAATGTTTCACAGCCAATATCGTTTTACCGAGCTCGTCTTTGTCATAATGTCGGGAAATGCAGCAATCAATTCAGGCAGAGCAAGCTCCCACTAAATAGCAATGTGGTTGTGGGCAGATGATCTGGTTTTGTGAATGACAGAGAGTGAAATGCTTGGCCTGGACACCAGAGAAAGATCCTGTTAATGCCCATTCACGAGTTCATATCCTTGGCTCAGGAGTGAGCCCATTCAAACTTATTGATTTGATTTGATTTATTATTGTCACTTGCACCTCGGTACAGTGAAAAGTTTTGTTTTGTGTGCAGTACAGGCACATCATAGGATGATTGAACAGAGTGAGGAACATAAAGTTACAGCTGCAAAGAAGGCATACCAAAAGAAAAATCAACACTAGATTTGAAATTTGAGAGGTAATTCAGAAGTCTAATAACAGCGGGAAAGAAGCTGTTAGTATGTGTGTTTAAGCTTTTTTATCTTCTGCCTGATCGAAGAGGGTGGAAGAGAGTATAATCAATGTTGGTTGCTTTCTGCAGGCAGTGGGAAGTGTAGATGGAGTCAATGGATGGAAGGTCGGTTTGTGTGATGGACTGGGCTGTGTTCACAACTCTCTGTAGTTTCTTACGGTCCTGGGCAGAGCTGTTGCCGTGCCAAGCCGTGATGCATTCAAGTAGGATACTGTCTAAGGTGCATCTACAAAAACTGGTGAGGGTCCTTATGGATATGTCGAATTTCCTTCACATCCTGAGAAAGAAGAGGCGTTGTTGTGCATTCTCGACCATTGCATCAACGTGGGAAGTCCAGGACAGTTTGTTGATGATCGTCACTCCTGGGGACTTTACCCTCTCAACCATCTCCACCTCAGCAACGTTATTTGCAGATAAGGATATGCCCGCCTCCTTGCTTCCTGAAGCCGATGATCAGCTCTTTAGTTTTGCTGACATTGAGAGGGAGACATTGTAATCATTGTAACCACATTCTACCTTTTTTTCCTGTATTGAACCAGCCTTTCTGCCTCACCGCTCAAATGCAAAGACTTCTGATGAATTCCTCTTGCCTTCCTCAATCCAAGGATCTGGATGGTCCTTACAATATCCTCGCCAGGAGTACATGTGGTAATCTAGGGGTAAAATGACCCTGGACAGATGTAGTTGACACAACATCAGATCATTTCAGATTGTTTCAGATTGTTTTGTACTTCAAAGGAAACCAGTCTGTGTCAGTTGCCTTCCACTGTGAAGTTTTCAGTAACTTATATTGCCTGCTGCCCTACAAATGACTTTCAGGACTTGAAAAGTTTATTTGGAGTCGGTGAGAAAGAGAGAGAGAGAGGGTGGGGGGGAGAGAGAGAGGGAGAGAGAGAGGGGAAGAGAGAGAGAGGCGCTGAAGAAAACGTCAGCCAGAGGTGGGATCTGCACTGCGGGATTCTGAGCTGATTACCTGAGTAAAAAGGAGCCACAGCAAATTCTCATTTTAACTAATTCTTCACTGCCTTCCTTTGCGCTTCAATTTACATCAGTTTGTATTTTTCCTTCAGTTGTTTTTTGTGGGATGTGGATGTTTAGAATGGCGTCATGGTTGGCATAGACCTGCTGAGTTTCTCCAGCAATTTCTGGTTTTGTGTCCTGCAGATCGCTGGCATCCACAGTTCTTTGTTTTATTCTAAAGTCTTCTCGTGCAGTTAGATTTATAAAACCTTGAGATATTTCTTTACATAGGTGTGTAAGTTGTTGTTGTTGCAGATCACATGGTCTGCTCTACACTCGAGATACCAAATGCAAAATGGGTGCATGGGTTACAGGGCACAGGCATGACCCCAAGCTCCCGATTACCTGACATTGCAGTCTTCCAGCAAATTCCCCATTCAGAGCTGCCTGCCCTCAGACTCCTGCACTAGTCTGACAGGAATTAAGGAGAGGTGATGGCTTTGTGGTATTGCCATTCAACTGTCAATCCAGGGAATATTCTTGGGCCCAAATCTGGCCATAGCAGGTGGTAGATTTTGAATTCAATAAAAATATGGAACTTGGAGTCTCATGAATTGATTATTGCGGAGAAAGACCCATATGGTTCACTAATGTCCTTCAGGGACAGACACTGCCATCCTCACCCGGTCTGGCCTACATGTGACTCCAGACCCACAGCAATGTGATTGACTCTTATCTACCCTCTGGGCAGTAAATACTGGCCTAGTCAGTAATGCCCTCATCCTGTGAATGAATTGAAAGAGATGCTTGAGGTGCAGTGATCCCATTTCTTGCCTGGGTGGTTTTTACAGATGCAATAGGGATGTGCAGGCTAGGTGGATTAGCCATGGGAGAGAGTGGACAGGTCCTAGCTCAGGATCCTACTGTGCCACTATTTTGATGATATGAATACCTTTCACAGACGCAGAGGCCCGGTGGAAAAAAACGAGGGGATTGTTAAAGATGGAGAAACATGAACATTTAACACCATTAACACCCTCTTTGTCATTTGCACTGGGCCTCTGCTGGCCAATTCCTCCTGCACGGATTGGAGAAACTTCTTATGCTGCCTATTGTTTTGTTTTATTACTATATTCCCTCATGGGGAGAGGCCTTCACTGGCAATAACCAATCCCAATTACTCTGAGAAGGCAGTGCTGAGCCAATCAAACAGCCAGATCAAAGGGTATTGTCTCTTCTTGGCCAGTAATCTGCCGAAAGCTGGTGTGATCGTTCCGATGGGATCAAAGTGAAGATCCAGCTGAAGGCCTGCCTGTCCCAATCGCTTGGAGAGTGGTGCTGACAACAACTCATGGAGGAGGCTTTCAGAACCTGATCCCCTTAACCTCAAGAAGGGAACATAGGTAAGGGAAATCTGGCTAGTCCAGATAGATTTTGCAATGTTCACTGATGTCTTTCTCCTGCATCAACTGACGACTACAGTGTGGAAATAAATGTTGAATAATATGTGAATAACAAAGCATCCCAGACTGACCTAGTCATACCCGCTTCTTGTTTGAAAATCCCTCATCACCCCTCCTCTGGCCCCACAACCGCTCAGAATCTCAGCCCTCCTTACTCCGGCCTCTTGAAGCTTTCCTTGATGTTAATAGCTTGGCCTGGATCTGTCTCATTCTCAAGCTCTGGAATTCCCTTCCTAAACTTCTCTGGCCATTTCCCTCTGTCTCTCTCCTTTATTAAGACAGTCCATAAACCTCGCTTTTGGACCGACCTTATGATCACTTGCCCTAACCTCTCCTTACATAACTTTGGTGACAACACGAGTTCGATCATGTTCACGTGCAGTGCCTTGAGATGCTTTACTACGCTTGAGGCACTATATAAATGTGTGTTGTCGCTGAACTTGCGACTTACAGGTTGACTTCCTGATTTACAGGAGAAATTATCCATGCGCAGCACTAAGTTAATAATTGCTACGTTCTCCATCAATGAACTCCTCCCTCCCCACAATGTGACCCAGGCTGTGACCTGCACTGCACACTGTTCCAAAGTGGTTTTCAAAAAAAATGGAAGAATTTAAAAATGTCAAACAGATCTCATGAGACGAGTGGACTAAGAGGATTCACTGTACCCTAACAGTTGTGCTGTTCATAACATCCAATGGGGTAAAATCGGGGTCACTGAGCTACAGTGACTAAATCGATTAAATTCTGCATTTAATAAATAGTATCCTGATGATTTGAGGAGTCAACTCCACATTATTCTGTGAAATCAGAAACAATCTTTAATAACATTAAAAGGATGTGGAAGGGGGGTAAGGCCAGAAATGTTTTGGGAATATCAAAGCCATGAAGCCTTTGGGTTCAAAATGCATTTTCTGTCATACGGTATTACTTTTGTTGCCAAATGTGCCATGAAAGCTGTGATGAGACTTTGGCTTTTGAGGTTATTTTGCCCTGGGTTTTTTTGAAGACCAGTTTTTAAGGCAGAAGTGTTATGAAGTTGGGTAGAGTACTTGTGGGTTGGGAGGCAGGAAGTTATAATTTAGTGTTTGTAAAATGCAAGGGGGAAGCATTGTGTGGTCCCTTTAAGAGTTGATGTGCTATTTCTATGGTTAGAGATTTAGAAAGGATGCCTGTGAGTAGCAGCTTGAAAGTTTGCAGCTACACAGGGATTACCCAAATGAAGCATTTGTATCAAAAGGCTGTAGCAGGCCAAGCAGCAGTTTTGTTTTGTTACCAAGACAACAAGTTTTGAATTTAGCCAATCAAGTTGAACCAGACACTGAGATACCAAAAACCAATTAAATTTAAATCTGATGGCTTTGACAACATAGGACCAATCCTAGTGTAAGAAATTGATATGTCATCAAGAAGAGGGCAGTTGGACAAAGACAGGGAGAACTAACTGCCATCAGCCAGAGTTACCAGCTCTCAGCTGTCAAGAGAGAATCACTGATTCTCGCATTCTTCTCCAGGTCTTAGAGAAAGCACCATCCAAATATCAAAGGTATCTCATTAATATTCCTGACAGAAGAATCAATGGACAAGGTGTTCTTGACAGAACATTCGATGGAGAATGCACAGAATATTCCAGAAGATATGTAACCTGGCTGTAATTTCGAGAGACTAAATTCTTCTTTTTTGTATTTCATATAAGTGGAGCGTATATTTATTGGAACAGCATACCATTAGAATCTTGTTATATTCAAGAATAGTTAGTAGTTAAAAGTGGTTAATTTGGTTTGTTAATAGTTTAGTTAATTTGCTCATTGTTAGAGTTAGATAAATAAATAGTTACTTGATGATTGTAAAGTGAGTGTCAGGGAGTTTATTTTGTTTAACCATTAGAAGTTGCTGAAAGACAGGTTACACCACTTTTCACACTCCTTTTACAGATTATAGGGTGAAATGCTCCTTTTTGAGTGTTTTGGTTTTAGTTCTCAGAGGGGTTGTCAACTTCCACTTTGTAACAGATGTAGTGAGCAGTCTACTCAGAGCCACCAGAGTAAACAATACAAGCAGCCTAGCTGGGTGGGGGTCAAACTCCCACAGAACCAGGATTTTTAGTTTTAGTTTTCAGTAGCAGTTACTGCTGGGGTCTTGAAGAAGTGGAAACTATTTTTCCATTCTCTCGGTTACAGCTAAAAGCTAGCGAGTTGAGAAGATTTGTAGCTCAGGTTGAGGTTCTGGATGTGAGTTTGCTCGCTGAGCTGGAAGGTTAGTTTTCAGACGTTTCGTCCACCATTCTAGGTAACATCAACAGTGAGCCTCCGATGAAGCACTGGTGTTATGTCCCGCTTTCTATTTATCTGGTTAGGTTTCCTTGGGTTGGTGATGTCATTTCCTGCATTGGTGATGTCATTTCCTGTTCTTTTTCTCAGAGGATGGTAGATTGGCTCCAAATCAATGTGTTTGTTGATGGAGTTCCGGTTCGAATGCCATGCTTCTAGGAATTCTCGTGCATGTCTCTGTTTGGCTTGTCCTAGGATGGATGTGTTGTCCCAATCAAAGTGGTGTCCTTCCTCATCTGTATGTAAGGATACTAGTGATAGTGGGTCATGTCGTTTTGTGGCTAGTTGATGTTCATGTATCCTGGTGGCTAGCTTCCTGCCAGTTTGTCCAATGTAGTGTTGTCCACTATCTACTATCCTCTGAGAAAAAAGAACAGGAAATGACATCACCAACACAGGCAATGACACCACCAACCCAAGAATTGTTGTATCAGAAATATAAACCCCGTTTTTCTCCCTCTCCCCAGATGCTGCCAGTTTCTCCAGCATCCTCTGTTTGTTTCCGATTTCCAGCATCAGCAATGGTTTGCTTTAATTCAAACTCACACTGTGACTTTTATCCCAGCAATGTCCTTACAAATACCCAAACCCCAGTGACAATTCAGTACTATCTCCAACCTCAGTCCTCTTGCACTGTCTGGTACATAGAGTCATACAGCGTAGAAATAGGCCCTTTGGCCCAAATCATCCATGCCGACTATTTCCTAATCATGTACCCATCCAGATGCCTTTTAAATGTTGTAACTGTACGAGTCTCCACCACTTCCTCTGGCAGCTCATTCCATACACACACCACCCTGTCTGTGAAACAGTTACACCTTAGGTCCCGTTTAAATCTTTCCCCTTTTGCCTTAAACCTATGTCTACTAGTTTTGGACTGCCCTACCCTGGGGGTAAAGACCTTAGCTATTCACCTTATCTATGCCCCTCATGATTTTATAAACCTCAAAAAGGTCACCCCTCAACCTCCGACACTCCAGGGAAAAATATCCCAGCCCATGAGCCTCTCCTAATAATTCAAACCCTCTAGTGCCAGTAAAATCCTTGTGAACCTTTTCTGCACACTTTCCAGTTTAATAACATCCTCCCTATAGCAGGGTGACCAGAACTATGTGCAATATTCCAAAAGTGGCCTCACCAATCTCTTGTACAGCTACAACATGACATCCCAACTCCTATACTTAATGCACTAACCAATGGAGGCCAGCGTACCAAATTCCCTCTTCCTTCTGGTATATTGCTGTGTACTCTCTGGATATTTTTCCTTTGGCTGAAACACCAAAGAAAAACTGTAAACTAAACTCTTAGAATCCCTACAGTGTGGAAGCAGGCCATTCAGCCCATCCCGATCCTCCGAAGAACACCCATCCCTCTGTCTTGCAACTCTGTATTTCCCATGCCTGATCCACCTAGCCTGCAGACTATGGGCAAATTAACATGCCCTGCACATTGAGTCATGCATCACAGAAACAGACCTTTCAGTCCAACCAGTCCATACCAAACTAAACTAGCCCCACTTGCATGCTCCTATAGAGTCAAGAGGAAGAAAGTGAAGCACCCAGAGGAAACCAAGTTGGCATGGAAATAATGTGTAAGCACCACTCCACGCCTGAGGCTTTAATTAAACGCAGGCCCCTAATGCTGTGAGGTAGCAGTGCTAACCACTGAGCCACCATGCCTCCTGTGTTATTATTTTAATTCCAGAGTAAACATGAGTACCCTAAATGCAGTTTCCAACTTTTTTTGTGGGATTTCCTACTGGAGAGTTTAATACTTCAGCCTTCATTCACTATCACACCCACCCATCCACAGACTGACTGCTTTTGAAATTGTTCTGTCTCTGTGTGACCCTGGGTCCCCGTCATTAGGCCACATGATTGTTCTTTTTCTCTACTTTAATTCATACACTGAAGTAGTCACTCCCATCTCTCCACTTCAAGGTTATGAAACCTCATGAAAATGCACAAAAATGAATAGGTTCTTGTGTAAAGCTTCCAAGATGTTTAAAATCATGTCTATCCCTTCCGAACACAAGCAAATACAAAATATAAACTAAATTTAAAGTTGACCATTGTTCTACACACTACACACCAAATAGACATGAACTGCAAAAAAGGTCATTTATTTATTCATGGAATTAAATATCCTCAACCACTTCACAGAAGTGATTTCTGCATACAATGGACTGGATTTTAGGTGTATGTTTTTTTGGTGGGTGTGTAGGCACATAAAATAGGGTGGATGTCCAGATGACCACCTTCCCATCCTTCCTCCTCTCCCATCCCAAGCTCACCGCACCCCCCCCCCTCCCGCCAATTACAGCTGATGCCAAAACCAGCCACATTTCCATCCTCTACGCACTCACCATATGCAAGTCAATAACGAAAGGTTAATTGAGCTTGGTAAAAGATTGATTTGTGCCAATATTACCTTACCCATTCCATAATGGCATTGGTATGGGAAGGGAGGTGAGAGTGGGGCATCAGGTGGCATAATGGTTCAGTGGTTAGCACTGCTGCCTCACACTACCAGGGACTTAGGTTCAATTTCACCCTCAGGCAACTGTGTGTGGAGTTTGCATATTTTTCCTGTGTCTGTGTGGGCTTCTTCCAGGTGCTCTAGTTTCCTCCCACAGTCCACAGGTGTGCATGTAGTGGCCATATTAAATTGCCCATAATGCCCAGGAATTTATAGTCTACTTGGATTAGCCATGGGAAGTGCAGGGTTATGAGAGTAGGGTAGGGGGGTGAGCCTGGGTGGGATGTTCTTTGGCAGGGGTGTCAGTATGGACTCAATGGGCCGAATGGCCTGTTTCTACCCTGTAGGGATTCTGCATTGAAAAATCCTGCTTCCTAGTAAGGGTGGTGCTATCAGTAGGGGGAGAGCTTTGCAATTGGGACATCTGCTCCCTCCTCCCCCACACAAATGACTTTCTTTTCCTTTATCCATGAGCAGGATGAGGGCATCGCTGGCCAAGCAACATTTATTCCCCATCCCTAATTGCCCAGAGGACAGTTCAGAGTAATCCACATTGCTGTGGGTCTGGAGTCACATGTAGGCCAGACCAGGTAAAGATGGCAGTTTCCTTCCCTAAAGGATATTAGTGAACCAGATAGGATTTTCCGACAATCGACAATGGATTCATTGTCATCAATAGATCTTTAATTCCAGATTTTTTAATTGAATTCAAAATCCACTATCTGTAGTCGTGGGATTCGAATGCAGGCCCCTAGAACGTTATCTGGGTCTCTGGATTAACAGCCATCGCCTTCCCTTCCTGCCTTCCTCACTGCCTGGGCTTTAAAAACCACACCTCCATGTCTTTTGCCACCCTTTCCTAGGTTGACCAATCCTGCCCATTGCCCCTGACCATTCGGCCCCTCTTGTTGGGACTGGTCGCAGTGTTGGAGCAACCAGTTAGTCAGATGGTCTGGGAGCTCCAGAATGTGGGCCATTCTCTTACTCTGCACCATTGGCTGAGTTCATTTGTGCCAGGGAGCTGACCACTAACTTTGCTTCTGGAGCTGCCTTCTTGAACCACTGCAGTCCACGTGCTGTGGGTTGACCCACAACACCCTTAGGAGGGAATTCCAGGATTTTGACCCAGTGACACTGAAGGGACAGTGACCTATTTCCAAGTTAAGATGGTGAGTGCCTTGGAGGGGAGCTTGCAGGGGGTGGCGTTCCCATGTATCTGCTGCCCTTGTCATTCAAGGTGGAAATGGACGTGGGTTTGGAAGGTGCTGTCTGAGGATCTTTGGTGAGTTCCTGCAGTGCATCTTGTAGATAGTACACACTGCTGCTACTGAGCGTTGGTGGTGGAGGGAGTGGGATGTTTGTGGAAGTGATGCCAATCAAGCAGCTGCTTTGTCCTGGATGGTGCCAAGCTTCTTGAGTGTTGTCAGAGCTGCACCCATCCAGGGCAAGTGGGGAGTATTCCATCACACTCCTGACTTGTGCCCTGTGGACAAGCTTTGGGGAGTCAGGAGATGAGTTACTCGCTGCAGTCTGACCTGCTACTGTAGCTACTGTTTTTATGTGACCAGCACAGCTCAGTTTCTGGTCAATGGTCCTGCCCCCCCCGTGCCCCCCCAGGGTGGTGACAGTGGGGACTTCAGTGACGGTGACACTATTGAATGTCAAATGGCAGAAGTTAGATTGTCCCTTACTGGTGACGGCAGTTGCCTGGCATTTATGTGCCATATATATTATTTGTCCCTTGTCAGTCCAAGCTTTGATATCGCCCAGGTCTTGCTGCATTTGAACACGGACTGCTTCAGTACCTGAGGTGTCATGAATGGTGCTGAACATTGTGCAATCATCAGCGACCATCCCCACTTCTGACCTTATGATGGAGGGAAGGTCATTGATGAAGCAGCTGAAGATGGTTGGGCCGAGGACACTACCCTGAGGAACTCCTGCTGAGATGTCCTGGAGCTGAGATGACTGACCTCCCACAACCACACCATCTTCCTATATGTCAGGTATGACTCCAACCACCGGAGAGTTTGCCTCCTGATATCCATTGATTCCAGTTTTGCTTAAGTATGAGTTCAGAGCAAAATAAACAGAAATTACTGGAAGCTGAACTGTCAGTGCATGTGGAGACATTTGGTGATCGCAGAGATATATTAACATACTGTCAATAAACTTGCTTCATACTTAGAAATGAGTGTTCTCTCTGCATTACTCTGAGGAAGATCAAGTACATAAAAATGC
Source organism: Stegostoma tigrinum (assembly GCF_030684315.1). Classification (NCBI taxonomy): domain Eukaryota; kingdom Metazoa; phylum Chordata; class Chondrichthyes; order Orectolobiformes; family Stegostomatidae; genus Stegostoma; species Stegostoma tigrinum. The sequence continues at coordinate 4,594,859 of NC_081404.1, read as the reverse complement.
AATTAGCCAGTATTGGCAGCTGAAGGTACAAACTCCAATGGCAGGGTAACAGAAGTCATTTTTGGATGAAGGCTGGATTTGCAGGAGTGCAGAAGTTATAGAATCAGAGAATCCCTGCAGTTTAGCCTATCGAGTCCACACCGACCCTCCAAAGAGCATTCCACCTACCACCCAACATCCCCCCCCCCCCCCCCCCCGCACCCTCTCTTCGTAACCCTGAATTTCCATGACTAATCCACCTAGCCTACACATCCCTGGACACAATGGGTAATTTAGCATGGCCAATCTATCCTAACCTGCACATCCCTGGACCCTATGGGCAATTTAGCACATCTTTGGACTGTGGGAGAAACCAGAGCACCTGGAAGAAACTCACGCAAGCACAGGAAGAATATATACCTCACACTGACAGTCACCCAATAGTCGACAGATCCTGTAGGATTGTGGGTTTAAACAGGTTACAGAGAAAAGGAGGCAGTGAGGACTCAAAGGGGATTTGGAAATAGCAACCAGAATTTAAAACCAGAGCTATTTGGCAAGCCAGGAGTCAGTGTGGGTCAGTGAATGCAGAACAAGTTGAACTGCTTTAGGGAAGATTAGATCTGAATCACTGAATAGAAAACCTCAATGTCATTTCGATTTCTTTTCCCAGACACTGAAGACCTTCTCACATTCAGTCCTGGGATGTGAGTGCATGTGCACTCAGTGCTAATAGATAGGGAGAATTTGAGCCAGAAAAAAATAGTGACTGATCAGCTTTTGCCAGTTCTAATGGGAGGTCAATAACTTGAAACATTAGCCATGTTTCCCACTGCAAAGTTTCTGTCTGATTCTGTCTATTCTCTACAATTACTGATGAATAAAGAGATTAGATAAGAGCATAAAGAAGGTAAAAGTCCCCTATCAAGCCCCATCTGCTCCTTTCATCTGGATTCATTGTACTTTCTACATACCAACCAAAGCCATTCCACAATGATCAATTATAACCATCAGTTGGCCCAAACTATGATAAATTAGAGCAGGTGTAGGCCATTCAGCCCATTGAGCTGGTTCTGCCATTCAACACCGTCATGGCTGATCTGATTGTACCTCTATTCCATGTTCCTGTTCACACAATTTGCATTGTCTTAAACTCCTGACCAACGCAGTAGTTCTCCATGAAGTTCTTTTCTTTCTCAACAGCTAGGTACAGCACAAGATGCCAACTGCAAACTAACATCCCCCTCTCGCATTCATTCCTGGCATGTGGGTGTCACTGGCCATGCCAACCATTTATTGCCCATCCCTGGTTGCCCCTGGAGAAGGTGGGGGTGAGCTGTCTTCTTGAACCGCTGCAGCTCCCATGCTGTACGTAGGCCCACAATGCCCTTAAGGGGGAAATTCTAAGATTTTGACCCCGTTTTGAAGGAATGCTGGTATATTTTCAAGTCAGGATGGTGAGTGGCTCAACATAGAAACATAGAAAATAGGCGCAGGAGAGGGCCATTCGCCCCCTCAAGCCTGCTATACCATTCAATGTGATCATGGCTGATCATGCAATCTCAGTACTCCATTCCTGCCCTCTCCTCATATCCCTTGATCCCTTCAGCCACAAGGGCTGCATTCAGGTCCCTCTTGAATATAGCTAATGAACTGTCCACAACAGGTTCCTGTGGGAGGGAATTCCACAGGCTCACGACTCTGAGACAATAATAAGTCAAACTAAATCCATGAAGTAGTTTTGACGTGTAGTTACTGTGTTTTACACAATGCAACACTATTTCCCCTCTACTATTGGACAAGTCAGATCCCAGAATGAAACCTGACCTGATAGATTTTTTGTTATTTTGTTCATGTCAATCATGGTTGCACAAGGCTGCAGCATTTCTTGAACAGAAGAGAGAGGCTTGTTAAGATTTAAAACAAAAATGGATGAGCCAAGTTATCTAGATATGGAAAGCAATTAGGTTTTTTTTTAAAAAAGACTTAAAACAGCCACAAAACAAAATTTCCCCAATGCCATCACTTTACATAGATTCAAATGTAGAGAAATTAGACAAATGTTTAAATTCAATGCTGTTGATTCTCCTCAGCACTCTCCTGTGAGCTGTCAAATCTTCTTACATGAATACTCATGAAACTGAGAGCTTAGACTTTCTCAGCTTCTAATACCCCAGCCACTTTCTAAACAAATACTGGTCTGGAAGTTGCACAAACTAAACTTTATTATTGAGGTAGCAATGCTTTCCCTTAAACATTTCTCTATTCCTTTTTGAAGATAGAAACTATATTTACTTCTGATCCCTGCCAGGTCTCTTCTGAACAGCTCAAAAGGTTTAGATTTTTGAAGCTAAATTCAATCTCAATCCTGAGACAAAACCAAGCAAATGACCCTCAATGCTTGCTTATCTTTTGGAAACCAAAACAATTAACATTGCAAGCGATCCCTGCTCATCAACACTGTTATACATTTTGTTAGACACTTTAGAACAATACCACTATTTTAATTGTAAAACTTATATTTATATGTATACACATATATAAATCAGACAACTTCCCTCATACCACCCAGAGTGAGATTGTCCTTTGGTATTGAATGGGTGGCAGTTGTTTGAAATTGGCCATTCTTGCCTTTGTTCTGATGAGCGCAAGGTGAATTGTTTCAGCAACAAGTCTTTCTTGTTCACAACGTTCAAATTCCTTAAAAACCAGTACAAAATTGGATATGCTTCGCAAATGCTGTGATTCATTCCTTAAGGTTCTTATTTCATTTCTGAACTTGTCACCAAGAGTTCACTGAAAGAGGCCACTCAGCCTATCGTGCCCATGCTGGGTCTCTGAGAGAGCGTCTCATTCAGTGCCAATTCTCCAGCCATAGCGTCCTTCATTTAAGGAACAGTCCACCCCTCTTTTGCATGCATCAATAAGATTGGCATTTATACAATTTTATTAAAAGTTATTCATACGCTGTGAGTACCGCTAGCTAGACCAGTGTTCTCTGGCTCACCCTTGAGAGTCAAGCATATTGCGGTGGGTCTGGAGTCACATGTAGACCAGGTAAGGATGGAAGACTGCCTTGCCTAAGGTGCATTAGTGAACCAACAATCATTTCGTGTGTATAATTAGGTGTACAACTCCAGATTTTAAGTCAAAGCCAAACTCTGGCAGCTACCATGGCAGCATTTGAATCCAGGCTCCCAAGGCATCACCTGGGTCACTAGTTTAGCAGTCTACAGATAATACCCATAGGCCAGAACCTCACTTTAAGGCCAGGAGCGCATTTTTTGAAATGTAGTCACTGTTGTATTATGAGATAGAAACTGGGTTCAGGTAGGAAAAGTAGAAAGCAACACTTGGCAGTGAAAGAATGGCTCTTAATTCACAGGACGTGTGCCAATGGGAGTTGAAACACTTTTTTCAAAGGCAATGAAAGCACATTGAATGAGGCCAGAATCTGTGGGCATGTAAAAAAGAGGCAATTGGGAAAGCAGAGGAGTGGAAATGACAAAGAATCTAGAACTAGAAATCACAAGTGACGCAAATTGAGCAAATTCTTTCCAATTCACTGAACGCTGCTTTTCCACAGTGTACAATTCATTTTTCTTTTTAAATTTTGAGTTGTGGCTTAGCTGTGTGCTATTGCATACTTTGAGCTTTTTTTATTTAAAAATGACAGTCAGTACTTTAATCAGCACACAGGAAAATAAAACACTAAAACTTGGAAACAATTCAAACTGCTCTAATTCAATTTGTGTGCCTGAAAATGGAACACCAGAATGAGCAGTGCCTTCTCAGTTTGAGTGTACAATTTGGTTGCTTTTTTATCTCTGGGGGAGCATGAGCATTTTTGCTCCCACTATGGGCTGGCAGGGGGTGAAAATACCAGTGCCAGCCACATGCCAGATTCCTGGTGCCCTTTCACAGCTTTGGTGAAATTCACGAGAGCAGGGTGCCCCCAGGATCCTGCGTGATACAAATGCTATTGTTAAAGATATAGGAGCAGAAAGAAGCCATTTGGCCCATCTGGTTCTATGAGATCATGGTTGATCCAAGGAGCTTGTTCAGAGCTTACAAAGGGGCCACGTCGTCAATTAAATGGGGTTGGGGGTTGCAGGATGCTCAGGCTGCCCGCACGACCTGGGGCTGAAAGGAGGTGGGCTCACAGTGGGAACAAGCCACCGCTAAACACCCTCCCCCCACCCCAAGGGAATTAGCTAGGCCCCATGAAATGGTGAATGGCGCAATTGGTGCCATTGGCTCACTGCTGGTAGAGTGGGCAGCAAGCATTCAGGTAGTGGAGGGGTCATCACTCTCCTGGCATTGTGATTCATAAGAGGGAAGGGGAGGGGCGTAAGGTGCCCCACCCACACCCCTTGGCCCTTTCCCCTTACATTTGCCATGCCAATTCACCCAATAGCCACTGCAGTTGGGTTTCAGGAGCAATGCTGTAATGAAATAATCTAAAATTATTTTGCAAGGTTTTTTTAATTTAACTCCCATTCATCAGAAAAATTGCACTTAACTTCCTTCAGCTTCATAATCCCTGAAGTACGACTACAAATATTTCACTGAAGTGCATTGTACCTTCTGGAAACAAGCACAGGAATTCATTTCACCCTACTTTGAAGAATCTGTAACCACTTGGAGCTGGTCATCAAACTGGACTGCTAGGCACCCCATTGTGATAATGAATGGTTGTGAAATGAGTCAAGTTAATGTTAACAGACTGCAAAATATTAAGGATTTTTTTTCTGGAAGCATTCCAAACACTTTCTGCAAAGATATAAAGGGTAGAGATCTGAAATGGCTTGACTTTTCGGCAGTTGCTTTTGTCAGATCTCATGACACTTTTGGAACTGCTTTTGATTGCTTTTTTGAACAATTTTGGACAATTGCTATTGACAGTCCCAAAGAGATGAACAATTAATGAGTTTAATAGTTGGTGCACACAACATGTTGACTTCTAAAGATGCACTTACCCCTCCTCCCAAAGTTGTGCTTCAGTCACACCCAAAGGAGAGCCTTACTTTTCCAAAAGGGTATCCAATAATCCAAACAAATCCTCACAAAATTCAGTCCTACTTTCCCAGCTCAAATCTGCACATGTCACGTTTGGCTACTCAAATAACACAGCTCAGACAGTACTGGAGAAACTCAGCAGGTTTGGAGAAAGAAACAGAGTTAATGATTCGAGTCCAGTTTGACTTTTCTTGAGAACAGTTCTGAGGGCTGTTTCTGAGGCATGTTTTATCCTTTCCTTCCTTTGACAGCTGATCTCCAAAGCCCACCTTACATGTAATCCACCTCAACACCAAACAATTCCCAACGCTGCTTCTAACATCTTTCCGGAGAGTCTTTCCTGGGTTCTGGCAACACCTGTATCCCCTCTGACCCAAAACAAAACTCTGAATATGTTACGGAGGAGGGTGGGTACAATTTCCTTCTGAGTCAGAGTTGGGAATTTCCCTTCCTATTCCGAGCTCCTGATTTAAGAATGAAAGGGATATGGATGGCTTTAGGAATGTTCCATTGAAGATGGAGTTGGGGTAGAATTTTGTATCTTGAAGGGTCATTAATCTTTGGAAACCTTTCCTTCAGAGAACAAAGGAGGCTAAATCTCTCATTTATTCAAGGCAGATTTTTTTTTATTTATGGGTGTGGGGTGCAGGCAAGGAAATGGAGATATTAAGATCTGAACAGTAGCCGTGATTTCTCAAAGGAGAGAGCGACTTCAAAAGACACTATTTCTTCTATCCCTAACCTGTGTGAAATGCATCAACTTAAGCATAAATCAAGTATTCAGTGCCTGGAATACATAAACAGGCAGTTCCATGTGCAGATGAAGTCAGCTTAATTAAGATAACCCAGATAGATGTGAAGATTGTTTAGTTTTTTTACGAAGAGGAACTTCTCATTCTTATCAAGGCCACGTTATGCTAATCAGATTATGGCTCACATGTAGTGGTGGCAGCTATAAAGATTATATTTGGCAAGGTTTTAGATGGAAATTAATTGAAAGACGCTACTGTATGTTACCTATCAGGCTCCAGCTTAAAGGCTATAACTTTATGATTGACAATCTGACCACATCCTCTAGACTCTATTCTCTATCCCACCCACAAGTGCAGACATTCTCCTGGACTCTGGCCCCAAACCTCCCAACTTAACACAAACACTGAACCCTGAGAGAATACAGCTATGACCACCTTGAGCCCCCACATAGAGTTATAGATTTATTGAGTAATACAGCATGGAAACAGGCCCTTTGGCACAAACTGGTCCATGCCAACCATGATGCCCACTCAGTCTGTTCCAATTGCTCACATTTGGTCATATCCCTCAAAACCCTTCCCATCTATGTACCGACGCAATTTTTCTTTTTAAATGTTGCTATTGTACCCGCCTCAACCACTTTCTCCAGCAGCCCATTCCATATATGCACCACCCTCTGCGTGAAGAAGTTGCCCCTCACGACCTTCTTAGTTTTTTTCCTCTCTCACCTTAAACCTATGCCCTCTGGTTTTCAATTCCCCATCCCTGGGAAAAAGACTATATGCATTCTTCCTGTCTATGCTCCTCATGATTTTATACACCTCAGTAAGGCCACCCCTCACTCTCATATGTTCCAAGGAATAAAGTCCTATCCTGACCAACTTCTCCCTTTAACTCAGGCCTACTCGTCCTGGCAACATCCTCTTTGCACACTTTCCGCTTTTCACTATGTCTTTCCTATAGCAGGTGTTTGGAACTGTACACATTGCACAGAAAACTCAGGCCATCTCAGCTGCAGTATAACTCCAGCTTACGACCGTCAATGCTGCTCAGACATTTCCATGGAGAGGTTTCCTCTAATATGCCCACGGAATGCCTCCACATTTCCACCTGGCACGGCACAGTGCAGCACCATATCTCACCCAACTGGTTAGGGGCGCATTCTTTGAGATGGAGCTTAATTTGGATAAATGTGAGCAGTTGCATTTTGATAAGGCAAACCAGGGCAGGACTTATACAGTTAATGACAGGGCTCTGGGAAATGTTGTCAAACAAAGGGACCTAAGGGTGCAGATACGTAGTCCCTTGAAAGTGAAGACTCAGGAAGATAGGATGGTGGAGAAGGCATTTGGCACACTTACCTTCATCAGTCAGAGCATTGAGTACAGGAGTCTGAGGGGTGACCTTATAGAGGTTTATAAATTCATGAGGGGCATGGATAGGGTGAATACCCAAGGTCTTCTCCCCAGGGTAGGGGAGACCAAAACTAGAGGGGCACAGGTTTAAGGTGAGAGGGGAAAGATTTAAAAGGGACCAAATTTTTCGCACATGGCTGAAAGCAAACCCAAGAAAACCACCCATGAGGGAAGGAGGAGGGGAAAGTAAAACTGGCAGTGTTTGTGGCCAGAAGTTGTCAAACTCAATGTTGAGTCTGTCAAGAGACTAAGCAGAAAGCGTAGTTGCAAAAGCTCCATCTTGCACTGGGCTTCATGGGAAAACTGCAGCAACTCTAGACAGAAAAGTGAGCGTGACAGCAAGATAGATGCTTGTCTTCATCAGTTGAGGTCTAGAGTTGAAGAACAGGGAGGTGATGGTGGAACCGCATTAAGTAATATTTAGCTAGAGGACTAACGTGCAGTTCTGGAATCCCCATTATTGCAGGAATGTGACTGCACTAGAGTGGGTACAGAGGAGATTCACCAGGATGTTGCCTGGTCTGTAGCAGAGGAGATTTACCAGGATGTTGCCTGGTCTGTAGCAGAGGAGATTTACCAGGATGTTGCCTTGTCTGTAGCAGAGGGGATTTACCAGGATGTTGCCTGGTCTGTAGCAGAGGAGATTTACCAGGAGGTTGCCTGGTGTGGAGCAGAGGAGATTTACCAGGATGTTGCCTGAGCTGGAGAGTTTCAGTGATGAAGAGAGATTAGATAGACTGGGGTTGTTTTCCTTGGAGCAGAGGAGATTGAGAGGGGACATGACTGAGATGTATAAAATTATAAAGGACATAAACAGGGTAGACAGTAAGAAACTTTTCATCTTGATGGAAGGGTCAATGACCAAGGAGTGACAATTGAAGGTAAGGGCCAGAGAGAATGTGAGGGCAGTGGGCATCTGGGACTCACTGCCTATAAGGGTGAGAGAGGCAGGAGACTCTCACAACATTGAAGAAGTATTTAGATGTGCACTGGTGATGCCAAGGCTATGAGCCAAGTGCTGGAAAATGGGAGTTGGATAGTCATGGGGGGGGTGGGTTGTTTTTGACTGGCATAGACATGATGGGCTGAAAGGCCGAACCTGTGCTGTAGCTCTCCATGAGTCTCAAGTGTATTATAATTGGGAAGGCACGGTGGCTCAGTGGTTAGCACTGCAGCCTCACAGCACCAGGGACCCAGGCTCAATTCCAGCCTCAGGCAACTGTCTCTGTGGAGTTTGCACATTCTCCCTGTGTCTGTGTGGGTTTCCTCTGGGTGCTCCGGTTTCCTCCCACAGTCCAAAGATGTGCAGGCTAGGTGGAGTGGCCATGGTAAATTGCCTGTAGTGTTCAGGGGTGTGTGGGTAATAGGGGGATGGGTCTGGATGGGATGCTTCAAGGGGTGGTGTGGACTTGTTGGGCCAAAGGGCCTGTTTCCACACTGTAGGGAATCTAATCTAATCTAGCAACCAGAAGGTCAAGGTTGTGTTTGTCAACTGAGTCAAGGTGTTCTGCAAAATGGCCACCCAATTTGTGATTGGTCTCCTCAATGCCAAGGAAACTTTTCTCCCAACTCGTTCATCCCATTGCCCTGGAGGTTAACTATAATGACTCTTACAGGTTCCATCCTGGAGACATAGGCCTTGTGTGCACTTCAACTCTGCCAACCATGCCTAAAAACGAGGCATCCAACAGCACGATATGGTCTCGCCCTCAACCCACCAACTAAGCTGCTGCATGTGCTCCAGATCAGGACCTCAGTTTTACAGAACTGTTGTTCAAACCAACTCGGAAATTAACATTGACATAACTTGCCCCCGAATGCGATACTGAGGCAGCCTGTAAGTCAGACTTCCTCAGCATTGATTAATCAATAAGTCACAGTGCAAACATGGGCTACCTCTAAAAGATTCATTCTATATTTAGCAACACTGAACAATTCAGCCTGGCTTGTCTGATTTTCTAACCATCAAAAGGACTAATGCATTATATCTATACCAACGCCATTAATTAAAAGACAAGTTCCCGTGTTTTAGGAAGCGTTCACCGATCATGATCACCACTTTTCAATTTAGCTGCTGTGATTGCTTCGCAAGTCATTGTCTCCAGTATGTTTCAACAAGGTTATGGCCATCGGAGCCCACAGAGAAATGGTGACGTTGGCTGAGAACAGAATGCAAAGGGATAGACTGTGGCTTTTTGTTCAGCCCATCAGCAACTCTTCAGTGATACCAGAATCAGGCGATCCAGGACTCAGAGAGGGTGTGATTCACTCAGAACCAGTCAGTCACACATCAGTCAGGGTACATGGTGCAGAGAAAGATCACTCTGATGTTATAGGACAGTTCTTCTCCAATGGCTAGGGTTTGAAAAGTCCCTCTCCAAATGGATTGCCCCAATCCAAACTATATAGCTTTCATAATAAGAAAGCACTGTGTATAGAACATAGAACATAGAGCATAGAACATAGAACAGCACAGCACAGGACAGGCCCTTTGGCCCACAATGTTATGCCGAACTTTTATCCTAAAGCTAAGGTCTATCTAACCTGCACCCCGACCTCATACTATCATCCATATGCCTATCTAATAGCCACTTAAATGCCCCTAATGAGGCTGACTCCACGACCCTCTCTGGCAATGCAATCCCCAGAACCTACCTCTGACATCTCCCCTCTATCTACCTCCACTCACTTTAAAACTATGCCTCTTTGTAAAAGCTACCTCCACCCTAGGAAAAAGTCTCTGGCTGTCCACTCTATCTATACCTCTGATCATATTGTACATCTCTATCAAGTCACCTCTCATCCTTTGTCATTCGAAAGAGAAAAGCCCTAGCTCTCTCAACCTTTCCTCGTAAGACCTTCCCTCCATTCCAGACAACATCCTGATAGATCTCCTCTGCACCTTTTCCAACGCTTCCACATCTTTCCTGTAATGAGGTGACCAGAACTGGACACAATACTCCAGATGTGGCCGAACCAGGGTTTTGTATAGCTGGAGCATAACGTCACTGCTCTTGAACTCAATCCCTCTATTAATGAAAGCTAACACACCACACGCCTTCTTAACTACTCTATCCACCTGGGTGGCAGCTTTCAGGGAACTGTGGACATGAACCCCAATATCCCTCTGCTCCTCCACACTGTCAAGAATCTTTCCATTAACCCTGTATTCTGCTTTTAAATTTGTCCTTCTAAACGGAATCACGTCACACTTTTTAGGGTTAAACTCCATCTGCCACTCCTCAGCCCAGCTCTGCATCCTATCAATGCCCCTTTGTAACCTAGAACAACCCTCCTTACTATGCACAACTTGACCTACCTTTGCATCATCCGCGAACTTACTAATCCATCCATCCACTCCTTCATCCAAATCTTTTACGAAAATCACAAATAGAAGAGGACCCAGAACAGATCCTTGTGGTACACCACTCGTAACTGAGCACCATGTTGAATATTTTCCGTCTACTAACACCCTTTGTCTTCTAAGGGTCAGCCAATTCTGAATCCAATCTGCCACATTTCCCCCTATCCCATTCCTGTCCCTGAGTTACCCAAGTTTCTGTAATGGCCACAACATTGTAGTTCCAAGTACTGACTCATGCTCTAAATTCATCTGCCTTATTTCTGATACTTCCAGCATTGAAGTATTCACGCTCCAAAGTCCACAGTAATGCTCCATCGACCGCATTTCTTTATTAACAACCTTTCTCCCTGTTGTGTCTGTTGGAAGGCTGAACACCTCACCCTCTGAATTACAAATCTGGTTCCCCATCCGCTGCCAAACTAGTCTAAACCACCCTGTACAGCTCGAGCAAACCTCCCTCCCAGGATATCTGTGCCCTTCCAGTTCAGGTGCAACCCGTACTTACTGTACAGGTCCCACCTTCCCCAGAATGTGCTCCAATTATCCACATAATTGAAGCCCTCCCTCCGACACCAGCCCTGTAGCCATGTGTATCGCTGCACTCTCCCTATTTCTCACCTCGTTATCACATGCGACTGGCAGTAATCCAGAGATAACTACCCTGTTTGTCCTGGACTTCGGCTTCCAACTTAACTCTCTGTACTCGTTTTTCACATTCTCAGTCCTTTTTCTACCTATATCATTGGTACTGATGAGTACCATGACTGCTGGTTCCTCACCTTCCAGCTTAAGGATCTTGAAGACTCAATCCGAGATGTCACGGACCCTGGCACCCGGGAGGGAGCATCCATCCGTTTGTCTCGTTCGCGTTCACAGAACCGCCTGTCTGTGCCTCTAACTATTGAATCCCCCACTATAATTGCTCTCCTATTCCCCCCAACTTCACTTCTGAGCCACAGAGCCAGACCCTGTACCAGAGATCCGGTCCCTGTGGCTCAGAAGTGAGTGTGAGAGAGAGTGTGTGTGTGTATGTGCATGCGTGTGTATGTGCATGTGTGTGTGTGTGTGAGTGCATGTGTGTGTGTGGGTGTCTGAGAGAGAGAGTGTGTGTGTACGTGTGTGTGTGTGAGAGAGAGACAGTGTGTGTATGTGTGTGTGAGTGAGTGAATGTGAGAGAGAGAGTGTGTGTGTATGTTGTGTATGTGCATGTGTGTGTATGTGCGTGTGTGTGTGTGAGAGAGAGAGAGAGTGTGTGTGTGTGTGTGTGTGTGTGTGTGAGAGAGAGAGAGAGTGTGTGTGTGTGCATGTGTGTGTGCGTGCGTGTGTGTGTGTGAGAGAGGGAGAGTGTGTGTGTGTGTGTTGTGTGTGTGTTTGTGTGTATGTGTGTGTGTGTGTGTGTGTGTGTGTGTGTGTGTGTGTGTGTGTGTGTGTGTGTGTGTGTGTGTGTGTGTGTGTGTGTGTGTGTGGAGTCAGGAGCTCAGGAATGGAGATTGCAGCAGGGAACGAAAACAATGGTATCACTCCGCACAACATTGATCCCTGAATTCCTGATCGGGATGTCGGATTAGCAGGCTGGGAATTCAGCACCAGTGGAGGGATAGAGAGCGGGGAGGGACGGAAGGAGAGAGAGAGTGGCAGGGAGAGAAAGTGGATGGGAGAGGGAGAGAGAGAGGGAGCAAGTGAGGGAGGGTGGGAGAGAAAGAGAAGCAGAGAGGGAAAGAGAGGGAGGGAAGGAGATGGAGCGAGAGAGAGAGATAGAGACAGAGAGAGGGAGAGGGAAGAGAGACATTGAGAGAGGGAGGTGGTGGAGAGATAGACATGGGGGTGGATAGTGTCCATGTGAAAATGAACACTGTGCCTGAGGATGATGTCCCTGAGGGGAACCGTGAAGATGAGAAATAGGAGGGGAATGAAGATCAATCCTTGGGGGATTATCCGAGGGAATGGGAACAGGAAGAGAAGCCATTGTGTGTTATGAGGAGAGAGATAAGGGTGGAACTGGGGCGGGGGGCGAGCTCTCTGAGCTGGCTTTGAGAGAATATGGAGGGAGAAAAGGGCATGGAGCTGATTGATCCCACTCCTTCCACAGCCCCTGACAGGATTAGTTTTATCTCCTCGGGATCACTTTGGATTCATGTAATTCTGACCCCCTTGAGATCAACGAAGTGCGGCTCTGACCTGAGTGTCAAACTCAAAGGGACTTGCTGGGTTCCTCAGGATCTACTTTCCTCGCTTTTTCAAATTCATGGATGTGGACTTCCAAATCCCTCTGTTCTGCAGCTTTCTGCAGTCTTTCCCCATTTAAATAATATTTAGCTCCTCTATTCTTCTTGCCAAAGTAACCTTACATGGCATCACATTACATTCCATCTGCTACTCAATTAACTCATCTTTCTCTCTCTTCAGACTCTCTGCGTTATTCTTATCATTTGCCTTGCCATGCATTGCAGTGTCACCCTAAAACGTGGCTATAATATATTCACTTTCCTCATTCAAGTCAGTAAATATTCCAGATAAAGCGAACTGTACATTATCTGCACTGGCAACCCCATATAAACGAGGATATTAATCAGAGAACAATTCTGAAATTCATACATTACTAATTTCCTCAGTTTAGTCATTGAGTTGATATGTTGCTGTGTGAAAATGTCATTCCGTTTTTAAGTAGAACATAGAACAGTACAGTGCAGTACAGGCCTTTCGGCCCTCGATGTTGCGCCGACCTGTGAAACCAATCTGAAGCCTATCTAACCTACACTATTTCGTTATCATCCATATGTTTATCCAATGACCATTTAAATGCCCTAAAACTTGGTGAGTCTACTACTGTTGCAGGCAGGGCATTCCACGCCCTTACTACTCTCTGAGTAAAGAACCTACCTCTGACTTCTGTCCTATATCTATCACCCCTCAATTTAAAGCTATGTCCCTTGTGCTAGCCATCTCCATCCGAGGAAAAAGGCTCTCACTGTCCACCTATCTAATCCTCTGATCATCTTGTATGTCTCTACTAAGTCACCTCTTAACCTTCTCTCTAATGAAAACAGCCTCAAGTCCCTCATCCTTTCCTCATAAGACCTTCCCTCCATACCAGGCAACATCCTGGTAAATCTCCTCTGCACCCTTTCCAATGCTTCCACATCTTCCCTACAATGCGGCGACCAGAACTATACGCAATACTCCAAGTCCGGCCGCGCTAGAGTTTTGTACAGCTGCAACATGACCTCATGGCTCTGAAACTCAATCCCTCGACCAATAAAACCTAACACGCCATATGCCTTCTGAACAACCCTGTCAATCTGGGTGGCAACTTTCAGGGATCTATGCACATGTACACTGAGATCCCTCTGCTCGTCCACACTACCAAGAATCTTGCCGTTAGCCCAGTACTCTGTATTCCTGGTACTCCTCACATTTTACTGCATTAAACTCCATTTGCCACCTCTTAGTCCAGCTCTGCAGTTTATCTATGTCCCTCTGTAACCTGTAACATTCTTCTGCACTATCCACAACTCCACCGACTTTAGTGTCACCCGCAAATTTACTAACCCATCCTTCTACGCCCTCATCCAGGTCATTTATAAAAATGACAAACAGCAGTAGCCCCAAAATAGATCCTTGAGGTACACCACTAGTAACTGAACTCCAGGATGAACATTTCCCATCAACCACCACCCTCTGTCTTCTTACAGCTAGCCAATTTCTGATCCAAACCCTAAATCACCCTCAATCCCATGCCTCCGTATTTTCTGCAATAGCCTACCATGGGGAACCTTATCAAACACTTTAATGAAATCCATATACACCACATCAACCGCTTTACCCTCATCCACCTGTTTGGTCGCCTTCTCAAAGAACTCAATAAGGTTTGTGAGGTATAACAGCTTGAATGACACCCTTAAACTCAAAGCCATTTATTTGCAATTGCATAGAATACGAGGTCTAGTTTAAGAATCTGGAATTTAACCTGGAGTGTGCGCGAGGATGTTAGGATTTCAAGAATGGAGGTCGGGACAGGATGTCTGAATGGGGTTTGATGACTTTCAACAGTATTTTGCCAATCCATGCTCCCAATGGGCAAACCTTTATTCTCGGGGGCACCACATTTGTGCATTATGCTTTTCTATATGCCTTCATCTGTGAAAAGGTGGAGATGTCTAAGAATAAGGGGTTAGCCATTCAGGAATGAGATGAGGAAAAACTTCTTCGCTTAGAATTGTGAACCTGTGGAATTCTCGCTGTGGAAGCTGTTGGGGCCAGTTCATTCATTATATTCAAGAAGGAGTTGGATGTGGTCCTTGTGGCTAAAGGGATCGAGGGCTATGGGGAGAGGCGGGGAAAGGGATACTGAAATTGCATGATCAGCCATGATCATATTGAACGGTGGTGCAGGCTCAAAGGGCTGAATGGCTGACTCCTACACCTAATTTTTATTCTTCTATGTTTTTCTGTTTGCTGGCACAGCATCCCACTGGCTCCCATCTCACCACTTAGCTATCTTAAGGCCTCCTAGATTGGGAAAGGGGTAGATGCCCAAGTTGCTACTGAGTCACTTGACTGGCACAATAAAACAGCCACCTGTCAAAATCAATGGGCATCTCCTACCAGAGGCATAATGCCCCAGCAGGGAAGACGGGATTGGCACCTGCTAAGTGTCACTGAGCGAACTGGCCTTGAATGGCATCCCACTGAGCTCAATTCTGCAAACACTTGGGACGTCAGTTATTCATTGACGACAGTGGCTTGTATTGTTTGGGTCTCCTGCTCTACTGCCTGCCAAATGTTCAAATCTGATTCAGATTAGGCACAGCAAATACAGGAAGGATGTGAAAACACAAGTAAGCTAACAGGGGATGTTCACTAGGATATTGCCTGGGATGGAGAAATTGTGTTGCAAGGAGAGACGAGATAGGATTGGATTGTTTTCTCTAGAGCAGGTAAGACTGAGGCGGGATATGATTGAGTTGTGTAACACTATGAGGGGCATGGACAGGGTGAATAGACAGCTGCTGTTCCCCTTGGTTGAGGGGTCAG
The DNA here is from genome assembly GCF_030684315.1 of Stegostoma tigrinum. Classification (NCBI taxonomy): domain Eukaryota; kingdom Metazoa; phylum Chordata; class Chondrichthyes; order Orectolobiformes; family Stegostomatidae; genus Stegostoma; species Stegostoma tigrinum. Next base: position 4,579,295 of record NC_081404.1, on the reverse strand, counting down.
CCATGAGGGGGTATAGTTATAGGGAAAGGGGCAGGAGATTCTGAGGGGATTTGGGAAAAGAAAAGTTTGACTCAGCGGCTTGGTGAGAATCTGGAATGCACAGCCTGGGAAGATAGTGGAGGCCAGAAACCTTACAACCTCTAAAAAATATTTGGATGACCACTTGAAACATCATAACATTCAAGGAAGTGGGACAACTGCAGGCAATTGGGATTAGCGCAACTTTTAGTGATAGCTATGTCGGTGCAGATTTGATGGACCAAAGGGCCTTTTCTGTGCTGTATGAATCAATGAATCTATGAAGTAATCAGGAAAGCTAATAGAATGTGGTGGCTTGTTGTGAGGGGAACAGAATGTAAGAGTAGGGAGATTATGGTTCAGTTATATAGGGTATTGGTGGGGCCAGATCTGGAACACTATATACAATACTGTTCACCATACTCACTGGAAAATGTTGATGCATTGGAAGCAGTTCAGAGGTTTACTGGACTAATCCCTGGAATCATCCTTATCAGGAAAGGCTAGACCTGAATCCTCTAGAGTTTAGAAGAGTCAGAGATATCTTTGTTGAGCTGTGTAAGATCCTGAGGGGACCTGACTGACAATAGACAATAGGTGCTGGAGTAGGCCATTCGGCCCTTCGAGCCAGCACCACCATTCATTATGATCATGGCTGATCATCCACACTGGGATAGATGTGGAAAAGAATGTTTCCTCTTGTGGGAGAATGAAGGGATCAGAGTGCAAAAATGACTTAAGACAGAGATAAGGAAACTTTTTATTTCTCTCAAAAGGTTATAAATCATTGGATTTGGAATAGGCATTGGATTCAGCATCTTTCAATATTTTTGCTACAGAGATCAATAGATTCTCAATTCCCAAGGGACGTAAGACTATTAGGTGATACGCAGGAATGTCGAGCCATAGTCTTAGAAGGGCTAGCCTTGGCTAGAAGGACCGAATGGCTTACTCTTGTTTCTTGTTCTTATATTTGTATTGATTGATTTAACGAAGTTAAATGTTAGGCAAGATGTACAGCAGATTGGCAATACAATACTGTTCAACTCGAGAGAACAAGGTGTAGAGCTGCATGAACACTGCAGGCCAGGCAGCATCTGAGGAGCAGGAAGGCTGACGTTTCGGGCCTAAGCCCTTCTTCAGAAATGGGGGAGGGTAGGGGGGTTCTGAAATAAATACGGAGAGAAGCGGAGGCGGATAGAAGATGGATAGAGGAGAAGATAGGTGGAGAGGAGACAGATAGGTCAAAGAGGCGGGATGGAGCCAGTAAAGGTGAGTGCAGGTGAGGAGTTGGGGAGGGGATAGGTCAGTCCAGGAAGGACAGACAGGTCAAGGGGGCGAGATGAGGTTAGTAGGTAGGAGATGGGGGGCGTGGGGCTTGAGGTGAAAGGAGGGGACAAGTGGGAGGAAGGACAGGTTAGGGAGGCAGGGACAAGCTGGGCTGGTTTTGGGACATGTTCAGGGAGGGGAAAGTTTGAAGTTTGTGAAGTCCACATTGATACTATTGGGATACCACTGTTCAACTTGACATGCGCCACTTATAAACATCAGGTTATAAGAATGTGATCAGAGAAAGGGCCAATTCTGGGCCCCACATTTCAGGCAGGCTCTCAAGGTCTTGGGGAGGGTGCAGAGATAAACTGGAAACAGTGCCGGGGATGAGAGACTTCAGTTGTGTGGTGTGATTGGAGAAGCTGGGAGTGCAGAGGTGGTCAGAGAGTAATGTACTGCATAAGCTGTGCAGTCCTTTCAAGCATAGTAGGACCTGCCAATGCCGAAGAATCTGAGACAACAAAGCATAGGGCTGGGTGAACACAGCAGGCCAAGCAGCATCAGAAGAGCAGGAAGGCTGACGTTTCTGAAGAAGGGTCTGGGCCCAAAATATCAGCCTTCCTGCTCCTCTGAGGCTACTTGGCCTGCTGTGTTCACCCAGCTCTACACCCTGTTACCTCAATCCTTTCAAGTGACTGTCTGTGAGGGGCCTCACAACATATTGTAAAGTGGTCCCACACTTGCAGAAATTGCCCGCGTGCTTGGGAAAAGAAGCAGGGAGATTTGATCGTGGAATTCAAAATTATGAAGAGGCCTGGATTCATTCAGTAAGGTGAACTTGTCCCCCCTGCAGGACGGTCAATAACCGGAGGACAAGATTGGGCGAAGACGGAGATAAAAGATATGGAGAATGTTTTTTGTCTGGTTCTGGAATGCACTGTGTTAAAGGTAGCTTCGAGTCACAGAGCTGTACAGTACAGAAACAGACCCTTCAGCCCAACTCATCTATACTGACCAGATATCCTAAATTAGTCTAGTCCCATTTGCCAGCATTTGGCCCATATCCCTCTCAGCCCTTCCTATTCATATACACATCCAGATGCCTTTTAAATGTTGTAATTTTACCAGTCTCCACCACTTCCCCTGGCAGCTCATTCCATACACACATCAACTTCTGTGTGAAAATGGTGCCCCCTTAGTAGCCTTTTAAATCTTTCCCCTATCACCTTAAACCTATGTCCCTCTAGTTTGGTCTCCCCTACCCTGGGGAAAAGGCCTTGGCTATTCATCCTATCCGTGGCCCTCATGATTTTATAAACCTCTATAAGGTCACCCCTCAGCTTCTGATGCTCCAGGGAAAATAGCCCCTGTAGCTCAAACCCTCCAACCCCAGCAACATCCTTGTAAATCTTTGTGAACCCTTTTGAATTTCACGACACCTTTCCTCTATCAGGGAGACCAGAATTGAACGCAGTTTTCCAAAAGTGGCCTCACCAATGTCCTGTACAACCGCAACATGCCCCTCCAAACTCCTATACTCAATGCAGATTCAATAGTCATAATCAAAATGTGAATAAGTCATTGAAGGAACAATGTTTGGGGGGCTAGGGGAAAAGGCGATTTGAATGAATTGGATCGGTCTTTCACAGAGCTGACACAGGCATAACATTACAGAATTATTATGGTGCAAAGGGACGCCATTGGGTCCATTGCACCTGCTCTAGCTCTATTATTTAGTCTGGCTCTCATGCCTCGTACCCAATTTCATGCCATTCTCCCATATCCCTTCACCCCATTTTTATTCAATGCCCCTCTTGAATACCTCAAGAACCTGCCTCCACCACATTTCCAGGCAGTGCATTCCACACCTTAACTACCCACTGAGTGAAAAAGTATTTCCTCACATCATCCTCACATCACATCACTTTAAATCTATGCCCTCTCGTTCTTTTTTCTTTTCCGAGCAGGAATTTTGAAAACCTCAATCAAATCTCCTTCTCAGTCTTATCTCCAGGGAGAACAGTCCCAACTGCTTCTGTACTCACTGTTGAGGTTTCTCATTCCTGAAACCATTCTTGTAAATCACATCTACTCTGTCTCCAATGCATTCACATCTGTCTATAATGTGGAGCTGACAATTATACACAATACTCCAGCTGAGGTCTAACACATGCCTTGTACGAGTTCAACAAGACTTCCTTGCTCTCAACAGAAATCAGAGCAGGAGTAGGCCATTTGGCCCATTGAGCCTGCTCTGTCATTCAATAAGGTCATGGCTGATCTTTTCATGGACTCAGCTTCACTTACCCACTCACTCACTATAACCCTTAATTCCTTCGCTGTTCAAAACCTATCTTTGCCTTAAAAATATTCACTGAGGAAGCCTCAACTTCTTCACTGGGCAAGTTCCTCCTCAGCTCAGTCCTAAATCTGCTTCTCTTTATTTTGAGGCTATGCCCCAGTTCTAGTTTCACCCACCCATGGAAACAAACTTCCTGCTTCTACCTTATTTGTGCCCTTCATAATTTTATATGTTTCTGTAAGATCCCCCTTCATTCTTCGAAATTCCAATGAGCACAGCCCCAGTCAACTCAATCGCTCCTCATAAGGCAACCCTCTTACCTCCAGAATCAACCTAGTGAACCTCCTCTGCATCCCCTACAGTGCCAGTGCATCCTTTCTCACATAAGGAGACTAAATCTGTACACAGTATTCCAGGCCTAGTCTCACCAGCTCCGTATATAGCTGCAGCATAACTTCCTTATTTTTAAACTTCATCCCTCTAGCAATGAGGGACAATATTCCATTTGCCTTCTTAATTACCTGCTGCACCTGCAAACCAACTTTGTTTTGTGATTCATGCACAAGGAGTCTCAGGTCCTTCTGCACTTCATGCCCTGACTAATAAGGCCAACAACACTGTATGCTTTACTCCCTCCTGTCTCAACCTGTAATGCCACCTACAATGATCTGTGCTGCAGTGCATGATGGACCAAAGGCCCTCCTTGTGTATTGTACTATTCTTTGAGGACTCTGGCTGTTTTTTTTATCCCCACCTCATACGAAATAGTCGTGAGAACATCTGCAGAGTTTTAACTGCAGCCTCTGTTGGATGAAGATCAAACAGCAAACGTCTCGTCTGTGCCATTCAGTAAGAACACAGGAAATGTGGTTTCAATGATATTTCAGGTCAAATCTGCTAGTCAATAAGTTTCACAAGTTACCCAGACTGAAAGGCAATCTGTAATAAAATGACCATGCAGCAAACATCTGCAGCTTAGCTTAAAAGGACAGCTTTAGAAGGCAGATCCACCTAATTGTTTTGCATAATATTACTTCCGTGATGTTGCAAGCTGTGCGTGATTGTACAGCATGGAGTGTGGGCTGCTGTGTTGGGAATTATACCTGATTATAATGAGCCTTACAGCTTGAAGCAGAACTGCACATGTTTCAGGTGATCAAAGGCATTGTGAATGTTTTTTTTCATTTGCAACTTCATTGGTACACATGTATTGCTTTAATGTTGGTGGCATCTCACTATTCATTTATAAAGCTGCCTGTTGGTACTCCAAATCATGCAATTTTACAATGCAAACAAAGACATTTGTTCCATCACATCTATAATAGCTCCTTAAAGAGGTCCCGAACTAGTCCCACTCGCCAGTCCTATCTCTGTAGCCCCTAATACGATCTTTTCGAAAAACAAATTTGATTTGATTTATGAAATGAATTGATTTATTAAAAAAAATTGTATAGAGTTGATAGCCAGAGACTATTTCCCAGGGCAGAAATGGCTAGCATGAGGGGTCATAGTTTTAAGCTGGTTGGTGGAAAGTATAGAGGGGATGTCAGAGGCGGGTTCTTTACACAGAGAGTTGTGAGAGCATGGAATGCGTTGCCAGCAGCAGTTGTGGAAGCAAGGTCATTGGAGTCATTTAAGAGACTGCTGGAATGCATATGGTCACAGAAATTTGAGGGTGCATACATGGATCAATGGTCGGCACAACATTGTGGGCTGAAGGGCCTGCTCTGTGCTGTACTGTTCTATGTTCTATGTTCTATGTTCTACTCCTTTGGGAGTGACAATTTGCAATAGCAACGATGCAAAATAAAATGTTGAATGGCTTTTGTTCTGCTTTTATGCCTGCTGTGATACCAGCTCAGATGCCATCCATCTCTAGCAGTCTTCACCCTCATGACCAATAGTGCCACTTGCACAAGCTTAGGGAGAAAGAACAGAATTTTGTACCCAACACCAATCAATGCCAATGATACTGAACCAACCCTTCATCAATTTTGGCTCAGGTTCACTCATTTGTTATTGACCAGCTATCTCGAAGGTCAGAGGGCAGGTGGGTGCCAATGTAATGGAACAATAGGGTAATGGTTATAGTGCTGGCTTAATCATCCTGAGTCAGGCATTCAAATTGTACCCTGGCCATCAGGAAATTAGGATTTAATTAATTAAAGAAGGATGGAATGAAAAGTTAGTAATTATGAGCATGCAACTATTGGATTTTTGTTAAATCCCATCTAGTTCATTCACGTCCTTTAGGGAAGGAAGTCTGCTGTCCCTACCCTGGTCTAGCCTACATGTGACTCCAGATCCACAGCAATATGGTTGACTCTTAACTGCCCTCTAAAATGGCCAGGAGAGACACTCACTTCAAGGGCAATTAGGGATGGATAATAAATGAACATTGAATATAAAAAGTAATATATAGTTTTTATTTCACCTTGCTGAGCATACTTCAGAGAGAGAGAGAAAGAAAGAGAAAAACAACTTATGAAATAACTCCAGAATTCAAAAATGATAGGATTAATTTATTGTCAATTATTTCAACACAGTATACAAGGAAAGTGCGCTGCAGTGGATTTTTTTTTTAAGAAGACAAGGACTGATACAAGTCCCCACTGCCTGTGAAGGAACAATTTCAATTCAACTGGAAGCATAATGGTCTCTGAAAACAAAAATATCTTTAGCCCGACAGAATCAAATGGTTCACAATGACTTTTGGTGGAACACTTAGTCAACCCAGCTCCTTTGATAGTCCACTTATGGGGATGCTTGCTCATTTATTTTAGGACACACGAACACCTAGCAAACACAGAGAGATGGCAAGCATTTGCCCTGCGATGTTGGCAATCAAGGAATTTGTCACGGCCATCACGTGGACACAAGGAACATTTTACTATCAGGGAGTTTGTCTATTCTACCTGAATGATTAGGGGAATAATGAATATCTCAGTGCTTGTTTTAAAAGGTATTGAGGGCAATCTATGTAAGGTGAGGCTGGCATCCATATTGCACAGGGCAGTATGCCATATGGTAGGGATGCCACCTCACTTAGTTCAAGCTCTCACATGCTCTTCTCTCGGGTCTGGTCTGCATGGATCAGTTGAAACAAACAGCCAACACCGAAGAGCAAACAGGCACTCGAGAGGCCGAGTGGCTGACTCTTGCCGCTTGCTGGACTCGCAGTGGCAGGACAAGGAGATTGGCACTGGTTGGACAGCTCTCTCAAAGAGATGGCAATGGCAGGATAGGCTGAATGGCCTCTGTCTGGGCACAGGCCAGACAAGAGTGAGCTTTTGAACAATTGGTCCATTATATACAGTGCAGTAGACAAATGGAATGCAAATCTGAGTCAATGAGCTGTGTTTTTGAGGACTTTTGAGCAATTGGGAGAGCATAAATAGACTGGGATCATTTTCCCCGGAGCGTCAGAGGCTGAGTGGGCGACCTTATAGAGTTTTTTAAAATCATGACAGGCAAAAATAAGGTGAACAGCAAAGGTCTTTTCCTCAGAGTAGGGAAGTCCAAAACTAGAGCGGCATAGGTTTAAGGTGAGAGGGGAAAGATTTAAAAGGCACCTGAGAGGTAACTTTTTCACACAGAGGGTGGTGCGTGTATGGAATGAGCTGCCAGAGGAAGTGGTGGAGGCTGGTACAGTTACAGCATTTAAAATGTATCTGGATGGTCACGTGAATCGGAAGGGCTTGGAGGGATATGAGCTGAATGCTGGCAAATGGGTTTGAGGTGGTGCTAATGCTGAATCCTGGCTGCTGCTGCTGTGGAGTTGAGGTTGGGTTCCCAGCAGCATTTGTGTCCAGCACAGATTCGTGGAGGTGGCGATGCAGGTGGGTTTGGGCCCAGGACGAGACTAGCAGCATCAGCAATGGCTGTGATGGCGAGGTGGCCCAAAGCAGGCTCATGGCAGTAGCAGAGACAAGTTTGGCCCTGTGCGGTACCCAGCGGCATTAGTGGCACCTGCATTGGCAAGGTCCGTTGAGGACTCCAAGTGATGAGAGCGTCGGTGGAGGTGAAATGGTGTTGAAGAACTTTCATTCCAGCAGGGGGCAGCGTGGTGAAGGGGTCTTGTGCCTGGCCACCAGGCCCATGGCTGAGCACTTAACAAGAAGGACTGTAAAGTTGGACAATTTCTTCATTTTTCTGCCTTTGTAATCTTTCTTTCAGTTTAATTCTCTGTGTTTTAAGATGTTGCCGCAGAGTGTCAACACTGAACAACACTTTTCATTGTAGTGTTGCAACAAGAATCACAGTCATAGAGTCACAGACCCTTCAGCCCAACTTCCCCATGCTGACCAGGTATCCTAAATTAATCTAGTCCCATTTGGCCCATATCCCTCTAAACCCTTCCTATTCATGTCCCCATCCAGATGCCTTTTAAATGCTGTAACTGTACCAGCCTCCACCACTTCCTCTGGCAGCTCATTCCATACACGCACCACCCTCTGTGTGAAACAGTTGCCCCTCAGGTCCCTTTTAAACCTTTCCCTTCCCACCTTAAAACTATGCTCCTCTAGTTTTGGAGTCCCCCACCCCAGGGGAAAAAAGGACCTTGCCTAATTACCCTATCCATGCCCCTCATAATTTTATAAACCTCTATAAGGTCACCCCTCAGCCTCCGATGCTCCAGGGAAAATTGCCCCAGCCTATCAAGCTTCTCCCTGTAGCTCAAACCCTCCAACTCTGGCAACATCCTTGTAAATCTTTTCTGAATTCTTTCAAATTTAACAACATCCTTCCTACAGCAGGGAGACCAGAACTGAATGCAGTATTCCAAACGTGTTCCTAACCAATGTCCCGTACAGCCGCACAACTCCTGTACTCAATGCACTGACCAACGTGACAATAAATTATTCAAATCAAATGAGTAAATCAATCACATGAAATGAGACCAGGTTCAGATTGGGATATCGGTCCGGCGCGGAAAATTTGGGCCGAAGGGTCTGTTTCCACAGTGTATAACTCTATGACTTAGCACACAATTGCAGGCTGCAGCTCTTAAAGCAACAAAAAAAGAGGTGAAAACAGACAGAGACACACTGAGGAATAAACCACAGCAGCAAAACTGAATTGCTGATCTAAATTCATTCAACTCATATCAAAACAAAACCGTGCGGGGGGGGGGGGGTATTTTACATTTGGATCCGAAAGGTTCAAACGCTGTTGTGAATTTGTGTTTCAACCTGACAGTGGCTATCGAAACATCAGCTCAAATTAAACGGCGATAACAAGAGACCTTTCAGTTGTCCATGAAGTCAACCAGCTCCCATATCCCCATAAATGTCCCCAAAATGGGGAAGGGTCCAACTTTCTTGTGGAAAGTCCTGGCTGTTATTTCACCCTCCCTTGGCAGGAGAAAAGGAGGAGATTGTGAAAACTAAGCTCGTTTGCTCGCAACTCCATCCTCAGTCAATGATGATAACCTCCAGCTCTTTCGATGGTCTGCGCTCCTTCACAAGCAGGTTCAGCATACTTTCCGATTTGATGAGGAGGTTGCAGCCCAGGAAGAAGATGCCGAAGAGCACGGTCAGCGAGAGGACACAGAGCACGGCGATCTGTACCACCCTGAGGGTATCCGGGCTGCCCTGTCCTTCGCTCACCAGCCACGTCCCGTTGCAACAATTGAGGAGAGACCGGACCGTGTCAGTTTTGCCCGGGTCGCTGATCGCCTCGCCCGGTCGGCTGGAGTTCATGCTCCCGCTGTCAGGCTCTGTTACCTTTCCAGAACTCCCTTCGATCCCGCCCCACACACGGGTCGAACCATTCATTCCCTTTTTGTAAGGGAAGGAGATGCGGGGGGTGGGGGTGAGAACACTCCACGTGAGATCTCTTCTTCCCTTCCTGGGCTCTGAGAAGCTCATGCTTTTCACCAGGGACATGCACGGGGCAGCTTCCAGTCAC